>NC_092726.1:48316223-48916223 GCF_047496885.1 Scyliorhinus torazame
TGCTGCCATCTCCAGCTCCTCCAAGACCGAGTTAGGGAACTGGAGCTGGAGTTGGATGAACTTCAGACCATTCGGGAGGCAGAGGGGGTCATAGATAGCATCTTCAGCGAATTAGTTACACCAAAGATTGGAGATAGATGGGTAACTGTAAGAGGGACTGGGAAGAAGCAGTCAGTGCAGGGATCCCCTGCGGTCGTTCCCCTGAGTAACAAGTATACCGCTTTGGATATTTGTGGGGGGGGGCGACTTACCAGGGGTAAGCCATGGGGTACGGGCCTCTGGCACGGAGTCTGTCCCTGTTGCTCAGAAGGGAAGGCGGGAGAGGAGCAGAGCATTAGTAATTGGGGACTCGATAGTCAGGGGCACAGATAGGAGATTTTGTGGGAGCGAGAGAGACTCACGTTTGGTATGTTGCCTCCCAGTGCAAGGGTACGTGATGTCTCGGATCGTGTTTTCCGGGTCCTTAAGGGGGAGGGGGAGCAGCCCCAAGTCGTGGTCCACATTGGCACTAACGACATAGGTAGGAAAGGGGACAAGGATGTCAGGCAGGCTTTCAGGGAGCCAGGATGGAAGCTCAGAACGAGAACAAACAGAGTTGCTATCTCTGGGTTGTTGCCCGTGCCACGTGATAATGAAATGAGCAATAGGATGAGAGAGCAATTAAACACGTGGCTACAGGGATGGTGCAGGCGGGAGCGATTCAGATTTCTGGATAAATGGGGCTCTTTCTGGGGAAGATGGGACCTCTACAGACAGGATGGTCTACATCTGAACCTGAGGGGCACAAATATCCTGGGGGGGAAGGGGAGATTTCTTAATGCTATTTGGGGGGGTGGGGGGGGGAGGTTACACTAATGCAGCAGGGGCATGGGAACCGGGATTGTAGTTTTAGGGTGCGGGAGATTGAGAGTATAGAGGTCAGGAGCACAGATTTGACTTCGCAGGAGGGGGCCAGTGTTCAGGTAGGTGGTTTGAAGTGTGTCTACTTCAATCCCAGGAGTATACGAAATAAGGTAGGGGAACTGGCAGAATGGGTTGGTACCTGGGACTTCGATGTTGTGGCCATTTCGGAGACATGGATAGAGCAGGGACAGGAATGGTTGTTGCCGGTTCCGGTGTTTAGGTGTTTTAGTAAGCTCAGAGAAGGAGGCAAAAGAGGGGGAGGTGTGGCTCTGCTTGTCAAAAACAGTATTACGGCGGCGGAGGGGATGCTAGATGGAGACTCTTCTTCCGAGGTAGTATGGGCTGAAGTTAGAAACAGGAAAGGAGAGGTCACCCTGTTGGGAGTTTTTTATAGGCCTCCTAATAGTTCTAGGGATGTAGAGGAAAGGATCGCGAGGATGATCCTGGATTAGAGCGAAAGTAACAGGGTAGTTATTCTGGGAGACTTTAACTTTCCAAATATTGACTGGAAAAGATATAGTTCGAGTACATTAGATGGGTCGTTTTTTGTACAATGTGTGCAGGAGGGTTTCCTAACACAGTTTGTTGACAGGCCAACAAGAGGCGAGGCCACATTGGATTTGGATTTGGGTAATGAACCAGGTCAGGTGTTAGATTTGGAGGTAGGTGTGCACTTTGGGGACAGTGACCACAATGCAGTGACGTTTACGTGAGTGATGGAAAGGGATAAGTATACCTCGCAGGGCAAGAGTTGTAGCGGGGGAAGGGCAATTATGATACCATTAGACATGACTTGGGAGGGGTAGGTTGGAGAAGTAGGCTGCACGTGTTGGGCACACTGGATATGTGGAGCTTGTTTAAGGAACAGCTACTGCGTGTTATTGATGAGTACGTACCGGTCAGGCAGGGAGGATGGCGTCGAGCGAGGGAACCGTGGTTTACCAAAGACGTGGAACCTCTTGTTAAGAGGAAGAATGAGGCCTATGTGAAGATGAGGTGTGAAGTTTCAGTTGGGGCACTTGAAAGTTACAAGGCAGCAAGGAAGGATCTAAAGTGAGCGAAGACGAGCAAGGAGGGGACATGAGAAGTATGTGGCAGGTAGGATCAAGGAAAACCCAAAAGCTTTCTATAGGTATGTCAGGAATAAAAGAATGACTAGGGTAAGAGTAGGGCGAGTCAAGGACAGGGATGGGAAGTTGTGTGTGGAGTCTGAAGAGATAGATGAGATACTAAATGAATATTTTTCGTCAGTGTTCATTCAGGAAAAAGAGAATGTTGTGGAGGAGAATGCTGTGACCCAGGCTATTAGAATAGATGGCATTGAGGTACGTAGGGAAGAGGCGTTGGCAATTCTGGACAGGCTAAAAATAGATGTGTCCCCAGGGCCTGATGGGATTTATCCTAGCATTCTCTGGGAAGCCAGGGAAGAGATTGCTGGACCTTTGGCTTTGATTTTAATGTCATCATTGGCTACAGGAATAGTGCCAGAGGACTGGAGGATAGCAAATGTGGTCCCTTTGTTCAAGAAGGGGAGTAGAGACAACCCCGGCAACTATATACCGGTGACCCTCACGTCTGTTGTGGGTAAAGTCTTGGAGGGGATTATAAGAGACACGATTTATAATCATCTAGATAGGAATAATATGATTAGGAATAGTCAGCATGGCTTTGTGAAGGGTAGATCATGCCTCACAAAACTTATCGAGTTCTTTGAGAAGGTGACTGAACAGGTAGACGAGGGTAGAGCAGTTGATGTGGTGTATATTGATTTCAGTAAATCGTTTGATAAGGTTCCCCACAGTAGGGTATTGCAGAAAATACGGAGGCTGGGGATTGAGGGTGATTTAGAGATGTGGATCAGAAATTGGCTAGCTGAAAGAAGGCAGAGGGTGGTGGTTAATGGGAAATGTTCAGAATGGAGTTCAGTTACAAGTGCCCTACTACAAGGATCTGTTCTGGGGCCGTTGCTGTTTGTCATATTTATAAATGACCTAGAGGAGGGCGCAGAAGGGTGGGTGAGTAAATTTGCAGACGGCACTAAAGTCGGTGGTATTGTGGACAGTGCAGAAGGATGTTGCAGGTTACAGAGGGACATAGATAAGCTGCAGAGCTGGGCTGAGAGGCGGCAAATGGAGTTTAATGTAGAGAAGTGTGAGGTGATTCACTTTGGAAGGAATAACAGGAATGCGGAATATTTGGCTAATGGTAAAATTCTTGGAAGTGTGGATGAGCAGAGGGATCTCGGTGTCCATGTACATAGATCCCTGAAAGTTGCCACCCAGGTTGATAGGGTTCTGAAGAAGGCCTATGGAGTGTTGGCCTTTATTGGCAGAGGGATTGAGTTCCGGAGTCATGAGGCCATGTTGCAGCTGTACAAAACTCTGGAACGGCCGCATTTGGAATATTGCGTACAGTTCTGGTCACCTCATTATAGGAAGGACGTGGAAGCTTTGGAACGGGTGGAGAGGAGATTTACCAGGATGTTGCCTGGTATGGAGGGACAATCTTATGAGGAAAGGCTGATGGACTTGAGGTTGTTTTCGTTGGAAAGAAGAAGGTTAAGAGGAGACTTAATAGAGGCATACAAAATGATCAGGGGGTTGGATAGGGTGGACAGTGAGAGCCTTCTCCCGCGGATGGAAATGGCTAGCACGAGGGGACATAGCCTTAAACTGAGGGGTAATAGATATAGGACAGAGGTCAGAGGTAGGTTCTTTACGCAAAGAGTGGTGAGGCCGTGGAATGCCCTACCTGCTACAGTAGTGAACTCGCCTACATTGAGGGCATTTAAAAGTTTATTGGATAAGCATATGGATGATAATGGCATAGTGTAGGTTAGATGGCTTTTATTTTCTGACTTCCCATGTCGGTGCAACATCGTGGGCCGAAGGGCCTGTACTGCGCTGTATCGTTCCATGTTCTATGTTTGGAGCGAGAGTGGGGCAATGCGAATAGTTTGGGATTGAAACAGGGCTATGGGGAGAGAGTGGGGCAGTGGGATTAGTTTGGGATTGATACAGGGCAATGGGGAGAGAGCGGGGCAGTGGGATTAGTTTGGGATTGATACAGGGCTGTGTGGAGAGAGTGGCAGTGTGATTAGTTTGGGGATTGATACAGAGTAATGGGAAAAGGGCGGGGCAGTGGGATTAGTTTGGGTATTGATACAGGGCTATCGGGAGAGAGGAGAGAGAGGGGCAGTGGGGTTAGATTGCGGTTGATGCAGGACAATGGGGAGACGGCGGGGCGGTGGGAATAGTTTGGGGATTGATACAGGACTATGGTGACAGAGTAGGGCAGTGGGAATAGTTTGGGATTGATACAGGGCTATGGGGAAAGAGCGGGCAGTGGGATTAGTTTGGGGATTGACACAGGGCTATCGGGAGAGAGGAGAGAGTGGGGCAGTGGGATTAGTTTGGGGATTGACACAGGGCTATGGGGAGAGAGTGGGACAGTGGGATTAGTTTGGGGATTGACACAGGGCTATGGGGAGAGAGCGGGGCAGTGGGATTAGTTTGGGATTGATACAGGGCTATCGGGAGAGAGGAGAGAGTGGGGCAGTGGGATTAGTTTGGGATTGATACAGGGCAATGGGGAGAGGGCGGGGCAGTGGGAATAGTTTGGGGATTGATACAGGTCTATGGGGAGAGAGTAGGGCAGTGGAAATAGTTTTGGATTGATACAGGACTATGGGGAGTGAGTGGGCCGTGGGAATATTTTCGGATTGACACAGGGCTGTGGGGAGAGAGCGGGGCAGTGGGATTAGTTTGGGAATTTTCTAGGGTAATGGGGAGAGGGCGGGGCAGTGGGATTCGTTTGGGGATTGAGACAGAGCTATGGGGAGAGAGTGAGGCAGTGGGATTAGTTTGGGGATTGATACAGGGCGATGGGGAGAGAGTGGGGCAGTGGGATTCGTTTGGGGATTGAGACAGAGCTATGGGGAGAGAGTGAGGCAGTGGGATTAGTTTGGGGATTGATACAGGGCAATGGGCAGAGAGCGGGCTGTTATGATTAGTTTGAGGATTGATACAGGGCTATGGGGAGATAGTGGGGCAGTGAGATTAGTTTGTGGATTGATGCAGGTCTATGGGGAGAGAGTGGGGCAGTGGGATTAGTTTGGGGATTGATACAGGGCTCTGGGGAGAGAGCAGGGCAGTGGGATTTGTTTGGGATTGATACAGGGCTATGGGCAGAGAGTGGGGCAGTGGGATTACTTTGGGTATTTATACAGGGCTATGGTGTGATAGTGGGGCAGTGGGATTAGTTTGGGATTGATACAGAGCTATGGGGAGGGACTGGGCCGTGGGATTAGTTTGAGATTCATACAGGTCTATGATTAGAGAGTGGGGCAGTGGAATTCGTTTGGGTTTGATACAGGGCAATGTGGAGAGGACGTTGCAGTGGGATTATTTTGGGGTTGATACAGGGCTGTGTGGAGACAGTAGGTCTGTGGGATTAGCTTGCGATTGGTACAGGACTATGGGGAGAGGACGGGGCAGTGGGATTACTTTGGGATTGATACAGGGCTATGGGGAGAGAGCGGGGCTGTGGGATTAGTTTGGGATTGATACAGCGCTATGAGGATAGAGAGGGACAGTGGGATTTGGTTGGAATGATACAGACCTATGGGGAGAGGGTGGCGCAGTGAGATTAGTTTGTATTAATCCAGGGTTATGTGGAGGGAGTGGGCAGTGGGATCAGTTTGGATTGACACATGGCTCTGGGGACTTATTGTGGCAGTAGGATATGTTTAGATTGATACAAGGCTATGCGGAGAGACATGCGCGCACACAGTGACAGATACATACACGTGTACAGATACATGGGTACACACATACACACTCCTACATGGACACATGTGTGCGTGCGCACACGCACAGTTTTGCTGTGTACATTAACATTTATGGCAATTTGATAGAATGCTACACATCCTTTTTTGCCAATGACACCAAACATTTGGCAGCCTTGTAAGCAACATTGCTGATCAAATTGAGATTATTTATATTTTGTCAGAAGACTGAACTGGTGGACGCATTTCAGTGTAGGGAAATGTAAGATGATGTATTTTCGACTGAAAAAGATCAGAACGGTGTTCTTTATAAATGATGAGAAGGCAGAAACAGTGGAAGTTTAAACTGTACAGATATTTCACAGCTGGATTCACACAATACCGACAGCAATGTACCGTAGATTTTGGAAGTGCCACAAATGTTGTCAAATGTAGTACGTGAAGTCCCTCAATGTTTCAATATTATTGAGAAACTGTCTGCCCACAGGGACAACATTTCTGTTTAATAGGACTGATGGACAAGTTAAAATAGTTCCGTTTCAAAGTTTAAAATAAGCAGTCATTTTTCTGTGCAGCTTTCGGAATCTGTCAGTGGAATTTACTTCATACAGGCAAGTGTTAACAAGTGTATTGTGAACTGATTAGAAGTTTTGATGGAGATATTCCTGCATTATGGAAATGTGTGAGATCTATTTAGCGTTGGGAAATGGATTGATGATCAAAGGATGCAGTTGTTTGTTAACTACATTGGACTGAGAGCCTTGAAGATTCACAACTTCCATGTGCTGTGAGAAAGGATTGATTAACCAAGGCCTATTATTCAAATACTTCAGACAAGTGAAAAAGCTACAGGAACATTGAATACACAGACAGAGACAAGCAGACACCTGTAATCGGAGCTTAAACTTCATGTTTAAATGTGAAGTGCTGAACTCATGCTTGCAATAAACAAGAGTCCACCCTGGGATTCTGTGCAATTTAAGTTCCGGTTTTTCCAAAAAATAAAAATAACTCTCTACAACGGAAAATTCCTTGGACAAGCCAGAGGGATTTTGACTCTGTATTTAACGCCAGACAGTATTTGGGTTGTGAGTGTTTGATGGACAGTGTAGATGAAGCTTTACTCTGAAACACTGGAATTCAGTGTCAGGGGTGATTTAATCAAATGCTTCAGAATAATAATTGATATTGTACATCTCGTGTGTGCCTCAGTGACAGCTCTGAGACATGTACAGCACACTCTCATCCTGTTTATGTGTCTCTCTCTGAAATTAGCTGGTCCATTTCCTAAATTACCGCTTTTCAAAAGGCTCCATTGCCTTTGAAACAGTTTGTGATACCCAAAGGTTATGAAAACTGCTTTAGAAATATCTGTCCCAAAGCTGCTGTGAGGATGTTCAGAGTCAGTGTGTCTCTTGGATCACACACAGGCCAGATACACCTCTCATAGTTAAAGGTGGAGAATGGATCTCGCTCCATTTGAAAGATGTATTGAACCAGCCTGTCTGAGTTTGAGTATCTGTTTTTCTGTACACGTGTGTGTGTGTGTGTGTGCGTTGGGGGTGGGGGTGGGGGCGTTTATGTGTGGCATTCTTTACGCGGCACTGTAAGTTACACGGTAGCACAGTGGGTAGCACTGCGGCTTCACAGCTCCAGAATCCCAGGTTCGAATCCCGGCTTGGGTCACAGTCTGTGCGGAGTCTGCACGTTCTCCCCGTGTCCGCGGGAGTTTCTCCCGGGTGCTCCAGTTTCCTCCCTGACGTCCCAAAGGACGTGCTGTTTGGTGAATTGGACATTATGTATTCTCCCTCAGCGTACCCGAACAGGCGCCAGAGTTTGGCGACTGGGGACTATTCTCAGTAACTTCATTGCAGTGCTTGTGCGTGTGCGTGTGCGTGTGTCCAGGTGTATCTCAGTTTGACTTTGTTTAGTACTGATTGAAGATAATGAGATAGAAAGTTTGACACAAAATGTTTGGCAGCATTGTAGGTGTAAACAATAATGACAGAGACAGTGTGAAGAGAGCGGCCATACCTAGGCCCACTCCCCGACCCCGTCCCTGTCACCCCACCTAACCTGAACATCTTTAGATACTGAGGGCAATTTTGATTTATCTTGGCCAACCCACCTAACCTGCACGTCTTTGGACGGTGGGAGGAAACCGGAGCACCCGGAGGAAACCCACGCAGACACGGGAAAACGTCCAGACTCCGCACAGACAGTGACCCAGCCGGGAATCGAACCTGGGACCCTGTAGCTGTGAGGCAGCAGTGCTAACCACTGTTCAATCCCGGCTCTGGGTCACTGTCCGTGTGGAGTTTGCACATTCTCCCCGTGTTTGCCTGGGTTTCACCCCCACAACCCAAAGATGTGCAGGGCAGGTGGATTGGCCACGCTAAATTTCCCCTTAATTGGAAAAACTGGACTGGGCACTCTGAATTTATTGAAAAAATCTTTTTATTGGCATTTTCACAATTCTGTGCATTGCGGTTTGTTTACATTTATCAGAGAGTGAAAAGGCTTTCTCTTACGTTTCTTTAGTTACAAACTGTTGCCGTTCAGTTCGGCGTGTCTGACCCCCGCTCCCCCCCAGCTCCCCCCCCCCCCAAACCCCCTTTCCCTAACCCTTCCCCTCTCTCCCCCGCAGACCCTCCGTGATGCCCTTCCTGGCCGACCTGGTGTGTGACACACCCATCTCCTTGTTTACCCCCTTACCCCCCCCCTTTCGTTTCTCCCTCCATCGGTTTCAGCCGTGTTCTTTCTGCGGATGGGGGAGGGTTCCCCCTCTCCATCCCTCTCGGTGGTGGGGGGGGGGGGGCGTTCCCCCCTCTCCATCTCTCTCGGTGGAAGGGTTACACCCTCTCCATCTCTCTCGGTGGAAGGGTTACCCTCTCTCCATCTCTCTCGGTGGGGGGGGGGGGGGGGGCTCCCCCTCTCCATCTCTCTCGGTGGGAGGGTTCCCCCCTCTCCATCTCTCTCGGTCTCTGCGTCTCTCCGTCTCTCTCTGGGAATCTGTCAAAACAAAATCCACGATCAGCAGTCGGCCATTTTATGTCGATTCACGGCGGCCATTTTATGTGAGCACAGCACGAATCGACTCTGTGTCCTCAGCGCCGGAGGCAGCAGTGCTAACCACTGTGCCACGTGCCACCCACATTCAGACATTTCTGACAGTTGTACACGTTGGTGTAAAATACATTGAAGGAAAGAGTCATATTAAAACAGTGATTTGTTGGGATATGTGGAGGGACTGACGGATCTGGGTGACCTTGTACGCCAGTCAGTGAAAGTGGGGAGGGGGAGCAGCAAGCAGTTAAGAGGCCAATGATATGTTGGCCTTCATTGCAAGAGGGATTCGAGTTCAGAAGTGGAGATGTCTGACTGCAGTTATTCTGGGCCTTGGTGAGACCACAACTGGAGTACTGTGCACAGTTTCTGTCTCCTTAACTAAGTAAGGATATAGTTGCCAGAGAGGGAGTGCAGTGGAGGGTCAATCGGCTGATAGTGAGATTGCCGGACTGTCCTGCAAGAAAACGGTGCCCCCCCCCCCCCACACACAGCCAGCACTGTCAGTGCTCCCCCCACAGCCAGCACTGCCAGTGCTCCCCCATACAGCCAGCACTGCCAGTGCACCCCCCACCCCACAGCCCGCACTGTCAGTGCTCCCCCACACAGCCAACACTGTCAGTGCTCCCATACAGCCAGCACTGTCAGTGCTCCCTCACGCAGCCAGCACTGTCAGTGCTCCCCCACACAGCAAGCACTGTCAGTGCTCCCTCACACAGCCAGCACTGTCAGTGCTCCCCCACACAGCCAGCACTGTCAGTGCTCCCACCACACAGCCAGCACTGTCAGTGGCCCCCCACACAGCCAGCAATGCCAGTGCACCCCCCCCCACAGCCAGCACTGTTAGTGCTCCCCCACAGTCAGCACTGTCAGTGCACCCCCCACACATCCAGCACTGTCAGTGCCCCCCCC
Organism: Scyliorhinus torazame; assembly: GCF_047496885.1. Lineage (NCBI taxonomy): Eukaryota > Metazoa > Chordata > Chondrichthyes > Carcharhiniformes > Scyliorhinidae > Scyliorhinus > Scyliorhinus torazame. Next base: position 48,325,891 of record NC_092726.1, read on the forward strand.
CCCACACAGCCAGCACTGGCAGTGCTCCCCCACATAGCCAGCACTCTCCGTGCTCCCCCCACACAGCCAGCACTGTCACTGCTTCCACTCACAGGGAGCACTGTCAGTGCTCCCCCCACACAGCCAGCACTGTCAGTGCTCCCCCACACACAGCCAGCACTTTCAGTGCTCCCCCACACAGCCAGCACTGTCAGTGCTCCCCACACAGCCAGCACTGTCAGTGCTCCCCCATACAGCCAGCACTGCCAGTGCACCCCCCACCCCACAGCCCGCACTGTCAGTGCTCCCCCACACAGCCAACACTGTCAGTGCTCCCCCATACATCCAGCACTGTCAGTGCTCCCTCACACAGCCAGCACTGTTAGTTCTCCCCCAACACAGCCATCACTGTCCGTGCTCCCCCACACAGCCAACACTGTCAGTGCTCCCCACACAGCAAGCACTGTCAGTGCTCCCTCACACAGCCAGCACTGTCAGTGCTCCCCCACACAGCCAGCACTGTCAGTGCTCCCGCCACACAGCCAGCACTGTCAGTGCTCCCCGCACACAGCTAGCACTGTCAGTGCTCCCCCCACACAGCCAGCACTGCCAGTGCACCCCCCCACAGCCAGCACTGTCAGTGCTCCCCCCACAGTCAGCACTGTCAGTGCACCCCCCACACATCCAGCACTGTCAGTGCCCCCCCCCCCACACAGCCAGCACTGTCAGTGCTCCCCCACACAGCCAGCACTGTCAGTGCTCTCCCCACACAGCCAGCAATGTCAGTGCTCCCTATACAGCCAGCACTGTCAGTGCTCTCACCACACAGCCAGCACTGTCAGTGCCCCCACACAGCCAGCAATGCAAGTGCTCCCCTCCACAGAGAAAGCACTGTCAGTGCTCCCCGACACAGCCAACACTGTTAGTACTCCCACCACACAGCCAGCACTGACAGTGCTCCCCTACACAGCCAGCACTGCCAGTGCTCCCCCTCACATCCAGTGCTGCCATTGCTACCCCATACCCAGCACTGCCTGTGCGCCCCCTCACATCAACACTCCTAGTGCTCCCCCACAGCCAGCACTTCCATTGATCCCCCCCAGCCAGCACTGCCAGTGCTCACCCCCACAGCCAGCACTGTCAGTGCTCCCCCACACAGCCAGCACTGTCAGTGCTCCCCCACACAGCCAGAACTGTCAGTGCTCCCCCATACAACCAGCACTGTCAGTGCTCCCACCACACAGCCAGCACTGTCAGTGCTCCCCCCACACAGCAAGCAATGTCAGTGCTCCCACCACACAGCCAGCACTGTCAGTGCTCCCCACACAGCCAGCACTGTCAGTGCTCCGCACATACAGCCAGCACTGTCCGTGCTCCCCCACACACAGCAGCACTGTCAGTGCTCCCACCACACAGCCAGCACTGTCAGTGCTCCCCACGCAGCCAGCACTGTCAGTGCTCCCCACACAGCCAGCGGTCCCTCCACCACAGCCAGCACTGCCAGTGCTCCCCCCACAGCCAGCACTGCCAGTGCACCCTCCAACCACCAGCACTGCCAGTACTCCCTCACAGCCAGCACTGCCAGAGCTCCTCCACCACAAGCAGCACTGCCATGGCTCCCCTCAACACAGCCAGCACTGCCAGTGCTCCCCTCAACACAGCCAGCACTACCAGTGCTCCCCCACACAGCCAGCACTGTCAGTGCTCCCCCACACAGCCAGCACTGTCAGTGCTCCCACCACACAGCCAGCACTGCCAGTGCTCCACCTCACATCCAGGGCTGCCATTGCTACCCCACACCCAGCACTGCCTGTGCGCCCCCTCACATCAACACTCCTAGTGCTCCCCCACAGCCAGCACTTCCATTGATCCCCCCCAGCCAGCATTGCCAGGGCTCGCCTCAACACAGCCAGCACTGTCAGTGCTCCCGCACACAGCCAGCACTGTCAGTGCTCCCCCACACAGCCAGGACTGTCAGTGCTCCCCCCACACAGCCAGCACTGTCAGTGCTCCTACCACACAGCCAGCACTGTCAGTGCTCCCCCACACAGCCAGCACTGTCAGTGCTCCCGCCACACAGCCAGCACTGTCAGTGCTCCCCCACACAGCCAGCACTGTCAGTGCTCCCCACACAGCCAGCACTGTCAGTGCACCCCACAGCCAGCACTGCCAGTGCTCCCCACGTCTAGGACCGGATTTGCTCCACACACAGCCAGCACTCACAGCCAGCGCTGCTACTGCTCCCCACAGCCAGCACTGCCAGTCGTCCCCACAACAAGCACTACCAGTGCTAATCTACACAGCCAGCACTGCCATTGCTCCTCCAAACAGCCAGCTCTGTCAGTGCTCCCCTCCGCACAACCAGCCCTTTCAGTGCTCCCCCACACAGCCTGCACTGTCAGTGCTCCCACCACACAGCCAGCACTGCCAGTGCTCCCCCACACAGCCAGCACTGCCAGTGCTCCCCACACACAGCCAGCACTGTCAGTGCTCCCACCACACAGCCAGCACTGCCAGTGCACCCCAAACAAAGCCAGCACTGTCAGTGCTCCCCACACAGCCAGCACTGTCAGTGCTCCCCCCACACAGCCAGCACTGTCAGTGCTCCCACCACACAGCCAGCACTGCCAGTGCTCCCACACAGCCAGCGGTCCCTCCACCACAGCCAGCACTGCAAGTGCTCCCCCCACAGCCAGCACTGCCAGTGCGCCCTCCAACCACCAGCACTGCCAGTACTCCCTCACAGCCAGCACTGCCAGAGCTCCTCCACCACAATCAGCACTGCCAGGGCTCCCCTCAACACAGCCAGCACTGCCAGTGCTTGCCCCACAGCCAGTACTGCCAGTGCTCCCCCCACACATCCTGCACTGCCTGTGCCCCCCCCCACCCCACACACACACAGACAGCACTGGCAATGCTCACCTCCACAGCCAGTGCTCCCCACACAACCAGCGGTCTCTCCACCACAGCCAGCACTGCCAGTGCTCCACCACACAGCCAGCACTGCAAGTGCTCCCCCCACAGCCAGCACTGCCAGTGCTGCCCCATATCCAGCACTACCAGTGCTTCCCCCACAGCCAGCACTGCCAGTGCTCCCCACACACATCCTGCTCTGCCAGTGCCCCCCACACACACACAGACAGCACTGGCAATGGTTACCTCCACAGCCAGTGCTCCCCTCCACAGCCAGCACTGCCAGTGCTTCCCCCGCAGCCAGCAGTGCTAGTGCTCCCCTCACACTGCCATCACTGTCAGTGCCCCCACACCACAGCCAGGACTGCAAGAGCTCCCCATAGCCAGCATTGACAGTGCTCCCCCACACAGCGAGCACTGCCAGTGCTCCCCACGTCTAGCACTGGATTTGCTCCACACACAGCCAGCACTAACAGCCAGCACTGCTACTGCTCCCCACAGCAAGCACTGCCAGTCGTCCCCACAACAAGCACTACCAGTGCTCATCCACACAGCCAGCACTGCCAGTACTCCTCCAAACAGCCAGCCCTGTCAGTGCTCCCCACACAGCCAGCCCTGTCAGTGCTCCCCCCACACAACCAGCACTGCAGTGCTCCCCACAGAGCCAGCCCTGTCAGTGCTCCCCCACACAGCCAGCCCTGTCAGTGCTCCCCCACACAGCCAGCCCTGTCAGTGCTCCCCCCACACAACCAGCACTGCCAGTGCTCCCACAACCAGCACTTCCAATGCTCCCCATCTCAGATAGCACTTCCAGTGCTCCCACAGCAGCCAGCACTGGAAGTGCTCCCACTCACATTAGCACTCCTAGTGACCCCACCCACAGCCAGCACTTCCAGTGCCCCCCACTGCTAGCACTGCCAGTGCTCCCTTCCCCTACAGCCAGCACAGCCTGCGCACCCCCCACACAGCCAGCACTGCCATGTTCCTCCCACAGCCAGCACTGCCAGTGTGCCCCCATAACCAGCTCTGCCAGTGCTCCCACCCAAGGCCAGCACTGGCAGTGGTCCCCTCCAAAGCCAGCACAGCCAGTGCACCCTTCTACACAGCCAGTACTGTCAGTGGTCCCCCCTCAGCAAGCACTGCCAGAGCTCCCCTGCACACAGCCAGCATTGTCTGTGCTCCCCCGCAATGCCAGGACCGTCAGTGCTCCCACACAGCCAGCGCTCCATCCACAAAGCCAGCACTGCCAGTGCTCCCACATACACATCCTGCACTGCCAGTGTTCCCCACCCAGACAGCACTGGCAATGCTCCAACCCAAAGACAGTGCTCCCGCCTACAACCAGCCTTGCCAGTGCTCCCCCAAAGCCAGCACTGCCTGTGCACCCCCCACACAGACAGCACTGCCAGTGTTTCCCCCACAGACAGCACTGCCAGTGTGATCCCCCATTACCAGCCATACCACTGCTCCCACCTAAGGCCAGCACTGCCAGTGATATCCCACAGCCAGCACTGCCAGTGCGCCACCCATAACCAGCACTACCAGTGCTCCGACACACAGCCAACACTGCCAGTGCTCTCCTCACATCCAGCACTGCCAGTGCTCCCACCCAAGACCAGTATTGGCAGCGTTCCCCTCCACACCCAGCAATGCCAGTGCTCCATTCCACACAGCCAGCACTGCCAGTGCTCCCAACATGCAGCACTGCTAGTGCGCCCCCCATAAGCAGCACTGCCAGTGCTCCCACACACAGCCAGCATTGCCAGTGCACCTCCAAGGCCAGCACTGCCTGTGCACCCCCCACACAGCCAGAATTGCCAGTGCTCCCCTACAGCCAGCACTGTCAGTGCTCTCCTTCACATCCAGCACTGCCAGTTCTCCCCACAACCAGCTCTGCCACTACTCGCCACAGCCAGCACAGCCAGTGCTCCATCCACAGCCAGCATTGCCAGTACTCCCCACAGCAAGCACTGCCTGTGCTCCCGTACACATCCAGCTCCCACAGAGCCAGCATTGCCAGTGCTCCCCACAGCCAACACTGTCAGTGCTCCCCACACCGCCAGTAATGCCAGTGCTCCCCCTACAGCCAGCACTTTCAGTGCCCCCCACACAGCCAGCACTGTCAGTGCTCCGCACACAGCCAGTACTGTCAGTGCTCCCCACACAGCCAGCACTGACAGTGCTCCCACCACACAGCCAGCACTGTCAGTGCTCCCCCACACAGCCAGCACTGTCAATGCTCCCCACACAGCCAGCACTGTCAGTGCTCCCCAACAGACAGCCAGCACTGTCAATGCTCCCACCACACAGCCAGCACTGCCAGTGCTCCCCCACATAGCCAGCACTCCCAGTGCTCCCACCACACAGCCAGAACTGTCAGTGCTTACGCACACAGCCAGCACTGTCAGTGCGCCCCCACACAGCCAGCACTGTCAGTGCTCCCCCACACAGTCAGCACTGTCCGTGCTCCCCACACAGCAAGCTCTGTGAGTGCACCCACCACACAGCCAGCCCTGTCAGTGCTCCCACCGCACAGCCAGCACTGACTGTGCTCCCCTACACAGACAGCATTGCATGTGCTCCCCCCACACAGCTAGCACTGTCAGTGCTCTCCACACATCTAGCACTTGCAGTGCTCCCACAGCCAGCAATATCAGTGCACCACCACAGCGAGCACTGCCAGTGCTCACCACACTCAACCAGCACTGTCAGTGCACCGCCCCAACAGACAGCACTGTCAGTGCTCCCACCACTCAGCCAGCACTGCCAGTGCTCGCCCCACATAGCCAGCACTGTCAGTGCTCCCCCACACAGCCGGCCCTGTGAGGGCTCCCACCACACAGCCAGCACTGCCAGTGATCCCCACACAGCCAGTAATGCCAGTGCTCCCCACAGCCAGTACTACCAGTGCTCTACGCAACGCCAGCACTGCCAGTGCTCTCCCCACATCAAGCACTGCCAGTGCTCCCCCACAGCCAGCACTGTCAGAGCTCCACCACACTGCCAGCACTTCCAGTGCTCCCCACAGCATGCACTGCTAGTGCTCCCACGGCCTGTGCCCCCCAGGAGCCAGCACTGTCAGTGCTCCCGCCCCTCACAGCGAGCACTGCCAGTGCTCACCCCACACAGCCAGCACTGCTAGTGCTCACCCCACACAGCCAGCACTGCTAGTGCTCACCCCACACAACCGGCACTGTCAATGCCCCCACCCCACAGCCAGCACTGCCAGTACTCCTCCAACACAGCCAGTACTGTCAGTGCTCCCACCACACTGCCAGCACTGTCAGTGCTCCTCCACAGAGCCAGCACTGTCAGTGCTCCTCCACAGAGCCAGCACTGTCAGTGCTCCCCCACACAGTCAGCACTGTCAGTGCTCCCACCACACAGCCAGCACTGACAATACCCCCCCTTTGCCAGCGCTCCCCCAGAGCCACACCCCTACCACAGCCAGCATTGCCAGTGCTCCCCATCCAGCCAGCACAGCCTGTGCTTCCGCACCGCCAGCACTGCCAGTGCTCCTCACAGCCAACAATGTCAGTGCTCCCCACACAGCCAGCAATGCCAGTGCTCCCACAGCCAGCACTGTCAGTGCACCCACCACACAGCCAGCACTGCCATTGCCCCCCACAGCCATCACTGCCACTGCTTCCCTGACAGCCAGCACGACTAGTTCTCCCCTCCCAATAACCATCACTGCCAGCGCTCCAACACCCAGCCAGCATTGCCAGTGCTCCCCACAGCCAGAACTGCCTGTGCACCCCCCACACAGTCAGCACTGCCATTGCTCCCCCTACAGCCAGCACTGCGAGTGCTCCCCCACAGCCAGCACTGCCAGTCCTCCCCAAACAGCCAGCACTGCCAGTTCCCCCCCACACAGCCAGCACTGCCTGTGGTCCCTACTGCCAGCACCGTCAGTCCTCATCCCCACAGCCAGCACTGCCAGTGCTCTCCCTACACAACCAGCACTGGCAGTGCCCACCACACAGCCAGAACTGTCAGTGCTCCCACCACACAGCGAGCAATGGCAGTGCTCCCCCGCACAGCCAGCACTGTCTGTGCTCCCCCCAACAGACAGCACTGTCAGTGCTCCCACCACACAGCTAGCACTGCCAGTGATCCCCCACACAGGCAGCATTGGCAGTGCTCCCACCACACGGCCAGCACCGTCAGTGCTCCCCCACACAGCCAGCACTGTCAGTGCTCCCCTCATAGCCAGCGCTGCTAATGCTCCCCGACAGCCGCCACAGCCTGTGCTCCCCACAGGCAGCACTGCCAGTGCTCCCCTAGTATCCAGCACTGCCAGTGCTCCCACAGCCAGCACTGCCAGTGCTCCCCGCACCGCCAGCACTGCCAGTGCTCCACCCACAGCCAGCACCGCCAGTACACCCCCACAGCCAGCACTTCCAGTGCTCTCCCCACATTTAGCACTGCCAGTGCTCCCCACAGCCAGGAATGTCAGTGCAACCCCACAGCGAGCACTGCCAGTGCTCACCCCACACAACCAGCACTGTCAGTGCCCCCCACCCCCACAGCCAGCACTGCCAGTGCTCCCACCACACAGCCAGCACTGTCAGTGCACCCTACACACAGCCAGCACTGTCAGTGCTCCCACCACACAGCCAGCACTGTCGGTACTACCCCCAACAGACAGCACTGTCAGTGCTCCCACCACACGGTCAGAACTGCCAGTGCTCCCCACACACAGCCAGCACTGCCAGTGCTCTCCCCACATCTAGCACTGCCAGCGCTCCCCACAGCCAGCACTGTCTGTACACCCCCACAACGATCACTGCCAGTGCTCAACCCACACAACCAGCACTGTCAGTGCACCCCCACAGCGAGCACTGCCAGTGCTCACCCCACACAACCAGCACTGTCAGTGCTCCCACCGCACGGCCAGCACTGTCATTGCTCCCACCACACGGCCAGCACTGCCAGTGCTCCCACACAGGCATCATTGGCAGTGCTCCCACCACACATCCAGAACTGTCAGTGCTCCTCTCACACAGCCATCACTGTCAGTACTACCCCCAACAGACAGCACTGTCAGTGCTCCCACCACACAGCCAGCAATGCCAGTGCTCCCACAGCCAGCACTGTCAGTACACCCCCACAATGATTATTGCCAGTGCTCATCCCACACAACCAGCACTGTCAGTGCTCCCACCACACGGCCAGCACTGCCAGTGCTCCCCAGACAGGCAGAAATCGCAGTGCTCCCACCACACATCCAGAACTGTCAGTGCTCCTCCCACACAGCCAGCACTGCCAGTGCTCCACCGCACTGCCAGCACTTCCAGTGCTCCCCCACAGCATGCACTGCTAGTGCTCCCCACAGCTAGCACTGTCAGTGCTCCCACCACACAGCTAGCCCTGTCAGTGCTCCCCCAACACAGCCAGCACTGTCAGTGCATCCTACACACAGCCAGCCCTGCCAGTGCTCTCCCCACATCTAGCACTGACAGCGCTCCCCACAGCCAGCACTGTCTGTACACCCCCCACAGCGAGCACTGCCAGTGCTCACCCCACACAACCAGCACTGTCAGTGCTCCCACCACACAGCCAGCACTATCAGTGCTCCCACCGCACGGCCAGCACTTTCATTGCTCACACCACACGGCCAGCACTGCCAGTGCTCCCCCACACAGGCAGCATTGGCAGTGCTCCCCACAAAGCCAGCACTGCCAGCGCTCTCCCCACATCTAGCACTGCCAGTGCTCCCCACAGCCAGCACTGTCTGTACAGCCCCACAATGATCACTGCCAGTGCTCATCCCACACAACCAGCACTGTCAGTGCCCCAACACAGCGTGCACTGCCAGTGCTCACCCCACACAACCAGCACTGTTAGTGCTCCCACCACACAGCCAGCACTGTCAGTGCTCCCACCACACAGCCAGCACTGTTAGTGCTCCCACCACACAGCCAGCACTGTCAGTGCTCCCACCACACGGCCAGCACTGCCAGTGCTCCCCCACACAGGCAGCATTGGCAGTGCTCCCACCACACATCCAGAACTGTCAGTGCTCCCCCACACAGCCAGCACTGTGAGTGCGCCCCCCCCCACACAGCCAGCACTGTCAGTGCTCTCCCCACATCTAGCACTGCCAGTGCACCACCAAAGCCAGCACTGTCAGTGCTCCCTCACAGCCAGCACTGCCAGTGCTCCCCTCACAGCCAGCACTGTCAGTGCTCCCCCACACAGCCAGCACTGCCAGTGCTCCACCGCACTGCCAGCACTTCCAGTGCTCCCCACAGCCAGCACTGTCAGTGCTCCCACCACACAGCTAGCCCTGTCAGTGCTCCCCCAACACAGCCAGCACTGTCAGTGCATCCTACACACAGCCAGCCCTGTCAGTGCTCCCACCACACAGCCAGCACTGTCAGTACTACCCCCAACAGACACCACAGTTTGCACTGAGTGCTGAATTTGGTGCTTTTTGAGTGCGATAGTGAGAGTTTGGTGACCGAGGGAGTTAGGTGAGGAGGGAGTAAGGTGCTCCTTTCATTTTGTTTCCGACATTTCCGCAAAGAGTGCGAAGAGATCCAGGAGTTTACAGGAAGTGTAGCAGGGTCGGAGGGCGGAGATCTAGTTAGTCCACACAGCAGCTATATTCTTTAAGGCAAGAGGGGATGGAGGCTAGGCCAGTTACATGCTCCTCCTGTAGGATGTGGGTGGTGAGGGATACCACCGGTGTCCCCGCTGACTATACCTGCGGGAAGTGCACCCAACTTCAGCTCCTCAAAGACCGTGTTAGGGAACTGGAGCTGAAGCTGGATGAACTTCGGATCATCCGGGAGGCAGAGGGGGTGATTGAGAAGAGTTACAGGGAGGTAACCACACCCAAGGTACAGGACAAGAATAGCTGGGTTACAGTCAGGGGGAAACAAACAAACAGGCAGACAGTGCAGGGATCCCTCGTGGCCGTTCCCCTTCAAAACAAGTATACCGTTTTGGATGCTGTTGGGGGGGATGACCTACCGGGGGAAGGCCCTAGCGGTCAGGTCTCTGGCACGGAGTCTGGCTCTGGGGCTCAGAAGGGAAGGGTGGAGAATAGAAAAGCAATAGTTGTAGGAGATTCAATGGTTAGGGGAATAGATAGGAGATTCTGTGGTCGCAAGCGAGACTCCCGGAAGGTATGTTGCCTCCCGGGTGCCAGGGCCAGGGATCTCTCGGATCGTGTCTTCAGGATCCTTAAGGGGGAGGGTGAGCAGCCAGAAGTCGTGGTGCACATTGGTACCAACGACATAGGTAGGAAAAGGGGTGTGGAGGTAATAAACAAGTTTAGGGAGTTAGGCTGGAAGTTGAAAGCCAGGACAGACAGAGTTGTCATCTCTGGTTTGTTGCCGGTGCCACGTGATAGCGAGGCTAGGAATAGGGAGAGAGTGCAGTTGAACACGTGGCTGCAGGAATGGTGTAGGAGGGAGGGCTTCAGGTATTTGGATAATTGGAGCACATTCTGGGGAAGGTGGGACCTGTACAAGCAGGACGGGTTGCATCTGAACCAGAGGGGCACCAATATCCTGGGAGGGAGGTTTGCTAGTACTCTTCGGGAGGGTTTAAACTAATTTGGCAGGGGAATGGGAACCGGATTTGTAGTCCAGCAACTAAGGTAGCCGATATTCAGGACGCCAAAGCATGTAATGAGGCAGTGGGGAAGGGAACACTGACAAAGGAGAGTATTTGCAGGCACTGAGATGGGTTGAAGTGTGTATACTTCAACGCAAGAAGCATCAGGAATAAGGTGGGTGAACTTAAGGCATGGTTCGGTACTTGGGACTACGATGTGGTGGCCATCACGGAAACTTGGATAGAAGAGGGGCAGAAATGGTTGTTGGAGGTCCCTGGTTTTAGATGTTTCAATAAGATTAGGGAGGGTTGGAAAAGAGGTGGGGGGTGGCATTATTAATTAGAGATAGTATAACAGCTGCAGAAAGGCAGTTCGAGGAGTATCACCCTATTGAGGTAGTATGGGTTGAAGTCAGAAATAGGAAAGGAGCAGTCACCTTGTTAGGAGTTTTCTATAGGCCCCCCAATAGTAACAGAGATGTGGAGGAACAGATTGGGAAACAGATTTTGGAAAGGTGCAGAAGTCATAGGGTAGTAGTCATGGGCGACTTTAACTTCCCAAATATTGAGTGGAAACTCTTTAGATCAAATAGTTTGGATGGGGTGGTGTTTGTGCAGTGTGTCCAGGAAGCTTTTCTAACACAGTATGTAGATTGTCCGACCAGAGGAGGGGCAATATTGGATTTAGTACTGGGTAATGAACCAGGGCAAGTGATAGATTTGTTAGTGGGGGTGCATTTTGGAGATAGTGACCACAATTCTGTGACTTTCACTTTAGTAATGGAGAGGGATAGGTACGTGCAACAGGGCAAGGTTTACAATTGGGGGAAGGGTAAATACGATGTTGTCAGACAAGAATTGAAGTGCATAAGTTGGGAACATAGGCTGGCAGGGAAGGACACAAGTGAAATGTGGAACTTGTTCAAGGAACAGGTGCTACGTGTCCTTGATATGTATGTCCCTGTCAGGCAGGGAAGAGATGGTCGAGTCAGGGAACCATGGTTGACAAGAGAGGTTGAATGTCTTGTTAAGAGGAAAAAGGTGACTTATGTAAGGCTGAGGAAACAAGGTTCAGACAGGGCATTGGAGGGATACAAGATAGCCAGGAGGGAACTGAAGAAAGGGATTAGGAGAGCTAAGAGAGGGCATGAACAATCTTTGGCGGGTAGGATCAAGGAAAACACAAAGGCCTTTTACACATATGTGAGAAATATGAGAATGACTAGAGCGAGGGTAGGTCCGATCAAGGACAGTAGCGGGAGATTGTGTATTGAGTCTGAAGAGATAGGAGAGGCCTTGAATGAGTATTTTTCTTCTGTATTTACAAATGAGAGGGGCGATATTGTTGGAGAGGACAGTGTGAAACAGATTGGTAAGCTCGAGGAAATACTTGTCAGGAAGGAAGATGTGTTGGGCATTTTGAAAAACTTGAGGATAGACAAGTCCCCCGGGCCTGACGGGATATATCCAAGGATTCTATGGGAAGCAAGAGATGAAATTGCAGAGCCGTTGGCAATGATCTTTTCGTCCTCACTGTCAACAGGGGTGGTACCAGGGGATTGGAGAGTGCCGAATGTCGTGCCCCTGTTTAAAAAAGGAACTAGGGATAACCCTGGGAATTACAGGCCAGTTAGTCTTACTTCGGTGGTAGGCAAAGTAATGGAAAGGGTACTGAAGGATAGGATTTCTGAGCATCTGGAAAGACACTGCTTTATTAGGGATAGTCAGCACGGATTTGTGAGGGGTAGGTCTTGCCTTACAAATCTTATTGAATTCTTTGAGGAGGTGACCAAGCATGTGGATGAAGGTAAAGCAGTGGATGTAGTGTACATGGATTTTAGTAAGGCATTTGATAAAGTTCCCCATGGTAGACTTATGCAGAAAGTAAGGAGACATGGGATAATGGGAAATTTGGCCAGTTGGATAACGAACTGGCTAACCGATAGAAGTCAGAGAGTGGTGGCGGATGGCAAATATTCAGCCTGGATCCCAGTTACCAGGGGCGTACCGCAGGGATCAGTTCTGGGTCCTCTGCTGTTTGTGATTTTCATTAATGACTTGGATGAGGGAGTTGAAGGGTGGGTCAGTAAATTTGCAGACGATACGAAGATTGGTGGAGTTGTGGATAGTAAGGAGGGCTGTTGTCGGCTGCAAAGAGACATAGATAGGATGCAGAGCTGGGCTGAGAAGTGGCAGATGGAGTTTAACCCTGAAAAGTGTGAGGTTGTCCATTTTGGAAGGACAAATATGAATGCGGAATATAGGGTTAATGGTAGAGTTCTTGGCAATGTGGAGGAGCAGAGAGATCTTGGGGTCTATGTTCATACATCTTTGAAAGTTGCCACTCAAGTGGATAGAGCTGTGAAGAAGGCCTATGGTATGCTCGCGTTCATTAACAGAGGGATTGAATTTAAGAGCCGTGAGGTGATGATGCAGCTGTACAAAACTTTGGTAAGGCCACATTTGGAGTACTGTGTACAGTTCTGGTCGCCTCATTTTAGGAAGGATGTGGAAGCTCTGGAAAAGGTGCAAAGAAGATTTACCAGGATGTTGCCTGGAATGGAGAGTAGGTCTTACGAGGAAAGGTTGAGGGTGCTAGGCCTTTTCTCTTTAGAGCGGAGAAGGATGAGGGGCGACTTGATAGAGGTTTATAAGATGATCAGGGGAATAGATAGAGTAGACAGTCAGAGACTTTTTCCCCGGGTGGAACACACCATTACAAGGGGACATAAATTTAAGGTTAAAGGTGGAAGATATAGGAACGATATCAGAGGTAGGTTCTTTACCCAGAGAGTAGTGGGGGCATGGAATGCACTGCCTGTGGAAGTAGTTGAGTCGGAAACATTAGGGACCTTCAAGCAGCTATTGGATAGGCACATGGATGACGGTAAAATGATACAGTGTAGATTTATTTGTTCTTAAGGGCAGCACGGTAGCATTGTGGATAGCGCAATTTCTTCACAGCTCCATGGTCCCAAGTTCGATTCCGGCTTGGGTCATTGTCTGTGCGGAGTCTGCACGTCCTCCCCGTGTCTGCGTGGGTTTCCTCCGGGTGCTCCGGTTTCCTCCCACAGTCCAAAGATGTGCGGGTTAGGTGAATTGGCCAATGATAAATTGCCCTTAATGTCCAAATTGCCCTTGGTGTTGGGTGGAGGTGTTGAGTTTGGGTATGGTGCTCTTTCCAAGAGACGGTGCAGACTCAAAGGGCCGAATGGCCTCCTTCTGCACTGTAAATTCAATGATAATCTGTGATTAATCTAGGACAAAGGTTCGGCACAACATCGTGATCCGAAGTGCCTGTTCTGTGCTGTATTTTTCTATTTTCTATTTTCTATTTTCACACGGTCAGCGCTGCCACTGCTCCCCACACACAGCCAGCACTGCCAGTGCTCTCCCCACATCTAGCACTGCCAGCGCTCCCACAGCCAGCACTGTCTGTACACCCCCCCACAGCGAGCACTGCCAGTGCTCACCCCACACAACCAGCACTGTCAGTGCTCCCACCACACAGCCAGCACTGTCAGTGCTCCCACCGCACGGCCAGCACTTTCATTGCTCACACCACACGGCCAGCACTGCCAGTGCTCCCCCACACAGGCAGCATTGGCAGTGCTCCCCACAAAGCCAGCACTGCCAGCGCTCTCCCCACATCTAGCACTGCCAGTGCTCCCCACAGCCAGCACTGTCAGTACAGCCCCACAATGATCACTGCCAGTGCTCATCCCACACAACCAGCACTGTCAGTGCCCCAACACAGCGTGCACTGCCAGTGCTCACCCCACACAACCAGCACTGTTAGTGCTCCCACCACACAGCCAGCACTGACAGTGCTCCCAACACACGGCCAGCACTGCCACTGCTCCCCCCACACAGGCAGCATTGGCAGTGCTCCCACCACACATCCAGAACTGTCAGTGCTCCCCCACACAGCCAGCACTGTGAGTGCACCCCCCCCCCCCACACACAGCCAGCACTGTCAGTGCTCTCCCCACATCTAGCACTGCCAGTGCACCACCACAGCCAGAACTGCCTGTGCTCCCCCTCACAGCCAGGGCTGCCATTGCTTCCCCACACCCAGCACTCCCATCAACATTCCAAGTGCTCCTCCCACAGCCAGCACTCCCATTGGTCCCCCCACAGCCAGCACCTCCAGTGCTCCCCATCACAGCCAGCGCTGCCAATTCTCCCACAGCAAGCACTGTCAGTGACCCCCCCACAGCCAGCACTGCCCCTGCTTGCCTCACAGCCAGCGTTGCCAATTCTCCCACAGCAAGCACTGTCAGTGCCCCACCCCACAGCCAGCACTGCCAGTTCTCCCCACAGCCAGAACTGCCTGTGCACCCCCCACACAGCCAGCACTGCCAGTGTTCCCCCCACACAGACAGCACTGCCAGTGCGCCCCTGCATAACCAGCACTGCCAGTGCTCCCACACACAGCCAGCATTGCCAGTGCACCCCCAAGGCCAGCACAGCCTGTGCACCCCCCACATAGCCAGCATTGACAGTGCTCCCCACAGCCAGCACTTCCAGTGCTTCCCCTCACATCAACACTCCTAGTGCTCCTCCACAGCCAGCACAGCCTGTGCTCCACGCAACGCCAGCACTGCCAGTGCTCCACCCACAGCCAGCACTGCCAGTACTCCCCCCACAGCCAGCACTGCTAGTGCTCTCCCCACATCAAGCACTGCCAGTGTTCCCCCACAGCCAGCACTGTCAGTGCATCCCCACAGCGAGCACTGCCAGTGCACACCCCACACAACCAGCACTGTCAGTCCTCCCCCCACACAGCCAGCACTGTCAGTGCTCCCACCACACAGACAGCACTGTCAGTGCACCCCCCACACAGCCAGCACTGTCAGTACTCCCCCACACAGCCAGCACTGTCAGTGCTCCCCCACACAGCCAGTAATGCCAGTGCTCACCCCACAGCCAGTACTTCCAGCGCTCCCCATCACAGCCAGCGCTAGCAATTCTCCCACAGCAAGCACTGTCAGCGCCCCACCCCACAGCCAGCACTGCCAGTGCTCCCCACAGCCAGCACTGCCAGTGCTCGACCACCACATGAAGTTCTTCCAGTGCTCCCCCTCACAGCCAGCGCTGCCAATGCTCCCTACTGCCAGCACTGCCAGTGCTCACCATCTTAGCCAGCCCTGCCAGTGCTCCCCTTTCAATCATCACTGCCAGTGCTATCCACAGCCAGCACTGCAATTTCTCCCCTTCCAATAACCATCACTGCCAGCGCTCCAACACCCAGCCAGCATTGCCAGTGATCCCCACAGCCAGAACTGCCTGTGCACCCCCCACACATCCAGCACTGCCAGTGTTCCCCCACACAGGCAGCACTGCCAGTGTTCCCCCCACACAGACAGCACTGCCAGTGCGCCCCCGCATAACCAGCACTGCCAGTGCTCCCAGACACAGCCAGCATTGCCAGTGCACCCCCCATGCCAGCACAGCCTGTGCACCCCCCACATAGCCAGCATTGACAGTGCTCCCCACAGCCAGCACTTCCAGTGATTCACCTCACAGCCAGCGCTGCTAATGGTCCACACAGACAACCTACCAATGCTCCCGCCACAGCCAGCACTGCCAGTGCTCCCCATCACATCAACACTCCTAGTGCTCCCCCCACAGCCAGCACTGCCAGTGCTCCCCACAGACAGCACTGCCAGTGCTCCCCTAGTATCCAGCACTGCCAGTGCACCCCAGCGCCAGCACTGTCTGTGCTCCACCGCACAGCCAGCACCGCCAGTGCTCTACCGCAAAGCCAGCACTGCCAGTGATCCCCTCGTATCCAGCACTGCCACTGCTCCACCCACAGCCAGCACTGCCAGTGCTCCCCATAGCCAGCACTGCCAGTACTCCACCGCACTGCCAGCACTTACAGTGCTGCCCCTCACATCCAGCACTGCCAGTGCTCCCACATCCAGCACGTCCAGTGCTCTGCCCACAGCCAGCACTGACAGTACTCCCGCCACTGCCAACACTGCCAGTGCTGTACCGCACTGCCAGCAATTCCAGTGCTCCCCACATCCAACACTGCCAGTGCCCATCCCAGCGCCAGCACTTTCTGTTCTCCCCCCCCCCCACATCCAGCACTGCCAGTGCTCCCCTACAGCCAGGCCTGCCAATGCCCCCCGCAGACAGAACTGCCGGTGCTGTCCCCAGAGCCAGCACTGCCAGTGCTTCACCCACAGCCAACGCAGCCAGTGCGCCCCCACCACATCCAGCACTGCCAGTGCTCCCCAACTCCCCCACAACGAGCGCTGCCAGTGCACCAACCACAACGAGCGCTGCCTGTGCTCCCCACAGCCAGCACTGCCAGTGCTCCCACAGCCAGAACTGCCAGTGCTACTCCCAGAACCAGCACAGTCAGTGCTCCCCACAGCCAGCACTGCCAGTGCTCACCCCACAGCCAGCAATCCCATTGCGCACGCACAGCCAGCACTGCCAGTGCTCACACTCACATACATAACTGGCAATGTTACCACCCCCCCAAGGCCAGCTCTCTTCCACAGCCAGCACTGCCAGTGCTACCCAGCGCACCGTAGCCAGCACTGCCAGTGCTCCCCAACAGCCAGCACGGCCAGTGCTCACCCATAGCCATTCCTGCCACTGCTCTCACACACAGCCAGCACTGTCAGTGCTCCCACAGCTAGCACTGTCAATGCCCCCCTCACAGACAGCACTGCCAGTGTTCCCCACAGCCAGCACTGCCAGTGCGCTCACCGTCCCACAACCAGCACTGCCAGTACTCCCACACAGGGCCAGCACTGCCTGTGCACCGCCACACAGCCAGCATTGCCAGTGGTCCATCTACAGCGAAATCACTGCCAGAGCTCCCCAAGGCAAGCATTGCCAGTGCTCCCCCTACAGCCAGCACTGCCACTGCTCGACCACAACCAGCACAGTCAGTGCTCCTCCCACATCCAGCATTGCCAGTGCACCTCCTCAGCCAGCACTGTCAGTGCTCCCCCTCACATCCTGCACTGCCAGCGCTCCACCACCACTGAGCCAGCACTGCCAGTGCTCCCCTCCACTGAGCCATCACTTCCAGTGCTCCCTACACAGCCTACACTGCCTGTGCCCCCCAGGCCTCCACAGCTAGCACTGCCAGTGCTCCACCTCCAAAGCCAGCACTGCCAGTGCTCCCACAACACGCAGCCATCACTGCCAATGCACCCCACAGCCACCACTGCCAGTGTTCCCCACTCCCCCACTACGAGCGCTGCCAGTGCTCCCCACAGCCAGCACTGCCTGTGCTCCCCCCACAGCCAGAACAACCAGTGCCCCCTAGAGCCATCACTGGCAGTGAACCCCAAAGCCAGCACTGCCTGTGCTCCCACCCCCCACAGCCACCACTGGCATGTGCTCCGCACTCCCCCACAACGAGCGCTGCCAGTGCTCCCCACAGCCAGCACTGCCAGTGCCCACCCCCACAGCCAGCAGTGCCAATGGTCCCCTACACATCCAGCACTGCCAGTGCTCCCCAACTCCCCCACAACGAGCGCTGCCAGTGCACCAACCACAACGAGCGCTGCCTGTGCTCCCCACAGCCAGCACTGCCAGTGCTCCCACAGCCAGAACTGCCAGTGCTACTCCCAGAACCAGCACAGTCAGTGCTCCCCACAGCCAGCACTGCCAGTGCTCACCCCACAGCCAGCAATCCCATTGCGCACGCATAGCCAGCACTGCCAGTGCTCACACTCACATACATAACTGGCAATGTTACCACCCCCCCAAGGCCAGCTCTCTTCCACAGTCAGCACTGCCAGTGCTACCCAGCGCACCGTAGCCAGCACTGCCAGTGCTCCCCAACAGCCAGCACGGCCAGTGCTCACCCATAGCCATTCCTGCCACTGCTCTCACACACAGCCAGCACTGTCAGTGCTCCCACAGCTAGCACTGTCAATGCCCCCCTCACAGACAGCACTGCCAGTGTTCCCCACAGCCAGCACTGCCAGTGCGCTCACCGTCCCATAACCAGCACTGCCAGTACTCCCACACAGGGCCAGCACTGCCTGTGCACCGCCACACAGCCAGCATTGCCAGTGGTCCATCTACAGCGAAATCACTGCCAGAGCTCCCCAAGGCAAGCATTGCCAGTGCTCCCCCTACAGCCAGCACTGCCACTGCTCGACCACAACCAGCACAGTCAGTGCTCCCCCCACATCCAGCATTGCCAGTGCACCTCCTCAGCCAGCACTGTCAGTGCTCCCCCTCACATCCTGCACTGCCAGCGCTCCACCACCACTGAGCCAGCACTGCCAGTGCTCCCCTCCACTGAGCCATCACTTCCAGTGCTCCCTACACAGCCTACACTGCCTGTGCCCCCCAGGCCTCCACAGCTAGCACTGCCAGTGCTCCACCTCCAAAGCCAGCACTGCCAGTGCTCCCACAACACGCAGCCATCACTGCCAATGCACCCCACAGCCACCACTGCCAGTGTTCCCCACTCCCTCACTACGAGCGCTGCCAGTGCTCCCCACAGCCAGCACTGCCTGTGCTCCCCCCACAGCCAGAACAACCAGTGCCCCCTAGAGCCATCACTGGCAGTGAACCACAAAGCCAGCACTGCCTGTGCTCCCACCCCCCACAGCCACCACTGGCATGTGCTCCGCACTCCCCCACAACGAGCGCTGCCAGTGCTCCCCACAGCCAGCACTGCCAGTGCCCACCCCCACAGCCAGCAGTGCCAATGGTCCCCTACACATCCAGCACTGCCAGTGCTCCAACCCCAAATCCAGCACTGCCAATGCTCCCACCCCCTTAGCCAGCACTGCCAGTGCTCCCCTCCTCAGCCAGCAGTGTCAGTGCTCCCCAACACAGCCAGCACAGTCAATGTTCCCCCCACACAGCCAGCACTGTCAGTGCTCGTACCACACAGCTAGAACTGCCAGTGCTCTCCACATAGCCATCACTGCCAGTGCACCACTCAACGCCAGCACCGCCAGTACTCCCCCACAGGATGAACTGCCAGTGCTCTCCCAATTTCCAGTGCTCCCACAGCCAGCGCTGCCGGTGCTCTCCCCATCGCCAGCGCTCCCCAGAGACAGCACTGCCAGTGTTCACGCCCACAACCAGCACTTCCAGTGCTCCCCACAGCCAGCACTGCCAGTGCTGCCGTCCACACAGCCAGCAATGCCAGTGCTCCCCTGACAGCACAGCCAGTGTTCCCCCACAGCCAGCACTGCCAGTGCTCACCACCGCCAGCACTGCCAGTGCTCCCACCGCCAGCACTGCCAGTGATCCACCCACAGCAAGCGCTGGTAGTGCTCCACTCGACAGCCAGCACTGCCAGCGCTCCCCTCCCACACGACAGCACTGCCAGCGCTCCCCACAGCCAGCCCTGCCAGTGCTCCCCACAGCCAGCCCTGCCAGTGCTCCCCACTCATACAGCACTTCCAGTGCTACACCCCACACCTCCAGCACTGCCAGTGCTCTCCTCACAGCCAGCGCTGCAAGGGCACCCCCACAGTCTGCCCTGACAAGTCTCCCCACAAACCAGCACTGCCAGTGTTCCTCCAACAGCCAGCACTGCCAATGTCCTCCTACAGCCAGCACTGCCAGTGCTCATCACACAGTCACCACTGCCTGGGCGCCCTCCCCCGCCCGCAAGACCATCACTGCCAGTCTTCCCCCTACCGCAAGCACTGCAAATGCTCCACCTCACAGCCAGCACTGTCTGTGCTCTCCCACAGCTAGCACTTCCAGTGCTCCCAACTGCCAGCAGTGCCAGTGCTAACCACAGCCATCACTGACAGTGCTCCCACATCCAGCCAGAACGGCCAGTGCTCCCTCCCACAACCAGCAGTGCCAGTGCTCCCCCGCAGCCAGCACTGCCAGTGCTCCCCTCCATGCAGCCAGCACTGTCATTGCTCCCCATAGCCAGTCCTCCATCCCCAACAGCCAGCACTTCCAGTGTTCCCCCCACAGCCTGCACTGCCAGTGCCCACGGCAGCCAGCACTGCCAGTGCCCTCCACAGCCAGCACTGTCAGTGCTCCCCACACACACCCAGCACTGCCAGTGCTGCCCACAGACAGCACTGCTAGTGCGCCCTCCACAGCCAACCCTGCCAGTGTTCATCACACAGTCAGCACTGCTTGTGCCCCCCCCCCAAGTCCAGAACTGGCAGTATTCCCCTCCACAGCAACACTGCCAGTTTTCCACCTGCAGCTGGCACTGCAAATTATCCACGCCACAGCCAGCACTGTCATTGCTCCCCACAGCTAGCACTTCCAGTGTTCCTCCACAGCCACTGCTCACAGCCAAGGCCAGCACTGGCAGTGCTCCCCTCCACAGCTATGACTGTCAGTGCTCCACCCACAGCCAGCACTGCCAGTTTTCCACCCACAGCCAGCACTGCCAGTGTTCCCCCCACAGCCAGAAATGCCAGTGCACCCCCCATAACCAGCATTGCCAGTGCTCCGACACACAACCAGCATTGCCAGTGCTCCCCTACAGCCAGCACTGCCAGTGCACACCTCACAGCCAGAAATGCCAGTGCTCCCCAGAACCACCACTATTAGTGCCCCCCTCACATCCAGCACTGACAGTGCTCCCCACAGCCATCGCTGCCAGTGCTCCCCACAGCCAGCATTGCCAGTGCCCACACACACACACCCTACACTGCCAGTTCTCCCCACACAGACAGCACTGGCAATGTTCCCCTCCGCAGCCAGTGCTCCCCTCCAAAGCTTGCACTGCCTGTGCTCCCAGCACAGCCAGCACTGTCAGTGCTCCCGTCCTCCCACATCCAGCACTGCCAGTTCTCCCCACAGCCAGACCTGCCAGTGCTACCCACCCAGAGCCAGCATTTTCTGAGCTCCCCCATCCAGCCAGAACTGCCAGTGGTCCCCATTGCCAGTACTCCACCCACAGCCAGCACTTTCAGTGCTCCCCACAGAGCCAGTACTGCCAGTGCTCCCACCACACATCCAGCACTTTCAGTGCTCCCCTACACAGCCAGTACTGCCAGTGCTCCCCACAGCCAGTAGAGCCCGTTCTCCCCATCCAGCCAGCACTGCCAGTGCTCTCCCACAGCCAGCCCTCCCTTCCACACAGCCATCAGTGCCAGTGCTTTACCCACAGGGCCAGAACTGCTAGTGCCCCCCAACACAACCAGCACTGCCCGTGCTGCCGTCCACCCACATCCAGCACTGCCTGTGCCCCCCCCCCACAGCCAGCATTGCCAGTGCTTCACCCACAGCCAACACAGACAGTGCTCCCGCCCGACAGAGCCAGCACTGCCAGTGCTCCCCAACAGCCAGCACTGCCAGTGCTCAGCCCACAGCCAGCACTGCCATTGCTCCACAGAGCCAACAATGCCAATGCTCCCACAGCCCGCTCTGTCATTGTGCTCACCCTCCCATTACCAGCTGTGCCAGTGCTCTCACAGAGAGCCAGTACTACCTGTGCAGCCCCCACACTGCCAGCATTGCCAGTGCTCCCCTCCATACAGCCAGCACTGCCAGTGCTCCCCACAGTCAGCCCTCCCTCCCCCACAGCCAGCATTGCCAGTGCTTCCCCCACACGGCCAGCACTGCCAGAGTCATCAACACAGCCAGCACTGGCAGTCCTCCCCTACAGCGAAAGCACTGCCAGTGCTCCCCACAGCCTTCATTGCCAGTGCTCCCCCTACAGCCAGCACGGCCAGTGCTCCCACAGCCAGCACTGCCACTGCTCGACCACAACCAGCACTGCCAGTTCACCCCACAGCCAGACCTGCCAGTGCTCCGCAGCCACAGCCAGCATTGCCTGTGCTGCCCATCCAGCCAGAACTGCCAGTGGTCCCCATTGCCAGTGCTACCCCCACAGCCAGCACTGCCAGTGCTCCCACACACAACCAGTACTGCCAGTGCTCCCCACAGCCAGCCCTGCCAGTACTCCCCACCCACAACTAGCACTGCCAGCGTTCCCCAGAGCCAGCACTTCCAGTTCTCCCCCCCACAGACAGCACTGTCAGTGCTCCCCACACAGCCAGTAATGCCAGTGCTCCAAACAGCCAGTAGAGCCCGTGCTCCTCCATCCAGCCAGCACTGCCAGTGCTCTCCCACAGCCAGCCCTCCCTCCCCCACAGCCAGCAGTGCCAGTGGTTCCCCCACAGGGCCAGAACTGCCAGTGCCCCCCAACACAGCCAGCACTGCCAGTGCTCCCGTCCACCCACATCCAGCACTGCCAGAGTTCCTCCACAGCCAGCCCTGCCAGTGCTCCCCACCCAAAGCAAGCATTGCCTGTGCTCCCCATCCAGCCAGCACTGCCAGTGGTTCCCCCATTGCGAGTGCTCCACACACAACCAGCACTGCCAGTGCTCCCCACAGACAGCACTGCCAGTGCTCCACCCGCAGCCAGCACTGCCAATGCTCCCCACCGACCGCACTGCCAGTATACCCCCACAGCCAACACTGCCGGTGCTCTCCACATCGCCAGTGCTCCCCACTGCCAGCCGTGCCAGTGCTCCCCGCAGCCATCACTGCCAGTGCACCCACACCCAGCCAGAACGGCCAGTGCACCCCCCACAATCAGCACTGTCAGTGCTCCCCCACAGCCGGCTGTGCCAGTGCTCCCACGCATCCATCACTGCCAGTGCTCCCATTGAGCCAGAACTGCCAGTGCTCCTGCCCACAACCAGAAAGCCAGTGCTCCCACAGCCAGCACTGCCAGTGCTTCACCCACAGACAGCACTGCCAGTGCTCCCCTCCATACAGCCAGCACTGCCAGTGCTCCCCACAGCCATCCCTCCCTCCTCCACAGCCATCACTGCCAGTGCTTCCCCCACACGGCCAGCACTGCCAGTGCCCTCAACACAGCCAGCAATGCCAGTGCTCCCGTCCACCCACATAATGCATTGCCAGTGCTCCCCCACAGCCAGCCCTGCCAGTGCTCCCCACCGACAGCCAGCATTGCCTGTGCTCCCCTCATCCAGCGAGCACTGCCAGTGGTCCCCATTGCCAGTGCTACCCCCACAACCAGAATTGTCTCTGCTCCCCTCGTCCAGCCAGCACTGCCAGTGCTCTACCCATCGCCTGCTTTCCCTCAGATTCACGTCTGCCAGTGCTCCGGCCCACAACCAGCACTTCCAGTGCGCTCCACAGCCAGCAATGCTAGTGCTCCCCCACAGCCAGCAGTGCCCGTGCTCCCTCATCCAGCCAGCACTGCTGGTGCACACCACACCGCCAGCACTGCCATTGCTCCCACAGCCAGCACTTCCAGTGCTCCCCACACAGCCAGCACTAACAGTGCTCCCCTCACAGCCAGCACATCCAGTAGTCCCCCACAACCAGCACTGCCAGGCCCCCCACACAGCCACCGCTGCAAGTGCACCGCCACAGTCTGCACTGCCAAACCTCCCCACAACCAGCACTGCCAGTGTTCCCCACACAGACAGCACTGCCAGTGCCGTCCACAGCAAGCACTGTCAGTGCTCCCTACACACATGCAGCACCGCCAGTCCTCCCCACAGCCAGCACTGCCAGTGCTCATCACACAGTCAGCGCTGACTGTGCCCCCCCCCAAATCCAGCACTGGCATTGGTCCCCTCCACAGCAACACTGCCAATTTTCACCCACAGACATCACTGCCAGTGCTCCCCTCCATACAGCCAGCACTGCCAGTGCTCCCCACAGCCATCCCTCCCTCCCGCACAGCCAGCATTGCAGGTGCTTCCCCCCACACGGCCATCAACACAGCCAGCACTGACAGTGCCATCAACACAGCCAGCACTGACAGTGCTCCCGTCCACCCACATCCAGTACTGCCAGTGCCCCCCACAGCCAGCCCTGCCAGCGCTCCCCACCGACAGCCAGCAATGCCAGTGCTCCCCTCCATACAGCCAGCACTGCCAGTGCTCCCCACAGACAGCCCTCCCTCCCCCACAGCCAGCATTGCCAGTGCTTCCCCCACACGGCCAGCACTGCCAGTGCCATCAACACAGCCAGCACTGCCAGTGCCCTCAACACAGCCAGCACTGCCAGTGCTCCAGTCCACCCACATCCAGAACTTCCAGTGCTCACCCTCAGACAGACCTGCCAGTGCTCCCCACCGAACGCCAGCATTGCCTATGCTTCCATCATCCAGCCACCACTGCCAATGGTCCCCATTGCCAGTGCTACCGCCACAGCCAACCTTGCCCGTGCTCCCCTCATCCAGCCAGCTCTGCAGTGCTCTACCCATTGCCTGCGTTCCCCCAGATCCACCACTGCCAGTGTTCCGGCCCACAACCAGCACTTCCAGTGCTCCCCCACAGCCAGCAATGTCAGTGCTCCGCCACAGTCAGCAGTGCTCGTGCTCCCTCATCCAGCCAGCACTGCCGGTGCACACCCCACCGCCAGCATTGCCAGTGCTCCCCACAGCCCGCACTTACAGTGCACCCTACTTATCCTGCACCCAGTGCTACACCCCTCACAGCCATCACTGCCAGTGCTCCCCTCACAGCCAGCATATCCAGTGGTCCCCCACATCCAGCACTGCCAGTGCCTCCACCACACAGCCAGCACTTCCAGTGCTCCCTCACAGCCAGCAATGCCAGTGCTCCCCACAGCCAGCCCTCCCTCCTCCACAGCAAGCATTGCCAGTGCTTCCCCCACACGGCCAGCACTGCCAGTGCCCTGAACACAGCCAGCACTGGCAGTGCTCCCGTCCACCCCCATCCAGCACTGCCTGTGCCCCCCACAGCCAGCCCTGCCAGCGCTCCCCACCGGCAGCCAGCACTGCCAGTGCTCCCACTGTCAGCCCTCCCTACCCACAGCCAGCACTGCCAGTGCCTCCCCCACACGGCCAGCACTGCCAGTGCTCTCACCACAGCCAGCACTGGCAGTGCTCCCATTCCACCCACAACCAGCGCTTCCAGTTCTCCCCCATAGCCAGCAATGCCAGTGCTCCCCCACAGCCAGCAGTGCTCGTGCTCCCTCATCCAGCCAGCACTGCCGGTGCACACCCCACCGCCAGCACTACCAGTGCTCCCAACTGCCCGCACTTCCAGTCCACCCTACTTATCCAGCACTTCCAGTGCTACACCCCACACAGCCAGCACTGCGTGCTCCCCTCGCAGCCAGCACATCCAGTGGTCCCCCACATCCAGCACTGCCAGTGCCCCCCACAGCCAGCCCTGCCAGCGCTCCCCACCGACAGCCAGCACTGCCAGTGCTCCCACAGTCAGCCCTCCCTCCCCACAGCCAGCACTTCCAGTGCCTCCCCCCACAGCCAGCGCTGCAAGTGCAACCCCAATATCTGCACTGCCAAGCCTCCCATAATCAGCACTGCCGCTGTTCCCCCCTCAGCCAGCACTTCTACTGCGCCCTCCACAGCCAGCACTGCCAGTGCTCATCACACAGTTAGCACTGCCTGTGCCCCCCCCAATGCCAGCAATGGCAGTGGTCCCCTCCACTGCCAGTTTTCAACACACAGACAGCACTGCCAGTGCTCCCCTCCATACAGCCAGCACTGCCAGTGCTCCCACAGCCATCCATCCCTCCCCCACAGCCAGCATTGCCAGTGCTTCCCCCACACGGCCAGCACTGGCAGTGCTCCCGTCCACCCACATCCAGTACTGCCAGTGCCCCCCACAGACAGCGCTGCCAGCGCTCCCCAGCGACAGCCAGCACTGCCAGTGCTCACCTCCATACAGCCAGCACTGCCAGTGCTCAACACAGCCAGCCCTCCCTCCCCACAGCCAGCACTGCCAGTGCTTCCCCCATACGGCCAGCACTGCCAGTGTCCTCAACACAGCCAGCACTGGCAGTGCTCCCGTCCACCCACATCCAGCACTGCCAGTGCTCCACACAGACAGACCTGCCAGTGCTCCCCACCGAAAGCCAGCATTGCCTGTGCTCCCCTCATCCAGCCAGCTCTGCCAGTGCTCTACCCATTGCCTGTGTTCCCCCAGATCCACCACTGCCAGTGCTCCGGTCCACAACCAGCACTTCCAGTGCCCCCCCACAGCCAACAATGCCAGTGCACCTCACAGCCAGCAGTGCTCGTGCTTCCTCATCCAGCCAGCACTGCCGGTGCACACCTGACCGCCAGCACTGCCAGTGCTCCCCCACAGACAACACTGCCAGTGCTCCCCACTTATACAGCACTTCCAGTGCTACACCCGCAGCGAGAACTGCCAGTCCTCCCGAAAGCCCAGCATTGGCAGTGCTCCTCCACAACCAGCGCTCACTCCGCCACAGCCAGCAGGGCCAGTGCCCCCCCCCACATCCAGCAGTGCCAGTACTCCCCCACACAACCAACACTGTCAGTGTACCCGTCCACATACATCCAGCTGTGCCCGTGCTCCCCATCCAACCAGCACTGCCAATGCTCCCCCACCGACGGCACAGCCAGTATACCGGCCACAACCAACACAACCGGTGCTCTCCACATCGCCAGTGCTCCCCACTGCTAGCAGTGCCAGTGCTCCCCGCAACAATCACTGTCAGTGCACCCACATCCAGACAGAACGGCCAGTGTTCCGCCCACAACCAGCACTGCCAGTGCTCCCATCTGCCAGCAGTGCCAGTGCTCCCACGCACCCATCACTGCCAGTGCTCCCCATCCAGCCAGAACTGCCAGTGCTCCCGCCCACAACCAGCAAAGCCAGTGCTCCCCAACATCCAGCTCTGCCAGTGCTCCAACATACAGCACTGCTAGTGCGCCCTGCACAGCCAGCACTGACAGTGCTCATCACACAGTCAGCACTGCCGGTGCCCCCCCCCAATGCCGGCACTGGCAGTGGTCCCCTCCTCAGCAACACTGCCAGTTTTCCACCCACAGTCAGCACTGTCAGTGCCCTCAACACAGCCAGCTCTGCAAGTGCTCCCGTCCACCCATATCCAGCACTGCCAGTGCTCCACCCACAGACAGCACTGCCGGTGCTCCCCTCCATACAGCCAGCACTGCCAGTGCTCCCCAAAGCCATGCCTCCCTCCCCCACAGCCATCACGGCCAGTGCTTCCCCCACACGGCCAGCACTGCCAGTGCCCTCAACACAGCCAGCAATGCCAGTGCTCCCTTCCACCCACATCCAGCATTGCCAGTGCTCCCCCACAGCCAGCCCTGCCAGTGCTCCCCACCGACAGCCAGCATTGCCTGTGCTCCCCTCATCCACCCAGCACTGCCAGTGGTCCCCATTGCCAGTGCTATCCCCACAACCAGAATTGTCTGTGATCCCCTCGTCCAGCCATCACTGCCAGTGCTCTACCCATAGCCTGCTTTCCCTCAGATCCACCTCTGCCAGTGCTCCGGCCCACAACCAGCACTACCAGTGCTCCCCACAGCCAGCAATGCCAGTGCTCCCCGACAGCCAGCAGTGCCCGTGCCCTATCATCCAGCCAGCACTGCCGGTGCACACACCACCGCCAGCACTGCCAGTGCTCCCCACAGCCAGACCTCCCTCCCACACAGCCAGCATTGCCAGTGCTTCCCCCACAAGGCTAGCACTGCCAGTGCCATCAACATAGCCAGCACTGCCAGTGCCATCAACACAGCCAGCACTGCCAGTGCTCCCGTCCACCCACATCCAGTACTGCCAGTACCCCCCACAGCCAGCCCTGCCAGCGCTCCCCACCGACAGCCAGCAATGCCAGTGCTTCCCTCCATACAGCCAGCACTGCCAGTGCTCCCCACAGCCAGCCCTCCCTCCCCACAGCCAGCACTGCCAGTGCCTCCCCCACACGGCCAGCACTGCCAGTGCCCTCAACACAGCCAGCACTGGCAGTGCTCCCGTCCACCCACATCCAGAACTGCCAGTGCTCCCCACAGACAGACTTGCCGGTGCTCCCCACCGAAAGCCAGCATTGCCTGTGCTTCCATCATCCAGCCACCACTGCCAGTGGTCCCCATTGCCAGTGCTACCCCCACAGCCAACCTTGCCGGTGCTCCCCTCATCCAGCCAGCTCTGCCAGTGCTCTAGCCATTGCCGTGTTCCCCAAGATCCACCACTGCCACTGCTCCGGCCCACAACCAGCACTTCCAGTGCTCCTCCACAGCCAGCAATGCCAGTGCTCACCCACAGCCAGCAGTGCTCGTGCTCCCTCATCCAGTCAGCACTGTCGGTGCACACCCCACCGCCAGCATTGCCAGTGCTCCCCACAGCCCGCACTTCCAGTGCACCCTACTTATCCAGCACCCAGTGCGACACCCCAGACAGCCAGCACTGCCAGTGCTCCCCTCACAGCCAGCACATCCAGTGGTCCCCACATCCAGCACTGCCCGTGCCCCCCCACAGCCAGCACTTCCAGTGCTCCCCACAGCCAGCAATGCCAGTGCTCCCCCACAGCTCCCCTCCCTCCTCCACAGCCAGCATTGCCAGTGCTTCCCCACACGTCCAGCTCTGCCAGTGCCATCAACACAGCCAGAACTGCCAGTGATCCCGTCCACCCCCATCCAGCACTGCCTGTGCCCCCCACAGACAGACCTGCCAGCGCTCCCCACCGACAGCCATCACTGCCAGTGCTCCCACAGTCAGCCCTCCCTCCCCACAGCCAGTACTGCCAGTGCCTCTCCCACACGGCCAGCACTGACAGTGCACTCAACACAGCCAGCACTGTCAGTGCTCCCATTCCACCCACATCCAGCGCTTCCAGTGCTCCCCACAGCCAGCAATGCCAGTGCTCCCACAGCCAGCAGTGCTCGTGCTGCCTCATCCAGCCAGCACTGCCGGTGCACACCCCACCGCCAGCACTGCCAGTGCTCCCCACAGCCCGCACTTCCAGTGCACCCTACTTATCCAGCACTTCCAGTGCTACACCCCACACAGCCAGAACTGCAAGTGCTCCCCTCACAGCCAGCACATCCAGTGGTCTCCCACATCCAGCACTGCCAGTGCCTCCACCCACAGCCAGCGCTGCAAGTGCAACCCCACAATCTGCACTGCTAAGCCTCCCACAATCAGCACTGCCGCTGTTCCCCCACAGCCAGCACTGCTAGTGCGCCCTCCACAGCCAGCACTGCCAGTGCTCATCACACAGTTAGCACTGCCAGTGCCCCCCTCCAATGCCAGCACTGGCAGCGGTCCCCTCCACTGCCCGTTTTCAACCCACAGACAGCACTGCCAGTGCTCCCCTCCATACAGCCAGCACTGCCAGTGCTCCCACAGCCAGCCCTCCCTCCCCCACAGCCAGCATTGCCAGTGCTTCCCCCACACGGCCAGCACTGCCAGTGCCCTGACCACAGCCAGCACTGGCAGTGCTCCCGTCAACCCACATCAAGTACTGCCAGTGCCCCCCACAACCAGCCCTGCCAGCGCTCCCCACCGACAGCCAGCACTGCCAGTGCTCACCTCAATACAGCCAGCACTGCCAGTGCTCCACACAGCCAGCCCTCCCTCCCCACAGCCAGCACTGCCAGTGCTTCCCCCACACGGCCAGCACTGCCAGTTCCCTCAACACAGCCAGCACTGGCAGTGCTCCCGTCCACCCACATCCAGCACTGCCAGTGCTCCACACAGACAGACCTGCCAGTGCTCCCCACCGAAAGCCAGCATTGCCTGTGCTCCCCTCATCCAGCCAGCTCTGCCAGTGCTCTACCCATTGCCTGTGTTCCCCCAGATCCACCACTGCCAGTGCTCCGGCCCACAACCAGCACTTCCAGTCCCCCCCCCCACAGCCAACAATGCCAGTGCACCCCACAGCCAGCAGTGCTCGTGCTTCCTCATCCAGCCAGCACTGCCGGTGCACACCCGACCGCCAGCACTGCCAGTGCTCCCCCACAGCCAGCACTGCCAGTGCTCCCCACTTATACAGCACTTCCAGTGCTACACCCGCAGCCAGCACTGCTAGTCCTCCCGAAAGCCCAGCATTGGCAGTGCTCCTCCACAGCCAGCGCTCTCTCCGCCACAGCCAGCAGTGCCAGTGCCCCCCCACATCCAGCAGTGCCAGTACTCCCCCCACACAACCAGCACTGTCAGTGCTCCCGTCCACATACATCCAGCTGTGCCAGTGCTCCCCATCCAGCCAGCACTGCCAAAGCTCCCCACCGACGGCACAGCCAGTATACCGCCCACAACCAACACAGCCGGTGCTCTCCACATCGCCAGTGCTCCCAATGACAGCAGTGCCAGTGCTCCCACGCACCCATCACTGCCAGTGCTCCCCATCCAGCCAGAACTGCCAGTGCTCCCGCCCACAACCAGCAAAACCAGTGCTCCCCAACATCCAGCACTGCCAGTGCTCCCACATACAGCACTGCTAGTGCGCCCTGCACAGCCAGCACTGCCAGATCTCATCACACAGTCAGCACTGCCTGTGCCCCCCCCCCAATGCCGGCACTGTCAGTGGTCCCCTCCTCAGCAACACTGCCAGTTTTCCACCCACAGTCAGCACTGCCAGTGCTCCCCTCCATACAGCCAGTACTGCCTGTGCTCCCCTCAATCCAGCCAGCACTGCCAGTGCCCTCAACACAGCCAGCTCTGCAAGTGCTCCCGTCCACCCACATCCAGCACTGCCAGGGCACCCCCACAGCCAACCCTGCCAGTGCTCCCCACTGACAGTCAGCATTGCCTGTACTCCCCTCATATAGCCAGCACTGCCAGTGGTCCCCATTGCCAGTGCTACCCACACAGCCAGAATTGCCTGTGCTCCCCTCATCCAGCCAGCACTGCCAGTGCTCTACCCATTGCCTGTTTTCCCCCACAGCCAGCACTGCCAGTGCTCCCCCACTTATCCAGCACTTCCAGTGCTGCACCCCACACAGCCAGCACTGCCAGTGCTCCCCTCACAGCCAGCACATCCAGTGGTCCCCCACAGCATGCACTGCCGGTGCCCCAACCCAACAGCCAGCGCTGCAAGTGCACCCCCACAGTCGGCACTGCCAAGCCTCCCACAATCAGCACTGCCAGTGTTCCCCCCACAGCCAGCACTGCCTGTGCCTCCCACAGCCAGCTCTGTCAGTGCTCCCCAAACACATCCAGCACTGCCAGTGCTCCCCACAGACAGCACTGCTAGTGCGCCCTCCGCAGCCAGCACTGCCAGTTCTCATCACAGTCAGCACTGCCTGTGCCCCCCCCCCAATGCCAGCACTGGCAGTGTTCCCCTCCACAGCTATCACTGTCATTGCTCCACCCACAGCCAGCACTGCCAGATTTCCACCCACAGCCAGCTCTGCCAGTGCTCCCCCCACAGCCTTAACTGCCAGTGCACCCCCATTACCAGCACTGCCAGTGATCCGACACACACCCAGCACTGCCAGTGCTCCCTTACAGCCAGCACTGCCAGTGCTCTCCTCACATCCAGCACTGCCAGTGCTACCCACAGCCATCACTGCCAGTGCTCCCCATCCAGCCAGAACTGCCAGTGCTCGCGCCCACAACCAGCAAAGCCAGTGCTCCCCAACATCCAGCACTGCCAGTGCTCCCACATACAACACTGCTAGTGCGCCCTGCACAGCCAGCACTGTCAGTGCTCATCAAAAAGTCACACTGCCTGTGCCCCCCCCCTCAATGCCGGCACTGGCAGTGGTCCCCTCCTCTGCAACACTGCCAGCTTTCCACCCACAGTCAGCACTGCCAGTGCTCCCCTCCATACAGCCAGCACTGCCGGTGCTTCCCCCACACGGCCAGCACTGCCAGTGCCCTCAACACAGCCAGCTCTGCAAGTGCTCCCGTCCACACACACCCAGCACTGCCAGGGCACCCCCACAGCCAGCCCTGCCAGTGCTCCCCACTGACAGCCAGCATTGCCTGTGCTCCCCTCATATAGTCAGCACTGCCAGTGGTCCCCATTGCCAGTGCTACCCCCACAGCCAGCATTGCCTGTGCTCCCTCATCCAGCCAGCACTGCCAGTGCTCTACCCATTGCCTGTTTTCCCCCACAGCCAGCACTGCCAGTGCTCCCCCACTTATCCAGCACTTCCAGTGCTGCACCCCACACAGCCAGCACTGCCAGTGCTCCCCTCACAGCCAGCACATCCAGTGGTCCCCCACAGCGTGCACTGCCAGTGCCCCAACCCAACAGCCAGCGCTGCGAGTGCACCCCCACAGTCTGCACTGCCAAGCCTCCCACAATCAGCACTGCCAGTGTTCCCACAGCCAGCACTGCCTGTGCCCCCCACAGCCAGCTCTGTCAGTGCTCCCCAAACACATCCAGCACTGCCAGTGCTCCCCACAGACAGCACTGCTAGTGCGCCCTCCGCAGCCAGCACTGCCAGTTCTCATCACACAGTCAGCACTGCCTGTGCCCCCCCCCCAATGCCAGCACTGGCAGTGTTCCCCTCCACAGCTATCACTGTCAGTGCTCCACCCACAGCCAGCACTGCAAGTTTTCCACCCACAGCCAGCACTGCCAATGCTCTCCTCACAGCCATCACTGCCAGTGCTCCCCACGGCCAGCACTGCCAGTGCTCCGCACACACACCCTGCACTGCCAGTGCTCCCCACACAGCCAGCACTGCCAGTTTTCCACCCACAGCCAGCACTGCCAATGTTCCCCCCACAGCCTTAACTGCCAGTGCACCCCCATTACCAGCACTTCCAGTGATCCGGCACACACCCAGCATTGCCAGTTCTCCCTTACAGCCAGCACTGCCAGTGCTCTCCTCACATCCAGCACTGCCAGTGCTACCCACAGCCATCACTGCCAGTGCTTCCCACACCCAGCACTGCCAGTGCTCCACACACACTCACCCTGCACTGCCAGTGCTCCCCACACAGACAGCACTGGCAATGCTCCCCTCCGCAGCCAGTGCTCCCCTCCAAAGCTTGCACTGCCAGTGCTCCCAGCACAGCCAGACCTGCCAGTGCTCCCACCCACAGCCAGCATTGCCTGTGCTCCCGCCATACAGCCAGCACTGCCAGTGGTCCCCATTGCCAGTGCTACCCCCACAGCCAGCACTGCCAGTGCTCTCCCTATTGCCAGCGTTCTCCCAGAGCCAACACTGCCAGTGCTCCCGCCCACAACCAGCTCATACAGTACTCTACCCACAGCCAGCACTTTCAGTGCTCCCCTACATAGCCAATACTGCCAGTGCTCCACATCCAGCCAGCACTTCCAGTGCTCTACCACAGCCAGCCCTCCCTCCCCCACAGCAAGCAGTGCCAGTGGTTACCCCACAGGGCCAGAACTTCCAGTGCCCCCCCCAACACAACCAGCACTACCAGTGCCCCCGTCCACCCACATCTAGCACTGCCAGTAGTCCCCCACAGCCAGCCCTGCCAGTGCGCCCCCACCCACAGCCAGCATTGCCTGTGCTCCCCATCCAGCCAGCACTGCCAATGGTTCCCCATTGCCAGTGCTCCACCCACAGACAGCGCTGCCTGTGCTCCCCTCAATCCAGCCAGCACTGCCAGTGCTCTCAACAGCCAGCCCTCCATCCCCAACAGCCAGCGCTGCCAGTGCTCCCGTCCACCCACATTCAGCACTGCCAGTGCTCCCCCACAGCCAGCCCAGACAGTGCTCCCCACAGACAGCATTACCTGTGCCCCCCTCATCCAGCTAGCACTGCCAGTGCTCTACCCATTGCCAGCTTTCCCCCAGATCCACCACTGCCAGTGCTCCACCCTTAGCCAGCACTGCCAGTGATGCCGCCACTCCACAGCCAGCACTGCCAGTGCTCCCCCCACCCCCTAAAACTGTCAGCAGCGGCTGGAGATGCTGATTGGCTGAGAGACTGTCAGTCAGCAGGTGGAGCTCCTGATTGACTGAGAGGCTGTCAGTCATCGGGTGGCGGTCTGATTGGCTGAGAGGCTGTCTGTCAGTTTTATTTACTCATTAATTTAATAAATGATGTAATCGGATATTTCACAGCGACCTTGATCTGCTCCCTGAACCTGGACTGAGTCGCCACATAAATAAATGTGTTTGTGCAGCAATTTAAATCCCGCAGCATAAATCCGACTATTTGTAAATTATATTGTGGGCGGGTGAGGTAATAAAAATTTGACAAATCGATATAGAAAAATTTAATAACGGACACAGTCCAGAGGAGGATGAAAGTCCCGGAGATGCTGAAGAGTAAAATCATTGACTTCCTTCTGCTCTCCATCTCTGGGTCGGTGCGATTGTCTCCCTGACTCTGAGCCCTCAGTGTCTTCCGGACCCGACTGCTGAGTAAAATGTGTCTGACTGTCAGAGCGTTGGTCAACAGGATTGAGAAGAACGGCATCAATGGGGGTTAAAACCTGAGAAAACCAGTTATACCCAACCCATCCCGGGTCAGTGTAATAGCTGCTCTTTGTGACGCAGCCCCACTGGACATTGTCGATTATCCTCCAAGGTTCCACCGTAAAGTACCGGGGGATGTTTTTCACACAGAGCAGGAGGCCGCTTGTGGACAGAACCACAGCCGCAGTTTTCCCGGTGCAATATTTAGTTTTCAGGTTCTGGCAGCGAATGGCCACAAATCGATCAAAGGAGAAAGTGAGGGTGAACCAGACAGAACAGTCCCTGGCTGCAAAGAGCAGGAGAGAGTTAACACGACACACAGAGGTGAGGTACAGGAAACTCGGGGGGAAATAATAACCATTGATCAAGGTCAGTATGGGTTCAGTGATAATAAACAGCAGATCCGCCGTTGTCATGGCCACCAGGTAGCGAGTGGTGCAGGTAGAGAGGCCACACTTCCCCCGACAAAGAATCGCAATTGCCAGTAAATTAACTGTCAGAGAGAGAATGGAGAGACGCGGGAAATTACTGGATAATGAATCTCCCTGTCTGAACCAGGACATAATTTCAGCATGAATATAATGGGCGGTGGGTGTGTGGGGGTGTTGGGAGAGGAGTGGGCACAGAGATAAACATTGCAGAGAGGGAAGTAGGAAATGTAACTCCAGTGTTAAAGATGGGGAATGGGGGTGGGGAGTGTGAATTACAGCCCTGTCAGTTTGATGGCAGTGGTAGGAAAATGTTTATAATTCAGAGAGCTTTGGGAGTGGTTACATTTCTCATTTAGTCTGATTTACAGGATTCACTCAGGCCGGCCAGGTTTCCCAAACCGGATACAAACATACCAGAGATTGTCATCCCAGCTCAATTATTGGGGCACTCCCCAGATTGGACCGTTCCCTGGACTGCATTTCTGATGGGGTTGGACACCACTCCTGGTTTATTTGAATACTACACGATCAATGGAAAAAATAAAACAAACGCAGGACCTTCCCACTTCATAACCATGGGAGGAATAGAAATATAGAATGTACAGTGCAAAAGGAGGCCATTCGGCCCATCGAGTCTGCACCGGCCCTTGGAAAGAGAAAACCAGTTCAGCCCACCCCATCCCCATAACCCAGTGACCCCCATCAAAATGCTTTGGAAACTAAACACTCTTTATCTTGGCCAATCCACCTAACCTGCACATCTTTGGACTGTAGGAGGATACCGGAGCACCTGGAGGAAACCCACGCAGACACGGTTGAGAAAGTGCTGACTCCACACAGACAGTGACCCAAGCCGGATATCGAACCTGAGACCCTGGAGCTGTGAATCAACTATGCCAACCACTGTGCTACCGTGCAGCCCAGCCTGTCCAGAATAGAGTCTGCCCAGTCTCCAGAACATTCCGAGGACACACCCCTCCCAGGTTTAGTCATTGGTAAAGCACCCTCTCCCAGGTATCCCCCATTGCCATGTCTCAAACATCCCAACATCTCTGTTCCCAGGAATCCATCCTCTCCCTGTTTGAAAACAATCCCTGCCAAGCTTTCCTCAGGAATATTCCCGCTCCGGCATTGGACATTCCCCAGGGTTCACTTGGCCAGAATAGACTCTCTCTAGATTCGGACTCATTGCATTCGACAAAAAAGTAGGAAAATTCCTAAACAA
Source organism: Scyliorhinus torazame (assembly GCF_047496885.1). Classification (NCBI taxonomy): domain Eukaryota; kingdom Metazoa; phylum Chordata; class Chondrichthyes; order Carcharhiniformes; family Scyliorhinidae; genus Scyliorhinus; species Scyliorhinus torazame. The sequence goes on from NC_092726.1 coordinate 48,362,086, forward strand.
GAGCGTTAAGATGGAGGAGAACGTTCCCAGACTAAAGTTGTTTAAATTAATGTTACGTCCTACGGGATGTAACATCCGAATTAGACGATGGGATGTTGCTCCTCCAGCTTCACTGCATTCTTGCAGCAGGCCAAGGACAGACATGTGGGCCTGAGAGCAAGATGCTGAGTTAACATGGCACAACAGGAAGGCTGGGGCCACACTGTGGGCTGAGTGAAGGTGTTCCACAAAGCTGTCTCCCAGTCTGCGTTTAGTCTCCCCAATGTAGAGGAGACGGTATTGGCAGCAGCGAATACAGGAGAACAAATTGAAGGCACAGAAGTGAAACGCTGCTTCCCCAGAAAGGAGAGTTTGCTGCTGAGAACCATGAGACGGGAGGAGGTAAAGGGACAGTTGTAGCACCGTCTGGGATTGCAGGGGAAGGTGCTGGGGGAAGGGAAAGGGGTGTGGGGTGTGAGGGGGAAGTGGACAAGGGGAGGGAGCGGTAACTGAGGAATACAGAAATTGAGGGGCGTGTTTGGAGAGAGGTGAAGATGTGTTTGGTGGTGACATCATGCTGGAGTTGGCAGAAATAGAGAAGGATTTTCCTTTCAATGGGGAGGCTGATGGTGTGGAAAGTGAGGAGAGGGAGACACGATCATGTTTCTGGGAGGGAGGGTGTGTGTGAGGATAGAGGTGTGAGAAATGAATTGAACACGATTGAGAGCCCTGTTACCACAAGGAAGGTAGTGGGGACAGCCCCTGTTAAGGAAAAGACAGACACGCCAGACGGGCTATTTTCGAAGACGCTATCTACAGAACAGAGGCGATGGAGGCGGAGAAAGTGGCAGAATGAACATAGAGCATAGAACATGGACCATTACAGCCCAGTACAGGCCCTTCGGCCCTCGATGTTGCGCCGACCTGTGAAATCACTCTGAAGCCCATCTCCACTATTCCCTTATCGTCCATATGTCTACCCAATGATCATTTGAATGCCCTTAGTGTTGGCGAGCCCACTACGGTTGCAGGCAGGGCATTCCTGCACTTACTACTCTCTGAGTAAAGATACTACATCTGACATCTATCCTATATCTATCTCCCATCAATTTAAAGCTATGTCCCCTCGTGCTAGACATCACCATCCAAGGAAAAAGGCACTCACTGTCCACTCTATCCAATCCTCTGATCATCTAGTTTGCCTCAATTAAGTCACCTCTTAACCTTCTTCTCTCTAACGAAAAGAGTCTCAAGTCCCTCAGCCTTTCCTCATAAGATCTTCCTCCCATACCAGGCAACATTCTGGTAAATCTCCTCTGTACCCTTTCCAATGCTTCCACATCCTTCCTATAATGCGGCGACCAGAATTGCACGCAATACTCCAAATGCGGCCGCACCAGAGTTTTGTACAGCTGCAACATGACCTCATGGCTCCGAAACGCAATCCCTCTACCAAAGATAGCTAACACACCGTACGCCTTCTTAACAACCCTCTCAACGTGGGTGACAACTTTCAGGGATCTCTGTACATGGTCACCGAGATCTCTCTGCTCATCGAGGCTGCCAAGAGTCTTACCATTAGCCCAAGACTCTGTCTTCCTGTTATTCCTTCCAAAATGAATCATCTCACACTTTTCTGCATTAACCTCCATTTGCCACCTCTCAGCCCAGCGCTGCAGCTTATCTATGTCCCTCTGTAACTTGTAACACCCTTCCGCACTGTCCACAACTCCACCGACTTTAGTGTCGACTTTAATCAGATGCAGTCTTTACAGGCAGCAGGGTATGAGGATCTGTACACAACCCTTGTGTTGGGAAACGGAGGTGCAGAGGGATTGGACGTCTATTGTGAAGATTAGGCGATGAGGGCCAGGGAAATGGAGCTGGTTTACGGCACCAGAGGAATCAGGAATCATAGAATCCCCACAGTGCAGAAAGAGGTCATTCGGCCCATTAAGTCTGTGCCGAACCTCTGAAAGAATATTTAGGGAAGGAGGTAGAAGCGGGAGGTTGATGCAGGATGTGTGGGGTTGTGGGACTATGATGTCCGAGGCTGTGGACAGAAGTTATCCAGAGTCAACGAGGTCAGTGAAAGTCCTGGAAATAATATCATGATTTTAGGTGGTGTGCTGCTGGTCCAGGGGGAGGTAGCAGGATGGGTCTGAGAGTTGACGGTCAGCCTCTGTGAGGAAGAGGTCAGTACACCAGACAATAATGGCGCAACCCTTGTGAGCAGCTTAGATCATCAGGTCAGGGTTGGATATTCGTGAGAGGATTGGAGCAAGTTTAGAGTGAGTCAGGAGAGAGTTGGTGAGAGGCACAGAGAAATTGAGGTGGTCGATGTCGCACTGACATATCTCAATGAGAAGATCAAGAGATGTTGGGAGACCAGAGGGTGGGGTCCAGGTAGAGGGAGATAATTGGAGGAGGATGGATTTCAACAACAGATTTTCATAAAATAGACAGTGAGAAACAGCAGAGACAATATTATCTATTCACTGATCATCATCAGAATAATTACATAGAACCATATCATAGAATTTACAGTGCAGAAGGAGGCCATTCGGCCCATCGTGTCTGCACCGGCTCTTGGAAAGAGCACTCTACCCAAGGTCAACACCTCCACACTATCCCTATAAACCAGTAACCCCACCCAACACTAAGGGCAATTGTGGACACTGAGGGCAATTTATCGTGGCCAATCCACCTAACCTGCACATCTTTGGACTGTGGGAGGAAACCGGAGCACCCGGAGGAAACCCACGCACACACGGGGAGGATATGCAAACTCCGCACAGACAGTGACCCAAGCCGGAATCGAACCTGGGACCCTGGAGCTGTGACGCAATTGTGCTATCCACAATGCTACCGTGCTGCCCCCGAGAATTACCAAAGAATTGTAACGACGAAGTCGGTCTCTGTTATTCTTGAATTTAGAACAGAATATAATCAAATCTTCCAGTCACAATGTCAACAGTTGGAAAAATGGAATTAGAAGCATGAATTAAACGAAATCCAGTAACACAGAGTATACTAAATATTCGGCACATATTCCAAAGTCAACATTATTCCTGACACATTTCATCCAATTATTTCAATAACTGTCAGGAATAATAGATGTGTCCGGTGGGCGAGCAGGGCGGCCGCAGCAAGAAGAGTCTTCACCCACCCCCCAGACTCTGGGCAGCCATTGGGGCCGTCACGGGCTGCGAGCGGGGCGAGTTTGTAAACCGGAAGAGAACCCCGCGCGGGTGTCGGGCGGCGGGGGCTGAGGGGCTGGGTCCACTCCGCGGGTGGAGGTGGGAGCAGCGGGGGCGGAGCTACAAGAAGGCCGAGGCGGCAGGCCCGAGGCCAGGGCGCGATGTCGGTGGGATGTCCCACATCGGATGGCTCCCACGTAGGAGAAAGAAAGAAGGCTGAAGCCAGGGCCCAGGGACGCTCGGGGGAATGTAGAGGAGAAAGCAAGAAGGCTGAAGCCCGGGCCCAGGGACTCTCGGGGGGATGTAGAGGAGAAAGAAAGAAGGCTGAAGCCCGGGCCCAGGGAGGCTCGGGGGGATGTAGAGGAGAAAGAAAGAAGGCTGGAGCCCGGGCCCAGGGACGCTCGGTGGGATGTAGAGGAGAAAGAAAGAAGGCTGAAGCCCAGGCCCAGGGACGCTCGGGGGGATGTAGAGGAGAAAGAAAGGAGGCTGAAGCCCGGGCCCAGGGACGGTCGGGGGAATGGAGAGGAGAAAGAAAGAAGGCTGGAGCCCGTCCCAGGGACGCTCGGTGGGATGTAGAGGAGAAAGAAAGAAGGCTGAAGCCCGGGCCCAGGGAGGCTCGGGGGGATGTAGAGGAGAAAGAAAGAAGGCTGAAGCCCGGGCCCAGGGACGGTCGGGGGAATGGAGAGGAGAAAGAAAGAAGGCTGGAGCCCGTCCCAGGGACGCTCGGTGGGATGTAGAGGAGAAAGAAAGAAGGCTGAAGCCCGGGCCCAGGGACGCTCGGGGGGGGGGGGGGGATGTAGAGGAGAAAGAAAGAAGGCTGAAGCCCGGGCCCAGGGACACTCGGGGGAATGTAGAGGAGAAAGAAAGAAGGCTGAAGTCCGAGCCCAGGGGAGGTCGGGGGGAATGTAGAGGAGAAAGAAAGAAGGCTGAAGTCCGGGCCCAGGGGAGGTCGGGGGGATGTAGAGGAGAAAGAAAGAAGGCTGAAGCCCGGGCCCAGGGAGGCTCGGGGGGATGTAGAGGAGAAAGAAAGAAGGCTGGAGCCCGGGCCCAGGGACGCTCGGTGGGATGTAGAGGAGAAAGAAAGAAGGCTGAAGCCCAGGCCCAGGGACGCTCGGGGGGATGTAGAGGAGAAAGAAAGGAGGCTGAAGCCCGGGCCCAGGGACGGTCGGGGGAATGGAGAGGAGAAAGAAAGAAGGCTGAAGCCCGGGCCCAGGGACACTCGGGGGAATGTAGAGGAGAAAGAAAGAAGGCTGAAGTCCGAGCCCAGGGGAGGTCGGGGGGAATGTAGAGGAGAAAGAAAGAAGGCTGAAGTCCGGGCCCAGGGGAGGTCGGGGGGATGTAGAGGAGAAAGAAAGAAGGCTGAAGCCCGGGCCCAGGGAGGCTCGGGGGGATGTAGAGGAGAAAGAAAGACGGCTGGAGCCCGGGCCCACGGACGCTCGGTGGGATGTAGAGGAGAAAGAAAGAAGGCTGAAGCCCAGGCCCAGGGACGCTCGGGGGGATGTAGAGGAGAAAGAAAGGAGGCTGAAGCCCGGGCCCAGGGACGGTCGGGGGAATGGAGAGGAGAAAGAAAGAAGGCTGGAGCCCGTCCCAGGGACGCTCGGTGGGATGTAGAGGAGAAAGAAAGAAGGCTGAAGCCCGTGCCCAGGGAGGCTCGGGGGGATGTAGAGGAGAAAGAAAGAAGGCTGAAGCCCGGGCCCAGGGACGGTCGGGGGAATGGAGAGGAGAAAGAAAGAAGGCTGGAGCCCGTCCCAGGGACGCTCGGTGGGATGTAGAGGAGAAAGAAAGAAGGCTGAAGCCCGGGCCCAGGGACGCTCGGGGGGATGTAGAGGAGAAAGAAGGCTGAAGCCCGGGCCCAGGGGAGGTCGGGGGGAATGTAGAGGAGAAAGAAAGAAGGCTGAAGCCCGGGCCCAGGTACGCTCGGGGGGAATGTAGAGGCGAAAGAAAGAAGGCTGAAGCCCGGGCCCAGGGACGCTCGGGGGGATGTAGAGGAGAAAGAAAGAAGGCTGAAGCCCGGGCCCAGGGACGCTCGGGGGGGATTGTAGAGGAGAAAGAAAGAAGGCTGAAGCCCGGGCTCAGGGATGCTCGGCGGAATGTAGAGGAGAAAGAAAGAAGGCTGAAGCCCGGGCCCAGGGACGCTCGGGGGGATGTAGAGGAGAAAAAAAGAAGGCTGAAGCTCGGGCCCAGGGGATGTCGGGGGGAATGTAGAGGAGAAAGAAAGAAGGCTGAAGCCCGGGCCCAGGGACGCTCGGGGGAATGTAGAGGAGAAAGAAAGAAGGCTGAAGTCCGAGCCCAGGGACGCATGGGGGGATGTAGAGGAGAAAGAAAGAAGGCTGAAGCCCGGGCCCAGGGACGCTCGGGGGGATGTAGAGGAGAAAGAAAGAAGGGTGAAGACCGAGCCCAGGGACACTCGGGGGGATGTAGAGGAGAAAGAAAGAAGGCTGAAGCCCGGGCCCAGGGACGCTCGGGGGAATGTAGAGGAGAAAGAAAGAAGGCTGAAGCCCGGGCCCAGGGACGCTCGGGGGAATGTAGAGGAGAAAGAAAGAAGGCTGAAGTCCGAGCCCAGGGACGCATGGGGGGATGTAGAGGAGAAAGAAAGAAGGCTGAAGCCCGGGCCCAGGGACGCTCGGGGGGATGTAGAGGAGAAAGAAAGAAGGGTGAAGACCGAGCCCAGGGACACTCGGGGGGATGTAGAGGAGAAAGAAAGAAGGCTGAAGCCCGGGCCCAGGGACGCTCGGGGGAATGTAGAGGAGAAAGAAAGAAGGCTGAAGCCCGGGCCCAGGGACGCTCGTGGGGATGTAGAGGAGAAAGAAAGAAGGCTGAAGTCCGAGCCCAGGGACGCTCGGGGGGATGTAGAGGAGAAAGAATGAAGGCTGAAGTCCGAGCCCAGGGACTCTCGGGGGGGATGTAAAGGAGAAAGAAAGAAGCCTGAAGCCCGGGCCCAGGGACGCTCGGGGGGATGTAGAGGAGAAAGAAAGAAGGCTGAAGCCCGGGACCAGGGACGCTCGGGGGGGGAATGTAGAGGAGAAAGAAAAAAGGCTGAAGCCCGGGCCCTAGGGAGGTCGGGGGGGAATGTAGAGGAGAAAGAAAGAAGGCTGAAGCCCGGGCCCAGGGACGCTCGGGGGAATGTAGAGGAGAAAGAAAGAAGGCTGAAGCCCGGGCCCAGGGGAGGTCGGGGGAATGTAGAGGAGAAAGAAAGAAGGCTGAAGCCCGCACCCAGGGACGCTCGGGGGTATGTAGAGGAGAAAGAAAGAAGGCTGAAACCCGGGCCCAGGGACGCTCGGGGGGATGTAGAGGAGAAAGAAAGAAGTCTGAAGCCCGGGCCCAGGGACGCTCGGGGGGATGTAGAGGAGAAAGAAAGAAGGCTGAAGCCCGGGCCCAGGGGAGGTCGGGGGGAATGTAGAGGAGAAAGAAAGAATGCTGAAGCCCGCGCCCAGGGACGCTCGGGGGTATGTAGAGGAGAAAGAAAGAAGGCTGAAGCCCGGGCCCAGGGACGCTCGGGGGGAATGTAGAGGAGAAAGAAAGAAGGCTGAAGCCCGGGCCCAGGGACGCTCGGGGGGATGTAGAGGAGAAAGAAAGAAGGTTGGATCCCGGGCCGAGGGACGCTCGGGGGGATGTAGAGGAGAAAGAAAGAAGGCTGGAGCCCGGGCCCAGGGACTCTCGGGGGGATGTAGAGGAGAAAGAAAGAAGGCTGAAGCCCGGGCCCAGGGACGCTCGGGGGGATGTAGAGGAGAAAGAAAGAAGGCTGGAGCCCGGGCCCAGGGACGCTCGGGGGGAATGTAGAGGAGAAAGAAAGAAGGCTGAAGCCCGGGCCCACGACGCTCGGGGGGATGTAGAGGAGAAAGCAAGAAGGCTGAAGCCCGGGCACAGGGACGCTCGGGGGAATGGAGAGGAGAAAGAAAGAAGGCTGAAGTCCGGGCCCAGGGACACTCGGGGGAATGTAGAGGAGAAAGAAAGAAGGCTGAAGTCCGAGCCCAGGGGAGGTCGGGGGGAATGTAGAGGAGAAAGAAAGAAGGCTGAAGTCCGGGCCCAGGGGAGGTCGGGGGGATGTAGAGGAGAAAGAAAGAAGGCTGAAGCCCGGGCCCAGGGAGGCTCGGGGGGATGTAGAGGAGAAAGAAAGAAGGCTGGAGCCCGGGCACAGGGACGCTCGGTGGGATGTAGAGGAGAAAGAAAGAAGGCTGAAGCCCAGGCCCAGGGACGCTCGGGGGGATGTAGAGGAGAAAGAAAGGAGGCTGAAGCCCGGGCCCAGGGACGGTCGGGGGAATGGAGAGGAGAAAGAAAGAAGGCTGGAGCCCGTCCCAGGGACGCTCGGTGGGATGTAGAGGAGAAAGAAAGAAGGCTGAAGCCCGGGCCCAGGGAGGCTCGGGGGGATGTAGAGGAGAAAGAAAGAAGGCTGAAGCCCGGGCCCAGGGACGGTCGGGGGAATGGAGAGGAGAAAGAAAGAAGGCTGGAGCCCGTCCCAGGGACGCTCGGTGGGATGTAGAGGAGAAAGAAAGAAGGCTGAAGCCCGGGCCCAGGGACGCTCGGGGGGATGTAGAGGAGAAAGAAGGCTGAAGCCCGGGCCCAGGGGAGGTCGGGGGGAATGTAGAGGAGAAAGAAAGAAGGCTGAAGCCCGGGCCCAGGTACGCTCGGGGGGGAATGTAGAGGCGAAAGAAAGAAGGCTGAAGCCCGGGCCCAGGGACGCTCGGGGGGATGTAGAGGAGAAAGAAAGAAGGCTGAAGCCCGGGCCCAGGGACGCTCGGGGGGGATTGTAGAGGAGAAAGAAAGAAGGCTGAAGCCCGGGCTCAGGGATGCTCGGCGGAATGTAGAGGAGAAAGAAAGAAGGCTGAAGCCCGGGCCCAGGGACGCTCGGGGGGATGTAGAGGAGAAAAAAAGAAGGCTGAAGCTCGGGCCCAGGGGATGTCGGGGGGAATGTAGAGGAGAAAGAAAGAAGGCTGAAGCCCGGGCCCAGGGACGCTCGGGGGAATGTAGAGGAGAAAGAAAGAAGGCTGAAGTCCGAGCCCAGGGACGCATGGGGGGATGTAGAGGAGAAAGAAAGAAGGCTGAAGCCCGGGCTAAGGGACGCTCGGGGGGATGTAGAGGAGAAAGAAAGAAGGGTGAAGACCGAGCCCAGGGACACTCGGGGGGATGTAGAGGAGAAAGAAAGAAGGCTGAAGCCCGCGCCCAGGGACGCTCGGGGGGATGTAGAGGAGAAAGAAAGAAGGCTGAAGCCCGGGCCCAGGGACGCTCGGGGGAATGTAGAGGAGAAAGAAAGAAGGCTGAAGCCCGGGCCCAGGGACGCTCGTGGGGATGTAGAGGAGAAAGAAAGAAGGCTGAAGTCCGAGCCCAGGGACGCTCGGGGGGATGTAGAGGAGAAAGAATGAAGGCTGAAGTCCGAGCCCAGGGACTCTCGGGGGGGATGTAAAGGAGAAAGAAAGAAGCCTGAAGCCCGGGCCCAGGGACGCTCGGGGGGATGTAGAGGAGAAAGAAAGAAGGCTGAAGCCCGGGACCAGGGACGCTCGGGGGGGAATGTAGAGGAGAAAAAAAAGGCTGAAGCCCGGGCCCTAGGGAGGTCGGGGGGGAATGTAGAGGAGAAAGAAAGAAGGCTGAAGCCCGGGCCCAGGGACGCTCGGGGGAATGTAGAGGAGAAAGAAAGAAGGCTGAAGCCCGGGCCCAGGGGAGGTCGGGGGAATGTAGAGGAGAAAGAAAGAAGGCTGAAGCCCGCACCCAGGGACGCTCGGGGGTATGTAGAGGAGAAAGAAAGAAGGCTGAAACCCGGGCCCAGGGACGCTCGGGGGGATGTAGAGGAGAAAGAAAGAAGGCTGAAGCCCGGGCCCAGGGACGCTCGGGGGGATGTAGAGGAGAAAGAAAGAAGGCTGAAGCCCGGGCCCAGGGGAGGTCGGGGGGAATGTAGAGGAGAAAGAAAGAATGCTGAAGCCCGCGCCCAGGGACGCTCGGGGGTATGTAGAGGAGAAAGAAAGAAGGCTGAAGCCCGGGCCCAGGGACGCTCGGGGGGAATGTAGAGGAGAAAGAAAGAAGGCTGAAGCCCGGGCCCAGGGACGCTCGGGGGGATGTCGAGGAGAAAGAAAGAAGGTTGGATCCCGGGCCCAGGGACGCTCGGGGGGATGTAGAGGAGAAAGAAAGAAGGCTGGAGCCCGGGCCCAGGGGAGGTCGGGGGGAATGTAGAGGAGAAAGAAGGAAGGCTGAAGTCCGGGCCCAGGGGAGGTCGGGAGGATGTAGAGGAGAAAGAAAGATGGCTGAAGCCCGGGCCCAGGGATGCTCGGAGGGATGTAGAGGAGAAAGAAAGAAGTCTGAAGTCCGGGCCCAGGGACGCTCGGGGGGATGTAGAGGAGAAAGAAAGAAGGCTGAAGTCCGAGCCCGGGGACGCTCGGGGGGATGTAGAGGAGAAAGAAAGAAGGCTGAAGCCCGGGCCCAGGGACGCTCGGGGGGATGTCGAGGAGAAAGAAAGAAGGCTGAAGCCCGGGCCCAGGGACGCTCGGGGGAATGTAGAGGAGAACGAAAGAAGGCTGAATTCCGGGCCCAGGGGAGGTCGGGGGGAATGTAGAGGAGAAAGAAAGAAGGCTGAAGTCCGGGCCCAGGGGAGGTCGGGGGGATGTAGAGGAGAAAGAAAGAAGGCTGAAGTCCGGGCCCAGGGACTCTCGGGGGGATGTAGAGGAGAAAGAAAGAAGGCTGAAGCCCGGGCCCAGGGACGCTCGGGGGGGATGTAGAGGAGAAAGAAAGAAGGCTGATGTCCGGACCCAGGGGAGGTCGGGGGGATGTAGAGGAGAAAGAAAGAAGGCTGAAGCCCGCGCCCAGGGACGCTCGGGGGTATGTAGAGGAGAAAGAAAGAAGGCTGAAGCCCGGGCCCAGGGACGCTCGGGGGGATGTAGAGGAGAAAGAAAGAAGGCTGGAGCCCGGGCCCAGGGACGCTCGGGGGGAATGTGGAGGAGAAAGAAAGAAGGCTGAAGCCCGGGCCCAGGGACGCTCGGGGGGATGTAGAGGAGAAAGAAAGAAGGCTGAAGCCCGGGCCCAGGGACGCTCGGGGGGGATGTAGAGGAGAAAGAAAGAAGGCTGAAGCTCGGGCCCAGGGGAGGTCGGGGGGAATGTAGAGGAGAAAGAAGGAAGGCTGAAGTAAGGGCCCAGGGGAGGTCGGGAGGATGTAGAGGAGAAAGAAAGAAGGCTGAAGCCTGGGCCCAGGGATGCTCGGAGAGATGTAGAGGAGAAAGAAAGAAGGCTGAAGTCCGGGCCCAGGGACGCTCGGGGGATGTAGAGGAGAAAGAAAGAAGGCTGAAGTCCGAGCCCAGGGACGCTCGGGGGGATGTAGAGGAGAAAGAAAGAAGGCTGAAGCCCGGGCCCAGGGACGCTCGGGGGGGATGTAGAGGAGAAAGAAAGAAGGCTGAAGCCCGGGCCCAGGGACACTCGGGAGAATGTAGAGGAGAATGAAAGAAGGCTGAAGTCCGAGCCCAGGGACGCTCGGGGGGGAATGTAGAGGAGAAAGAAAGAAGGCTGAAGTGCGGGCACAGGGGAGGTCGGGGGGAATGTAGAGGAGAAAGAAAGAAGGCTGAAGCCCGGGCCCAGGGGAGGTCGGGGGGATGTAGAGGAGAAAGAAAGAAGGCTCAAGTCCGGGCCCAGGGACGCTCGGGGGGATGTAGAGGAGAAAGAAAGAAGGCTGAAGCCCGGGCCCAGGGACGCTCGGGGGAATGTAGAGGAGAAAGAAAGAAGGCTGAAGTCCGGGCCCAGGGGCAGTCGGGGGGATGTAGAGGAGAAAGAAAGAAGCCTGAAGTCCGGGCCCAGGGCAGGTCGGGCGGATGTAGAGGAGAAAGAAAGAAGGCTGAAGCCCGGGCCCAGGGACGCTCGGGGGGGATGTAGAGGAGAAAGAAAGAAGGCTGAAGCCCGGGCCCAGTGACGCTCGGGGGGGGATGTAGAGGAGAAAGAAAGAAGGCTGAAGCCCGGGCCCAGGGACGCTCGGGGGAATGTAGAGGAGAAAGAAAGAAGGCTGAAGTCCGGGCCCAGGGACGCTCGGGGGGATGTAGAGGAGAAAGAAAGAAGGCTGGAGCCCGGGCCCAGGGACGCTCGGGGGGAATGTAGAGGAGAAAGAAAGAAGGCTGAAGCCCGGGCCCACGACGCTCGGGGGGATGTAGAGGAGAAAGAAAGAAGGCTGAAGCCCGGGCCCAGGGACGCTCGGAGGGATGTAGAGGAGAAAGAAAGAAGGCTGAAGCCCGAGCCCAGGGACGCTCGGGGGGATGTAGAGGAGAAAGAAAGAAGGCTGAAGCCCGGGCCCAGGGGAGGTCGGGGGGAATGTACAGGAGAAAGAAGGAAGGCTGAAGTCCGGGCCCAGGGGAGGTCGGGAGGATGTAGAGGAGAAAGAAAGATGGCTGAAGCCCGGGCCCAGGGATGCTCGGAGGGATGTAGAGGAGAAAGAAAGAAGTCTGAAGTCCGGCCCCAGGGACGCTCGGGGGGATGTAGAGGAGAACGAAAGAAGGCTGAATTCCGGGCCCAGGGGAGGTCGGGGGGAATGTAGAGGAGAAAGAAAGAAGGCTGAAGTCCGGGCCCAGGGGGGGTCGGGGGGATGTAGAGGAGAAAGAAAGAAGGCTGAAGTCCGGGCCCAGGGACTCTCGGGGGGATGTAGAGGAGAAAGAAAGAAGGCTGAAGCCCGGGCCCAGGGACGCTCGGGGGGGAATGTAGAGGAGAAAGAAAGAAGGCTGAAGCCCGGGCCCAGGGACGCTCGGGGGGATGTAGAGGAGAAAGAAAGAAGGTTGGATCCCGGGCCCAGGGACGCTCGGGGGGATGTAGAGGAGAAAGAAAGAAGGCTGGAGCCCGGGCCCAGGGACTCTCGGGGGGATGTAGAGGAGAAAGAAAGAAGGCTGAAGCCCGGGCCCAGGGACGCTCGGGGGGATGTAGAGGAGAAAGAAAGAAGGCTGGAGACCGGGCCCAGGGATGCTCGGAGAGATGTAGAGGAGAAAGAAAGAAGGCTGAAGTCCGGGCCCAGGGACGCTCGGGGGATGTAGAGGAGAAAGAAAGAAGGCTGAAGTCCGAGCCCAGGGACGCTCGGGGGGATGTAGAGGAGAAAGAAAGAAGGCTGAAGCCCGGGCCCAGGGACGCTCGGGGGGGATGTAGAGGAGAAAGAAAGAAGGCTGAAGCCCGGGCCCAGGGACACTCGGGGGAATGTAGAGGAGAATGAAAGAAGGCTGAAGTCCGAGCCCAGGGGAGGTCGGGGGGAATGTAGAGGAGAAAGAAAGAAGGCTGAAGTGCGGGCCCAGGGGAGGTCGGGGGGATGTAGAGGAGAAAGAAAGAAGGCTGAAGTTCGGGCCCCGGGACGCTCGGGGGGATGTAGAGGAGAAAGAAAGAAGGCTGAAGCCCGGGCCCAGGGACGCTCGGGGGGGAATGTAGAGGAGAAAGAAAGAAGGCTGAAGCCCGGGCCCAGGGGAGGTCGGGGGGAATGTAGAGGAGAAAGAAAGAAGGCTGAAGCCCGGGCCCAGGGACGCTCGGGGGGATGTAGAGGAGAAAGAAAGAAGGCTGAAGTCCGGGCCCAGGGACGCTCGGGGGGGGGGGGGGGGGATGTAGAGGAGAAAGAAAGAAGGCTGAAGCCCGGGCCCAGGGACGCTCGGGGGGATGTAGAGGAGAAAGAAAGAAGGCTGAAGCCCGGGCCCAGGGACCCTCGGGGGGATGTAGAGGAGAAAGAAAGAAGGCTGCAGCCAGGCCCAGGGACGCTCGGGGGGATGTAGAGGAGAAAGAAAGAAGGCTGAAGTCCGGGCCCAGGGGAGGTCGGGGGGAATGTAGAGGAGAAAGAAAGAAGGCTGAAGCCCGGGCCCAGGGGAGGTCGGGGGGATGTAGAGGAGAAAGAAAGAAGGCTCAAGTCCGGGCCCAGGGACGCTCGGGGGGATGTAGAGGAGAAAGAAAGAAGGCTGAAGCCCGGGCCCAGGGACGCTCGGGGGGATGTAGAGGAGAAAGAAAGAAGGCTGAAGCCCGGGCCCAGGGACGCTCGGGGGAATGTAGAGGAGAAAGAAAGAAGGCTGAAGTCCGGGCCCAGGGGAAGTCGGGGGGAATGTACAGGAGAAAGAAGGAAGGCTGAAGTCCGGGCCCAGGGGAGGTCGGGAGGATGTAGAGGAGAAAGAAAGATGGCTGAAGCCCGGGCCCAGGGATGCTCGGAGGGATGTAGAGGAGAAAGAAAGAAGTCTGAAGTCCGGCCCCAGGGACGCTCGGGGGGATGTAGAGGAGAACGAAAGAAGGCTGAATTCCGGGCCCAGGGGAGGTCGGGGGGAATGTAGAGGAGAAAGAAAGAAGGCTGAAGTCCGGGCCCAGGGGAGGTCGGGGGGATGTAGAGGAGAAAGAAAGAAGGCTGAAGTCCGGGCCCAGGGACTCTCGGGGGGATGTAGAGGAGAAAGAAAGAAGGCTGAAGCCCGGGCCCAGGGACGCTCGGGGGGGAATGTAGAGGAGAAAGAAAGAAGGCTGAAGCCCGGGCCCAGGGACGCTCGGGGGGATGTAGAGGAGAAAGAAAGAAGGTTGGATCCCGGGCCCAGGGACGCTCGGGGGGATGTAGAGGAGAAAGAAAGAAGGCTGGAGCCCGGGCCCAGGGACTCTCGGGGGGATGTAGAGGAGAAAGAAAGAAGGCTGAAGCCCGGGCCCAGGGACGCTCGGGGGGATGTAGAGGAGAAAGAAAGAAGGCTGGAGCCCGGGCCCAGGGATGCTCGGAGAGATGTAGAGGAGAAAGAAAGAAGGCTGAAGTCCGGGCCCAGGGACGCTCGGGGGATGTAGAGGAGAAAGAAAGAAGGCTGAAGTCCGAGCCCAGGGACGCTCGGGGGGATGTAGAGGAGAAAGAAAGAAGGCTGAAGCCCGGGCCCAGGGACGCTCGGGGGGGATGTAGAGGAGAAAGAAAGAAGGCTGAAGCCCGGGCCCAGGGACACTCGGGGGAATGTAGAGGAGAATGAAAGAAGGCTGAAGTCCGAGCCCAGGGGAGGTCGGGGGGAATGTAGAGGAGAAAGAAAGAAGGCTGAAGTGCGGGCCCAGGGGAGGTCGGGGGGATGTAGAGGAGAAAGAAAGAAGGCTGAAGTTCGGGCCCCGGGACGCTCGGGGGGATGTAGAGGAGAAAGAAAGAAGGCTGAAGCCCGGGCCCAGGGACGCTCGGGGGGGAATGTAGAGGAGAAAGAAAGAAGGCTGAAGCCCGGGCCCAGGGGAGGTCGGGGGGAATGTAGAGGAGAAAGAAAGAAGGCTGAAGCCCGGGCCCAGGGACGCTCGGGGGGATGTAGAGGAGAAAGAAAGAAGGCTGAAGTCCGGGCCCAGGGACGCTCGGGGGGGGGGGGGGGATGTAGAGGAGAAAGAAAGAAGGCTGAAGCCCGGGCCCAGGGACGCTCGGGGGGATGTAGAGGAGAAAGAAAGAAGGCTGAAGCCCGGGCCCAGGGACCCTCGGGGGGATGTAGAGGAGAAAGAAAGAAGGCTGCAGCCAGGCCCAGGGACGCTCGGGGGGATGTAGAGGAGAAAGAAAGAAGGCTGAAGTCCGGGCCCAGGGGAGGTCGGGGGGAATGTAGAGGAGAAAGAAAGAAGGCTGAAGCCCGGGCCCAGGGGAGGTCGGGGGGATGTAGAGGAGAAAGAAAGAAGGCTCAAGTCCGGGCCCAGGGACGCTCGGGGGGATGTAGAGGAGAAAGAAAGAAGGCTGAAGCCCGGGCCCAGGGACGCTCGGGGGGATGTAGAGGAGAAAGAAAGAAGGCTGAAGCCCGGGCCCAGGGACGCTCGGGGGAATGTAGAGGAAAAAGAAAGAAGGCTGAAGTCCGGGCCCAGGGGAAGTCGGGGGGATGTAGAGGAGAAAGAAAGAAGCCTGAAGTCCGGGCCCAGGGGAGGTCGGGCGGATGTAGAGGAGAAAGAAAGAAGGCTGAAGTCCGAGCCCAGGGACGCTCGGGGGGATGTAGAGGAGAAAGAAAGAAGGCTGAAGCCCGGGCCCAGGGACGCTCGGGGGGAATGTAGAGGAGAAAGAAAGAAGGCTGAAGCCCGGGCCCACGACGCTCGGGGATATGTAGAGGAGAAAGAAAGAAGGCTGAAGCCCGGGCCCAGGGACGCTCGGAGGGATGTAGAGGAGAAAGAAAGAAGGCTGAAGCCCGAGCCCAGGGACGCTCGGGGGGATGTAGAGGAGAAAGAAAGAAGGCTGAAGCCCGGGCCCAGGGGAGGTCGGGGGGAATGTAGAGGAGAAAGAAGGAAGGCTGAAGTCCGGGCCCAGGGGAGGTCGGGAGGATGTAGAGGAGAAAGAAAGATGGCTGAAGCCCGGGCCCAGGGATGCTCGGAGGGATGTAGAGGAGAAAGAAAGAAGTCTGAAGTCCGGCCCCAGGGACGCTCGGGGGGATGTAGAGGAGAACGAAAGAAGGCTGAATTCCGGGCCCAGGGGAGGTCGGGGGGAATGTAGAGGAGAAAGAAAGAAGGCTGAAGTCCGGGCCCAGGGGAGGTCGGGGGGATGTAGAGGAGAAAGAAAGAAGGCTGAAGTCCGGGCCCAGGGACTCTCGGGGGGATGTAGAGGAGAAAGAAAGAAGGCTGAAGCCCGGGCCCAGGGACGCTCGGGGGGGAATGTAGAGGAGAAAGAAAGAAGGCTGAAGCCCGGGCCCAGGGACGCTCGGGGGGATGTAGAGGAGAAAGAAAGAAGGCTGAAGTCCGAGCCCAGGGACGCTCGGGGGGATGTAGAGGAGAAAGAAAGAAGGCTGAAGCCCGGGCCCAGGGACGCTCGGGGGGAATGTAGAGGAGAAAGAAAGAAGGCTGAAGCCCGGGCCCACGACGCTCGGGGGGATGTAGAGGAGAAAGAAAGAAGGCTGAAGCCCGGGCCCAGGGACGCTCGGAGGGATGTAGAGGAGAAAGAAAGAAGGCTGAAGCCCGAGCCCAGGGACGCTCGGGGGGATGTAGAGGAGAAAGAAAGAAGGCTGAAGCCCGGGCCCAGGGGAGGTCGGGGGGAATGTAGAGGAGAAAGAAGGAAGGCTGAAGTCCGGGCCCAGGGGAGGTCGGGAGGATGTAGAGGAGAAAGAAAGATGGCTGAAGCCCGGGCCCAGGGATGCTCGGAGGGATGTAGAGGAGAAAGAAAGAAGTCTGAAGTCCGGCCCCAGGGACGCTCGGGGGGATGTAGAGGAGAACGAAAGAAGGCTGAATTCCGGGCCCAGGGGAGGTCGGGGGGAATGTAGAGGAGAAAGAAAGAAGGCTGAAGTCCGGGCCCAGGGGAGGTCGGGGGGATGTAGAGGAGAAAGAAAGAAGGCTGAAGTCCGGGCCCAGGGACTCTCGGGGGGATGTAGAGGAGAAAGAAAGAAGGCTGAAGCCCGGGCCCAGGGACGCTCGGGGGGGAATGTAGAGGAGAAAGAAAGAAGGCTGAAGCCCGGGCCCAGGGACGCTCGGGGGGATGTAGAGGAGAAAGAAAGAAGGTTGGATCCCGGGCCCAGGGACGCTCGGGGGGATGTAGAGGAGAAAGAAAGAAGGCTGGAGCCCGGGCCCAGGGACTCTCG
This sequence comes from Scyliorhinus torazame, assembly GCF_047496885.1. Classification (NCBI taxonomy): domain Eukaryota; kingdom Metazoa; phylum Chordata; class Chondrichthyes; order Carcharhiniformes; family Scyliorhinidae; genus Scyliorhinus; species Scyliorhinus torazame. The sequence continues at coordinate 48,378,707 of NC_092726.1, forward strand.
GGGGGATGTAGAGGAGAAAGAAAGAAGGCTGAAGCCCGGGCCAAGGGACGCTCGGGGGGATGTAGAGGAGAAAGAAAGAAGGCTGGAGCCCGGGCCCAGGGACGCTCGGGGGGAATGTAGAGGAGAAAGAAAGAAGGCTGAAGCCCGGGCCCACGACGCTCGGGGGGATGTAGAGGAGAAAGCAAGAAGGCTGAAGCCCGGGCACAGGGACGCTCGGAGGGATGTAGAGGAGAAAGAAAGAAGGCTGAAGCCCGAGCCCAGGGACGCTCGGGGGGATGTAGAGGAGAAAGAAAGAAGGCTGAAGCCCGGGCCCAGGGGAGGTCGGGGGGAATGTAGAGGAGAAAGAAGGAAGGCTGAAGTCCGGGCCCAGGGGAGGTCGGGAGGATGTAGAGGAGAAAGAAAGATGGCTGAAGCCCGGGCCCAGGGATGCTCGGAGGGATGAAGAGGAGAAAGAAAGAAGTCTGAAGTCCGGGCCCAGGGACGCTCGGGGGGATGTAGAGGAGAAAGAAAGAAGGCTGAAGTCCGAGCCCGGGGACGCTCGGGGGGATGTAGAGGAGAAAGAAAGAAGGCTGAAGCCCGGGCCCAGGGACGCTCGGGGGGATGTCGAGGAGAACGAAAGAAGGCTGAATTCCGGGCCCAGGGGAGGTCGGGGGGAATGTAGAGGAGAAAGAAAGAAGGCTGAAGTCCGGGCCCAGGGGAGGTCGGGGGGATGTAGAGGAGAAAGAAAGAAGGCTGAAGTCCGGGCCCAGGGACTCTCGGGGGGATGTAGAGGAGAAAGAAAGAAGGCTGAAGCCCGGGCCCAGGGACGCTCGGGGGGATGTAGAGGAGAAAGAAAGAAGGCTGATGTCCGGACCCAGGGGAGGTCGGGGGGATGTAGAGGAGAAAGAAAGAAGGCTGAAGCCCGCGCCCAGGGACGCTCGGGGGTATGTAGAGGAGAAAGAAAGAAGGCTGAAGCCCGGGCCCAGGGACGCTCGGGGGGATGTAGAGGAGAAAGAAAGAAGGCTGGAGCCCGGGCCCAGGGACGCTCGGGGGGAATGTGGAGGAGAAAGAAAGAAGGCTGAAGCCCGGGCCCAGGGACGCTCGGGGGGATGTAGAGGAGAAAGAAAGAAGGCTGAAGCCCGGGCCCAGGGACGCTCGGGGGGGATGTAGAGGAGAAAGAAAGAAGGCTGAAGCTCGGGCCCAGGGTAGGTCGGGGGGAATGTAGAGGAGAAAGAAGGAAGGCTGAAGTCCGGGCCCAGGGGAGGTCGGGAGGATGTAGAGGAGAAAGAAAGAAGGCTGAAGCCTGGGCCCAGGGATGCTCGGAGAGATGTAGAGGAGAAAGAAAGAAGGCTGAAGTCCGGGCCCAGGGACGCTCGGGGGATGTAGAGGAGAAAGAAAGATGGCTGAAGTCCGAGCCCAGGGACGCTCGGGGGGATGTAGAGGAGAAAGAAAGAAGGCTGAAGCCCGGGCCCAGGGACGCTCGGGGGGGATGTAGAGGAGAAAGAAAGAAGGCTGAAGCCCGGGCCCAGGGACACTCGGGGGAATGTAGAGGAGAAAGAAAGAAGGCTGAAGTCCGAGCCCAGGGGAGGTCGGGGGGAATGTAGAGGAGAAAGAAAGAAGGCTGAAGTTCGGGCCCAGGGGAGGTCGGGGGGATGTAGAGGAGAAAGAAAGAAGGCTGAAGTTCGGGCCCCGGGACGCTCGGGGGGATGTAGAGGAGAAAGAAAGAAGGCTGAAGCCCGGGCCCAGGGACGCTCGGGGGGGAATGTAGAGGAGAAAGAAAGAAGGCTGAAGCCCGGGCCCAGGGGAGGTCGGGGGGAATGTAGAGGAGAAAGAAAGAAGGCTGAAGCCCGGGCCCAGGGACGCTCGGGGGGATGTAGAGGAGAAAGAAAGAAGGCTGAAGTCCGGGCCCAGGGACGCTCGGGGGGAGGGGGGGGATGTAGAGGAGAAAGAAAGAAGGCTGAAGCCCGGGCCCAGGGACGCTCGGGGGGATGTAGAGGAGAAAGAAAGAAGGCTGAAGCCCGGGCCCAGGGACCCTCGGGGGGATGTAGAGGAGAAAGAAAGAAGGCTGAAGTCCGGGCCCAGGGGAGGTCGGGGGGAATGTAGAGGAGAAAGAAAGAAGGCTGAAGCCCGGGCCCAGGGGAGGTCGGGGGGATGTAGAGGAGAAAGAAAGAAGGCTCAAGTCCGGGCCCAGGGACGCTCGGGGGGATGTAGAGGAGAAAGAAAGAAGGCTGAAGCCCGGGCCCAGGGACGCTCGGGGGGATGTAGAGGAGAAAGAAAGAAGGCTGAAGCCCGGGCCCAGGGACGCTCGGGGGAATGTCGAGGAGAAAGAAAGAAGGCTGAAGCCTGGGCCCAGGGATGCTCGGAGAGATGTAGAGGAGAAAGAAAGAAGGCTGAAGTCCGGGCCCAGGGACGCTCGGGGGATGTAGAGGAGAAAGAAAGATGGCTGAAGTCCGAGCCCAGGGACGCTCGGGGGGATGTAGAGGAGAAAGAAAGAAGGCTGAAGCCCGGGCCCAGGGACGCTCGGGGGGGATGTAGAGGAGAAAGAAAGAAGGCTGAAGCCCGGGCCCAGGGACACTCGGGGGAATGTAGAGGAGAAAGAAAGAAGGCTGAAGTCCGAGCCCAGGGGAGGTCGGGGGGAATGTAGAGGAGAAAGAAAGAAGGCTGAAGTTCGGGCCCAGGGGAGGTCGGGGGGATGTAGAGGAGAAAGAAAGAAGGCTGAAGTTCGGGCCCCGGGACGCTCGGGGGGATGTAGAGGAGAAAGAAAGAAGGCTGAAGCCCGGGCCCAGGGACGCTCGGGGGGGAATGTAGAGGAGAAAGAAAGAAGGCTGAAGCCCGGGCCCAGGGGAGGTCGGGGGGAATGTAGAGGAGAAAGAAAGAAGGCTGAAGCCCGGGCCCAGGGACGCTCGGGGGGATGTAGAGGAGAAAGAAAGAAGGCTGAAGTCCGGGCCCAGGGACGCTCGGGGGGAGGGGGGGGATGTAGAGGAGAAAGAAAGAAGGCTGAAGCCCGGGCCCAGGGACGCTCGGGGGGATGTAGAGGAGAAAGAAAGAAGGCTGAAGCCCGGGCCCAGGGACCCTCGGGGGGATGTAGAGGAGAAAGAAAGAAGGCTGAAGTCCGGGCCCAGGGGAGGTCGGGGGGAATGTAGAGGAGAAAGAAAGAAGGCTGAAGCCCGGGCCCAGGGGAGGTCGGGGGGATGTAGAGGAGAAAGAAAGAAGGCTCAAGTCCGGGCCCAGGGACGCTCGGGGGGATGTAGAGGAGAAAGAAAGAAGGCTGAAGCCCGGGCCCAGGGACGCTCGGGGGGATGTAGAGGAGAAAGAAAGAAGGCTGAAGCCCGGGCCCAGGGACGCTCGGGGGAATGTCGAGGAGAAAGAAAGAAGGCTGAAGTCCGGGCCCAGGGGAAGTCGGGGGGATGTAGAGGAGAAAGAAAGAAGCCTGAAGTCCGGGCCCAGGGGAGGTCGGGCGGATGTAGAGGAGAAAGAAAGAAGGCTGAAGCCCGGGCCCAGGGACGCTCGGGGGGATGTAGAGGAGAAAGAAAGAAGGCTGAAGCCCGGGCCCAGTGACGCTCGGGGGGGGGGATGTAGAGGAGAAAGAAAGAAGGCTGAAGCCCGGGCCCAGGGACGCTCGGGGGAATGTAGAGGAGAAAGAAAGAAGGCTGAAGTCCGGGCCCAGGGACGCTCGGGGGGATGTAGAGGAGAAAGAAAGAAGTCTGAAGTCCGGCCCCAGGGACGCTCGGGGGGATGTAGAGGAGAACGAAAGAAGGCTGAATTCCGGGCCCAGGGGAGGTCGGGGGGAATGTAGAGGAGAAAGAAAGAAGGCTGAAGTCCGGGCCCAGGGGAGGTCGGGGGGATGTAGAGGAGAAAGAAAGAAGGCTGAAGTCCGGGCCCAGGGACTCCCGGGGGGATGTAGAGGAGAAAGAAAGAAGGCTGAAGCCCGGGCCCAGGGACGCTCGGGGGGATGTAGAGGAGAAAGAAAGAAGGCTGATGTCCGGACCCAGGGGAGGTCGGGGGGATGTAGAGGAGAAAGAAAGAAGGCTGAAGCCCGCGCCCAGGGACGCTCGGCGGTATGTAGAGGAGAAAGAAAGAAGGCTGAAGCCCGGGCCCAGGGACGCTCGGGGGGATGTAGAGGAGAAACAAAGAAGGCTGGAGCCCGGGCCCAGGGACGCTCGGGGGGAATGTGGAGGAGAAAGAAAGAAGGCTGAAGCCCGGGCCCAGGGACGCTCGGGGGGATGTAGAGGAGAAAGAAAGAAGGCTGAAGCCCGGGCCCAGGGACGCTCGGGGGGGATGTAGAGGAGAAAGAAAGAAGGCTGAAGCTCGGGCCCAGGGGAGGTCGGGGGGAATGTAGAGGAGAAAGAAGAAAGGCTGAAGTCCGGGCCCAGGGGAGGTCGGGAGGATGTAGAGGAGAAAGAAAGAAGGCTGAAGCCCGGACCCAGGGATGCTCGGAGGGATGTAGAGGAGAAAGAAAGAAGGCTGAAGTCCGGGCCCAGGGACGCTCGGGGGGATGTAGAGGAGAAAGAAAGAAGGCTGAAGTCCGAGCCCAGGGACGCTCGGGGGGATGTAGAGGAGAAAGAAAGAAGGCTGAAGCCCGGGCCCAGGGACGCTCGGGGGGGGATGTAGAGGAGAAAGAAAGAAGGCTGAAGCCCGGGCCCAGGGACACTCGGGGGAATGTAGAGGAGAAAGAAAGAAGGCTGAAGTCCGAGCCCAGGGGAGGTCGGGGGGAATGTAGAGGAGAAAGAAAGAAGGCTGAAGTGCGGGCCCAGGGGAGGTCGGGGGGATGTAGAGGAGAAAGAAAGAAGGCTGAAGTTCGGGCCCCGGGACGCTCGGGGGGATGTAGAGGAGAAAGAAAGAAGGCTGAAGCCCGGGCCCAGGGACGCTCGGGGGGGAATGTAGAGGAGAAAGAAAGAAGGCTGAAGCCCGGGCCCAGGGGAGGTCGGGGGGAATGTAGAGGAGAAAGAAAGAAGGCTGAAGCCCGGGCCCAGGGACGCTCGGGGGGATGTAGAGGAGAAAGAAAGAAGGCTGAAGTCCGGGCCCAGGGACGCTCGGGGGGGGGGGGGGGATGTAGAGGAGAAAGAAAGAAGGCTGAAGCCCGGGCCCAGGGACGCTCGGGGGGATGTAGAGGAGAAAGAAAGAAGGCTGAAGCCCGGGCCCAGGGACCCTCGGGGGGATGTAGAGGAGAAAGAAAGAAGGCTGCAGCCAGGCCCAGGGACGCTCGGGGGGATGTAGAGGAGAAAGAAAGAAGGCTGAAGTCCGTGCCCAGGGGAGGTCGGGGGGAATGTAGAGGAGAAAGAAAGAAGGCTGAAGCCCGGGCCCAGGGGAGGTCGGGGGGATGTAGAGGAGAAAGAAAGAAGGCTCAAGTCCGGGCCCAGGGACGCTCGGGGGGATGTAGAGGAGAAAGAAAGAAGGCTGAAGCCCGGGCCCAGGGACGCTCGGGGGGATGTAGAGGAGAAAGAAAGAAGGCTGAAGCCCGGGCCCAGGGACGCTCGGGGGAATGTAGAGGAGAAAGAAAGAAGGCTGAAGTCCGGGCCCAGGGGAAGTCGGGGGGATGTAGAGGAGAAAGAAAGAAGCCTGAAGTCCGGGCCCAGAGGAGGTCGGGCGGATGTAGAGGAGAACGAAAGAAGGCTGCAGCCCGGGCCCAGGGACGCTCGGGGGGATGTAGAGGAGAAAGAAAGAAGGCTGAAGCCCGGGCCCAGTGACGCTCGGGGGGGGGGATGTAGAGGAGAAAGAAAGAAGGCTGAAGCCCGGGCCCAGGGACGCTCGGGGGAATGTAGAGGAGAAAGAAAGAAGGCTGAAGCCCAGGCCCAGGGGAGGTCGGGGGGAATGTAGAGGAGAAAGAAAGAAGTCTGAAGCCCGGGCCCAGGGACGCTCGGGGGGATGTAGAGGAGAAAGAAAGAAGGCTAAAGCCCGGGCCCAGGGACGCTCGGGGGAATGTAGAGGAGAAAGAAAGAAGGCTGAAGTCCGGGCCCAGGGGAAGTCGGGGGGGGGAATGTAGAGGAGAAAGAAAGAAGCCTGAAGTCCGGGCCCAGGGGAGGTCGGGCGGATGTAGAGGAGAAAGAAAGAAGGCTGAAGCCCGGGCCCAGGGACGCTCGGGGGGATGTAGAGGAGAAAGAAAGAAGGCTGAAGCCCGGGCCCAGGGACGCTCGGGGGGGATGTAGAGGAGAAAGAAAGAAGGCTGAAGCCCGGGCCCAGGGACGCTCGGGGGAATGTAGAGGAGAAAGAAAGAAGGCTGAAGTCCGGGCCCAGGGACGCTCGGGGGGATGTAGAGGAGAAAGAAAGAAGGCTGAAGTCCGAGCCCAGGGACGCTCGGGGGGATGTAGAGGAGAAAGAAAGAAGGCTAAAGCCCGGGCCCAGGGACGCTCGGGGGAATGTAGAGGAGAAAGAAAGGAGGCTGAAGCCCAGGCCCAGGGGAGGTCGGGGGGAATGTAGAGGAGCAAGAAAGAAGTCTGAAGCCCGGGCCCAGGGACGCTCGGGGGGATGTAGAGGAGAAAGAAAGAAGGCTGAAGTTCGGGCCCAGGGACGCTCAGGTGGATGTAGAGGAGAAAGAAAGAAGGCTGAAGTCCGGGCCCAGGGGAGGTCGGGGGGAATGTAGAGGAGAAAGAAAGAAGGCTGAAGCCCGGGCCCAGGGACGCTCGGGGGGATGTAGAGGAGAAAGAAAGAAGGCTGAAGCCCGGGCCCAGGGGAGGTCGGGGGGATGTAGAGGAGAAAGAAAGAAGGCTGAAGTCCGGGCCCAGGGGAGGTCGGGGGGAATGTAGAGGAGAAAGAAAGAAGGCTGAAGTCCGGGCCCAGGGGAGGTCGAGGGGATGTAGAGGAGAAAGAAAGAAGGCTGGAGCCCGGGCCCAGGGACGCTCGGGGGGGATGTAGAGGAGAAAGAAAGAAGGCTGAAGTCCCGGCCCAGGGACTCTCGGGGGGATGTAGAGGAGAAAGAAAGAAGGCTGAAGCCCGGGCCCAGGGACGCTCGGGGGGATGTAGAGGAGAAAGAAAGAAGGCTGAAGCCCGGGCCCAGGGACGCTCGGGGGGGAATGTAGAGGAGAAAGAAAGAAGGCTGAAGCCCGGGCCCAGGGGAGGTCGGGGGGAATGTAGAGGAGAAAGAAAGAAGGCTGAAGCCCGGGCCCAGGGACGCTCGGGGGGATGTAGAGGAGAAAGAAAGAAGGCTGAAGCCCGGGCCCAGGGACGCTCGGGGGGGGATGTAGAGGAGAAAGAAAGAAGGCTGAAGCCCGGGCCCAGGGACGCTCGGGGGGATGTAGAGGAGAAAGAAAGAAGGCTGAAGCCCGGGCCCAGGGACGCTCGGGGGGATGTAGAGGAGAAAGAAAGAAGGCTGAAGCCTGGCCCAGGGACGCTCGGGGGGATGTAGAGGAGAAAGAAAGAAGGCTGAAGTCCGGGCCCAGGGGAGGTCGGGGGGAATGTAGAGGAGAAAGAAAGAAGGCTGAAGCCCGGGCCCAGGGACGCTCGGGGGGGGATGTAGAGGAGAAAGAAAGAAGGCTGAAGTCCGGGCCCAGTGGAGGTCGGGGTATGTAGAGGAGAAAGAAAGAAGGCTGAAGCCCAGGCCCAGGGGAGGTAGGGGGGATGTAGAGGAGAAAGAAAGAAGGCTGAAGCCTGGGCCCAGGGACGCTCGGGGGGATGTAGAGGAGAAAGAAAGAAGGCTGAAGCCCGGGCCCAGTGACGCTCGGGGGGGATGTAGAGGAGAAAGAAAGAAGGCTGAAGCCCGGGCTCAGGGACGCTCGGCGGAATGTAGAGGAGAAAGAAAGAAGGCTGAAGTCCGAGCCCAGGGACGCATGGGGGGATGTAGAGGAGAAAGAAAGAAGGCTGAAGCCCGGGCCCAGGGACGCTCGGGGGGATGTAGAGGAGAAAGAAAGAAGGCTGAAGTCCGAGCCCAGGGACGCTCGGGGGGATGTAGAGGAGAAAGAAAGAAGGCTGAAGCCCGCGCCCAGGGACGCTCGGGGGGATGGAGAGGAGAAAGAAAGAAGGCTGAAGCCCGGACCCAGGGACGCTCGGGGGAATGTAGAGGAGAAAGAAAGAAGGCTGAAGCCCGGGCCCAGGGACGCTCGGGGGGGATGTAGAGGAGAAAGAAAGAAGGCTGAAGTCCGAGCCCAGGGACGCTCGTGGGGATGTAGAGGAGAAAGAATGAAGGCTGAAGTCCGAGCCCAGGGACTCTCGGGGGGATGTAGAGGAGAAAGAAAGAAGGCTGAAGCCCGGGCCCAGGGACGCTCGGGGGGGGGGGATGTAGAGGAGAAAGAAAGAAGGCTGAAGCCCGGGCCCTAGGGAGGTCGGGGGGGAATGTAGAGGAGAAAGAAAGAAGGCTGAAGCCCGGGCCCAGGGAAGCTCGGGGGAATGTAGAGGAGAAAGAAAGAAGGCTGAAGTCCGAGCCCAGGGACGCTCGGGGGAATGTAGAGGTGAAAGAAAGAAGGCTGAAGCCCGGGCCCAGGGATGCTCGGGGCGATGTAGAGGAGAAAGAAAGAAGGCTGAAGCCCGAGCCCAGGGACGCTCGGGGGTATGTAGAGGAGAAAGAAAGAAGGCTGAAGCCCGGGCCCAGGGATGCTCGGGGCGATGTAGAGGAGAAAGAAAGAAGGCTGAAACCCGGGCCCAGGGGAGGTCGGGGGGAATGTAGAGGAGAAAGAAAGAAGGCTGAAGCCCGGGCCCAGGGACGCTCGGGGGGATGTAGAGGAGAAAGAAAGAAGGCTGAAGCCCGAGCCCAGGGACGCTCGGGGGGATGTAGAGGAGAAAGAAATAAGACTGAAGCCCGGGCCCAGGGGAGGTCGGGGGGAATGTAGAGGAGAAAGAAGGAAGGATGAAGTCCGGGCCCAGGGGAGGTCGGGAGGATGTAGAGGAGAAAGAAAGATGGCTGAAGCCCGGGCCCAGGGATGCTCGGAGGGATGTAGAGGAGAAAGAAAGAAGTCTGAAGTCCGGGCCCAGGGACGCTCGGGGGGATGTAGAGGAGGACGAAAGAAGGCTGAAGTCCGAGCCCGGGGACGCTCGGGGGGATGTAGAGGAGAAAGAAAGAAGGCTGAAGCCCGGGCCCAGGGACGCTCGGGGGGATGTAGAGGAGAAAGAAAGAAGGCTGAAGCCTGGCCCAGGGACGCTCGGGGGGGGATGTAGAGGAGAAAGAAAGAAGGCTGAAGTCCGGGCCCAGTGGAGGTCGGGGTATGTAGAGGAGAAAGAAAGAAGGCTGAAGCCCAGGCCCAGGGGAGGTAGGGGGGATGTAGAGGAGAAAGAAAGAAGGCTGAAGCCTGGGCCCAGGGACGCTCGGGGGGATGTAGAGGAGAAAGAAAGAAGGCTGAAGCCCGGGCCCAGTGACGCTCGGGGGGGATGTAGAGGAGAAAGAAAGAAGGCTGAAGCCCGGGCTCAGGGACGCTCGGCGGAATGTAGAGGAGAACGAAAGAAGGCTGAAGTCCGAGCCCAGGGACGCATGGGGGGATGTAGAGGAGAAAGAAAGAAGGCTGAAGCCCGGGCCCAGTGACGCTCGGGGGGGATGTAGAGGAGAAAGAAAGAAGGCTGAAGTCCGAGCCCAGGGACGCTCGTGGGGATGTAGAGGAGAAAGAATGAAGGCTGAAGTCCGAGCCCAGGGACTCTCGGGGGGATGTAGAGGAGAAAGAAAGAAGGCTGAAGCCCGGGCCCAGGGACGCTCGGGGGGGGATGTAGAGGAGAAAGAAAGAAGGCTGAAGCCCGGGCCCTAGGGAGGTCGGGGGGGAATGTAGAGGAGAAAGAAAGAAGGCTGAAGCCCGGGCCCAGGGAAGCTCGGGGGAATGTAGAGGAGAAAGAAAGAAGGCTGAAGTCCGAGCCCAGGGACGCTCGGGGGAATGTAGAGGTGAAAGAAAGAAGGCTGAAGCCCGGGCCCAGGGATGCTCGGGGCGATGTAGAGGAGAAAGAAAGAAGGCTGAAGCCCGAGCCCAGGGACGCTCGGGGGTATGTAGAGGAGAAAGAAAGAAGGCTGAAGCCCGGGCCCAGGGATGCTCGGGGCGATGTAGAGGAGAAAGAAAGAAGGCTGAAACCCGGGCCCAGGGGAGGTCGGGGGGAATGTAGAGGAGAAAGAAAGAAGGCTGAAGCCCGGGCCCAGGGACGCTCGGGGGGATGTAGAGGAGAAAGAAAGAAGGCTGAAGCCCGAGCCCAGGGACGCTCGGGGGGATGTAGAGGAGAAAGAAATAAGACTGAAGCCCGGGCCCAGGGGAGGTCGGGGGGAATGTAGAGGAGAAAGAAGGAAGGATGAAGTCCGGGCCCAGGGGAGGTCGGGAGGATGTAGAGGAGAAAGAAAGATGGCTGAAGCCCGGGCCCAGGGATGCTCGGAGGGATGTAGAGGAGAAAGAAAGAAGGCTGAAGTCCGGGCCCAGGGACGCTCGGGGGGATGTAGAGGAGAAAGAAAGAAGGCTGAAGTCCGAGCCCAGGGACGCTCGGGGGGATGTAGAGGAGAAAGAAAGAAGGCTGAAGCCCGGGCCCAGGGACGTTCGGGGGGGGATGTAGAGGAGAAAGAAAGAAGGCTGAAGCCCGGGCCCAGGGACACTCGGGGGAATGTAGAGGAGAAAGAAAGAAGGCTGAAGTCCGAGCCCAGGGGAGGTCGGGGGGAATGTAGAGGAGAAAGAAAGAAGGCTGAAGTGCGGGCCCAGGGGAGGTCGGGGGGATGTAGAGGAGAAAGAAAGAAGGCTGAAGTTCGGGCCCCGGGACGCTCGGGGGGATGTAGAGGAAAAAGAAAGAAGGCTGAAGCCCGGGCCCAGGGACGCTCGGGGGGGAATGTAGAGGAGAAAGAAAGAAGGCTGAAGCCCGGGCCCAGGGGAGGTCGGGGGGAATGTAGAGGAGAAAGAAAGAAGGCTGAAGCCCGGGCCCAGGGACGCTCGGGGGGATGTAGAGGAGAAAGAAAGAAGGCTGAAGTCCGGGCCCAGGGACGCTCGGGGGGGGGGGGGGGATGTAGAGGAGAAAGAAAGAAGGCTGAAGCCCGGGCCCAGGGACGCTCGGGGGGATGTAGAGGAGAAAGAAAGAAGGCTGAAGCCCGGGCCCAGGGACCCTCGGGGGGATGTAGAGGAGAAAGAAAGAAGGCTGCAGCCAGGCCCAGGGACGCTCGGGGGGATGTAGAGGAGAAAGAAAGAAGGCTGAAGTCCGTGCCCAGGGGAGGTCGGGGGGAATGTAGAGGAGAAAGAAAGAAGGCTGAAGCCCGGGCCCAGGGGAGGTCGGGGGGATGTAGAGGAGAAAGAAAGAAGGCTCAAGTCCGGGCCCAGGGACGCTCGGGGGGATGTAGAGGAGAAAGAAAGAAGGCTGAAGCCCGGGCCCAGGGACGCTCGGGGGGATGTAGAGGAGAAAGAAAGAAGGCTGAAGCCCGGGCCCAGGGACGCTCGGGGGAATGTAGAGGAGAAAGAAAGAAGGCTGAAGTCCGGGCCCAGGGGAAGTCGGGGGGATGTAGAGGAGAAAGAAAGAAGCCTGAAGTCCGGGCCCAGAGGAGGTCGGGCGGATGTAGAGGAGAACGAAAGAAGGCTGCAGCCCGGGCCCAGGGACGCTCGGGGGGATGTAGAGGAGAAAGAAAGAAGGCTGAAGCCCGGGCCCAGTGACGCTCGGGGGGGGGGGATGTAGAGGAGAAAGAAAGAAGGCTGAAGCCCGGGCCCAGGGACGCTCGGGGGAATGTAGAGGAGAAAGAAAGAAGGCTGAAGCCCAGGCCCAGGGGAGGTCGGGGGGAATGTAGAGGAGAAAGAAAGAAGTCTGAAGCCCGGGCCCAGGGACGCTCGGGGGGATGTAGAGGAGAAAGAAAGAAGGCTAAAGCCCGGGCCCAGGGACGCTCGGGGGAATGTAGAGGAGAAAGAAAGAAGGCTGAAGTCCGGGCCCAGGGGAAGTCGGGGGGGGAATGTAGAGGAGAAAGAAAGAAGCCTGAAGTCCGGGCCCAGGGGAGGTCGGGCGGATGTAGAGGAGAAAGAAAGAAGGCTGAAGCCCGGGCCCAGGGACGCTCGGGGGGATGTAGAGGAGAAAGAAAGAAGGCTGAAGCCCGGGCCCAGGGACGCTCGGGGGGGATGTAGAGGAGAAAGAAAGAAGGCTGAAGCCCGGGCCCAGGGACGCTCGGGGGAATGTAGAGGAGAAAGAAAGAAGGCTGAAGTCCGGGCCCAGGGACGCTCGGGGGGATGTAGAGGAGAAAGAAAGAAGGCTGAAGTCCGAGCCCAGGGACGCTCGGGGGGATGTAGAGGAGAAAGAAAGAAGGCTAAAGCCCGGGCCCAGGGACGCTCGGGGGAATGTAGAGGAGAAAGAAAGGAGGCTGAAGCCCAGGCCCAGGGGAGGTCGGGGGGAATGTAGAGGAGCAAGAAAGAAGTCTGAAGCCCGGGCCCAGGGACGCTCGGGGGGATGTAGAGGAGAAAGAAAGAAGGCTGAAGTTCGGGCCCAGGGACGCTCAGGTGGATGTAGAGGAGAAAGAAAGAAGGCTGAAGTCCGGGCCCAGGGGAGGTCGGGGGGAATGTAGAGGAGAAAGAAAGAAGGCTGAAGCCCGGGCCCAGGGACGCTCGGGGGGATGTAGAGGAGAAAGAAAGAAGGCTGAAGCCCGGGCCCAGGGGAGGTCGGGGGGATGTAGAGGAGAAAGAAAGAAGGCTGAAGTCCGGGCCCAGGGGAGGTCGGGGGGAATGTAGAGGAGAAAGAAAGAAGGCTGAAGTCCGGGCCCAGGGGAGGTCGAGGGGATGTAGAGGAGAAAGAAAGAAGGCTGGAGCCCGGGCCCAGGGACGCTCGGGGGGGATGTAGAGGAGAAAGAAAGAAGGCTGAAGTCCCGGCCCAGGGACTCTCGGGGGGATGTAGAGGAGAAAGAAAGAAGGCTGAAGCCCGGGCCCAGGGACGCTCGGGGGGATGTAGAGGAGAAAGAAAGAAGGCTGAAGCCCGGGCCCAGGGACGCTCGGGGGGGAATGTAGAGGAGAAAGAAAGAAGGCTGAAGCCCGGGCCCAGGGGAGGTCGGGGGGAATGTAGAGGAGAAAGAAAGAAGGCTGAAGCCCGGGCCCAGGGACGCTCGGGGGGATGTAGAGGAGAAAGAAAGAAGGCTGAAGCCCGGGCCCAGGGACGCTCGGGGGGGGGATGTAGAGGAGAAAGAAAGAAGGCTGAAGCCCGGGCCCAGGGACGCTCGGGGGGATGTAGAGGAGAAAGAAAGAAGGCTGAAGCCCGGGCCCAGGGACGCTCGGGGGGATGTAGAGGAGAAAGAAAGAAGGCTGAAGCCTGGCCCAGGGACGCTCGGGGGGATGTAGAGGAGAAAGAAAGAAGGCTGAAGTCCGGGCCCAGGGGAGGTCGGGGGGAATGTAGAGGAGAAAGAAAGAAGGCTGAAGCCCGGGCCCAGGGACGCTCGGGGGGGGGATGTAGAGGAGAAAGAAAGAAGGCTGAAGTCCGGGCCCAGTGGAGGTCGGGGTATGTAGAGGAGAAAGAAAGAAGGCTGAAGCCCAGGCCCAGGGGAGGTAGGGGGGATGTAGAGGAGAAAGAAAGAAGGCTGAAGCCTGGGCCCAGGGACGCTCGGGGGGATGTAGAGGAGAAAGAAAGAAGGCTGAAGCCCGGGCCCAGTGACGCTCGGGGGGGATGTAGAGGAGAAAGAAAGAAGGCTGAAGCCCGGGCTCAGGGACGCTCGGCGGAATGTAGAGGAGAAAGAAAGAAGGCTGAAGTCCGAGCCCAGGGACGCATGGGGGGATGTAGAGGAGAAAGAAAGAAGGCTGAAGCCCGGGCCCAGGGACGCTCGGGGGGATGTAGAGGAGAAAGAAAGAAGGCTGAAGTCCGAGCCCAGGGACGCTCGGGGGGATGTAGAGGAGAAAGAAAGAAGGCTGAAGCCCGCGCCCAGGGACGCTCGGGGTGATGGAGAGGAGAAAGAAAGAAGGCTGAAGCCCGGACCCAGGGACGCTCGGGGGAATGTAGAGGAGAAAGAAAGAAGGCTGAAGCCCGGGCCCAGGGACGCTCGGGGGGGGATGTAGAGGAGAAAGAAAGAAGGCTGAAGTCCGAGCCCAGGGACGCTCGTGGGGATGTAGAGGAGAAAGAATGAAGGCTGAAGTCCGAGCCCAGGGACTCTCGGGGGGATGTAGAGGAGAAAGAAAGAAGGCTGAAGCCCGGGCCCAGGGACGCTCGGGGGGGGATGTAGAGGAGAAAGAAAGAAGGCTGAAGCCCGGGCCCTAGGGAGGTCGGGGGGGAATGTAGAGGAGAAAGAAAGAAGGCTGAAGCCCGGGCCCAGGGAAGCTCGGGGGAATGTAGAGGAGAAAGAAAGAAGGCTGAAGTCCGAGCCCAGGGACGCTCGGGGGAATGTAGAGGTGAAAGAAAGAAGGCTGAAGCCCGGGCCCAGGGATGCTCGGGGCGATGTAGAGGAGAAAGAAAGAAGGCTGAAGCCCGAGCCCAGGGACGCTCGGGGGTATGTAGAGGAGAAAGAAAGAAGGCTGAAGCCCGGGCCCAGGGATGCTCGGGGCGATGTAGAGGAGAAAGAAAGAAGGCTGAAACCCGGGCCCAGGGGAGGTCGGGGGGAATGTAGAGGAGAAAGAAAGAAGGCTGAAGCCCGGGCCCAGGGACGCTCGGGGGGATGTAGAGGAGAAAGAAAGAAGGCTGAAGCCCGAGCCCAGGGACGCTCGGGGGGATGTAGAGGAGAAAGAAATAAGACTGAAGCCCGGGCCCAGGGGAGGTCGGGGGGAATGTAGAGGAGAAAGAAGGAAGGATGAAGTCCGGGCCCAGGGGAGGTCGGGAGGATGTAGAGGAGAAAGAAAGATGGCTGAAGCCCGGGCCCAGGGATGCTCGGAGGGATGTAGAGGAGAAAGAAAGAAGTCTGAAGTCCGGGCCCAGGGACGCTCGGGGGGATGTAGAGGAGGACGAAAGAAGGCTGAAGTCCGAGCCCGGGGACGCTCGGGGGGATGTAGAGGAGAAAGAAAGAAGGCTGAAGCCCGGGCCCAGGGACGCTCGGGGGGATGTAGAGGAGAAAGAAAGAAGGCTGAAGCCTGGCCCAGGGACGCTCGGGGGGGGATGTAGAGGAGAAAGAAAGAAGGCTGAAGTCCGGGCCCAGTGGAGGTCGGGGTATGTAGAGGAGAAAGAAAGAAGGCTGAAGCCCAGGCCCAGGGGAGGTAGGGGGGATGTAGAGGAGAAAGAAAGAAGGCTGAAGCCTGGGCCCAGGGACGCTCGGGGGGATGTAGAGGAGAAAGAAAGAAGGCTGAAGCCCGGGCCCAGTGACGCTCGGGGGGGATGTAGAGGAGAAAGAAAGAAGGCTGAAGCCCGGGCTCAGGGACGCTCGGCGGAATGTAGAGGAGAACGAAAGAAGGCTGAAGTCCGAGCCCAGGGACGCATGGGGGGATGTAGAGGAGAAAGAAAGAAGGCTGAAGCCCGGGCCCAGGGACGCTCGGGGGGATGTAGAGGAGAAAGAAAGAAGGCTGAAGTCCGAGCCCAGGGACGCTCGGGGGGATGTAGAGGAGAAAGAAAGAAGGCTGAAGCCCGCGCCCAGGGACGCTCGGGGGGATGGAGAGGAGAAAGAAAGAAGGCTGAAGCCCGGACCCAGGGACGCTCGGGGGAATGTAGAGGAGAAAGAAAGAAGGCTGAAGCCCGGGCCCAGGGACGCTCGGGGGGGATGTAGAGGAGAAAGAAAGAAGGCTGAAGTCCGAGCCCAGGGACGCTCGTGGGGATGTAGAGGAGAAAGAATGAAGGCTGAAGTCCGAGCCCAGGGACTCTCGGGGGGATGTAGAGGAGAAAGAAAGAAGGCTGAAGCCCGGGCCCAGGGACGCTCGGGGGGGGATGTAGAGGAGAAAGAAAGAAGGCTGAAGCCCGGGCCCTAGGGAGGTCGGGGGGGAATGTAGAGGAGAAAGAAAGAAGGCTGAAGCCCGGGCCCAGGGAAGCTCGGGGGAATGTAGAGGAGAAAGAAAGAAGGCTGAAGTCCGAGCCCAGGGACGCTCGGGGGAATGTAGAGGTGAAAGAAAGAAGGCTGAAGCCCGGGCCCAGGGATGCTCGGGGCGATGTAGAGGAGAAAGAAAGAAGGCTGAAGCCCGAGCCCAGGGACGCTCGGGGGTATGTAGAGGAGAAAGAAAGAAGGCTGAAGCCCGGGCCCAGGGATGCTCGGGGCGATGTAGAGGAGAAAGAAAGAAGGCTGAAACCCGGGCCCAGGGGAGGTCGGGGGGAATGTAGAGGAGAAAGAAAGAAGGCTGAAGCCCGGGCCCAGGGACGCTCGGGGGGATGTAGAGGAGAAAGAAAGAAGGCTGAAGCCCGAGCCCAGGGACGCTCGGGGGGATGTAGAGGAGAAAGAAATAAGACTGAAGCCCGGGCCCAGGGGAGGTCGGGGGGAATGTAGAGGAGAAAGAAGGAAGGATGAAGTCCGGGCCCAGGGGAGGTCGGGAGGATGTAGAGGAGAAAGAAAGATGGCTGAAGCCCGGGCCCAGGGATGCTCGGAGGGATGTAGAGGAGAAAGAAAGAAGTCTGAAGTCCGGGCCCAGGGACGCTCGGGGGGATGTAGAGGAGGACGAAAGAAGGCTGAAGTCCGAGCCCGGGGACGCTCGGGGGGATGTAGAGGAGAAAGAAAGAAGGCTGAAGCCCGGGCCCAGGGACGCTCGGGGGGATGCAGAGGAGAAAGAAAGAAGGCTGAAGCCCGGGCCCAGGGACGCTCGGGGGAATGTAGAGGAGAAAGAAAGAAGGCTGAATTCCGGGCCCAGGGGAGGTCGGGGGGAATGTAGAGGAGAAAGAAAGAAGGCTGAAGTCCGGGCCCAGGGGAGGTCGGGGGGATGTAGAGGAGAAAGAAAGAAGGCTGAAGCCCGGGCCCAGGGGAGGTCGGGGGAATGTAGTGGAGAAAGAAAGAAGTCTGAAGCCCGGGCCCAGGGACGCTCGGGGGGATGTAGAGGAGAAAGAAAGAAGGCTAAAGTCGGGGCCCAGGGGAGGTCGGGGGGATATAGAGGAGAAAGAAAGAAGGCTGAAGCCCGCGCCCAGGGACGCTCGGGGGTATGTAGAGGAGAAAGAAAGAAGGCTGAAGTCCGGGCCCAGGGACGCTCAGGGGGATGTAGAGGAGAAAGAAAGAAGGCTGAAGCCCGGGCCCAGGGGAGGTCGGAGGGAATGTAGAGAAGAAAGAAAGAAGGCTGAAGCCCGGGCCCAGGGACGCTCGGGGGGATGTAGAGGAGAAAGAAAGAAGGCTGGAGCCCGGGCTCAGGGACGCTCGGGGGGATGTAGAGGAGAAAGAAAGAAGGCTGAAGCCCGGGCCCAGGGGAGGTCGGGGGGAATGGAGAGGAGAAAGAAAGAAGGCTGAAGCCCGGGCCCCGGGACGCTCGGGGGGATGTAGAGGAGAATGAAAGAAGGCTGAAGCCCGGGCCCAGGGACGCTCGGGGGGATGTAGAGGAGAAAGAAAGAAGGCTGAAGCCCGGGCCCAGGGACGCTCGGGGGGAATGTAGAGGAGAAAGAAAGAAGGCTGAAGCCCGGGCCCAGGGACGCTCGGGGGAATGTAGAGGAGAAAGAAAGAAGTCTGGAGCTCGGGCCAAGGGACGCTCGGGGGGATGTAGAGGAGAAAGAAAGAAGGCTGGAGCCCGGGCCCAGGGACTCTCGGGGGGATGTAGAGGAGAAAGAAAGAAGGCTGAAGCCCGGGCCCAGGGACACTCGGGGGGATGTAGAGGAGAAAGAAAGAAGGCTGGAGCCCGGGCCCAGGGACGCTCGGGGGGAATGTGGAGGAGAAAGAAAGAAGGCTGAAGCCAGGCCCAGGGACGCTCGGGGGGGATGTAGAGGAGAAAGAAAGAAGGCTGAAGTCCGGGCCCAGGGGAGGTCGGGGGGATGTAGAGGAGAAAGAAAGAAGGCTGAAGTTCGGGCCCCGGGACGCTCGGGGGGATGTAGAGGAGAAAGAAAGAAGGCTGAAGCCCGGGCCCAGGGACGCTCGGGGGGGGGGGGGGGGGGCGGAATGTAGAGGAGAAAGAAAGAAGGCTGAAGCCCGGGCCCAGGGGAGGTCGGGGGGGAATGTAGAGGAGAAAGAAAGAAGGCTGAAGCCCGGGCCCAGGGACGCTCGGGGGGGATGTAGAGGAGAAAGAAAGAAGGCTGAAGCCCGGGCCCAGGGACGCTCGGGGGGGATGTAGAGGAGAAAGAAAGAAGGCTGAAACCCGGGCCCAGGGACGCTCGGGGGGGATGTAGAGGAGAAAGAAAGAAGGCTGAAGCCAGGCCCAGGGACGCTCGGGGGGATGTAGAGGAGAAAGAAAGAAGGCTGAAGTCCGGGCCCAGGGGAGGTCGGGGGGAATGTAGAGGAGAAAGAAAGAAGTCTGAAGCCCGGGTCCAGGGACGCTCGGGGGGATGTAGAGGAGGACGAAAGAAGGCTGAAGTCCGAGCCCGGGGACGCTCGGGGGGATGTAGAGGAGAAAGAAAGAAGGCTGAATCCCGGGCCCAGGGACGCTGGGGGGGATGTAGAGGAGAAAGAAAGAAGGCTGAAGCCCGGGCCCAGGGACGCTCGGGGGAATGTAGAGGAGAAAGAAAGAAGGCTGAATTCCGGGCCCAGGGGAGGTCGGGGGGAATGTAGAGGAGAAAGAAAGTAGGCTGAAGTCCGGGCCCAGGGGAGGTCGGGGGGATGTAGAGGAGAAAGAAAGAAGGCTGAAGCCCGGGCCCAGGGGAGGTCGGGGGAATGTAGTGGAGAAAGAAAGAAGTCTGAAGCCCGGGCGCAGGGACGCTCGGGGGGATGTAGAGGAGAAAGAAAGAAGGCTGAAGTCCGGGCCCAGGGGAGGTCGGGGGGAATGTAGAGGAGAAAGAAAGAAGGCTGAAGCCCGGGCCCAGGGACGCTCGGGGGGATGTAGAGGAGAAAGAAAGAAAGCTGAAGTCCGGGCCCAGGGACGCTCGGGGGGATGTAGAGGAGAAAGAAGGAAGGCTGAAGTCCAGGCCCAGGGGCTCTCGGGGGGATGTAGAGGAGATAGAAAGAAGGCTGAAGCCCGGGCCCAGGGACGCTCGGGGGGATGTAGAGGAGAAAGAAAGAAGGCTGATGTCAGGACCCAGGGGAGGTCGGGGGGATATAGAGGAGAAAGAAAGAAGGCTGAAGCCCGCGCCCAGGGACGCTCGGGGGTATGTAGAGGAGAAAGAAAGAAGGCTGAAGTCCGGTCCCAGGGACGCTCAGGGGGATGTAGAGGAGAAAGAAAGAAGGCTGAAGCCCGGGCCCAGGGGAGGTCGGAGGGAATGTAGAGAAGAAAGAAAGAAGGCTGAAGCCCGGGCCCAGGGACGCTCGGGGGGATGTAGAGGAGAAAGAAAGAAGGCTGGAGCCCGGGCTCAGGGACGCTCGGGGGGATGTAGAGGAGAAAGAAAGAAGGCTGAAGCCCGGGCCCAGGGGAGGTCGGGGGGAATGGAGAGGAGAAAGAAAGAAGGCTGAAGCCCGCGCCCAGGGACGCCCGGGGGGATGTAGAGGAGAATGAAAGAAGGCTGAAGCCCGGGCCCAGGGACGCTCGGGGGGATGTAGAGGAGAAAGAAAGAAGGCTGAAGCCCGGGCCCAGGGACGCTCGGGGGGAATGTAGAGGAGAAAGAAAGAAGGCTGAAGCCCGGGCCCAGGGACGCTCGGGGGAATGTAGAGGAGAAAGAAAGAAGTCTGGAGCTCGGGCCAAGGGACGCTCGGGGGGATGTAGAGGAGAAAGAAAGAAGGCTGAAGCCCGGGCCCAGGGACACTCGGGGGGATGTAGAGGAGAAAGAAAGAAGGCTGGAGTCCGGGCCCAGGGACGCTCGGGGGGGATGTAGAGGAGAAAGAAAGAAGGCTGAAGCCCGGGCCCAGGGACGCTCGGGGGGGGATGTAGAGGAGAAAGAAAGAAGGCTGAAGCCCGGGCCCAGGGACGCTCGGGGGGATGTAGAGGAGAAAGAAAGAAGGCTGAAGTCCGGGCCCAGGGACGCTCGGGGGGATGTAGAGGAGAAAGAAAGAAGGCTGAAGCCAGGCCCAGGGACGCTCGGGGGGATGTAGAGGAGAAAGAAAGAAGGCTGAAGTCCGGGCCCAGGGGAGGTCGGGGGGAATGTAGAGGAGAAAGAAAGAAGGCTGAAGCCCGGGCCCAGGGACGCTCGGGGGGGATGTAGAGGAGAAAGAAAGAAGGCTGAAGTCCGGGCCCAGGGGAGGTCGGGGGTATGTAGAGGAGAAAGAAAGAAGGCTGAAGCCCGGGCCCAGGGGAGGTCGGGGGGATGTAGAGGAGAAAGAAAAAAGGCTGAAGCCTGGGCACAGGGACGCTCGGGGGGATGTAGAGGAGAAAGAAAGAAGGCTGAAGCCCGGGCCCAGGGACGCTCGGGGGGATGTAGAGGAGAAAGAAAGAAGGCTGAAGCCCGGGCCCAGGGACGCTCGGGGGAATGTAGAGGAGAAAGAAAGAAGGCTGAAGTCCGGGCCCAGGGGAAGTCGGGGGGAATGTAGAGGAGAAAGAAAGAAGCCTGAAGTCCGGGCCAAGGGGAGGTCGGGCGGATGTAGAGGAGAAAGAAAGAAGGCTGAAGCCCGGGCCCAGGGACGCTCGGGGGGATGTAGAGGAGAAAGAAAGAAGGCTGAAGCCCGGGCCCAGTGACGCTCGGGGGGGATGTAGAGGAGAAAGAAAGAAGGCTGAAGCCCGGGCCCAGGGACGCTCGGGGGAATGTAGAGGAGAAAGAAAGAAGGCTGAAGCCCGGGCCCAGGGACGCTCGGGGGAATGTAGAGGAGAAAGAAAGAAGGCTGAAGTCCGGGCCCAGGGGAAGTCGGGGGGAATGTAGAGGAGAAAGAAAGAAGCCTGAAGTCCGGGCCCAGGGGAGGTCGGGCGGATGTAGAGGAGAAAGAAAGAAGGCTGAAGCCCGGGCCCAGGGACGCTCGGGGGGATGTAGAGGAGAAAGAAAGAAGGCTGAAGCCCGGGCCCAGTGACGCTCGGGGGGGATGTAGAGGAGAAAGAAAGAAGGCTGAAGCCCGGGCCCAGGGACGCTCGGGGGAATGTAGAGGAGAAAGAAAGAAGGCTGAAGTCCGGGCCCAGGGACGCTCGGGGGGATGTAGAGGAGAAAGAAAGAAGGCTGAAGTCCGAGCCCAGGGACGCTCGGGGGGATGTAGAGGAGAAAGAAAGAAGGCTGAAGCCCGGGCCCAGGGACGCTCGGGGGAATGTAGAGGAGAAAGAAAGAAGGCTGAAGCCCAGGCCCAGGGGAGGTCGGGGGGAATGTAGAGGAGAAAGAAAGAAGTCTGAAGCCCGGGCCCAGGGACGCTCGGGGGGATGTAGAGGAGAAAGAAAGAAGGCTGAAGTTCTGGCCCAGGGACGCTCAGGTGGATGTAGAGGAGAAAGAAAGAAGGCTGAAGTCCGGGCCCAGGGGAGGTCGGGGGGAATGTAGAGGAGAAAGAAAGAAGGCTGAAGCCCGGGCCCAGGGACGCTCGGGGGGGGGGATGTAGAGGAGAAAGAAAGAAGGCTGAACCCGGGCCCAGGGGAGGTCGGGGAGATGTAGAGGAGAAAGAAAGAAGGCTGAAGTCCGGGCCCAGGGGAGGTCGGGGGGAATGTAGAGGAGAAAGAAAGAAGTCTGAAGTCCGGGCCCAGGGGAGGTCGGGGGGATGTAGAGGAGAAAGAAAGAAGGCTGGAGCCCGGGCCCAGGGACGCTCGGGGGGATGTAGAGGAGAAAGAAAGAAGGCTGAAGTCCCGGCCCAGGGACTCTCGGGAGGATGTAGAGGAGAAAGAAAGAAGGCTGACGCCCGGGCCCAGGGACGCTCGGGGGGGATGTAGAGGAGAAAGAAAGAAGGCTGATGTCCGGGCCCAGGGGAGGTCGGGGGGAATGTAGAGGAGAAAGAAAGAAGGCTGAAGTCCGGGCCCAGGGGAGGTCGGGGGGATGTAGAGGAGAAAGAAAGAAGGCTGAAGCCCGCGCCCAGGGACGCTCGGGGGGATGTAGAGGAGAAAGAAAGAAGGCTGAAGTCCGAGTCCAGGGACGCTCGGGGGGATGTAGAGGAGAAAGAAAGAAGGCTGAAGCCCGGGCCCAGGGACGCTCGGGGGAATGTAGAGGAGAAAGAAAGAAGTCTGAAGCCCGGGCCCAGGGACGCTCGGGGGGATGTAGAGGAGAAAGAAAGAAGGCTGAAGCCCAGGCCCAGGGACGCTCGGGGGGATGTAGAGGAGAAAGAAAGAAGGCTGAAGCCCGAGCCCAGGGACGCTCGGGGGGATGTAGAGGAGAAAGAAAGAAGGCTGAAGCTCGGGCCCAGGGGAGGTCGGGGGGAACGTAGAGGAGAAAGAAGGAAGGCTGCTGAAGTCCGGGCCCAGGGGAGGTCGGGAAGATGTAGAGGAGAAAGAAAGAAGGCTGAAGCCCGGGCCCAGGGATGCTCGGAGGGATGTAGAGGAGAAAGAAAGAAGGCTGAAGTCCGGGCCCAGGGACGCTCGGGGGGATGTAGAGGAGAAAGAAAGAAGGCTGAAGTCCGAGCCCAGGGACGCTCGGGGGGATGTGGAGGAGAAAGAAAGAAGGCAGAATCCCGGGCCCAGGGACGCTCGGGGGGGGATGTAGAGGAGAAAGAAAGAAGGCTGAAGCCCGGGCCCAGGGACACTCGGGGGAATGTAGAGGAGAAAGAAAGAAGGCTGAAGTCCGAGCCCAGGGGAGGTCGGGGGGAATGTTGACGAGAAAGAAAGAAGGCTGAAGTCCGGGCCCAGGGGAGGTCGGGGGGGATGTAGAGGAGAAAGAAAGAAGGCTGATGTTCGGGCCCCGGGACGCTCGGGGGGATGTAGAGGAGAAAGAAAGAAGGCTGAAGCCCGGGCCCAGGGACGCTCGGGGGGGAATGTAGAGGAGAAAGAAAGAAGGCTGAAGCCCGGGCCCAGGGGAGGTCGGGTGGAATGTAGAGGAGAAAGAAAGAAGGCTGAAGCCCGGGCCCAGGGACGCTCGGGGGGGATGTAGAGGAGGAAGAAAGAAGGCTGAAGCCCGGGCCCAGGGACGCTCGGGGGGATATAGAGGAGAAAGAAAGAAGGCTGAAGCCCGGGCCCAGGGACGCTCGGGGGGATGTAGAGGAGAAAGAAAGAAGGCTGAAGCCAGGCCTAGGGACGCTCGGGGGGATGTAGAGGAGAAACAAAGAAGGCTGAAGTCCGGGCCCAGGGGAGGTCGGGGGGAATGTAGAGGAGAAAGAAAGAAGGCTGAAGCCCGGGCCCAGGTACGCTCGGGGGGATGTAGAGGAGAAAGAAAGAAGGCTGAAGCCCGCGCCCAGGGACGCTCGGGGGGATGTAGAGGAGAAAGAAAGAAGGCTGAAGCCCGGGCCCAGCGACGCTCGGGGGGATGTAGAGGAGAAAGAAAGAAGGCTGAAGCCCGGGCCCAGGGACGCTCGGGGGGATGTAGAGGAGAAAGAAAGAAGGCTGAAGCCCGGGACCAGGGACGCTCGGGGGGGAATGTAGAGGAGAAAGAAAGAAGGCTGAAGCCCGGGCCCTAGGGAGGTCGGGGGGGAATGTAGAGGAGAAAGAAAGAAGGCTGAAGCCCGGGCCCAGGGAAGCTCGGGGGAATGTAGAGGAGAAAGAAAGAAGGCTGAAGTCCGAGCCCAGGGACGCTCGGGGGAATGTAGAGGAGATAGAAAGAAGGCTGAAGCCCGGGCCCAGGGATGCTCGGGGCGATGTAGAGGAGAAAGAAAGAAGGCTGAAGCCTGAGCCCAGGGACGCTCGGGGGTATGTAGAGGAGAAAGAAAGAAGGCTGAAGCCCGGGCCCAGGGATGCTCGGGGCGATGTAGAGGAGAAAGAAAGAAGGCTGAAGCCCGGGCCCAGGGGAGGTCGGGGGGAATGTAGAGGAGAAAGAAAGAAGGCTGAAGTCCGCACCCAGGGACGCTCGGGGGTATGTAGAGGAGAAAGAAAGAAGGCTGAAACCCGGGCCCAGGGACGCTCGGTGGGATGTAGAGGAGAAAGAAAGAAGGCTGAAGCACGGGCCCAGGGACGCTCGGGGGGATGTAGAGGAGAAAGAAAGAAGGCTGAAGCCCGGGCCCAGGGGAGGTCGGGGGGAATGTAGAGGAGAAAGAAAGAAGGCTGAAGCCCGCGCCCAGGGACGCTCGGGGGTATGTAGAGGAGAAAGAAAGAAGGCTGAAGCCCGGGCCCAGGGACGCTCGGGGGGAATGTAGAGGAGAAAGAAAGAAGGCTGAAACCCGGGCCCAGGGACGCTCGGGTGGATGTAGAGGAGAAAGAAAGAAGGCTGGAGCCCGGGCCCAGGGACGCTCGGGGGGAATGTAGAGGAGAAAGAAAGAAGGCTGAAGCCCGGGCCCAGGGACGCTCGGGGGGATGTAGAGGAGAAAGAAAGAAGGCTGACGCCCGGGCCCAGGGACGCTCGGGGGGATGTAGAGGAGAAAGAAAGAAGGCTGAAGCCCGAGCCCAGGGACGCTCGGGGGGATGTAGAGGAGAAAGAAAGAAGACTGAAGCCCGGGCCCAGGGGAGGTCGGGGGGAATGTAGAGGAGAAAGAAGGAAGGCTGAAGTCCGGGCCCAGGGGAGGTCGGGAGGATGTAGAGGAGAAAGAAAGGTGGCTGAAGCCCGGGCCCAGGGATGCTCGGAGGGATGTAGAGGAGAAAGAAAGAAGTCTGAAGTCCGGGCCCAGGGACGCTCGGGGGGATGTAGAGGAGAAAGAAAGAAGGCTGAAGCCCGGGCCCAGGGACGCTCGGGGGAATGTAGAGGAGAAAGAAAGAAGGCTGAATTCCGGGCCCAGGGGAGGTCGGGGGGAATGTAGAGGAGAAAGAAAGAAGGCTGAAGTCCGGGCCCAGGGGAGGTCGGGGGGATGTAGAGGAGAAAGAAAGAAGGCTGAAGCGCGGGCCCAGGGGAGGTCGGGGGAATGTAGTGGAGGAAGAAAGAAGTCTGAAGCCCGGGCCCAGGGACGCTCGGGGGGATGTAGAGGAGAAAGAAAGAAGGCTGAAGTCCGGGCCCAGGGACGCTCAGGGGGATGTAGAGGAGAAAGAAAGAAGGCTGAACGCCGGGCCCAGGGGAGGTCGGGGGGAATGTAGAGGAGAAAGAAAGAAGGCTGAAGCCCGGGCCCAGGGACGCTCGGGGGGATGTAGAGGAGAAAGAAAGAAGGCTGAAGTCCGGGCCCAGGGACGCTCGGGGGGATGTAGAGGAGAAAGAAAGAAGGCTGAAGTCCGGGCCCAGGGACTCTCGGGGGGATGTAGAGGAGAAAGAAAGAAGGCTGAAGCCCGGGCCCAGGCACGCTCGGGGGGATGTAGAGGAGAAAGAAAGAAGGCTGATGTCAGGACCCAGGGGAGGTCGGGGGGATGTAGAGGAGAAAGAAAGAAGACTGAAGCCCGCGCCCAGGGAAGCTCGGGGGTATGTAGAGGAGAAAGAAAGAAGGCTGAAGCCCGGGCCCAGGGGAGGTCGGGGGGAATGGAGAGGAGAAAGAAAGAAGGCTGAAGCCCGCGCCCAGGGACGCTCGGGGGGATGTAGAGGAGAATGAAAGAAGGCTGAAGCCCGGGCCCAGGGACGCTCGGGGGGATGTAGAGGAGAAAGAAAGAAGGCTGAAGCCCGGGCCCAGGGGAGGTCGGAGGGAATGTAGAGAAGAAAGAAAGAAGGCTGAAGCCCGGGCCCAGGGACGCTCGGCGGGGATGTAGAGGAGAAAGAAAGAAGGCTGAAGCCCGGGCCCTGGGACGCTCGGGGGGAATGTAGAGGAGAAAGAAAGAAGGCTGAAGCCCGGGCCCAGGGACGCTCGGGGGAAAGTAGAGGAGAAAGAAAGAAGTCTGGAGCTCGGGCCCAGGGACGCTCGGGGGGATGTACAGGAGAAAGAAAGAAGGCTGGAGCCCGGGCCCAGGGACTCTCGGGGGGATGTAGAGGAGAAAGAAAGAAGGCTGAAGCCCGGGCCCAGGGACGCTCGGGGAGATGTAGAGGAGAAAGAAAGAAGGCTGGAGCCCGGGCCCAGGGACGCTCGGGGGGAATGTGGAGGAGAAAGAAAGAAGGCTGAAGCCCGGGACCAGGGACGCTCGGGGGGATGTAGAGGAGAAAGAAAGAAGGCTGAAGCCAGGCCCAGGGACGCTCGGGGGGATGTAGAGGAGAAAGAAAGAAGGCTGAAGCCCGGGCCCAGGGACGCTCGGGGGGATGTAGAGGAGAAAGAAAGAAGGCTGAAGCCCGGGCCCAGGGACGCTCGGGGGGATGTAGAGGAGAAAGAAAGAAGGCTGAAGCCAGGCCCAGGGACGCTCGGGGGGATGTAGAGGAGAAAGAAAGAAGGCTGAAGCCCGGGCCCAGGGACGCTCGGGGAGATGTAGAGGAGAAAGAAAGAAGGCTGAAGCCCGGGCCCACGGACGCTCGGGGGAATGTAGAGGAGAAAGAAAGAAGGCTGAAGTCCGGGCCCAGGGGAAGTCGGGGGGGAATGTAGAGGAGAAAGAAAGAAGCCTGAAGTCCGGTCCCAGGGGAGGTCGGGCGGATGTAGAGGAGAAAGAAAGAAGGCTGAAGCCCGGGCCCACGGACGCTCGGGGGGGATGTAGAGGAGAAAGAAAGTAGGCTGAAGCCCGGGCCCAGTGACGCTCGGGGGGGATGTAGAGGAGAAAGAAAGAAGGCTGAAGCCCGGGCCCAGGGACGCTCGGGGGGATGTAGAGGAGAAAGAAAGAAGGCTGAAGCCCGGGCCCAGGGACGCTCGGGGGGGATGTAGAGGAGAAAGAAAGAAGGCTGAAGCCCGGGCCCAGGGACGCTCGGTGGGGATGTAGAGGAGAAAGAAAGAAGGCTGAAGCCAGGCCCAGGGACGCTCGGGGGGATGTAGAGGAGAAAGAAAGAAGGCTGAAGTCCGGGCCCAGGGGAGGTCGGGGGGAATGTAGAGGAGAAAGAAAGAAGGCTGAAGCCCGGGCCCAGGGACGCTCGGGGGGGGGGGATGTAGAGGAGAAAGAAAGAAGGCTGAAGTCCGGGCCCAGGGGAGGTCGGGGGTATGTAGAGGAGAAAGAAAGAAGGCTGAAGCCCGGGCCCAGGGGAGGTCGGGGGGATGTAGAGGAGAAAGAAAAAAGGCTGAAGCCTGGGCCCAGGGACGCTCGGGGGGATGTAGAGGAGAAAGAAAGAAGGCTGAAGCCCGGGCCCAGGGACGCTCGGGGGGATGTAGAGGAGAAAGAAAGAAGGCTGAAGCCCGGGCCCAGGGACGCTCGGGGGAATGTAGAGGAGAAAGAAAGAAGGCTGAAGTCCGGGCCCAGGGGAAGTCGGGGGGAATGTAGAGGAGAAAGAAAGAAGCCTGAAGTCCGGGCCCAGGGGAGGTCGGGCGGATGTAGAGGAGAAAGAAAGAAGGCTGACGCCCATGCCCAGGGACGCTCGGGGGGATGTAGAGGAGAAAGAAAGAAGGCTGAAGCCCGGGCCCAGTGACGCTCGGGGGGGAGGGTGTAGAGGAGAAAGAAAGAAGGCTGAAGCCCGGGCCCAGGGACGCTCGGGGGAATGTAGAGGAGAAAGAAAGAAGGCTGAAGTCCGGGCCCAGGGACGCTCGGGGGGATGTAGAGGAGACAGAAAGAAGGCTGAAGTCCGAGCCCAGGGACGCTCGGGGGGATGTAGAGGAGAAAGAAAGAAGGCTGAAGCCCGGGCCCAGGGACGCTCGGGGGAATGTAGAGGAGAAAGAAAGAAGGCTGAAGCCCAGGCCCAGGGGAAGTCGGGGGGAATGTAGAGGAGAAAGAAAGAAGTCTGAAGCCCGGGCCCAGGGACGCTCGGGGGGATGTAGAGGAGAAAGAAAGAAGGCTGAAGTTCGGGCCCAGGGACGCTCAGGTGGATGTAGAGGAGAAAGAAAGAAGGCTGAAGTCCGGGCCCAGGGGAGGTCGGGGGGAATGTAGAGGAGAAAGAAAGAAGGCTGAAGCCCGGGCCCAGGGACGCTCGGGGGGATGTAGAGGAGAAAGAAAGAAGGCTGAAGCCCGGGCCCAGGGGAGGTCGGGGGGATGTAGAGGAGAAAGAAAGAAGGCTGAAGTCCGGGCCCAGGGGAGGTCGGGGGGAATGTAGAGGAGAAAGAAAGAAGGCTGAAGTCCGGGCCCAGGGGAGGTCGGGGGGATGTAGAGGAGAAAGAAAGAAGGCTGGAGCCCGGGCCCAGGGACGCTCGGGGGGATGTAGAGGAGAAAGAAAGAAGGCTGACGCCCGGGCCCAGGGACGCTCGGGGGGAATGTAGAGGAGAAAGAAAGAAGGCTGAAGTCCGGGCCCAGGGGAGGTCGGGGGGATGTAGAGGAGAAAGAAAGAAGGCTGAAGCCCGCGCCCAGGGACGCTCGGGGGGATGTAGAGGAGAAAGAAAGAAGGCTGAAGTCCGAGTCCAGGGACGCTCGGGGGGATGTAGAGGAGAAAGAAAGAAGGCTGAAGCCCGGGCCCAGGGACGCTCGGGGGGATGTAGAGGAGAAAGAAAGAAGTCTGAAGCCCGGGCCCAGGGACGCTCGTGGGGATGTAGAGGAGAAAGGAAGAAGGCTGAAGCCCGGGCCCAGGGACGCTCGGGGGGATGTAGAGGAGAAAGAAAGAAGGCTGAAGCCCGAGCCCAGGAACGCTCGGGGGGATGTAGAGGAGAAAGAAAGAAGGCTGAAGCTCGGGCCCAGGGGAGGTCGGGGGGAATGTAGAGGAGAAAGAAGGAAGGCTGAAGTCCGGGCCCAGGGGAGGTCGGGAGGATGTAGAGGAGAAAGAAAGAAGGCTGAAGCCCGGGCCCAGGGATGCTCGGGGGGGGGCGGGGGATGTAGAGGAGAAAGAAAGAAGGCTGAAGTCCGGGCCCAGGGACGCTCGGGGGGATGTAGAGGAGAAAGAAAGAAGGCTGAAGTCCGAGCCCAGGGACGCTCGGGGGGATGTAGAGGAGAAAGAAAGAAGGCTGAAGCCCGGGCCCAGGGACGCTCGGGGTGGGATGTAGAGGAGAAAGAAAGAAGGCTGAAGCCCGGGCCCAGGGACATTCGGGGGAATGTAGAGGAGAAAGAAAGAAGGCTGAAGTCCGAGCCCAGGGGAGGTCGGGGGGAATGTAGAGGAGAAAGAAAGAAGGCTGAAGTCCGGGCCCAGGGGAGGTCGGGGGTATGTAGAGGAGAAAGAAAGAAGGCTGAAGCCCGGGCCCAGGGGAGGTCGGGGGGATGTAGAGGAGAAAGAAAGAAGGCTGAAGCCTGGGCCCAGGGACGCTCGGGGGGGATGTAGAGGAGAAAGAAAGAAGGCTGAAGCCCGGGCCCAGGGACGCTCGGGGGGATGTAGAGGAGAAAGAAAGAAGGCTGAAGCCCGGGCCCAGGGATGCTCGGGGGTATGTAGAGGAGAAAGAAAGAAGGCTGAAGTCCGGGCCCAGGGGAAGTCGGGGGGAATGTAGAGGAGAAAGAAAGAAGCCTGAAGTCCGGGCCCAGGGGAGGTCGGGCGGATGTAGAGGAGAAAGAAAGAAGGCTGAAGCCCGGGCCCAGGGACGCTCGGGGGGATGTAGAGGAGAAAGAAAGAAGGCTGAAGCCCGGGCCCAGTGACGCTCGGGGGGGGATGTAGAGGAGAAAGAAAGAAGGCTGAAGCCCGGGCCCAGGGACGCTCGGGGGGATGTAGAGGAGAAAGAAAGAAGGCTGAAGTTCGGGCCCAGGGACGCTCAGGTGGATGTAGAGGAGAAAGAAAGAAGGCTGAAGTCCGGGCCCAGGGGAGGTCGGGGGGAATGTAGAGGAGAAAGAAAGAAGGCTGAAGCCCGGGCCCAGGGACGCTCGGGGGGATGTAGAGGAGAAAGAAAGAAGGCTGAAGCCCGGGCCCAGGGGAGGTCGGGGGGATGTAGAGGAGAAAGAAAGAAGGCTGAAGTCCGGGCCCAGGGGAGGTCGGGGGGAATGTAGAGGAGAAAGAAAGAAGGCTGAAGTCCGGGCCCAGGGGAGGTCGGGGGGATGTAGAGGAGAAAGAAAGAAGGCTGGAGCCCGGGCCCAGGGACGCTCGGGGGGATGTAGAGGAGAAAGAAAGAAGGCTGACGCCCGGGCCCAGGGACGCTCGGGGGGGAATGTAGAGGAGAAAGAAAGAAGGCTGAAGTCCGGGCCCACGGGAGGTCAGGGGGATGTAGAGGAGAAAGAAAGAAGGCTGAAGCCCGCGCCCAGGGACGCTCGGGGGGATGTAGAGGAGAAAGAAAGAAGGCTGAAGTCCGAGTCCAGGAACGCTCGGGGGGATGTAGAGGAGAAAGAAAGAAGGCTGAAGCCCGGGCCCAGGGACGCTCGGGGGGATGTAGAGGAGAAAGAAAGAAGTCTGAAGCCCGGGCCCAGGGACGCTCGTGGGGATGTAGAGGAGAAAGAAAGAAGGCTGAAGCCCGGGCCCAGGGACGCTCGGGGGGATGTAGAGGAGAAAGAAAGAAGGCTGAAGCCCGGGCCCAGGGACGCTCGGGGGGATGTAGAGGAGAAAGAAAGAAGGCTGAAGCCAGGCCCAGGGACGCTCGGGGGGATGTAGAGGAGAAAGAAAGAAGGCTGAAGTCCGGGCCCAGGGGAGGTCGGGGGGAATGTAGAGGAGAAACAAAGAAGGCTGAAGCCCTGGCCCATGGACGCTCGGGGGGGGGGGGGATGTAGAGGAGAAAGAAAGAAGGCTGAAGTCCGGGCCCAGGGGAGGTCGGGGGTATGTAGAGGAGAAAGAAAGAAGGCTGAAGCCCGGGCCCAGGGGAGGTCGGGGGGATGTAGAGGAGAAAGAAAGAAGGCTGAAGCCTGGGCCCAGGGACGCTCGGGGGGATGTAGAGGAGAAAGGAAGAAGGCTGAAGCCCGGGCCCAGGGACGCTCGGGGGGATGTAGAGGAGAAAGAAAGAAGGCTGAAGCCCGGGCCCAGGGATGCTCGGGGGTATGTAGAGGAGAAAGAAAGAAGGCTGAAGTCCGGGCCCAGGGGACGTCGGGGGGAATGTAGAGGAGAAAGAAAGAAGCCTGAAGTCCGGGCCCAGGGGAGGTCGGGCGGATGTAGAGGAGAAAGAAAGAAGGCTGAAGCCCGGGCCCAGGGACGCTCGGGGGGATGTAGAGGAGAAAGAAAGAAGGCTGAAGCCCGGGCCCAGTGACGCTCGGGGGGGGAAGTAGAGGAGAAAGAAAGAAGGCTGAAGCCCGGGCCCAGGGACGCTCGGGGGGATGTAGAGGAGAAAGAAAGAAGGCTGAAGTTCGGGCCCAGGGACGCTCAGGTGGATGTAGAGGAGAAAGAAAGAAGGCTGAAGTCCGGGCCCAGGGGAGGTCGGGGGGAATGTAGAGGAGAAAGAAAGAAGGCTGAAGCCCGGGCCCAGGGACGCTCGGGGGGATGTAGAGGAGAAAGAAAGAAGGCTGAAGCCCGGGCCCAGGGGAGGTCGGGGGGATGTAGAGGAGAAAGAAAGAAGGCTGAAGTCCGGGCCCAGGGGAGGTCGGGGGGAATGTAGAGGAGAAAGAAAGAAGGCTGAAGTCCGGGCCCAGGGGAGGTCGGGGGGATGTAGAGGAGAAAGAAAGAAGGCTGGAGCCCGGGCCCAGGGACGCTCGGGGGGATGTAGAGGAGAAAGAAAGAAGGCTGACGCCCGGGCCCAGGGATGCTCGGGGGGAATGTAGAGGAGAAAGAAAGGAGGCTGAAGTCCGGGCCCAGGGGAGGTCGGGGGGATGTAGAGGAGAAAGAAAGAAGGCTGAAGCCCGCGCCCAGGGACGCTCGGGGGGATGTAGAGGAGAAAGAAAGAAGGCTGAAGTCCGAGTCCAGGGACGCTCGGGGGGATGTAGAGGAGAAAGAAAGAAGGCTGAAGCCCGGGCCCAGGGACGCTCGAGGGGATGTAGAGGAGAAAGAAAGAAGGCTGAAGCCCGGGCCCAGGGACGCTCGGGGGGATGTAGAGGAGAAAGAAAGAAGGCTGAAGCCCGGGCCCAGGGACGCTCGGGGGGGGTGTAGAGGAGAAAGAAAGAAGGCTGAAGCCAGGCCCAGGGACGCTCGGGGGGATGTAGAGGAGAAAGAAAGAAGGCTGAAGTCCGGGCCCAGGGGAGGTCGGGGGGAATGTAGAGGAGAAAGAAAGAAGGCTGAAGCCCGGGCCCATGGACGCTCGGGGGGGGGGGGGGGATGTAGAGGAGAAAGAAAGAAGGCTGAAGTCCGGGCCCAGGGGAGGTCGGGGGTATGTAGAGGAGAAAGAAAGAAGGCTGAAGCCCGGGCCCAGGGGAGGTCGGGGGGGATGTAGAGGAGAAAGAAAGAAGGCTGAAGCCTGGGCCCAGGGACGCTCGGGGGGATGTAGAGGAGAAAGAAAGAAGGCTGAAGCCCGGGCCCAGGGACGCTCGGGGGGATGTAGAGGAGAAAGAAAGAAGGCTGAAGCCCGGGCCCAGGGATGCTCGGGGGTATGTAGAGGAGAAAGAAAGAAGGCTGAAGTCCGGGCCCAGGGGAAGTCGGGGGGAATGTAGAGGAGAAAGAAAGAAGCCTGAAGTCCGGGCCCAGGGGAGGTCGGGCGGATGTAGAGGAGAAAGAAAGAAGGCTGAAGCCCGGGCCCAGGGACGCTCGGGGGGATGTAGAGGATAAAGAAAGAAGGCTGAAGCCCGGGCCCAGTGACGCTCGGGGGGGGATGTAGAGGAGAAAGAAAGAAGGCTGAAGCCCGGGCCCAGGGACGCTCGGGGGAATGTAGAGGAGAAAGAAAGAAGGCTGAAGTCCGGGCCCAGGGACGCTCGGGGGGATGTAGAGGAGAAAGAAAGAAGGCTGAAGCCCGGGCCCAGGGACGCTCGGGGGAATGTAGAGGAGAAAGAAAGAAGGCTGAAGCCCAGGCCCAGGGAAGGTCGGGGGGAATGTAGAGGAGAAAGAAAGAAGTCTGAAGCACGGGCCCAGGGACGCTCGGGGGGATGTAGAGGAGAAAGAAAGAAGGCTGAAGTTCGGGCCCAGGGACGCTCAGGTGGATGTAGAGGAGAAAGAAAGAAGGCTGAAGTCCGGGCCCAGGGGAGGTCGGGGGGAATGTAGAGGAGAAAGAAAGAAGGCTGAAGCCCGGGCCCAGGGACGCTCGGGGGGATGTAGAGGAGAAAGAAAGAAGGCTGAAGTCCGAGCCCAGGGACGCTCGGGGGGATGTAGAGGAGAAAGAAAGAAGGCTGAAGCCCGGGCCCAGGGACGCTCGGGGGAATGTAGAGGAGAAAGAAAGAAGGCTGAAGCCCAGGCCCAGGGGAGGTCGGGGGGAATGTAGAGGAGAAAGAAAGAAGGCTGAAGCCCGGGCCCAGAGACGCTCGGGGGAATGTAGAGGAGAAAGAAAGAAGGCTGAAGTCCGGGCCCAGGGGAAGTCGGGGGGAATGTAGAGGAGAAAGAAAGAAGCCTGAAGTCCGGGCCCAGGGGAGGTCGGGCGGATGTAGTGGAGAAAGAAAGAAGGCTGAAGCCCGGGCCCAGGGACGCTCGGGGGGATGTAGAGGAGAAAGAAAGAAGGCTGAAGCCCGGGCCCAGTGACGCTCGGGGGGGATGTAGAGGAGAAAGAAAGAAGGCTGAAGCCCGGGCCTAGGGACGCTCGGGGGAATGTAGAGGAGAAAGAAAGAAGGCTGAAGTCCGGGCCCAGGGACGCTCGGGGGGATGTAGAGGAGAAAGAAAGAAGGCTGAAGCCCGGGCCCAGGGACGCTCGGGGGAATGTAGAGGAGAAAGAAAGAAGGCTGAAGCCCAGGCCCAGGGGAGGTCGGAGGGAATGTAGAGGAGAAAGAAAGAAGTCTGAAGCCCGGGCAAAGGGACGCTCGGGGGGATGTAGAGGAGAAAGAAAGAAGGCTGAAGTTCGGGCCCAGGGACGCTCAGGTGGATGTAGAGGAGAAAGAAAGAAGGCTGAAGTCCGGGCCCAGGGGAGGTCGGGGGGAATGTAGAGGAGAAAGAAAGAAGGCTGAAGCCCGGGCCCAGGGACGCTCGGGGGGATGTAGAGGAGAAAGAAAGAAGGCTGAAGCCCGGGCCCAGGGACGCTCGGGGGAATGTAGAGGAGAAAGAAAGAAGGCTGAAGCCCAGGCCCAGGGGAGGTCGGGGGGAATATAGAGGAGAAAGAAAGAAGTCTGAAGCCCGGGCCCAGGGACGCTCGGGGGGGATGTAGAGGAGAAAGAAAGAAGGCTGAAGTTCGGGCCCAGGGACGCTCAGGTGGATGTAGAGGAGAAAGAAAGAAGGCTGAAGTCCGGGCCCAGGGGAGGTCGGGGGGAATGTAGAGGAGAAAGAAAGAAGGCTGAAGCCCGGGCCCAGGGACGCTCGGGGGGATGTCGAGGAGAAAGAAAGAAGGCTGCAGCCCGGGCCCAGTGACGCTCGGGGGGGATGTAGAGGAGAAAGAAAGAAGGCTGAAGCCCGGGCCCAGGGACGCTCGGGGGAATGTAGAGGAGAAAGAAAGAAGGCTGAAGTCCGGGCCCAGGGACGCTCGGGGGGATGTAGAGGAGAAAGAAAGAAGGCTGAAGCCCGGGCCCAGGGACGCTCGGGGGAATGTAGAGGAGAAAGAAAGAAGGCTGAAGCCCAGGCCCAGTTGAGGTCGGGGGGAATGTAGAGGAGAAAGAAAGAAGTCTGAAGCACGGGCCCAGGGACGCTCGGGGGGATGTAGAGGAGAAAGAAAGAAGGCTGAAGTTCGGGCCCAGGGACGCTCAGGTGGATGTAGAGGAGAAAGAAAGAAGGCTGAAGTCCGGGCCCAGGGGAGGTCGGGGGGAATGTAGAGGAGAAAGAAAGAAGGCTGAAGCCCGGGCCCAGGGACGCTCGGGGGGATGTAGAGGAGAAAGAAAGAAGGCTGAAGTCCGAGCCCAGGGACGCTCGGGGGGATGTAGAGGAGAAAGAAAGAAGGCTGAAGCCCGGGCCCAGGGACGCTCGGGGGAATGTAGAGGAGAAAGAAAGAAGGCTGAAGCCCAGGCCCAGGGGAGGTCGGGGGGAATGTAGAGGAGAAAGAAAGAAGGCTGAAGCCCGGGCCCAGGGACGCTCGGGGGAATGTAGAGGAGAAAAAAAGAAGGCTGAAGTCCGGGCCCAGGGGAAGTCGGGGGGAATGTAGAGGAGAAAGAAAGAAGCCTGAAGTCCGGGCCCAGGGGAGGTCGGGCGGATGTAGAGGAGAAAGAAAGAAGGCTGAAGCCCGGGCCCAGGGACGCTCGGGAGGATGTAGAGGAGAAAGAAAGAAGGCTGAAGCCCGGGCCCAGTGACGCTCGGGGGGGGGTGTAGAGGAGAAAGAAAGAAGGCTGAAGCCCGGGCCCAGGGACGCTCGGGGGAATGTAGAGGAGAAAGAAAGAAGGCTGAAGTCCGGGCCCAGGGGCGCTCGGGGGGATGTAGAGGAGAAAGAAAGAAGGCTGAAGCCCGGGCCCAGGGACGCTCGGGGGAATGTAGAGGAGAAAGAAAGAAGGCTGAAGCCCAGGCCCAGGGGAGGTCGGAGGGAATGTAGAGGAGAACGAAAGAAGTCTGAAGCCCGGGCAAAGGGACGCTCGGGGGGATGTAGAGGAGAAAGAAAGAAGGCTGAAGTTCGGGCCCAGGGACGCTCAGGTGGATGTAGAGGAGAAAGAAAGAAGGCTGAAGTCCGGGCCCAGGGGAGGTCGGGGGGAATGTAGAGGAGAAAGAAAAAAGGCTGAAGCCCGGGCCCAGGGACGCTAGGGGGGATGTAGAGGAGAAAGAAAGAAGGCTGAAGTCCGAGCCCAGGGACGCTCGGGGGGATGTAGAGGAGAAAGAAAGAAGGCTGAAGCCCGGGCCCAGGGACGCTCGGGGGAATGTAGAGGAGAAAGAAAGAAGGCTGAAGCCCAGGCCCAGGGGAGGTCGGGGGGAATATAGAGGAGAAAGAAAGAAGTCTGAAGCCCGGGCCCAGGGACGCTCGGGGGGATGTAGAGGAGAAAGAAAGAAGGCTGAATTTCGGGCCCAGGGACGCTCAGGTGGATGTAGAGGAGAAAGAAAGAAGGCTGAAGTCCGGGCCCAGGGGAGGTCGGGGGGAATGTAGAGGAGAAAGAAAGAAGGCTGAAGCCCGGGCCCAGGGACGCTCGGGGGGATGTCGAGGAGAAAGAAAGAAGGCTGATGTCCGGGCCCAGGGGAGGTCGGGGGGAATGTAGAGCAGAAAGAAAGAAGGCTGAAGTCCTGGCCCAGGGGAGGTCGGGGGGATGTAGAGGAGAAAGAAAGAAGGCTGAAGTCCGGGCCCAGGGACGCTCGGGGGGATGTAGAGGAGAAAGAAAGAAGGCTGAAGTCCCGGCCCAGGGACTCTCGGGGGGATGTAGAGGAGAAAGAAAGAAGGCTGAAGCCCGGGCCCAGGGATGCTCGGGGGGGGGGGGGGGGGGGGGATGTAGAGGAGAAAGAAAGAAGGCTGATGTCCGGGCCCAGGGGAGGCGGGGGGGGGGGGAATGTAGAGGAGAAAGAAAGAAGGCTGAAGTCCGGGCCCAGGGGAGGTCGGGGGGATGTAGAGGAGAAAGAAAGAATGCTGAAGCCCGCGCCCAGGAACGCTCGGGGGTATGTAGAGGAGAAAGAAAGAAGGCTGAAGCCCGGGCCCAGGGTAGGTCGGGGGGAATGTAGAGGAGAAAGAAACAAGGCTGAAGCCCGGGCCCAGGGACGCTCGGGGGTATGTAGAGGAGAAAGAAAGAAGGCTGAAGCCCGGGCCCAGGGGAGGTCGGGGGGAATGTAGAGGAGAATGAAAGAAGGCTGAAGCCCGCGCCCAGGGACGCTCGGGGGTATGTAGAGGAGAAAGAAAGAAGGCTGAAGCCCGGGCCCAGGGACGCTCGGGGGGATGTAGAGGAGAAAGAAAGAAGGCTGAAGTTCGGGCCCAGGGACGCTCAGGTGGATGTAGAGGAGAAAGAAAGAAGGCTGAAGTCCGAGCCCAGGGGAGGTCGGGGGGAATGTAGAGGAGAAAGAAAGAAAGCTGAAGCCCGGGCCCAGGGGAGGTCGGGGGGATGTCGAGGAGAAAGAAAGAAGGCTGATGTCCGGGCCCAGGGGAGGTCGGGGGGATGTAGAGGAGAAAGAAAGAAGGCTGAAGCCCGGGCCCAGGGGAGGTCGGGGGGAATGTAGAGGAGAAAGAAAGAAGGCTGAAGCCCGGGCCCAGGGACGCTCGGGGGTATGTAGAGGAGAAAGAAAGAAGGCTGAAGCCCGGGCCCAGGGACGCTCGGGGGTATGTAGAGGAGAAAGAAAGAAGGCTGAAGCCCGGGCCCAGGGACGCTCGGGGGGAATGTAGAGGAGAAAGAAAGAAGGCTGGAGCCGGGGCCCAGGGACGCTCGGGGGGATGTAGAGGAGAAAGAAAGAAGGCTGAAGCCCGGGCCCAGGGACGCTCTGGGGGATGTAGAGGAGAAAGAAAGAAGGCTGAAGTCCGAGCCCAGGGACGCTCGGGGGGATGTAGAGGAGAAAGAAAGAAGGCTGAAGCCCGGGCCCAGGGACGCTCGGGGGGGGGAATGTGGAGGAGAATGAAAGAAGGCTGAAGTCCGGGCCCAGGGACGCTCGGGGGGATGTAGAGGAGACAGAAAAAAGGCTGAAGCCCGGGCCCAGGGGAGGTCGGGGGGGATGTAGAGGAGAAAGAAATAAGGCTGAAGCCCGGGCCCAGGGACGCTCGGGGGAATGTAGAGGAGAAAGAAAGAAGGCTGAAGCCCGGGCCCAGGGGAGGTCGGGGGGAATGTAGAGGAGAAAGAAAGAAGGCTGAAGTCCGGGCCCAGGGATGCTCGGGGGGATGTAGAGGAGAAAGAAAGAAGGCTGAAGTCCGAGCCCAGGGACGCTCGGGGGGATGTAGAGGAGAAAGAAAGAAGGCTGAAGCCCGGGCCCAGGGATGCTCGGGGGGATGTAGAGGAGAAAGAAAGAAGGCTGAAGCCCGGGCCCAGGGACGCTCGGGGTGATGTAGAGGAGAAAGAAAGAAGGCTGAAGCCCGGGCCCAGGGACGCTCGGGGGGATGTAGAGGAGAAAGAAAGAAGGCTGAAGTCCGGGCCCAGGGGAGGTCGGGGGGAATGTAGAGGAGAAAGAAAGAAGGCTGAAGCCCGGGCCCAGGGACGCTCGGGGGGATGTAGAGGAGAAAGAAAGAAGGCTGAAGTCCGGGCCCAGGGACGCTCGGGGGGATGTAGAGGAGAAAGAAAGAAGGCTGAAGTCCGGGCCCAGGGGAGGTCGGGGGGAATGTAGAGGAGAAAGAAAGAAGGCTGAAGTCCGGGCCCAGGGGAGGTCGGGGGGATGGAGAGGAGATAGAAAGAAGGCTGAAGCCCGACCCCAGGGACGCTCGGGGGGATGTAGAGGAGAAAGAAAGAAGGCTGAAGCCCGGGCCCATGGACGCTCGGGGGGATGTAGTGGAGAAAGAAAGAAGGCTGAAGCCCGGGCCCAGGGACGCTCGGGGGGAATGTAGAGGAGAAAGAAAGAAGGCTGGAGCCGGGGCCCAGGGACGCTCGGGGGGATGTAGAGGAGAAAGAAAGAAGGCTGAAGCCCGGGCCCAGGGGAGATCGGGGGGAATGTAGAGGAGAAAGAAAGAAGGCTGAAGCCTGGGCCCAGGGACGCTCGGGGGGATGTAGAGGAGAAAGAAAGAAGGCTGAAGTCCGAGCCCAGGGGAGATCGGGGGGAATGTAGAGGAGAAAGAAAGAAGGCTGAAGTCCGGGCCCAGGGACGCTCGGGGGGATGTAGAGGAGAAAGTAAGAAGGCTGAAGCCTGGGCCCAGGGACGCTCGGGGGGATGTAGAGGAGAAAGAAAGAAGGCTGAAGTCCGAGCCCAGGGGAGATCGGGGGGAATGTAGAGGAGAAAGAAAGAAGGCTGAAGTCCGGGCCCAGGGACGCTCGGGGGGATGTAGAGGAGAAAGTAAGAAGGCTGAAGTCCGAGCCCAGGGACGCTCGGGGGGATGTAGAGGAGAAAGAAAGAAGGCTGAAGCCCGGGCCCAGGGACGCCCGGGGGAATGTAGAGGAGAAAGAAAGAAGGCTGAAGCCCGGGCCCAGGGTAGGTCGGGGGGAATGTAGAGGAGAAAGAAATAAGTCTGAAGCCCGGGCCCAGGGACGCTCGGGGGTATGTAGAGGAGAAAGAAAGAAGGCTGAAGCCCGAGCCCAGGGACGCTCGGGGGGATGTAGAGGAGAAAGAAAGAAGGCTGAAGTTCGGGCCCAGGGACGCTCGGTGGGATGTAGAGGAGAAAGAAAGAAGGCTGAAGTCCGGGCCCAGGGACGCTCGGGGGGGATGTAGAGGAGAAAGAAAGAAGGCTGAAGCCCGGGCCCAGGGACGCTCGGGGGGATGTAGAGGAGAAAGAAAGAAGGCTGAAGCCCGGGCCCAGGGGAGGTCGGGGGGAATGTAGAGGAGAAAGAAAGAAGGCTGAAGCCCGGGCCCAGGGACGCCTGGGGGGGAAGTAGAGGAGAAAGAAAGAAGGCTGAAGCCCGACCCCATGGACGCTCGGGGGGAATGTAGAGGAGAAAGAAAGAAGGCTGAAGCCCGGGCCCAGGGACGCTCGGGGGGATGTAGAGGAGAAAGAAAGAAGGCTGAAGTCCGGGCCCAGGGGAGGTCGGGGGGATGTAGAGGAGACAGAAAGAAGGCTGAAGTCCGGGCCCAGGGGAGGTCGGGGGGATGTAGAGGAGAAAGAAAGAAGGCTGAAGCCTGGGCCCAGGGACGCTCGGGGGGATGTAGAGGAGAAAGAAAGAAGGCTGAAGCCCGGGCCCAGGGACGCTCGGGGGGATGTAGAGGAGAAAGAAAGAAGGCTGAAGCCCGGGCCAAGGGACGCTCGGGGGGATGTTGAGGAGAAAGAAAGAAGGCTGAAGCCCGACCCCAGGGACGCTCGGGGGGATGTAGAGGAGAAAGAAAGAAGGCTGAAGCCCGGGCCCAGGGGAGGTCGGGGGGAATGTAGAGGAGAAAGAAGGAAGGCTGAAGTCCGGACCCAGGGGAGGTCGGGAGGATGTAGAGGAGAAAGAAAGAAGGCTGAAGCCCGGGCCCAGGGATGCTCGGAGGGATGTAGAGGAGAAAGAAAGAAGGCTGAAGTCCGGGCCCAGTGACGCTCGGGGGGATGTAGAGGAGAAAGAAAGAAGGCTGAAGTCCGAGTCCAGGGACGTTCGGGGGGATGTAGAGGAGAAAGAAAAAAGGCTGAAGCCCGGGCCCAGTGACGCTCGGGGGGGATGTAGAGGAGAAAGAAAGAAGGCTGAAGCCCGGGCCCAGGGACACTCGGGGGAATGTAGAGGAGAAAGAAAGAAGGCTGAAGTCCGAGCCCAGGGGAGGTCGGGGGGAATGTAGAGGAGAAAGAAAGAAGGCTGAAGTCCGGGCCCAGGGGAGGTCGGGGGGATGTAGAGGAGAAAGAAAGAAGGCTGAAGTTCGGGCCCAGGGACGCTCGGGGGGGATGTAGAGGAGAAAGAAAGAAGGCTGAAGCCCGGGCCCAGGGACGCTCGGGTGGGAATGTAGAGGAGAAAGAAAGAAGGCTGAAGCCCGGGCCCAGGGGAGGTCGGGGGTAATGTAGAGGAGAAAGAAAGAAGGCTGAAGCCCGGGCCCAGGGACGCTCAGGGGGATGTAGAGGAGAAAGAAAGAAGGCTGAAGCCCGGGCCAAGGGACGCTCGGGGGGATGTAGAGGAG
Organism: Scyliorhinus torazame; assembly: GCF_047496885.1. Taxonomy (NCBI): domain Eukaryota; kingdom Metazoa; phylum Chordata; class Chondrichthyes; order Carcharhiniformes; family Scyliorhinidae; genus Scyliorhinus; species Scyliorhinus torazame. The sequence continues at coordinate 48,418,721 of NC_092726.1, forward strand.
AAAGAAAGAAGGCTGAAGCCCGGGCCCAGGGACGCTCGGGGGGATGTAGAGGAGAAAGAAAGAAGGCTGAAGCCCGGGCCCAGGGACGCTCGGGGTGATGTAGAGGAGAAAGAAAGAAGGCTGAAGCCCGGGCCCAGGCACGCTCGGGGGGATGTAGAGGAGAAAGAAAGAAGGCTGAAGTCCGGGCCCAGGGGAGGTCGGGGGGAATGTAGAGAAAGAAGGCTGAAGCCCGGACCCAGGGACGCTCGGGGGGATGTAGAGGAGAAAGAAAGAAGGCTGAAGTCCGGGCCCAGGGGAGGTCGGGGGGATGTAGAGGAGAAAGAAAGAAGGCTGAAGTCCGGGCCCAGGGGAGGTCGGGGGGATGTAGAGGAGAAAGAAAGAAGGCTGAAGCCTGGGCCCAGGGACGCTCGGGGGGATGTAGAGGAGAAAGAAAGAAGGCTGAAGCCCGGTCCCAGGGACGCTCGGGGGGGATGTAGAGGAGAATGAAAGAAGGCTGAAGTCCGGGCCCAGGGACGCTCGGGGGGATGTAGAGGAGAAAGAAAGAAGGCTGAAGCCCGGGCCCAGGGGAGGTCGGGGGGATGTAGAGGAGAAAGAAAGAAGGCTGAAGTCCGGGCCCAGGGGAGGTCGGGGGGAATGTAGAGGAGAAAGAAAGAAGGCTGAAGTCCGGGCCCAGGGGAGGTCGGGGGGATGTAGAGGAGAAAGAAAGAAGGCTGAAGTCCGGGCCCTGGGGAGGTCGGGGGGATGTAGAGGAGAAAGAAAGAAGGCTGAAGTCCGGGCCCAGGGACGCTCGGGGGGATGTAGAGGAGAAAGAAAGAAGGCTGAAGCCCGGGCCCAGGGACGCTCGGGGGAATGTAGAGGAGAAAGAAAGAAGGCTGGAGCCCGGGCCCAGGGACGCTCGGGGGGATGTAGAGGAGAAAGAAAGAAGGCTGAAGTCCGAGCCCATGGACGCTCAGGGGGATGTAGAAGAGAAAGAAAGAAGGCTGAAGTCCGGGCCCAGGGGAGGTCGGGGGGAATGTAGAGGAGAAAGAAAGAAGGCTGAAGCCCGGGCCCAGGGACGCTCGGGGGGATGTAGAGGAGAAAGAAAGAAGGCTGAAGCCCGGGCCCAGGGACGCTCGGGGGAATGTAGAGGAGAAAGAAAGAAGGCTGAAGCCCAGGCCCAGGGGAGGTCGGGGGGAATATAGAGGAGAAAGAAAGAAGTCTGAAGCCCGGGCCCAGGGACGCTCGGGGGGGATGTAGAGGAGAAAGAAAGGAGGCTGAAGTTCGGGCCCAGGGACGCTCAGGTGGATGTAGAGGAGAAAGAAAGAAGGCTGAAGTCCGGGCCCAGGGGAGGTCGGGGGAAATGTAGAGGAGAAAGAAAGAAGGCTGAAGCCCGGGCCCAGGGACGCTCGGGGGGATGTCGAGGAGAAAGAAAGAAGGCTGCAGCCCGGGCCCAGTGACGCTCGGGGGGGGGATGTAGAGGAGAAAGAAAGAAGGCTGAAGTCCGGGCCCAGGGACGCTCGGGGGAATGTAGAGGAGAAAGAAAGAAGGCTGAAGTCCGGGCCCAGGGACGCTCGGGGGGATGTAGAGGAGAAAGAAAGAAGGCTGAAGCCCGGGCCCAGGGACGCTCGGGGGAATGTAGAGGAGAAAGAAAGAAGGCTGAAGCCCAGGCCCAGGGGAGGTCGGGGGGAATGTAGAGGAGAAAGAAAGAAGTCTGAAGCACGGGCCAGGGACGCTCGGGGGGATGTAGAGGAGAAAGAAAGAAGGCTGAAGTTCGGGCCCAGGACGCTCAGGTGGATGTAGAGGAGAAATAAAGAAGGCTGAAGTCCGGGCCCAGGGGAGGTCGGGGGGAATGTAGAGGAGAAAGAAAGAAGGCTGAAGCCCGGGCCCAGGGACGCTCGGGGGGATGTAGAGGAGAAAGAAAGAAGGCTGAAGTCCGAGCCCAGGGACGCTCGGGGGGATGTAGAGGAGAAAGAAAGAAGGCTGAAGCCCGGGCCCAGGGACGCTCGGGGGAATGTAGAGGAGAAAGAAAGAAGGCTGAAGCCCAGGCCCAGGGGAGGTCGGGGGGAATGTAGAGGAGAAAGAAAGAAGGCTGAAGCCCGGGCCCAGGGACGCTCGGGGGAATGTAGAGGAGAAAGAAAGAAGGCTGAAGTCCGGGCCCAGGGGAAGTCGGGGGGAATGTAGAGGAGAAAGAAAGAAGCCTGAAGTCCGGACCCAGGGGAGGTCGGGCGGATGTAGAGGAGAAAGAAAGAATGCTGAAGCCCGGGCCCAGGGACGCTCGGGAGGATGTAGAGGAGAAAGAAAGAAGGCTGAAGCCCGGGCCCAGTGACGCTCGGGGGGGATGTTGAGGAGAAAGAAAGAAGGCTGAAGCCCGGGCCCAGGGACGCTCGGGGGAATGTAGAGGAGAAAGAAAGAAGGCTGAAGTCCGGGCCCAGGGGCGCTCGGGGGGATGTAGAGGAGAAAGAAAGAAGGCTGAAGCCCGGGCCCAGGGACGCTCGGGGGAATGTAGAGGAGAAGGAAAGAAGGCTGAAGCCCAGGCCCAGGGGAGGTCGGAGGGAATGTAGAGGAGAAAGAAAGAAGTCTGAAGCCCGGGCCCAGGGACGCTCGGGGGGGATGTAGAGGAGAAAGAAAGAAGGCTGAAGTTCGGGCCCAGGGTCGCTCTGGTGGATGTAGAGTAGAAAGAAAGAAGGCTGAAGTCCGGGCCCAGGGGAGGTCGGGGGGATGTAGAGGAGAAAGAAAGAAGGCTGAAGTCCGGGCCCAGGGGAGGTCGGGGGGAATGTAGAGGAGAAAGAAAGAAGGCTGAAGCCCGGGCCCAGGGACGCTCGGGGGGATGTAGAGGAGAAAGAAAGAAGGCTGAAGTCCGAGCCCAGGGACGCTCGGGGGGATGTAGAGGAGAAAGAAAGAAGGCTGAAGCCCGGGCCCAGGGACGCTCGGGGGAATGTAGAGGAGAAAGAAAGAAGGCTGAAGCCCAGGCCCAGGGGAGGTCGGGGGGAATATAGAGGAGAAAGAAAGAAGTCTGAAGCCCGGGACAAGGGACGCTCGGGGGGATGTAGAGGAGAAAGAAAGAAGGCTGAAGTTCGGGCCCAGGGACGCTCAGGTGGATGTAGAGGAGAAAGAAAGAAGGCTGAAGTCCGGGCCCAGGGGAGGTCGGGGGAATGTAGAGGAGAAAGAAAGAAGGCTGAAGCCCGGGCCCAGGGACGCTCGGGGGGATGTCGAGGAGAAAGAAAGAAGGCTGATGTCCGGGCCCAGGGGAGGTCGGGGGCAATGTAGAGCAGAAAGAAAGAAGGCTGAAGTCCGGGCCCAGGGGAGGTCGGGGGAATGTAGAGTAGAAAGAAAGAAGGCTGAAGTCCGGGCCCAGGGACGCTCGGGGGGATGTAGAGGAGAAAGAAAGAAGGCTGAAGTCCCGGCCCAGGGACTCTCGGGAGGATGTAGAGGAGAAAGAAAGAAGGCTGAAGCCCGGGCCCAGGGATGCTCGGGGGGGGGGGGGGGGATGTAGAGGAGAAAGAAAGAAGGCTGATGTCCGGGCCCAGGGGAGGTGGGGGGGAATGTAGAGGAGAAAGAAAGAAGGCTGAAGTCCGGGCCCAGGGGAGGTCGGGGGGATATAGAGGAGAAAGAAAGAAGGCTGACGCCCGGGCCCAGGGACGCTCGGGGGGGAATGTAGAGGAGAAAGAAAGAAGGCTGAAGTCCGGGCCCACGGGAGGTCAGGGGGATGTAGAGGAGAAAGAAAGAAGGCTGAAGCCCGCGCCCAGGGACGCTCGGGGGGATGTAGAGGAGAAAGAAAGAAGGCTGAAGTCCGAGTCCAGGAACGCTCGGGGGGATGTAGAGGAGAAAGAAAGAAGGCTGAAGCCCGGGCCCAGGGACGCTCGGGGGGATGTAGAGGAGAAAGAAAGAAGTCTGAAGCCCGGGCCCAGGGACGCTCGTGGGGATGTAGAGGAGAAAGAAAGAAGGCTGAAGCCCGGGCCCAGGGACGCTCGGGGGGATGTAGAGGAGAAAGAAAGAAGGCTGAAGCCCGGGCCCAGGGACGCTCGGGGGGATGTAGAGGAGAAAGAAAGAAGGCTGAAGCCAGGCCCAGGGACGCTCGGGGGGATGTAGAGGAGAAAGAAAGAAGGCTGAAGTCCGGGCCCAGGGGAGGTCGGGGGGAATGTAGAGGAGAAACAAAGAAGGCTGAAGCCCTGGCCCATGGACGCTCGGGGGGGGGGGGGGATGTAGAGGAGAAAGAAAGAAGGCTGAAGTCCGGGCCCAGGGGAGGTCGGGGGTATGTAGAGGAGAAAGAAAGAAGGCTGAAGCCCGGGCCCAGGGGAGGTCGGGGGGATGTAGAGGAGAAAGAAAGAAGGCTGAAGCCTGGGCCCAGGGACGCTCGGGGGGATGTAGAGGAGAAAGGAAGAAGGCTGAAGCCCGGGCCCAGGGACGCTCGGGGGGATGTAGAGGAGAAAGAAAGAAGGCTGAAGCCCGGGCCCAGGGATGCTCGGGGGTATGTAGAGGAGAAAGAAAGAAGGCTGAAGTCCGGGCCCAGGGGAAGTCGGGGGGAATGTAGAGGAGAAAGAAAGAAGCCTGAAGTCCGGGCCCAGGGGAGGTCGGGCGGATGTAGAGGAGAAAGAAAGAAGGCTGAAGCCCGGGCCCAGGGACGCTCGGGGGGATGTAGAGGAGAAAGAAAGAAGGCTGAAGCCCGGGCCCAGTGACGCTCGGGGGGGGAAGTAGAGGAGAAAGAAAGAAGGCTGAAGCCCGGGCCCAGGGACGCTCGGGGGGATGTAGAGGAGAAAGAAAGAAGGCTGAAGTTCGGGCCCAGGGACGCTCAGGTGGATGTAGAGGAGAAAGAAAGAAGGCTGAAGTCCGGGCCCAGGGGAGGTCGGGGGGAATGTAGAGGAGAAAGAAAGAAGGCTGAAGCCCGGGCCCAGGGACGCTCGGGGGGATGTAGAGGAGAAAGAAAGAAGGCTGAAGCCCGGGCCCAGGGGAGGTCGGGGGGATGTAGAGGAGAAAGAAAGAAGGCTGAAGTCCGGGCCCAGGGGAGGTCGGGGGGAATGTAGAGGAGAAAGAAAGAAGGCTGAAGTCCGGGCCCAGGGGAGGTCGGGGGGATGTAGAGGAGAAAGAAAGAAGGCTGGAGCCCGGGCCCAGGGACGCTCGGGGGGATGTAGAGGAGAAAGAAAGAAGGCTGACGCCCGGGCCCAGGGATGCTCGGGGGGAATGTAGAGGAGAAAGAAAGGAGGCTGAAGTCCGGGCCCAGGGGAGGTCGGGGGGATGTAGAGGAGAAAGAAAGAAGGCTGAAGCCCGCGCCCAGGGACGCTCGGGGGGATGTAGAGGAGAAAGAAAGAAGGCTGAAGTCCGAGTCCAGGGACGCTCGGGGGGATGTAGAGGAGAAAGAAAGAAGGCTGAAGCCCGGGCCCAGGGACGCTCGAGGGGATGTAGAGGAGAAAGAAAGAAGGCTGAAGCCCGGGCCCAGGGACGCTCGGGGGGATGTAGAGGAGAAAGAAAGAAGGCTGAAGCCCGGGCCCAGGGACGCTCGGGGGGGATGTAGAGGAGAAAGAAAGAAGGCTGAAGCCAGGCCCAGGGACGCTCGGGGGGATGTAGAGGAGAAAGAAAGAAGGCTGAAGTCCGGGCCCAGGGGAGGTCGGGGGGAATGTAGAGGAGAAAGAAAGAAGGCTGAAGCCCGGGCCCATGGACGCTCGGGGGGGGGGGGGGATGTAGAGGAGAAAGAAAGAAGGCTGAAGTCCGGGCCCAGGGGAGGTCGGGGGTATGTAGAGGAGAAAGAAAGAAGGCTGAAGCCCGGGCCCAGGGGAGGTCGGGGGGGATGTAGAGGAGAAAGAAAGAAGGCTGAAGCCTGGGCCCAGGGACGCTCGGGGGGATGTAGAGGAGAAAGAAAGAAGGCTGAAGCCCGGGCCCAGGGACGCTCGGGGGGATGTAGAGGAGAAAGAAAGAAGGCTGAAGCCCGGGCCCAGGGATGCTCGGGGGTATGTAGAGGAGAAAGAAAGAAGGCTGAAGTCCGGGCCCAGGGGAAGTCGGGGGGAATGTAGAGGAGAAAGAAAGAAGCCTGAAGTCCGGGCCCAGGGGAGGTCGGGCGGATGTAGAGGAGAAAGAAAGAAGGCTGAAGCCCGGGCCCAGGGACGCTCGGGGGGATGTAGAGGATAAAGAAAGAAGGCTGAAGCCCGGGCCCAGTGACGCTCGGGGGGGGATGTAGAGGAGAAAGAAAGAAGGCTGAAGCCCGGGCCCAGGGACGCTCGGGGGAATGTAGAGGAGAAAGAAAGAAGGCTGAAGTCCGGGCCCAGGGACGCTCGGGGGGATGTAGAGGAGAAAGAAAGAAGGCTGAAGCCCGGGCCCAGGGACGCTCGGGGGAATGTAGAGGAGAAAGAAAGAAGGCTGAAGCCCAGGCCCAGGGAAGGTCGGGGGGAATGTAGAGGAGAAAGAAAGAAGTCTGAAGCACGGGCCCAGGGACGCTCGGGGGGATGTAGAGGAGAAAGAAAGAAGGCTGAAGTTCGGGCCCAGGGACGCTCAGGTGGATGTAGAGGAGAAAGAAAGAAGGCTGAAGTCCGGGCCCAGGGGAGGTCGGGGGGAATGTAGAGGAGAAAGAAAGAAGGCTGAAGCCCGGGCCCAGGGACGCTCGGGGGGATGTAGAGGAGAAAGAAAGAAGGCTGAAGTCCGAGCCCAGGGACGCTCGGGGGGATGTAGAGGAGAAAGAAAGAAGGCTGAAGCCCGGGCCCAGGGACGCTCGGGGGAATGTAGAGGAGAAAGAAAGAAGGCTGAAGCCCAGGCCCAGGGGAGGTCGGGGGGAATGTAGAGGAGAAAGAAAGAAGGCTGAAGCCCGGGCCCAGAGACGCTCGGGGGAATGTAGAGGAGAAAGAAAGAAGGCTGAAGTCCGGGCCCAGGGGAAGTCGGGGGGAATGTAGAGGAGAAAGAAAGAAGCCTGAAGTCCGGGCCCAGGGGAGGTCGGGCGGATGTAGTGGAGAAAGAAAGAAGGCTGAAGCCCGGGCCCAGGGACGCTCGGGGGGATGTAGAGGAGAAAGAAAGAAGGCTGAAGCCCGGGCCCAGTGACGCTCGGGGGGGATGTAGAGGAGAAAGAAAGAAGGCTGAAGCCCGGGCCTAGGGACGCTCGGGGGAATGTAGAGGAGAAAGAAAGAAGGCTGAAGTCCGGGCCCAGGGACGCTCGGGGGGATGTAGAGGAGAAAGAAAGAAGGCTGAAGCCCGGGCCCAGGGACGCTCGGGGGAATGTAGAGGAGAAAGAAAGAAGGCTGAAGCCCAGGCCCAGGGGAGGTCGGAGGGAATGTAGAGGAGAAAGAAAGAAGTCTGAAGCCCGGGCAAAGGGACGCTCGGGGGGATGTAGAGGAGAAAGAAAGAAGGCTGAAGTTCGGGCCCAGGGACGCTCAGGTGGATGTAGAGGAGAAAGAAAGAAGGCTGAAGTCCGGGCCCAGGGGAGGTCGGGGGGAATGTAGAGGAGAAAGAAAGAAGGCTGAAGCCCGGGCCCAGGGACGCTCGGGGGGATGTAGAGGAGAAAGAAAGAAGGCTGAAGCCCGGGCCCAGGGACGCTCGGGGGAATGTAGAGGAGAAAGAAAGAAGGCTGAAGCCCAGGCCCAGGGGAGGTCGGGGGGAATATAGAGGAGAAAGAAAGAAGTCTGAAGCCCGGGCCCAGGGACGCTCGGGGGGGATGTAGAGGAGAAAGAAAGAAGGCTGAAGTTCGGGCCCAGGGACGCTCAGGTGGATGTAGAGGAGAAAGAAAGAAGGCTGAAGTCCGGGCCCAGGGGAGGTCGGGGGGAATGTAGAGGAGAAAGAAAGAAGGCTGAAGCCCGGGCCCAGGGACGCTCGGGGGGATGTCGAGGAGAAAGAAAGAAGGCTGCAGCCCGGGCCCAGTGACGCTCGGGGGGGGATGTAGAGGAGAAAGAAAGAAGGCTGAAGCCCGGGCCCAGGGACGCTCGGGGGAATGTAGAGGAGAAAGAAAGAAGGCTGAAGTCCGGGCCCAGGGACGCTCGGGGGGATGTAGAGGAGAAAGAAAGAAGGCTGAAGCCCGGGCCCAGGGACGCTCGGGGGAATGTAGAGGAGAAAGAAAGAAGGCTGAAGCCCAGGCCCAGTTGAGGTCGGGGGGAATGTAGAGGAGAAAGAAAGAAGTCTGAAGCACGGGCCCAGGGACGCTCGGGGGGATGTAGAGGAGAAAGAAAGAAGGCTGAAGTTCGGGCCCAGGGACGCTCAGGTGGATGTAGAGGAGAAAGAAAGAAGGCTGAAGTCCGGGCCCAGGGGAGGTCGGGGGGAATGTAGAGGAGAAAGAAAGAAGGCTGAAGCCCGGGCCCAGGGACGCTCGGGGGGATGTAGAGGAGAAAGAAAGAAGGCTGAAGTCCGAGCCCAGGGACGCTCGGGGGGATGTAGAGGAGAAAGAAAGAAGGCTGAAGCCCGGGCCCAGGGACGCTCGGGGGAATGTAGAGGAGAAAGAAAGAAGGCTGAAGCCCAGGCCCAGGGGAGGTCGGGGGGAATGTAGAGGAGAAAGAAAGAAGGCTGAAGCCCGGGCCCAGGGACGCTCGGGGGAATGTAGAGGAGAAAAAAAGAAGGCTGAAGTCCGGGCCCAGGGGAAGTCGGGGGGAATGTAGAGGAGAAAGAAAGAAGCCTGAAGTCCGGGCCCAGGGGAGGTCGGGCGGATGTAGAGGAGAAAGAAAGAAGGCTGAAGCCCGGGCCCAGGGACGCTCGGGAGGATGTAGAGGAGAAAGAAAGAAGGCTGAAGCCCGGGCCCAGTGACGCTCGGGGGGGGGTGTAGAGGAGAAAGAAAGAAGGCTGAAGCCCGGGCCCAGGGACGCTCGGGGGAATGTAGAGGAGAAAGAAAGAAGGCTGAAGTCCGGGCCCAGGGGCGCTCGGGGGGATGTAGAGGAGAAAGAAAGAAGGCTGAAGCCCGGGCCCAGGGACGCTCGGGGGAATGTAGAGGAGAAAGAAAGAAGGCTGAAGCCCAGGCCCAGGGGAGGTCGGAGGGAATGTAGAGGAGAACGAAAGAAGTCTGAAGCCCGGGCAAAGGGACGCTCGGGGGGATGTAGAGGAGAAAGAAAGAAGGCTGAAGTTCGGGCCCAGGGACGCTCAGGTGGATGTAGAGGAGAAAGAAAGAAGGCTGAAGTCCGGGCCCAGGGGAGGTCGGGGGGAATGTAGAGGAGAAAGAAAAAAGGCTGAAGCCCGGGCCCAGGGACGCTAGGGGGGATGTAGAGGAGAAAGAAAGAAGGCTGAAGTCCGAGCCCAGGGACGCTCGGGGGGATGTAGAGGAGAAAGAAAGAAGGCTGAAGCCCGGGCCCAGGGACGCTCGGGGGAATGTAGAGGAGAAAGAAAGAAGGCTGAAGCCCAGGCCCAGGGGAGGTCGGGGGGAATATAGAGGAGAAAGAAAGAAGTCTGAAGCCCGGGCCCAGGGACGCTCGGGGGGATGTAGAGGAGAAAGAAAGAAGGCTGAATTTCGGGCCCAGGGACGCTCAGGTGGATGTAGAGGAGAAAGAAAGAAGGCTGAAGTCCGGGCCCAGGGGAGGTCGGGGGGAATGTAGAGGAGAAAGAAAGAAGGCTGAAGCCCGGGCCCAGGGACGCTCGGGGGGATGTCGAGGAGAAAGAAAGAAGGCTGATGTCCGGGCCCAGGGGAGGTCGGGGGGAATGTAGAGCAGAAAGAAAGAAGGCTGAAGTCCTGGCCCAGGGGAGGTCGGGGGGATGTAGAGGAGAAAGAAAGAAGGCTGAAGTCCGGGCCCAGGGACGCTCGGGGGGATGTAGAGGAGAAAGAAAGAAGGCTGAAGTCCCGGCCCAGGGACTCTCGGGGGGATGTAGAGGAGAAAGAAAGAAGGCTGAAGCCCGGGCCCAGGGATGCTCGGGGGGGGGGGGGGATGTAGAGGAGAAAGAAAGAAGGCTGATGTCCGGGCCCAGGGGAGGCGGGGGGGGGGGGGAATGTAGAGGAGAAAGAAAGAAGGCTGAAGTCCGGGCCCAGGGGAGGTCGGGGGGATGTAGAGGAGAAAGAAAGAATGCTGAAGCCCGCGCCCAGGAACGCTCGGGGGTATGTAGAGGAGAAAGAAAGAAGGCTGAAGCCCGGGCCCAGGGTAGGTCGGGGGGAATGTAGAGGAGAAAGAAACAAGGCTGAAGCCCGGGCCCAGGGACGCTCGGGGGTATGTAGAGGAGAAAGAAAGAAGGCTGAAGCCCGGGCCCAGGGGAGGTCGGGGGGAATGTAGAGGAGAATGAAAGAAGGCTGAAGCCCGCGCCCAGGGACGCTCGGGGGTATGTAGAGGAGAAAGAAAGAAGGCTGAAGCCCGGGCCCAGGGACGCTCGGGGGGATGTAGAGGAGAAAGAAAGAAGGCTGAAGTTCGGGCCCAGGGACGCTCAGGTGGATGTAGAGGAGAAAGAAAGAAGGCTGAAGTCCGAGCCCAGGGGAGGTCGGGGGGAATGTAGAGGAGAAAGAAAGAAAGCTGAAGCCCGGGCCCAGGGGAGGTCGGGGGGATGTCGAGGAGAAAGAAAGAAGGCTGATGTCCGGGCCCAGGGGAGGTCGGGGGGATGTAGAGGAGAAAGAAAGAAGGCTGAAGCCCGGGCCCAGGGGAGGTCGGGGGGAATGTAGAGGAGAAAGAAAGAAGGCTGAAGCCCGGGCCCAGGGACGCTCGGGGGTATGTAGAGGAGAAAGAAAGAAGGCTGAAGCCCGGGCCCAGGGACGCTCGGGGGTATGTAGAGGAGAAAGAAAGAAGGCTGAAGCCCGGGCCCAGGGACGCTCGGGGGGAATGTAGAGGAGAAAGAAAGAAGGCTGGAGCCGGGGCCCAGGGACGCTCGGGGGGATGTAGAGGAGAAAGAAAGAAGGCTGAAGCCCGGGCCCAGGGACGCTCGGGGGGGGGAATGTGGAGGAGAATGAAAGAAGGCTGAAGTCCGGGCCCAGGGACGCTCGGCGGGATGTAGAGGAGACAGAAAAAAGGCTGAAGCCCGGGCCCAGGGGAGGTCGGGGGGGATGTAGAGGAGAAAGAAATAAGGCTGAAGCCCGGGCCCAGGGACGCTCGGGGGAATGTAGAGGAGAAAGAAAGAAGGCTGAAGCCCGGGCCCAGGGGAGGTCGGGGGGAATGTAGAGGAGAAAGAAAGAAGGCTGAAGTCCGGGCCCAGGGATGCTCGGGGGGATGTAGAGGAGAAAGAAAGAAGGCTGAAGTCCGAGCCCAGGGACGCTCGGGGGGATGTAGAGGAGAAAGAAAGAAGGCTGAAGCCCGGGCCCAGGGATGCTCGGGGGGATGTAGAGGAGAAAGAAAGAAGGCTGAAGCCCGGGCCCAGGGACGCTCGGGGTGATGTAGAGGAGAAAGAAAGAAGGCTGAAGCCCGGGCCCAGGGACGCTCGGGGGGATGTAGAGGAGAAAGAAAGAAGGCTGAAGTCCGGGCCCAGGGGAGGTCGGGGGGAATGTAGAGGAGAAAGAAAGAAGGCTGAAGCCCGGGCCCAGGGACGCTCGGGGGGATGTAGAGGAGAAAGAAAGAAGGCTGAAGTCCGGGCCCAGGGACGCTCGGGGGGATGTAGAGGAGAAAGAAAGAAGGCTGAAGTCCGGGCCCAGGGGAGGTCGGGGGGAATGTAGAGGAGAAAGAAAGAAGGCTGAAGTCCGGGCCCAGGGGAGGTCGGGGGGATGGAGAGGAGATAGAAAGAAGGCTGAAGCCCGACCCCAGGGACGCTCGGGGGGATGTAGAGGAGAAAGAAAGAAGGCTGAAGCCCGGGCCCATGGACGCTCGGGGGGATGTAGTGGAGAAAGAAAGAAGGCTGAAGCCCGGGCCCAGGGACGCTCGGGGGGAATGTAGAGGAGAAAGAAAGAAGGCTGGAGCCGGGGCCCAGGGACGCTCGGGGGGATGTAGAGGAGAAAGAAAGAAGGCTGAAGCCCGGGCCCAGGGGAGATCGGGGGGAATGTAGAGGAGAAAGAAAGAAGGCTGAAGCCTGGGCCCAGGGACGCTCGGGGGGATGTAGAGGAGAAAGAAAGAAGGCTGAAGTCCGAGCCCAGGGGAGATCGGGGGGAATGTAGAGGAGAAAGAAAGAAGGCTGAAGTCCGGGCCCAGGGACGCTCGGGGGGATGTAGAGGAGAAAGTAAGAAGGCTGAAGCCTGGGCCCAGGGACGCTCGGGGGGATGTAGAGGAGAAAGAAAGAAGGCTGAAGTCCGAGCCCAGGGGAGATCGGGGGGAATGTAGAGGAGAAAGAAAGAAGGCTGAAGTCCGGGCCCAGGGACGCTCGGGGGGATGTAGAGGAGAAAGTAAGAAGGCTGAAGTCCGAGCCCAGGGACGCTCGGGGGGATGTAGAGGAGAAAGAAAGAAGGCTGAAGCCCGGGCCCAGGGACGCCCGGGGGAATGTAGAGGAGAAAGAAAGAAGGCTGAAGCCCGGGCCCAGGGTAGGTCGGGGGGAATGTAGAGGAGAAAGAAATAAGTCTGAAGCCCGGGCCCAGGGACGCTCGGGGGTATGTAGAGGAGAAAGAAAGAAGGCTGAAGCCCGAGCCCAGGGACGCTCGGGGGGATGTAGAGGAGAAAGAAAGAAGGCTGAAGTTCGGGCCCAGGGACGCTCGGTGGGATGTAGAGGAGAAAGAAAGAAGGCTGAAGTCCGGGCCCAGGGACGCTCGGGGGGGATGTAGAGGAGAAAGAAAGAAGGCTGAAGCCCGGGCCCAGGGACGCTCGGGGGGATGTAGAGGAGAAAGAAAGAAGGCTGAAGCCCGGGCCCAGGGGAGGTCGGGGGGAATGTAGAGGAGAAAGAAAGAAGGCTGAAGCCCGGGCCCAGGGACGCCTGGGGGGGATGTAGAGGAGAAAGAAAGAAGGCTGAAGCCCGACCCCATGGACGCTCGGGGGGAATGTAGAGGAGAAAGAAAGAAGGCTGAAGCCCGGGCCCAGGGACGCTCGGGGGGATGTAGAGGAGAAAGAAAGAAGGCTGAAGTCCGGGCCCAGGGGAGGTCGGGGGGATGTAGAGGAGACAGAAAGAAGGCTGAAGTCCGGGCCCAGGGGAGGTCGGGGGGATGTAGAGGAGAAAGAAAGAAGGCTGAAGCCTGGGCCCAGGGACGCTCGGGGGGATGTAGAGGAGAAAGAAAGAAGGCTGAAGCCCGGGCCCAGGGACGCTCGGGGGGATGTAGAGGAGAAAGAAAGAAGGCTGAAGCCCGGGCCCAGGGACGCTCGGGGGGATGTTGAGGAGAAAGAAAGAAGGCTGAAGCCCGACCCCAGGGACGCTCGGGGGGATGTAGAGGAGAAAGAAAGAAGGCTGAAGCCCGGGCCCAGGGGAGGTCGGGGGCAATGTAGAGGAGAAAGAAGGAAGGCTGAAGTCCGGACCCAGGGGAGGTCGGGAGGATGTAGAGGAGAAAGAAAGAAGGCTGAAGCCCGGGCCCAGGGATGCTCGGAGGGATGTAGAGGAGAAAGAAAGAAGGCTGAAGTCCGGGCCCAGTGACGCTCGGGGGGATGTAGAGGAGAAAGAAAGAAGGCTGAAGTCCGAGTCCAGGGACGTTCGGGGGGATGTAGAGGAGAAAGAAAAAAGGCTGAAGCCCGGGCCCAGTGACGCTCGGGGGGGATGTAGAGGAGAAAGAAAGAAGGCTGAAGCCCGGGCCCAGGGACACTCGGGGGAATGTAGAGGAGAAAGAAAGAAGGCTGAAGTCCGAGCCCAGGGGAGGTCGGGGGGAATGTAGAGGAGAAAGAAAGAAGGCTGAAGTCCGGGCCCAGGGGAGGTCGGGGGGATGTAGAGGAGAAAGAAAGAAGGCTGAAGTTCGGGCCCAGGGACGCTCGGGGGGGATGTAGAGGAGAAAGAAAGAAGGCTGAAGCCCGGGCCCAGGGACGCTCGGGGGGATGTAGAGGAGAAAGAAAGAAGGCTGAAGCCCGGGCCCAGGGGAGGTCGGGGGGAATGTAGAGGAGAAAGAAAGAAGGCTGAAGCCCGGGCCCAGGGACGCCTGGGGGGGATGTAGAGGAGAAAGAAAGAAGGCTGAAGCCCGACCCCATGGACGCTCGGGGGGAATGTAGAGGAGAAAGAAAGAAGGCTGAAGCCCGGGCCCAGGGACGCTCGGGGGGATGTAGAGGAGAAAGAAAGAAGGCTGAAGTCCGGGCCCAGGGGAGGTCGGGGGGATGTAGAGGAGACAGAAAGAAGGCTGAAGTCCGGGCCCAGGGGAGGTCGGGGGGATGTAGAGGAGAAAGAAAGAAGGCTGAAGCCTGGGCCCAGGGACGCTCGGGGGGATGTAGAGGAGAAAGAAAGAAGGCTGAAGCCCGGGCCCAGGGACGCTCGGGGGGATGTAGAGGAGAAAGAAAGAAGGCTGAAGCCCGGGCCCAGGGACGCTCGGGGGGATGTTGAGGAGAAAGAAAGAAGGCTGAAGCCCGACCCCAGGGACGCTCGGGGGGATGTAGAGGAGAAAGAAAGAAGGCTGAAGCCCGGGCCCAGGGGAGGTCGGGGGCAATGTAGAGGAGAAAGAAGGAAGGCTGAAGTCCGGACCCAGGGGAGGTCGGGAGGATGTAGAGGAGAAAGAAAGAAGGCTGAAGCCCGGGCCCAGGGATGCTCGGAGGGATGTAGAGGAGAAAGAAAGAAGGCTGAAGTCCGGGCCCAGTGACGCTCGGGGGGATGTAGAGGAGAAAGAAAGAAGGCTGAAGTCCGAGTCCAGGGACGTTCGGGGGGATGTAGAGGAGAAAGAAAAAAGGCTGAAGCCCGGGCCCAGTGACGCTCGGGGGGGATGTAGAGGAGAAAGAAAGAAGGCTGAAGCCCGGGCCCAGGGACACTCGGGGGAATGTAGAGGAGAAAGAAAGAAGGCTGAAGTCCGAGCCCAGGGGAGGTCGGGGGGAATGTAGAGGAGAAAGAAAGAAGGCTGAAGTCCGGGCCCAGGGGAGGTCGGGGGGATGTAGAGGAGAAAGAAAGAAGGCTGAAGTTCGGGCCCAGGGACGCTCGGGGGGGATGTAGAGGAGAAAGAAAGAAGGCTGAAGCCCGGGCCCAGGGACGCTCGGGTGGGAATGTAGAGGAGAAAGAAAGAAGGCTGAAGCCCGGGCCCAGGGGAGGTCGGGGGGAATGTAGAGGAGAAAGAAAGAAGGCTGAAGCCCGGGCCCAGGGACGCTCAGGGGGATGTAGAGGAGAAAGAAAGAAGGCTGAAGCCCGGGCCAAGGGACGCTCGGGGGGATGTAGAGGAGAAAGAAAGAAGGCTGAAGCCCGGGCCCAGGGACGCTCGGGGGGATGTAGAGGAGAAAGAAAGAAGGCTGAAGCCCGGGCCCAGGGACGCTCGGGGTGATGTAGAGGAGAAAGAAAGAAGGCTGAAGCCCGGGCCCAGGCACGCTCGGGGGGATGTAGAGGAGAAAGAAAGAAGGCTGAAGTCCGGGCCCAGGGGAGGTCGGGGGGAATGTAGAGAAAGAAGGCTGAAGCCCGGACCCAGGGACGCTCGGGGGGATGTAGAGGAGAAAGAAAGAAGGCTGAAGTCCGGGCCCAGGGGAGGTCGGGGGGATGTAGAGGAGAAAGAAAGAAGGCTGAAGTCCGGGCCCAGGGGAGGTCGGGGGGATGTAGAGGAGAAAGAAAGAAGGCTGAAGCCTGGGCCCAGGGACGCTCGGGGGGATGTAGAGGAGAAAGAAAGAAGGCTGAAGCCCGGTCCCAGGGACGCTCGGGGGGGATGTAGAGGAGAATGAAAGAAGGCTGAAGTCCGGGCCCAGGGACGCTCGGGGGGATGTAGAGGAGAAAGAAAGAAGGCTGAAGCCCGGGCCCAGGGGAGGTCGGGGGGATGTAGAGGAGAAAGAAAGAAGGCTGAAGTCCGGGCCCAGGGGAGGTCGGGGGGAATGTAGAGGAGAAAGAAAGAAGGCTGAAGTCCGGGCCCAGGGGAGGTCGGGGGGATGTAGAGGAGAAAGAAAGAAGGCTGAAGTCCGGGCCCTGGGGAGGTCGGGGGGATGTAGAGGAGAAAGAAAGAAGGCTGAAGTCCGGGCCCAGGGACGCTCGGGGGGATGTAGAGGAGAAAGAAAGAAGGCTGAAGCCCGGGCCCAGGGACGCTCGGGGGAATGTAGAGGAGAAAGAAAGAAGGCTGGAGCCCGGGCCCAGGGACGCTCGGGGGGATGTAGAGGAGAAAGAAAGAAGGCTGAAGTCCGAGCCCATGGACGCTCAGGGGGATGTAGAAGAGAAAGAAAGAAGGCTGAAGTCCGGGCCCAGGGGAGGTCGGGGGGAATGTAGAGGAGAAAGAAAGAAGGCTGAAGCCCGGGCCCAGGGACGCTCGGGGGGATGTAGAGGAGAAAGAAAGAAGGCTGAAGCCCGGGCCCAGGGACGCTCGGGGGAATGTAGAGGAGAAAGAAAGAAGGCTGAAGCCCAGGCCCAGGGGAGGTCGGGGGGAATATAGAGGAGAAAGAAAGAAGTCTGAAGCCCGGGCCCAGGGACGCTCGGGGGGGATGTAGAGGAGAAAGAAAGAAGGCTGAAGTTCGGGCCCAGGGACGCTCAGGTGGATGTAGAGGAGAAAGAAAGAAGGCTGAAGTCCGGGCCCAGGGGAGGTCGGGGGAAATGTAGAGGAGAAAGAAAGAAGGCTGAAGCCCGGGCCCAGGGACGCTCGGGGGGATGTCGAGGAGAAAGAAAGAAGGCTGCAGCCCGGGCCCAGTGACGCTCGGGGGGGGGATGTAGAGGAGAAAGAAAGAAGGCTGAAGTCCGGGCCCAGGGACGCTCGGGGGAATGTAGAGGAGAAAGAAAGAAGGCTGAAGTCCGGGCCCAGGGACGCTCGGGGGGATGTAGAGGAGAAAGAAAGAAGGCTGAAGCCCGGGCCCAGGGACGCTCGGGGGAATGTAGAGGAGAAAGAAAGAAGGCTGAAGCCCAGGCCCAGGGGAGGTCGGGGGGAATGTAGAGGAGAAAGAAAGAAGTCTGAAGCACGGGCCAGGGACGCTCGGGGGGATGTAGAGGAGAAAGAAAGAAGGCTGAAGTTCGGGCCCAGGACGCTCAGGTGGATGTAGAGGAGAAATAAAGAAGGCTGAAGTCCGGGCCCAGGGGAGGTCGGGGGGAATGTAGAGGAGAAAGAAAGAAGGCTGAAGCCCGGGCCCAGGGACGCTCGGGGGGATGTAGAGGAGAAAGAAAGAAGGCTGAAGTCCGAGCCCAGGGACGCTCGGGGGGATGTAGAGGAGAAAGAAAGAAGGCTGAAGCCCGGGCCCAGGGACGCTCGGGGGAATGTAGAGGAGAAAGAAAGAAGGCTGAAGCCCAGGCCCAGGGGAGGTCGGGGGGAATGTAGAGGAGAAAGAAAGAAGGCTGAAGCCCGGGCCCAGGGACGCTCGGGGGAATGTAGAGGAGAAAGAAAGAAGGCTGAAGTCCGGGCCCAGGGGAAGTCGGGGGGAATGTAGAGGAGAAAGAAAGAAGCCTGAAGTCCGGACCCAGGGGAGGTCGGGCGGATGTAGAGGAGAAAGAAAGAATGCTGAAGCCCGGGCCCAGGGACGCTCGGGAGGATGTAGAGGAGAAAGAAAGAAGGCTGAAGCCCGGGCCCAGTGACGCTCGGGGGGGATGTTGAGGAGAAAGAAAGAAGGCTGAAGCCCGGGCCCAGGGACGCTCGGGGGAATGTAGAGGAGAAAGAAAGAAGGCTGAAGTCCGGGCCCAGGGGCGCTCGGGGGGATGTAGAGGAGAAAGAAAGAAGGCTGAAGCCCGGGCCCAGGGACGCTCGGGGGAATGTAGAGGAGAAGGAAAGAAGGCTGAAGCCCAGGCCCAGGGGAGGTCGGAGGGAATGTAGAGGAGAAAGAAAGAAGTCTGAAGCCCGGGCCCAGGGACGCTCGGGGGGGATGTAGAGGAGAAAGAAAGAAGGCTGAAGTTCGGGCCCAGGGTCGCTCTGGTGGATGTAGAGTAGAAAGAAAGAAGGCTGAAGTCCGGGCCCAGGGGAGGTCGGGGGGATGTAGAGGAGAAAGAAAGAAGGCTGAAGTCCGGGCCCAGGGGAGGTCGGGGGGAATGTAGAGGAGAAAGAAAGAAGGCTGAAGCCCGGGCCCAGGGACGCTCGGGGGGATGTAGAGGAGAAAGAAAGAAGGCTGAAGTCCGAGCCCAGGGACGCTCGGGGGGATGTAGAGGAGAAAGAAAGAAGGCTGAAGCCCGGGCCCAGGGACGCTCGGGGGAATGTAGAGGAGAAAGAAAGAAGGCTGAAGCCCAGGCCCAGGGGAGGTCGGGGGGAATATAGAGGAGAAAGAAAGAAGTCTGAAGCCCGGGACAAGGGACGCTCGGGGGGATGTAGAGGAGAAAGAAAGAAGGCTGAAGTTCGGGCCCAGGGACGCTCAGGTGGATGTAGAGGAGAAAGAAAGAAGGCTGAAGTCCGGGCCCAGGGGAGGTCGGGGGAATGTAGAGGAGAAAGAAAGAAGGCTGAAGCCCGGGCCCAGGGACGCTCGGGGGGATGTCGAGGAGAAAGAAAGAAGGCTGATGTCCGGGCCCAGGGGAGGTCGGGGGCAATGTAGAGCAGAAAGAAAGAAGGCTGAAGTCCGGGCCCAGGGGAGGTCGGAGGGAATGTAGAGGAGAAAGAAAGAAGTCTGAAGCCCGGGCCCAGGGACGCTCGGGGGGGATGTAGAGGAGAAAGAAAGAAGGCTGAAGTTCGGGCCCAGGGTCGCTCTGGTGGATGTAGAGTAGAAAGAAAGAAGGCTGAAGTCCGGGCCCAGGGGAGGTCGGGGGGATGTAGAGGAGAAAGAAAGAAGGCTGAAGTCCGGGCCCAGGGGAGGTCGGGGGGAATGTAGAGGAGAAAGAAAGAAGGCTGAAGCCCGGGCCCAGGGACGCTCGGGGGGATGTAGAGGAGAAAGAAAGAAGGCTGAAGTCCGAGCCCAGGGACGCTCGGGGGGATGTAGAGGAGAAAGAAAGAAGGCTGAAGCCCGGGCCCAGGGACGCTCGGGGGAATGTAGAGGAGAAAGAAAGAAGGCTGAAGCCCAGGCCCAGGGGAGGTCGGGGGGAATATAGAGGAGAAAGAAAGAAGTCTGAAGCCCGGGACAAGGGACGCTCGGGGGGATGTAGAGGAGAAAGAAAGAAGGCTGAAGTTCGGGCCCAGGGACGCTCAGGTGGATGTAGAGGAGAAAGAAAGAAGGCTGAAGTCCGGGCCCAGGGGAGGTCGGGGGAATGTAGAGGAGAAAGAAAGAAGGCTGAAGCCCGGGCCCAGGGACGCTCGGGGGGATGTCGAGGAGAAAGAAAGAAGGCTGATGTCCGGGCCCAGGGGAGGTCGGGGGCAATGTAGAGCAGAAAGAAAGAAGGCTGAAGTCCGGGCCCAGGGGAGGTCGGGGGAATGTAGAGTAGAAAGAAAGAAGGCTGAAGTCCGGGCCCAGGGACGCTCGGGGGGATGTAGAGGAGAAAGAAAGAAGGCTGAAGTCCCGGCCCAGGGACTCTCGGGAGGATGTAGAGGAGAAAGAAAGAAGGCTGAAGCCCGGGCCCAGGGATGCTCGGGGGGGGGGGGGGGATGTAGAGGAGAAAGAAAGAAGGCTGATGTCCGGGCCCAGGGGAGGTGGGGGGGAATGTAGAGGAGAAAGAAAGAAGGCTGAAGTCCGGGCCCAGGGGAGGTCGGGGGGATATAGAGGAGAAAGAAAGAAGGCTGAAGCCCGCGCCCAGGAACGCTCGGGGGTATGTAGAGGAGAAAGAAAGAAGGCTGAAGCCCGGGCCCAGGGTAGGTCGGGGGGAATGTAGAGGAGAAAGAAACAAGGCTGAAGCCCGGGCCCAGGGACGGTCGGGGGTATGTAGAGGAGAAAGAAAGAAGGCTGAAGCCCGGGCCCAGGGGAGGTCGGGGGGAATGTAGAGGAGAATGAAAGAAGGCTGAAGCCCGCGCCCAGGGACGCTCGGGGGTATGTAGAGGAGAAAGAAAGAAGGCTGAAGCCCGGGCCCAGGGACGCTCGGGGGGATGTAGAGGAGAAAGAAAGAAGGCTGAAGTTCGGGCCCAGGGACGCTCAGGTGGATGTAGAGGAGAAAGAAAGAAGGCTGAAGTCCGGGCCCAGGGGAGGTCGGGGGGAATGTAGAGGAGAAAGAAAGAAGGCTGAAGCCCGGGCCCAGGGACGCTCGGGGGGATGTAGAGGAGAAAGAAAGAAGGCTGAAGCCCGGGCCCAGGGGAGGTCGGGGGGATGTCGAGGAGAAAGAAAGAAGGCTGATGTCCGGGCCCAGGGGAGGTCGGGGGGAATGTAGAGGAGAAAGAAAGAAGGCTGAAGTCCGGGCCCAGGGGAGGTCGGGGGGATGTAGAGGAGAAAGAAAGAAGGCTGAAGTCCGGGCCCAGGGACGCTCGGGGGGATGTAGAGGAGAAAGAAAGAAGGCTGAAGTCCGGGCCCATGGGTGGTCGGGGGGATGTAGAGGAGAAAGAAAGAAGGCTGAAGCCCGCGCCCAGGAACGCTCGGGGGTATGTAGAGGAGAAAGAAAGAAGGCTGAAGCCCGGGCCCAGGGGATGTCGGGGGGGAATGTAGAGGAGAAAGAAAGAAGGCTGAAGCCCGGGCCCAGGGACGCTCGGGGGGAATGTAGAGGAGAATGAAAGAAGGCTGAAGCCCGCGCCCAGGGACGCTCGGGGGTATGTAGAGGAGAAAGAAAGAAGGCTGAAGCCCGGGCCCAGGGACGCTCGGGGGTATGTAGAGGAGAAAGAAAGAAGGCTGAAGCCCGGGCCCAGGGACGCTCGGGGGGAATGTAGAGGAGAAAGAAAGAAGGCTGGAGCCGGGGCCCAGGGACGCTCGGGGGGATGTAGAGGAGAAAGAAAGAAGGCTGAAGCCTGGGCCCAGGGACGCTCGGGGGGATGTAGAGGAGAAAGAAAGAAGGCTGAAGCCCGGGCCCAGGGACGCTCGGGGGGGAATGTGGAGGAGAATGAAAGAAGGCTGAAGTCCGGGCCCAGGGACGCTCGGGGGGATGTAGAGGAGAAAGAAAAAAGGCTGAAGCCCGGGCCCAGGGGAGGTCGGGGGGGATGTAGAGGAGAAAGAAAGAAGGCTGAAGCATGGGCCCAGGGACGCTCGGGGGGATGTAGAGGAGAAAAAAAGAAGGCTGAAGCCCGGGCCCAGGGACGCTCGGGGGGATGTAGAGGAGAATGAAAGAAGGCTGAAGTCCGGGCCCAGGGACGCTCGGGGGGATGTAGAGGAGAAAGAAAGAAGGCTGAAGTCCGAGCCCAGGGACGCTCGGGGGGATGTAGAGGAGAAAGAAAGAAGGCTGAAGCCCGGGCCCAGGGACGCTCGGGGGAATGTAGAGGAGAAAGAAAGAAGGCTGAAGCCCGGGCCCAGGGGAGGTCGGGGGGAATGTAGAGGAGAAAGAAAGAAGGCTGAAGTCCGGGCCCAGGGATGCTCGGGGGGATGTAGAGGAGAAAGAAAGAAGGCTGAAGACCGAGCCCAGGGACGCTCGGGGGGATGTAGAGGAGAAAGAAAGAAGGCTGAAGCCCGGGCCCAGGGATGCTCGGGGGGATGTAGAGGAGAAAGAAAGAAGGCTGAAGCCCGGGCCAAGGGACGCTCGGGGTGATGTAGAGGAGAAAGAAAGAAGGCTGAAGCCCGGGCCCAGGGACGCTCGGGGGGATGTAGAGGAGAAAGAAAGAAGGCTGAAGTCCGGGCCCAGGGGAGGTCGGGGGGAATGTAGAGGAGAAAGAAAGAAGGCTGAAGCCCGGGCCCAGGGACGCTCGGGGGGATGTAGAGGAGAAAGAAAGAAGGCTGAAGTCCGGGCCCAGGGACGCTCGGGGGGATGTAGAGGAGAAAGAAAGAAGGCTGAAGTCCGGGCCCAGGGGAGGTCGGGGGGAATGTAGAGGAGAAAGAAAGAAGGCTGAAGTCCGGGCCCAGGGGAGGTCGGGGGGATGGAGAGGAGAAAGAAAGAAGGCTGAAGCCCGGGCCCATGGACGCTCGGGGGGATGTAGTGGAGAAAGAAAGAAGGCTGAAGCCCGGGCCCAGGGGAGGTCGGGGGGATGGAGAGGAGAAAGAAAGAAGGCTGATGCCCGGGCCCAGGGACGCTCGGGGGGGATGTAGAGGAGAAAGAAAGAAGGCTGGAGCCCGGGCCCAAGGACTCTCGGGGGGGATGTAGAGGAGAAAGAAAGAAGGCTGAAGCCTGGGCCCAGGGACGCTCGGGGGGATGTAGAGGAGAAAGAAAGAAGGCTGAAGTCCGAGCCCAGGGGAGATCGGGGGGAATGTAGAGGAGAAAGAAAGAAGGCTGAGGTCCGGGCCCAGGGACGCTCGGGGGGATGTAGAGGAGAAAGAAAGAAGGCTGAAGTCCGAGCCCAGGGACGCTCGGGGGGATGTAGAGGAGAAAGAAAGAAGGCTGAAGCCCGGGCCCAGGGACGCCCGGGGGAATGTAGAGGAGAAAGAAAGAAGGCTGAAGCCCGGGCCCAGGGTCGGTCGGGGGGAATGTAGAGGAGAAAGAAAGAAGTCTGAAGCCCGGGCCCAGGGACGCTCGGGGGTATGTAGAGGAGAAAGAAAGAAGGCTGAAGCCCGAGCCCAGGGACGCTCGGGGGGATGTAGAGGAGAATGAAAGAAGGCTGAAGTTCGGGCCCAGGGACGCTCGGGGGGATGTAGAGGAGAAAGAAAGAAGGCTGAAGTCCGGGCCCAGGGACGCTCGGGGGGATGTAGAGGAGAAAGAAAGAAGTCTGAAGCCCGGGCCCAGGGACGCTCGGGGGGATGTAGAGGAGAAAGAAAGAAGGCTGAAGTCCGGGCCCAGGGGAGGTCGGGGGGATGTAGAGGAGAAAGAAAGAAGGCTGAAGTCCGGGCCCAGGGGAGGTCGGGGGGATGTAGAGGAGAAAGAAAGAAGGCTGAAGCCTGGGCCCAGGGACGCTCGGGGGGATGTAGAGGAGAAAGAAAGAAGGCTGAAGCCCGGGCCATGGGACGCTCGGGGGGATGTAGAGGAGAAAGAAAGAAGGCTGAAGCCCGGGCCCAGGGACGCTCGGGGGGATGTTGAGGAGAAAGAAAGAAGGCTGAAGCCCGACCCCAGGGACGCTCGGGGGGATGTAGAGGAGAAAGAAAGGAGGCTGAAGCCCGGGCCCAGGGGAGGTCGGGGGGAATGTAGAGGAGAAAGAAGGAAGGCTGAAGTCCGGGCCCAGGGGAGGTCGGGAGGATGTAGAGGAGAAAGAAAGTAGGCTGAAGCCCGGGCCCAGGGATGCTCGGAGGGATGTAGAGGAGAAAGAAAGAAGGCTGAAGTCCGGGCCCAGTGACGCTCGGGGGGATGTAGAGGAGAAAGAAAGAAGGCTGAAGTCCGAGTCCAGGGACGTTCGGGGGGATGTAGAGGAGAAAGAAAGAAGGCTGAAGCCCGGGCCCAGTGACGCTCGGGGGGGATGTAGAGGAGAAAGAAAGAAGGCTGAAGCCCGGGCCCAGGGACACTCGGGGGAATGTAGAGGAGAAAGAAAGAAGGCTGAAGTCCGAGCCCAGGGGAGGTCGGGGGGAATGTAGAGGAGAAAGAAAGAAGGCTGAAGTCCGGGCCCAGGGGAGGTCGGGGGGATGTAGAGGAGAAAGAAAGAAGGCTGAAGTTCGGGCCCAGGGACGCTCGGGGGGGATGTAGAGGAGAAAGAAAGAAGGCTGAAGCCCGGGCCCAGGGACGCTCGGGTGGGAATGTAGAGGAGAAAGAAAGAAGGCTGAAGCCCGGGCCCAGGGGAGGTCGGGGGGAATGTAGAGGAGAAAGAAAGAAGGCTGAAGCCCGGGCCCAGGGACGCTCAGGGGGATGTAGAGGAGAAAGAAAGAAGGCTGAAGCCCGGGCCCAGGGACGCTCGGGGGGATGTAGAGGAGAAAGAAAGAAGGCTGAAGCCCGGGCCCAGGGACGCTCGGGGGGATGTAGAGGAGAAAGAAAGAAGGCTGAAGCCCGGGCCCAGGGACGCTCGGGGTGATGTAGAGGAGAAAGAAAGAAGGCTGGAGCCCGGGCCCAGGGACGCTCGGGGGGATGTAGAGGAGAAAGAAAGAAGGCTGAAGTCCGGGCCCAGGGGAGGTCGGGGGGATGTAGAGGAGAAAGAAAGAAGGCTGAAGTCCGGGCCCAGGGGAGGTCGGG
This sequence comes from Scyliorhinus torazame, assembly GCF_047496885.1. Taxonomy (NCBI): domain Eukaryota; kingdom Metazoa; phylum Chordata; class Chondrichthyes; order Carcharhiniformes; family Scyliorhinidae; genus Scyliorhinus; species Scyliorhinus torazame. Next base: position 48,442,481 of record NC_092726.1, read on the forward strand.
GGGATGTAGAGGAGAAAGAAAGAAGGCTGAAGCCTGGGCCCAGGGACGCTCGGGGGGATGTAGAGGAGAAAGAAAGAAGGCTGAAGCCCGGTCCCAGGGACGCTCGGGGGGGATGTAGAGGAGAATGAAAGAAGGCTGAAGTCCGGGCCCAGGGACGCTCGGGGGGATGTAGAGGAGAAAGAAAGAATGCTGAAGCCCGAGCCCAGGGACGCTCGGGGGGATGTAGAGGAGAAAGAAAGAAGGCTGAAGCCCGGGCCCAGGGGAGGTCGGGGGGATGTAGAGGAGAAAGAAAGAAGGCTGAAGTCCGGGCCCAGGGGAGGTCGGGGGGAATGTAGAGGAGAAAGAAAGAAGGCTGAAGTCCGGGCCCAGGGGAGGTCGGGGGGTTGCAGAGGAGAAAGAAAGAAGGCTGAAGTCCGGGCCCTGGGGAGGTCGGGGGGATGTAGAGGAGAAAGAAAGAAGGCTGAAGTCCGGGCCCAGGGACGCTCGGGGGGATGTAGAGGAGAAAGAAAGAAGGCTGAAGCCCGGGCCCAGGGACGCTCGGGGGAATGTAGAGGAGAAAGAAAGAAGGCTGGAGCCCGGGCCCAGGGACGCTCGGGGGGATGTAGAGGAGAAAGAAAGAAGGCTGAAGTCCGGGCCCAGGGGAGGTCGGGGGGATGTAGAGGAGAAAGAAAGAAGGCTGAAGCCCGGGCCCAGGGACGGTCGGGGGGATGTAGAGGAGAAAGAAAGAAGGCTGAAGCCCGGGCCCAGGGACTCTCAGGGGGATGTAGAAGAGAAAGAAAGAAGGCTGAAGCCCGGGCCCAGGGATGCTCGGAGGGATGCAGAGGAGAAAGAAAGAAGGCTGAAGCCCGGGCCCAGGGAAGCTCGGGGGGATGTAGAGGAGAAAGAAAGAAGGCTGAAGCCCGGGCCCAGGGACGCTCGGGGGGGATGTAGAGGAGAAAGAAAGAAGGCTGAAGCCCGGGCCCAGTGACGCTCGGGGGGGGATGTAGAGGAGAAAGAAAGAAGGCTGAAGCCCGAGCACAGGGACACTCGGGGGAATGTAGAGGAGAAAGAAAGAAGGCTGAAGTCCGAGCCCAGGGGAGGTCGGGGGGAATGTAGAGGAGAAAGAAAGAAGGCTGAAGTCCGGGCCCAGGGGAGGTCGGGGGGATGTAGAGGAGAAAGAAAGAAGGCTGAAGTTCGGGCCCAGGGACGCTCGGGGGGGATGTAGAGGAGAAAGAAAGAAGGCTGAAGCCCGGGCCCAGGGACGCTCGGGGGGGAATGTAGAGGAGAAAGAAAGAAGGCTGAAGCCCGGGCCCAGGGGAGGTCGGGGGGGAATGTAGAGGAGAAAGAAAGAAGGCTGAAGCCCGGGCCCAGGGACGCTCGGGGGGATGTAGAGGAGAAAGAAAGAAGGCTGAAGCCCGGGCCCAGGGACGCTCGGGGGGATGTAGAGGAGAAAGAAAGAAGGCTGAAGCCCGGGCCCAGGGACGCTCGGGGGGATGTAGAGGAGAAAGAAAGAAGGCTGAAGCCCGGGCCCAGGGACGCTCGGGGTGATGTAGAGGAGAAAGAAAGAAGGCTGAAGCCCGGGCCCAGGGACGCTCGGGGGGATGTAGAGGAGAAAGAAAGAAGGCTGAAGTCCGGGCCCAGGGGAGGTCGGGGGGAATGTATAGGAGAAAGAAAGAAGGCTGAAGCCCGGACCCAGGGACGCTCGGGGGGATGTAGAGGAGAAAGAAAGAATGCTGAAGTCCGGGCCCAGGGGAGGTCGGGGGGATGTAGAGGAGAAAGAAAGAAGGCTGAAGTCCGGGCCCAGGGGAGGTCGGGGGGATGTAGAGGAGAAAGAAAGAAGGCTGAAGCCTGGGCCCAGGGACGCTCGGGGGGATGTAGAGGAGAAAGAAAGAAGGCTGAAGCCCGGGCCCAGGGACGCTCGGGGGGGATGTAGAGGAGAATGAAAGAAGGCTGAAGTCCGGGCCCAGGGGAGGTCGGGGGGATGTAGAGGAGAAAGAAAGAAGGCTGAAGTCCGGGCCCAGGGGAGGTCGGGGGGAATGTAGAGGAGAAAGAAAGAAGGCTGAAGTCCGGGCCCAGGGGAGGTCGGGGGGATGTAGAGGAGAAAGAAAGAAGGCTGAAGTCCGGGCCCTGGGGAGGTCGGGGGGATGTAGAGGAGAAAGAAAGAAGGCTGAAGCCCGGGCCCAGGGACGCTCGGGGGGATGTAGAGGAGAAAGAAAGAAGGCTGGAGCCCGGGCCCAGGGACGCTCAGGGGGATGTATAGGAGAAAGAAAGAAGGCTGAAGTCCGGGCCCAGGGGAGGTCGGGGGGATGTAGAGGAGAAAGAAAGAAGGCTGAAGCCCGGGCCCAGGGACGCTCGGGGGGATGTAGAGGAGAAAGAAAGAATGCTGAAGCCCGGGCCCAGGGACGCTCAGGGGGATGTAGAAGAGAAAGAAAGAAGGCTGAAGCCCGGGCCCAGGGACGCTCGGGGGGATGTAGGGGAGAAAGAAAGAAGGCTGAAGCCCGGGCCCAGGGACGCTCAGGGGGAATGTAGAGGAGAAAGAAATAAGATTTAAAGGAGTTGGGTGAAAGTTTTTGTTTTCTCCCCTTTAAAAAAAAAGAATAATTCAGATTAATGAAGGACAGGAGGGTGAAAGGGGGGGAGACGAGAAAAGAAAGAAAAACCAATAAGCCGCTAAAGGATGCGAAGAGCAGCGGTGAAGAAGGGAGGAAACGCGGGTTCGCCGCTGAATGAGAGAATGAGCAAAAGTGCTGACAAGGTGGCGGAAGCCGAACTGCAAGGCGGGGCCGCGCTACTTGCGGTGGAGAGGATGACCGAGGTGGTGGCGGTGGTGCTGGAAAAACAGTTTGCGAGGCACATGGAGGCTTTGAGGAAGGAGATGGCGATCGCACTGAAGTAATTGGTGGAGGAGGCAATCGGCCCGGTGAGGGTAACTGTGGCAAAAACATCGGCCGAGGTGAGAGAGCTGGGCGAGAAGATGAAGGAAGTGGAGGAGGCCGTGCCGCAGCACAGCGACCAGCTCAGCTCGATGGGGGACGAGCTGCGGAGGGTGGTGGACGTCAAGAGAGGACTCCGAGCAAAGCTCGAGGACTTGGAGAACCGCTCGAGGCGGCACAATCTGAGAATTGTGGGCTTGCCCGAAGGGACAGAGGGCCCAAGGCCAACAGAGTACTTTGTTAAGAAGTTGGCGGCGCTGATGGGGAGGGTGAGAACCTCTCCCGGTTTGAACTAGACCGAGCTCATCGGCCATTCAGGCCGAAGCCCAAAGTAAACGAGCCGCCAGGGGCAGTAATTATCTGCTTCCATAAGTTCTGCATGAAAGAGCCGGTGTTAATCTGGGAGAAGCAGACGCGCGAGGTGCAGCGGGATGGTGCTGCGGTTCGGATCTACCAGGACCTGACAGTGGAGTTGGCAAAAAGACGAGCGGCGTTTGGGCGAGTGAATGCGGCACTGTACAAGAAGGGGTGCGATTTGGTATGGTGTACCCGGCGAAGCTGAGGGTAACGTCAAATACTTTTATTTTGCGACAGGAGGCGGCTGAGGCGTTCGTCAGAGCAGAAGGCTTGGGACAGATGTGCGGAGCGGAACTGGAAGAGAGACTTTGGACTGTGTTTGAGCAGCTAGAAAACGTATAAATGCTACAACTTTATCTGTACTGATGTGTATTGTAATTTACTTCTCTTTGCATTGTTCCAGAGTTCAAGTTCATAGTGGGTTGATTGGCGTTCTGTGTTGCGATGGTTAAATGTTATGTTAGTGATTTGTTGGGGTTGGATTGTTGTTTTTGTTTTTTCTTTCTCTGGGACTGGGTGGGTGCGGCCGGTATACCTTGGCGGGGGGAGCCGCCCACGCTAGCTAACTAAAGTCAGCTAGTAGAGAGGAGGGCTGCGGACGCTGGAGCCTGGATAGCAGGTTTCAATGGGCCAACGAGGTGAGCGCGAGGGGCGGAAGGGATGGATGTTCGGAGATGTTGTTTCAAGGGGAAATGTAGGGGGATTCATGGGAGGGGGGGAAGGGGTTAGATGTTAACAATGGACAAGGACGGGTCAGGCTTATGGGGCAGGGCCCGGTGGTATGGTGATGGTGGATAAGAAAGGTGGGGGGTGGGGGTGAGAAACACCCAGTAAGTATAGTCACATGGACTGAGAGAGGGCTCGGAGGTCCGGTCAACAGGTCAAGGGTGCTTGCCCATCTTAAAAGTTTGAAAGCCGATGTGGCAATGCTGCAGGAGACTCATTTGAGGGTGAAGGACCAGGTGAGACTTAAAAATGCCTGGGTTAGCGAAGTGTTTCACTCTGGATTTGATGGAAGGGCTCGAGGGGTAGCGGTGCTGGTCAGCAAAAAGAGTACGCTTCCAGATGGAGAAGGTGGCGGCAGATCAGGGGGGAAGATATGTAATTGTGACAGGGGCGCTGGAGGGGAGGTTAGTGGCGCTGTTAAGTGTATACGGTCCCAATCAGGACGATGTGGGATTCGCGAAGAAGGTGTTTGAGGCTATTCCCGATTTAGACACACATGAGCTGATTGTGGGGACTGGAACTTGGTGCAGGGGCCAAGGTTGGACAGATCACGGCCGCGCTCGCTGGTCCCATCAGGGGGAGGGGGGGGCGAAGGCGCTGGCTAGGCTAGAACACAGAATATAGAACATAGAACAGTACAGCACCGAACAGGCCCTTCGGCCCGCGATGTTGTGCCGAGCATTGTCCGAAACCAAGATCAAGCTATCCCACTCCCTGTCATTCTGGTGTGCTCCATGTGCCTACCCAATAACCGCTTGAAAGTGTCCGACTCCACTATCACAGCAGGCAGTCCATTTCACACCCTAGCCACTCTCTGAGTATAGAATCTACCTCGGATATCTCTCCTACATCTCCCACCCTGAATCTTATAGTTATGCCCCCTTATAACAGCTACATCCGCCCGAGGAAATAATCTCTGAACATCCACTCTATCTATCCCCCTCATCATCTTATAAACCTCTATTAAGTCGCCTCTCATCATCCTCCGCTCTAAAGAGAAAAGCCCTAGCTCCCTCAACCTTTCCTCATGAGACCTATCCTGAAAACCAGGCAACATCCTGTTAAATCTCCTTTGCACCCTTTCCAATGCTTCCACATCCTTCCTTTCATGAGGGGACTAGAACTGCCCACAATACTCCAAATGTGGTCTCATCAGGTTGCAGCATAGTTGCAGCATAACCCTGCGGCTCTTAAACTCAAGCCCCCTGTTAATAAACGCTAACACACTATAAGCCTTCGCCACGGCTCCATCCACTTGAGTGGCAACCTCCAGAGATCTGTGGACATGAACCCCAAGATCTCTCGGTTCCTCCACATTCCTCATAACCCTGTAGTTGACCCATTAATCCGCAATCACATTTTTTCTACCAAAATGAATCAACTCGCACTTATCAGGGTTAAACTCCAAGTGATATTTTTCGTCCCAGCTCTGCATCCTATCAATGTCTCTTTGCAGCCTACAACAGGCCTCCACCTCATCCACTGCTCCACCAATCTTGGTGTCATGACAAATTTACTGACCCACCCTTCAGCCCCCTACTCAAGTCATTGATAAAAATCACAAATAGCAGAGGACCCAGCACTGATCCCTGTGGTACACCGCTGGTACCTGGTCTGCAGTCTGAAATTTTTCCATCCACCACCACTCTCTGTCTTCTCTGTGATAGCCAGTTACTTATCCAATTGGCCAAATTTCCCTCGAACCCACGCCTCCTTACTTTCTTCATAAGCCGACCATGGGGAACCTTATCAAACGCCTTACTGATATCCATGTGTACAACATCAACTGCTTTACCTTCATCGACACACACAGTTACCTCCTCAAATAATTCAAACAAATTGGTGAGGCAAGACTTACTCTTCACAAATCCGTGTTAACTATCGCGGATTAAGCTGCATCTTTCAAAATGGTCATATATCATATCCTTCAGGACCTTTTCCATTAACTTATCGACCACCGAAATAAAGCTTGCAGGCCTATAATTACCAGGGTAATTCCTATTCCCTTGCTTGAACAGAGGAACAATATTCGCCACTCTCCAATCCTGTAACAGCCTCCCCGAACAGGCGCCGAAATGTGGCGACTAGGGGCTTTTCACAGTAACTTCATTTGAAGCCTACTTGTGACACTAAGCGATTTTCATTTCATTCATTTTGTTTCATCCTCTGGCACTATCCCCGTGTACGATGAGGACCCAAAGGTCAAAGCCAAAGTCTCTGCAATCGCATCTCTTGCCTCCCAACGAATCCTTGGATATATCCCATCTAGCCCAGGGGACTTGTCGACCCTCAGGTTTTTCAAAATTGCTAATACATCCTTCCTCAGAACATCTACCTCCCCCAGCCTACCCGCCTGTATCACACTCATCCTCAAATACATGGCCCCTCTCCTTGGTGAACACTGAAGAAAAGTATTCATTCAACATCTCTCCTATTTCTTCTGACTCCAGGCACAAGTTCCCACTACTATCCTTGACCGGCCCTAACCTCACCCTGGTCATTCTTTCATTTCGCACATAAGAGTAGGCCTTTGGGTTTTCCTTGATCCGACCCGCCAAGTTCTTCTGAGCCCTTTTTTTAAGCTGATTCCTTGCTACGTTGAAACCCTCAAGCGACCCAAATGAACCTTGTTTTCACATACTTGCATACACTTCCTTTTTCCTCTTGACAAGACATTCAACCTCTTTTGTGAACCATGGTTCCCTCACAGGGCCATTTCCTCCCTGCCTGACAGGGACATACCTATCAAGGACACGCAGTGTTTGTTCCTTGAACAAGCTCCACTTTTCATTTGTGCCTTTCCCTGACACTTCTGTTCCCACCTTATGCTCCCTAATTCTTGCCTAATCGCATCATAATTACCCCTCCCCCAATTATAAATCTTGCCCTGCCGTATGGCCCTATCCCTCGTCATTGCAATAGCGAAAGACACCGAATTGTGTTCACTATCTCCAAAGTGCTCTCCCACAAACAAATCTAACTCCTGGCCCGGATCATTACCCAGTACCAACTCCAATGTGCCCCCCGCTCGTGTAGACCAATCCACATATTGTGCCAGGACACCCCCCTGCACACACTGTACAAAAACCGCCCCATCCGAACTGTTCGACCTATAGAGGTTCCAATCAATATTTGTAAAGTTAAAGTCACCCATGACAACTACCCTGAGACCTCCACACCTATCCATAATCTGTTTTGCAATTTCTTCTTCCACGTCTCTATTATTATTTGGGGGCCTATAGAAAACTCCTAGCAATGTGACCGCTCCTTTCCTATTTCTAACTTCGGCACATATTACCTCAGTCGGCAGATCCCCTTCAAACTGCCTTTCTGAGGCCGTGAAACTATCTTGATTAACTTTTTTTACCACCTTCCCTACTCTTACTGAAACATCTATATCCCGGAAGTTCCAACAACCATTCCTATCCCTGTTCTCACCATGTCTCTGTAATGGCCACAACATCGTAGTCCCGAGTACCAATCCACGCTCCAAGTTCACCTACCTTATTCCGGACGCTCCTTGCATTGAAGTAGACACACTTCAACCCACCTTTCTGTCTGCCAGTACACTCCTGCGACCTTGATACCCTCCTCAGTACCTCACTACTCTCGACACTGGCTTCTGGACTACAGCTCGTTTTCCCATCCCCCTGACAAATTAGTTTCAAACCCCAGAAGAGCCGTAGCAAATTTCCCTCCCAGGATATTGGTGCCCCCCTGGTTCAGGTGCAATCCGTCCTGTCTGTACAGGTCCCACATACCTCAGAATGTGCTCCAATTATCCACGTATCTGAAACCCTCCCTCCTACACCATCCCTGCAGCCCCGTGTTTATCTGAACTCTCTCCCTGTTCCTCACCTCACTCGCACGTGGCACCGGCAACACACCAGAGATGACGACATGGTTTGCCCTGGCTCTCAGCTTCCACCCTCGCTCCCTAAATTCCTGTTTTAAATTCCCGTCCCTTCTCTTACCTATGTCGTTGGTACCGATGTGTACCACGACTTGTGAATGTTCCCCCTCCCTCTTAAGGATTCTGAAAACACGGTCCGAGACGGACCCTGGCACCCGAGAGGCAACATACCATCCGCGAGTCTCTTTCGCTGCCACAGAACCGTCTCTCTGTCCCTCTAACTACCGAGTCCCCAATAACTATTGCTCTCCTGCTCTCCCTCCTTCCCTTCTGAGTACAGGGCTGGACTCATTGCTGGAGATCCGTTCACTGTGGCTTAACCCTGGTAGGTCGTCCCCCTCAACAGTATCCAAAGCGGTACACTTGTTACTGAGGGGAACGACCACAGGGGATCCCTGCACTGACTGCTTCCTCCCAGCCCCTCTCACCGTCACCCATCTATCTTTATTCTCCGGAGTAACTACATCCCTGAAGCTACTATCTATGACCACCTCTGCCTCCCGAATGTTCCGAAGTTCATCCAATTCATCTAATGGTGGAACTGGGAGGGGTGGACCCTTGGAGGTTCCTGCATCAAAGGGAACGGGAGTACTCGTTTTTCGCAGCAGTCCATAAGGTACACTCGCGGATCGACTTTTGTTTGTTGGGAAAGGTTTTGCTGGCTGGAGTAAAGGGGTCGGAATACTCTGTAATTACAGTGTCAGATCACGCTCCACATTGGGTGGATATGGTGCTAGAGAAGGGGGCAGCGCAGAGGCCGGGGTGGAAACTGGATTTGGGGCTTTTGGGGAACCAAGTGTTCTGTGAGAAAATTGATAAGGTAATTAAGGAATATGTAGATTTGAACTGTACGGATGAGGTGTCGAAAGCAGTTGCTGGGAGGCTCTAAAGGCGGTGGTGAGGGGTGAGCTAATTTCGTTTAAGACCAGGGTGAACAAAGAGGAGAGGTAGGAGCGGCAGAGGGTAATCGATGAGATGTTGGAGGTAGATAGGAGTTATGCAGAAGATGGGGACCCAGCGAAGCTGGAAAAGAGGAAGGAACTACAGGCGAGCTTCGACCGACTGTCCCCAGGAAGGCTGAGACGATCAAGGGGTGAAGTTTATAAACATGGAGGTATGTTAGCAGGTCAGCTCCGGAGGGAGGCAGTGGCAAGGGAAATTCTTCAGCTGAGGGAGAGGGCAGGGAAGTTGGCGGTGGCTCCGGAGCGGATTAACAAGGTTTTTGAGGAGTTTTATGAGAGATTGGACAAGTCAAAGCCACCCGGAGGAGACCGTGAGATGCCAGAATTTCTAGATGGTTTGGAGTACCCGAGGCTAGGGGAGGGGGGTAGGGCTACATTAGAGGGAGCAATAGTGGAGCAGATAAAGGATGCATTTGGGAGGATGCAGGCGGGGAAGGCCGGTTGGATTTCCGGGGGAACATTATAAAAAAATCAAGGATAAGTTGGCACCCCTGATGGTGGGGATGTTTGAGGAGGCGCTAGGGAAGGGGGTGCTGCCGCAAACCTTGGGGCAGGCGTCGATTTCACTGTTGCTAAAAAAAGATAAGGATCCGACGGAGTGTGGGTCGTATCGGCCCATATCACTTCTGAATGAGGACGCAAAAGTGTTGGCGAAGGTACTGGCGGGTAGGCTGGAGGTGTGCCTCCCGAAGGTGATAGGGGAGGATCAGACGGGGTTCGGGAGGCAGCTGTTTTCGAACATTAGGGGGATATTGAACGTCGTTATGGCACCGGCAGAGGGGAAGGAAACAGAGGTGGTTGTGGCATTGGACGCCGAGAAGGCGTTTGACCGGGTAGAATGGGGGTACCTGATGGCAGTTTGGGATTGGACCAAGGTTTGTGAACTGGGTTAAGCTATTATATAAGGAGCTGCACAAACAACATGTGCTCCAGATACTTGTCTCTCCACCGTGGGACGAGGCAGGGATGTCCTATGCCCCCCCTGCTGTTTGCACTTGCGAGTGGTCCGTTGGCCATCGCATTCAGATGTTCTGGAGCATGGAAAGGACTAGTGCGGTGGGGGGGGGGGGGGGGTAGAGCATAGGGTGTCCTGATATGCCGACGGCTTGCTTCTGTATGTGTCGGAACCGAGTGCGTCGATAGGAGGAATATTGGAGCTACTGCGAGTATTTAGGTCTTCCTCGGAGTACAAGCTGAACCTGGACAAGAGTGAGTATTTTGTGGTGTCTCGGCCGAGGGTGGGGACAGGGGCGGGGGCATGAGTGGGGGGGGGGCTGCCATTCCGTAGGATAGGGACTCACATTAGGTATCTGGGGTGCAGGTTGCCCGGGAGTGGGGGAAGCTTCGCAGGTACAACATCACTAGTTTGGTGGGGAGAGTGAAAGCGGATCTGGCAAGGTGGGATGGTCTCCCTCTGTCACTGGCAGGTTGGGTACAGGCGGTTAAAATGAACGTGTTGCCGCGATTTCTGTTTATTTTTAAATGCCTACCGATTTTCTGCCAAAGGCTTTTTTCAGACAGATTGAGGTAAGGATTACCTCGTTCATATGGGGAGGGAAGGTGGCCAGAGTGAGAAAGGTGCTGCTACAGAGGGGAAGGCAGGCAGGGGGTTTGGGTCTCCCGAACCTGACGTACTACTACTGGGCGGCGAATGTGGAGAAGGTGCTGAGCTGGGTCAGAGGGGTTGATTCCCAGTGGGTCAGGATGGAGGAGAGGTTGTGCAGGGAGTCGGGACTGAAAGCACTAGCAACAGCGCCACTCCCGATAGCTCCGGGGAAGTACTCAAGGAATCCGGTAACAATAGCTTCATTGAGAATTTGGAGGCAGTTTCGCCAACACTCGAGTTGGGGGCAGGGTCAAGGAGAATGTCGATTCGGGGAACCACAGATTTGAGCCGGGAAGGTGGAATGGAAATTTCCGGAAATGGGAAGAGAAGGGGATTAAGACGCTAAAATATTTGTTTCTTCGGGGTCGGTTTGCAGGATTGAGGGAGCTGGAAGCGAAGTATGGGCTGGAACAGGGAGAGATGTTGAGATACATGCAGGTTTGGGATTTTGCCAGGAAGGAGATACAGAGCTTCCCAGAGGAACCGGCCCCCACATTGCTGGAGGAGGTGCTGATGACAAGCGGACTGGAGAAGGGGCAGTGTCAGCAGTGGACGGAGCTATTTTGGAAGACGATAAGGCACCACTGGAAGGGATCAAAGCAAAGTGGGAGGAAGAGCTGGGAGAGGTTATAGATGAGGGGGTCTGGTGTGAGGTGCTCCGGAGAGTGAATGCCTCCACCTCATGTGCGAGGGTGGGGCTGATACAGCTGAAGGTGAAGAGCACACCTCACGAGGGCGAGGATGAGCCAATTCTTTGAAGGAGTTGTTTTAGTCCTGTCCAAAGCTTGAGGGTTACTGGAAGGCAGTTTTTAGGTAATTTCCAAGGCGGTGCGCGTGAAACTGAACCCAGGCCCCCGGGAGGCCATATTCGGGGTGTCGGATCAGCCAGGGCTGGAAACGGACGCAGAGGCAGATGTTGTAGCCTTCGCCTCGTGATCGCCCGGAGGCGGATCCTGTTGGGATGGAGAGCAGCCTCTCCGCCCTTTGCCATGGCGTGGCGGGGGGACCTGTTGGAATACTTAACTCTTGAGAAGGTTAAGTTTGAACTGAGGGGATGGATGGAGGGATTCTACAATTCATGGGCATTATTCATCATGCACTTTCAAGAACTGGATAACATCGAACATTAGTTGGGAGGGGGAGGGTTGGGGGGGGGGGGCTGTGTATGTTAAGGATGGGTAATCCGTGATTCCTTTTTGTCATTTGATTATGTAAACATGCGGGATGATGTTTGGGGGTTGGTGGGAGGATGGGATCGTTGTTACTGTCATGGGGATTGAAATTTATGTTGCTGTTAATCGTTTATTGTTGGTGGGTGTAAATTCGGGTGACAATGTGAAAAAGGAGGAGAATAAAAATATTTAAAAAAAAGAAATAATAGATCTGAGTAGCATGATGGATGTTAAACAATTTGATTTTCTAAAGGCCGTCAGTAAGATCCGACATAACAGACTGATGAGTAATCTCAGAGCCAGTGGAGTTCGGGGACACAGCAGCAGAATGTACACATACTGGCGACACACACAGAAAACAGGGAGAGGAGGTAAAGGGATTTAGGCTGATTGGTAGAAGGTGGGAAGTGGTGTTCCACAAGGATCAGCACTGGGATCACTCTCCTTCACCATTCCCATCAACAGTATGGGATCGGGAAGCAGAATGATAATGACACAATTTACAGACAGAATCAAATTGGGAGTGATAGTGAATACAGAGGAAGAATACAACTAATTACAGACACACATCATCATTAATTCTGAATTTGCAAAGCGGGTATTTCAATGGGAGATTAATGTTTCGACTGATCAGTGTCCGCTGCTGCATTCTGATCAGAACAATAAATCCCCCAATCACTCCTTGGAAAACTAGTGTGTGAATGGACTGGAGGGGTTTCTGGGTTCAGGTGAATTGATTCACAAATCGTGTGAAGCAGGAACACAGCTTAAAACACCCATAAAAATTGATCAATCATGTGTGTTCATTTCAGGATGAATAGAAATGAGAAAATATCACAAAACCTTTTGGAATGCTGCACTGCTGTGGGGTTTATGAAATATTAGAGTGTGGGCGATATCTGTTCCTGTTGGAGTAGATCAATAGAAAACAGAGATAGAGACATTTCACTTTGTACGATAAATATCAAACATCTTCAAAACTTTTCCTGTTTTCAACCTATTCCAAAGTTAAAACACAGAGAGAGAGCTCCACAGAATGGAGCGACCCCTCACCAATAACATACAGCATTTCTAAACAGAACCAACTAATTTCAGTCCAGTTACTGACCCACACACAGTACAATTGCACACGGACAGATAGTCCCAGTAATAGATAGATAATTGGATCAGATATTCCACTCTGGTGAGGGACCCACCCTCAGTGTGATTTTATTCTGACTCCCACTACACCTTCCTTCAGAGAGATTGCCTTCACTGAGATCCAATCTAACATTATACAAAATTCCATTCAATATAACAACTTTATTGATCAGAGATCCGTGAGTTACAAACAGGTGTATTGTTAGATGATGAAATGGATTCAAAACATAGACATTATGAACGAGATTTGAATTCAGTGAATTATATCGTTGACCAGGTGTCTGTGTAACAGTGAGCACGAGATCAGCGTTAAACATTTTCAGTCGCTGTTTAAAATCAGAGAGCCGATCACACACAGATTTACACACCTTCAAAGGTGATAGTCACTTACCAGGAACACCAACAATAGCAAGGATTGGGTAGAATATTTTCTCAGCAATTTCAATTGGATAAAGCATTTTCAGTGTGAAGTGATGTGTCCCTTCCTGCGATTGGCAATCTCTCTGTCTGAAACTCTGAGGTTATATATTCTCCAAGCTTTTAATTAATGCCCTGAGGAACCACCTCAGGGATATTGAGGTTGTGACATCGTTTCACTTATTTTTCAAAGATGTGAACAAACAGATTCCGATATTTGGTACAGTGAAAGAAAATATTATTTTTGTGAGTGAGTGACCTATTTCCAAACACTGGACTGTGTTGATCACATTGTTCAGCTAACATTAACAGAAAGGATGCTGTCCACTCAGACACCATCAGTCCCATCTCGACATCTCAGATTGTTTCAGTGATATCACTCACTCCACTGTAACCATTTAATGATTCAGTTCCAATTGTCAGTGTGTTTTTCTGGGTGGTTCCACTGCACTCTGGCCTGCAGCTGACTCTGTAACTGTGACCATTCAGTGATTCAGTTCCCATTGTCAGTGTGTTTCTCTGGGTGGTTCCACTGCACTCTGGGGTGTAGCTGCCTCTGGAACTGTGACCATTCAGTAATTCAATTCCAATTGTCAGAGTGTTTCTCTGGGTGGTTCCACTGCACTCTGGGGTGTAGCTGTCTCTGTAACTATGACCATTCAGTGATTCAGTTCCAATTGTCAATGTGTTTCTCTCGGTGGTTCCACTGCTCTCAGGGATGTAGCTGCCTCTGTAAATGTGACGATTCAGTGATTCAGTTCCAATTATCTGTGTGTTTCTCTGGGTAATTCCACTGAACTCTGGGCTGCAACTGTCTCTGTAAATGTGACCATTCAGTGATTCAGTTCCAATTGTCAGTGTGTTTCTCTGGGTGGCTCCACTGCACTCTGGGGTGTAGCTGCCTCTGTAACTGTGAACATTCAGTGATTCAGTTCCAATTGTCAATGTGTTTCTCTGTGTGGTTCCACTGCACTCTGTGGTGTAGCTGCCTCTGTAACTGTGAACATTCAGTGATTCAGTTCCAATTGTCAGTGTGTTTATCTGGATGTTTCCACTGCTATCTGGGGTCCATCTGCCTCTGTAACTGTGACCAGACAGTGATTCAGTTCCAAGTGTCAGTATGTTTCTCGCGGTGGGTACACTGATCTCTGGGTTGTAGCTGCCACTGTAACTGTGACCATTCAGTGATTCAGTTCAAATTGTCAGTGTGTCTCTCTGGTTGGTTCCACTGCACTTTGGGGTGTAGCTGCCTCTTTAACTGTGACCATTCAGTGATTCAGTTCCTATTGTCACTGTGTTTCTCTGGGTGGTTCTAATGTACTGTGGGATGTAGCTGCCTCTGTAACTGTGAGAATTCAGTGATTCAGTTCCAATTGTCATTGTGTTTCTCTGGGTAGTTCCACGGCTCTCTGGTATGTAGCTGGGTCTTTAACTGTGACCATTCAGTGATTCAGTTCCTATTGTCGGTGTATTTCTCTGCGTGGTTCCACTGCACTCTGGGGTGTAGCTGTCTCTGTAACTGTGACAATTCAGTGATTCAGTTCCAATTGTCAATGATTTTCTCTGGATGGGTCCACTCCACTCTGGGGTGTAGCTGTCTCTGTAACTGTGACCATTAATGTGATTCAGTTCCAATTGTCAATGATTTTCTCTGGATGGGTCCACTGCACTCTGGGGTGTAGCTGTCTCTGGAACTGTGACCATTCACTGATTCAGTTGCAATTGTCGGTGTGTTTCTCTGGGTGGTTCCACTGCACTCTGGGATGTAGCTGCCCCTGGAACTGTGACATTTCAGCAACACACTTCCAATTGTCAGTGTGTTTCTCTGGGTGGTTCCACTGCACTCTGGGCTGCAGCTGACTCTGTAACTGAGACCATTCAGTGATTCAGTTACCATTGTCACTGTGTTTCTCTGGGTGGCTCTACTGCACTCTGGCGTGTAGCTGCCTCTGGAACTGTGACCATTCAGTGATTCAATTCCAATTGTCAGTGTGTTTCTCTGGGTGTTTCCACTGCACTCTGGTATGTAGCTGCGACCATTCAGTAATTCACTTCCAATTGTCAGTGTGTTTCTCTGGATGTTTCCACTGCTCTCTGGGGTGCAGCTGCCTCTGTAACTGTGACCATTCAGTGATTCACTTCAAATTGTCAGTGTATTTCTCTGGGTGGTTCCACTGCACTCTGGGCTGCAGCTGACTCTGTAACTGTGAACATTCAGTGATTCAGTTCCCATTGTCAGTGTGTTTCTCCGGGTGGCTCCACTTCACTCTGGGGTGTAGCTGTCTCTGTAACTATGAGCATTCTGTGATTCAGTTCCAATTGTCAGTGTGTTTCTCTGGGTGATTCCACTGAACTCTGGGCTGCAGCTGCCTCTGTAACTGTGACCATTCAGTGATTCAGTTCGAATTGTCAGAGCATTTCTCTGCGTGCTTTTACTGCACACTGACGTTTAGCTGCCTCTGTAACTGTGACCATTCAATGATTCAGTTCCAACTTTCAGTGTGTTTCTATGGATGGTTCCACTGCTCTCTGGGCTGTAGCTGCCTCTGTAACTGTGACCATTCAGCGATTCAGTTCCAATTGTCAGTGTGTTTCTCTGGGTGGTTCCACTGCTCTCTGGTGTGTAGCTGCCTCTGTAATTGTGACCATTCAGTGATTCAGTTCCAATTGTCAGTGTGTTTCTCTGGGTGGGCCCACTGCTCTCGGGTGTGTGGCTGCCTCTGTAATAGTGACCATTCAGTGATTCAGTTCCAATTATCAGTGTGTTTCTCTGGGTGGGCCAACTGCTCTCTGGTGTGTAGCTGCCTCTGTAACTGTGACCATTCAGTGATTCAGTTCCAATTGTCAGTGTGTTTCTCTGTGTGGGCCCACTGCTCTCTGGTGCGTAGCTGCCTCTGTAATTGTGACCATTCAGTGATTCAGTTCCAATTATCTGTGTGTTCCTCTGGTTGGTTCCACTGCACTCTGGGGTGGAGGTGCCTCTGTAACTGTGACCATTCCGTGAATCAGTTCATATTGTCTGTGTGTATCTCTGGGTGGTTCCACTGCACACTGGTGTGTAGTTGCCACTGTAACTGTGACCATTCAGTGATTAAGATCCAATTGTCACTGTTTTTCTCTGGGTGGTTGCACTGCACTCTGGGATGCAGCTGCCTCTGTAACTGTGACCATTCCGTGATGCAGTTCCAATTGGCAGTGTGTTTCTCTGGGTGGGTCCACTGCACTCTGGGATGTAGCTGCCTCTGAAACTATGACCATTCAGTGATTCAGTTCCAATTGTCAGTGAGTTTCTCTGGGTGGGTCCCCTGCACTCTGGGATGTAGTTGCCACCGTAATTGTGACCATTCAGTGATTTAGATCTAATTGTCAGTGCATTTCTCTGTGTGGTTCTACTGTACACTGGCGTGTAGCTGCCTCTGTAACTGTGACCATACAGTGATTCAGTT
The DNA here is from genome assembly GCF_047496885.1 of Scyliorhinus torazame. Lineage (NCBI taxonomy): Eukaryota > Metazoa > Chordata > Chondrichthyes > Carcharhiniformes > Scyliorhinidae > Scyliorhinus > Scyliorhinus torazame. Next base: position 48,459,132 of record NC_092726.1, read on the forward strand.
CCAATTGTCAGTGTCTTTGTCTGCTTGTTTCCACTGCTCTCTGGGGTGTACCTGCCTCTGTAACTGTGACGATTCAGTGATTCAGTTTCAATTGTCAGTGTGTATCTCTGTTAATCTCCAAATTTCTTTCTCTGTCAGTCTGGCCTCAATAAAAGTTGAGACGGATTCGCACGTAAACAGAAGGTATTTATTTAGCTTGCAAGCTTAATCATCTTACAGAAATGTAAGAGACATCTAGCCTCTTTCATTCCAGAAAACGACTGAACTAACAGACAAAGGGATCTCTGCAAAATCAGTTCAAATGGTATCAAGTTTCACATACTCGACGGACATAGGTCAGCCTATGTCCCTCCTGACATGTTCGATCTATTCTGATTGGCTCACTTCCAATCCCTTTCTCTGGCCCCTATCAATGAAGCATCACCCTCATAGACACACCTCTTCCTGCTTTTTCCATGCGGTCTCAAATTCCTTTGTCCCTAACTGCAAAAATCAAAGTGGCTTATTTCTACATTACATTAACTAGTAACTCTAAAGTAACTATTTTATATCACATTCGTCATTCCCTCCTTTTATCATTCCATGATAACCAAACTATCCAATCTATAGCTACGGTTCCTCATCTAAAAAGATTCGTCGCTGCATTTCCAATTCATCTGCTTCACCCTCATGGATTTTAACAGTTAATTTTTTTTCTCGGTGATTGGGGCGGTGATCTGATCCAGTGCACCCAGCATTCTACCCATCACACATTTAAGGATGGCCAGGCCCACAAAGATGCAGCCGATAGCTACCACTAGATACATGGCCATATTTATCAACCAGTCCTTCCATCCTCCAAATCCCCAGTTACCCCAAGAGTCAGGATCCTGCATCCCGTCCAAGTGATCCCGTATGCGATCCATAAATTTAGTAATGTTAGCAGTCAAGTCCTGAATCCCCATAATACACTTGCCCTGTACTATGGCGCATACCCCACCCTCACGGGCCAGAAGATAGTCAAGAGCATACCGGTTGCGTAAGGACCTCCCAGTAGCCCAGTTTATCCAATTTTGAAATGCCCATTCGGGCCGCCCAGCAATGCAGAAAGCCCTATTCCCAACAGTGATATGAGAGACATTCGCCCAGCCACAAAGGAGCTGGAGGCCAGCGTTCAATGGAACGCAAGTGGTGCTATAACAAACGCATTGGCCAGACGCCTGGGTGATATGGCACCTCCTGTCCGTACAGGTGGGAAACAGACATGTTATATTTGTGTCTACCTCTACCAGCAAACAGCCATATCCTTCACTGCTGAAGCAATTCTCGTACGACCGGGAATCCCTATTGGGAGTGAAGTGGCTAGGTATGTACGCCCTCCACCGTCGCAGCCTATCGTACTGTGAATGGGAATTATCCCGAGGGAGGGGAAGGCAAATAGCCGGTGGTGCTGAATCCGGATCGTAAGGAAGAGTGACTTGCTCGGGCAATGGCTCGGAACGCTGACAAGAACCACCGTTTGGGGAGTGCCCCAAAGCGGTGAAACAGAAAATAACCTAGACACCGCTGCGGGGTTTGGGTAGCAGACAACCCGTCCCTGGCCATACGGACGGTGGTAAATCTGGTAGAAGAGATTCATACTACCCGGGTTTTCCTCAGTTTGGCCTTTAATTAACTTAAGTGCATCTCCCGGTAACCTACGTTCTAGCTGTACTTCCCTTCTCACACGCCCCGTCCTCTCTCTAGTCCCTTTCTCTTTCTCATGGTCTCTTCCTACACTCTTCTGACAGCCTGATGTTACCTTTATTGTACCACTTTTAACACATCCAAAATCAAATTTACATGTATTCCAAAAACAAGGCAATGTCCATATAATGTTCCCTTCCCATCGCCGGGGCCGGTGCAGCTGCTTCATGACTCCCGCATTCTCCTTCACTTTGATGACCTTCCATGAGTCGATACCATGTCCTCGTATATGGGGGCAGTGAAGAACATCACCTGTGCATAGGTGATGTATCCTTGTAGATTGGTTGGGGCTACACAGATACATAATATTCCCCTTTTCCATGTCCATCGCCAATAACACGCCAAGCGAAGTGAGGCCAAATATCAGACAGACGATGCGTAGCCACTCCATCATGCTCCACACCTGTAAAATAGCACTGGAGAAGGGAGGCAGGTTAGTATCCGACCTTTTACAGTAGTGGAGATGGGCTCAATTTACAGTGATGTAGGTGGACCCAAGCACTTCGCCCCTCCACTTTAACTGCTGTGGGGGTGGTAAGGAGAACTTGGAAGGGCCCGTCCCATCGCGGCTCCGACCCCTTCCTGGTCCAATTTTTGACCATTACATAACTACCGGGCTGGACTGAAAGTGAGCTAGGTACTGGGGCAATGGCTGGTGAGCCGCGCGGACTTGGCCATGGAGTTCCTTGAGCACTTGCGTAAGGGCTAGAACATAGGTGGTCATTTCCTCAGTCATCTGATGAAACTGAACCCGTCTGGGAACCTGCAAGCTCCAGGGAGTTCTAAGAGGCCTGCCATAAAGAATCTCGGCGGGAGAGAGCCGGGCTGGTCCCGCAGGTGTAACCCGCAGCTGGAAGAGGGCAACGGGGAGCAACTTAAGCCATGTCAGTCCCGTGTCTGCTCTTAATTTAGCCAATTTAGTTTTGAGGGTCTGATTGTGTCTTTCAACCACCCCGGCCGCCTGTGGTCTGTAAGCACAGTGGAACTGCTGGCGTATGCCCAACTGGGAGCAAAACTCCTTGTTAATTTGTCCAATAAAATGAGGCCCATTATCAGAACTTAACTGAGCTGGTATACCGTACCGGGGAATGATTTCCCTCATCAAGACCTTAACCACAGTAGCAGCTTTACTATAGATAGTCGGATACGCCTCAACCCATCTGCTGAACACATCCACAATGACCAAAACATATTTATAACATTGACACCTTTCCAACTCAATGTAATCCATTTGGAGCGTCTCAAAGGGACCACTGGGCAACGGGGTTTGCCCCTTCCCACAAGGGATACCTTTTCCGGTGTTATATTGCTGACAAATCAAACACCGATTACTGATACTTTGGGCCAACCCCTGCATTTTAGGGTGCCACCAAGTGTCCAGCAACAAATCACTAGTCCCCCGAGCCCCACAATGAGTTGCAAAGTGTACACATTCGATGACCCATAAAGCCAGTACATCAGACATACAAGTCTGATGTGCAGGCGTGGTCCATAAAGAGGAAACAGAATCATATGTACAACCTAACCGTTTCTACATTTGTTTATCACTCTCAGGAGCGTCCTCCTGTAACCTTATGACGTCTTGGATGGTTGGCATTGGCTTGTCAGAAGCAGACACATTCATAGTAGATCGTTTAGTCTGACTTAACATTTTAGGCACCATCACTTGCTGAATTTGTGCGGCTGTGCGCGCTGCACAATCTGCTCGTTCATTACCAACGTCAACTGGGGTTGTACCATTCGTGTGGGCAGCACATTTAATAACGGAAATCTGCGCTGGCAGAAGGAGGGCCTGCAGTAGGTCATTAACTAAACCCCGGTGGGATATTTGACCACACATAATCATGTCAGGTTGTTCTGACGAAATGTCACTCAAATCGCCCCTTATTGTGGTAGTTTCCTGAATCAAGGCTAAACAGTCGTGGCCAGGTGCGTCTTCATGGACAGGGGGACCACTAAGAAAACAGGCTGGATTGATAGTGGTACAGTATTTAAATGTCAGACGTGGATTGTTCAAAAGGTATATCTCATACCTATTCTGACGAGCTGCGGTAAGATGCTGACCATTCGCCCCATATCCCTGGCATGGTACTGGTCATGGACCTGACGTGTAATATGAGGGCTTACCGAAGCTGACTGTGGCCATAAATGTGGTGATATTGTAACAAAATCGGCTGTACCTTCTTTTCCCGTGACTGTGGCTGTAACCTTGACTGGCCATTCGGTCTCAAGTAATGGCCAGTATTTGTCCTCCAACTCCCTGTTTCGTCCAGTTCTGTCATAGGCCAGGGTAACGTGATGCAGTGATAGTGGCTGTTCAATGTCTAACATCCACCACTGGGGGGTGATAGAAATATAGCACTGTTGTCTCATCCTCCTCTTCGCTGATCCACCCACCCAAAGTCACTATATTGGAGCTCCTGCTGGTAAACTACCATTTCTGCCGCTTGTTGGGATCGCAGATCATCCTTTTTCATTACATACTCAGTCTTAACCTTTGTAACTGAGCCTCCTTCTTGGCCTACACCCTCCTTCCAGTAAAATCTGACTGCCCTTGCCATCTGGGAAGGGTCGTTCTCTGTCCAATTCATGTTATTACATTTCACAGCAGTAACCACAGAAGGTGGTAGGCAATGCATTAACATAGCACAGTATTGAGGGGAATTCTGACCACTTTGATACAGCAAATCGCCTGACTGCCCCCGGTAGATTTCATTAAAACGCCCCAGACATTCCTATGGCTCATCAATCTTCCTAGGTTTTAGGTCTAAGATAACAGAAAGATTTATGGGCCTTTGAAATGTGCTATTCAACACATTCAAGATCTGTGTCCTTCTTTTCTCTATTTGCTCTCTTTTTTTTTAAACTTAAAAATGTTTGAAAATTCAAATTGAATTACTGCAACTTGCAAGCTTAGCTCTGATCTCAACTCAGAACTAAATGTACAATTTGCTTAACACAAACTTGTATAACATTTACAACTTAATTATTTCTTTATCTTAACAATTTTTTCTTTTAACAAGTTTTTTTTTCTGTTACATACACATAAGTATTAGCAAAATCAACTATCATAAGTATTAGCAAAATCAATTATCATCTTCAGATTGACACTTTTTAAAATGGTGTCCATGATCTTCTTTAAGTTTCTATTAATCTCCAGATAAAATGAGATAAACCTTATTTCAAGTAAGTAAAATTTAAGATTCTGGCAATTTCAATCAATTGCTTTCGAAAATAATAACTTTTATCAAAGAGGTGGAGAAACCCACTGGTTTCCTTTAATTAATTCAAAACGTAACTTTGCTGGTGTTCACTGACTCAAAGGAAAGGTATCCGATTACACTGCAGACTGTTATCTCAAGGCCTGAGTGAGAAGCACTGTCTGTTTTCAACTCCGCCTGCTGCTGTTAACCCTTTGAGAGACTTCTGCTTCAACCTCACAATCTCAACTAGACCTCGGAACTTTACAGTCCAAGGAGACAATTTTAGCTTAATCAACTATATATTTAAAACACTCACACATAGAGTTGAACCATCTTCAGATTTAAAAACAGTTATACTGGACTGAACCCCCATCTATTGAAGTCCCATCAGCCCCTGAACCCATATAATAGACTGAACCTTTATTATTTAAAGTCCCATCAGCCTCTGAACCCTAATAATAGACTGAACCTTTATTATTTAAGTCACATCAGCCTCTGAACCCCGATAATAGACTGAAACTTTATTATTTAAAGTCACATCAGCCTCTGAACCCCGATAATAGACTGAACCTTTATTATTTAAAGTCACATCAGCCTCTGAACCCTAACCCAAGCCGAAACAACAATATGAAATCCCATCAATTAAAGTGCTAATCCCCAGACTGACCTGTGATTTCGTCGAGGCGGTCTTTCTGTGCCAACCGCGAGTGACCAGACTAATCAGACGATAAGAAGAGGGGAACAATCAATGCTGGTCGTTTTCCATTTCTACATTGAGGGCCCTTTGTTTCCGTCCTCCTGTTCATAATCAGTCTAATTCTGATTTCGCAGTTGGAACAGGATCGCCCAGAGAAATCCCGGGTTTCGGCACCAAATGTTAATCTCCAAATTTCTTTCTCTGTCAGTCTGGCCTCAATAAAAGTTGAGACGGATTCGCACGTAAACAGAAGTTATTTATTTAGCTTGCAAGCTTAATCATCTTACAGAAATGTAAGAGACATCCAGCCTCTTTCATTCCAGAAAACGACTGAACTAACAGACAAAGGGATCTCTGCAAAATCAGTTCAAATGGTATCAAGTTTCACATACTCGACGGACATAGGTCAGCCTATGTCCCTCCTGACCTGTTCGATCTATTCTGATTGGCTCACTTCCAATCCCTTTCTCTGGCCCCTATCAATGAAGCATCACCCTCATAGACACACCTCTTCCTGCTTTTTCCATGCGGTCTCAAATTCCTTTGTCCCTAACTGCAAAAATCAAAGTGGCTTATTTCTACATTACATTAACTAGTAACTCTAAAGTAACTATTTTATATCACATTCGTCATCTCTCGGTGGTTCCACTGCTCTCTTGTATGTAGCTGCCTCTGTAACTGTGACCATTCACTGATTCAGTTCCAATTGTCAGTGTGTTTCATTGGGTGTTTCCACTGCTCTCTTGTATGTAGCTGCCTCTGTAACTGTGACCATTCAGTGATTCAGTTGCTATTGTCAATGTGTTTCTCTGGGTGGTTCCACTGCAATCTTGGGTGTAGCTGCCTCTGTAACTGTGACCATTCAGTGATTCAGTACCAATTGTCAGTGTGTTTCTCTGGGTGGTTCCACTGCACTCTGGGATGTAGCTGCCTCTGTAAATGTGGCCATTCAGTGATTGAGTTCCAATTGTCAGTGTGTTTCTCTGGATGGTTCCACTTCTCACTGGGATGTAGCTGCCTCTGAAACTGTGACCATTCAGTGATTCAGTTCAAATTGTCAGTATGTTTCTCTGGGTGATTTCACTGCACTCTGGGGTGTAGCTGTCTCTGCAACTATGACCATTCAGTAATTCAGTTCCAATTGTCATTGTGTTTCTCTGTGTGGTTCAACTGCACTCTGGGATGTTGCTGCCTCTGTAACTGTGACCATTCAGTGATTCAGTTCCAATTGTCAGTGTGTTTCTCTGTGTGGTTCAACTGCTCTCTGGCGTGTAGCTGACTTTGTAACTGTGACCATTCAGTGATTCAATTCCAATTGTCAGTGTGTTTCTCTGGGTGGGTCCACTGCACTCTGGGTTGTAGCAGCTTCTGTAACTGTGACCATTCAGTGATTCAGTTCCAATTGTCAATATGTTTCTCTGGATGGGACCACTACACTCTGGGATGTAGCTGTCTCTGTAACTGTGACCATTCAGTGATTCAGTTCCAATTGTCAGTGTGTATCTCTGGGTGGTTCAACTGCACTCTGGGGTGTAGCTGCCTCTGTAACTGTGACCATTCAGTGATTCAGTTCCTATTGTCAGTGTTCTTTCTCCCGGTGGTTCTACAGCACTCTGGGCTGCAGCAGCCTCTGTAACTGTGACCATTCAGTGATTCAGTTCCAATTGTCAGTGTGTTTCTCTGGGTGTTTCCACTGCACTCTGGGATGTAGCTATGTCTGTAACTGTGAACATTCAGTGATTCAGTTCCAATTGTCAGTGCATTTCTCTGGGTGCTTTTCCTGCACACTGGCGTTTAGCTGCCTCTGTAACTGTGACCATTCAGTGATTCAGTTCCAATTGTCAGTGTGTTTCTCTGGGTGTTTCCACTGCACTCTGGGATGTAGATATCTCTGTAACTGTGAACATTCAGTGATTCAGTTCCAATTGTCAGTGTGTTTCTCTGGGTGGTTCCACTGCTCGCTGGTGTGTAGCTGCCTCTGTAATTGTGAGCATTCAGTGATTCAGTTCCAATTGTCAGTGTGTTTCTCTGGGTGGGCCCACTGCTCTCTGGTGCGTAGCTGCCTCTGTAATTGTGACCATTCAGTGATTCAGTTCCAATTGTCATTGTGTTTCTCTGGGTGGGCCCACTGCTCTCTGGTGTGTAGCTGCCTCTATAATAGTGTCCATTCAGTCATTCAGTTCCAATTGTCAGTGTGTTTCTCTGGGAGGGCTCTCTGCTCTCTGGTGTGTAACTGCCTCTGTAACTGTGACCATTCAGTGATTCAGTTCCAATTGTCAGTGTGTTTCTCTGGGTGGGCACACTGCTCTCTGGTGCGTAGCTGCCTCTGTAATTGTGACCATTCAGTGATTCAGTTCTAAATATCTGTGTGTTTCTCTGGTTGGTTCCACTGCACTCTGGGGTGTAGCTGCCTCTGTAACTGTGACCATTCAGTGAATCAGCTCATATTGTCTGTGTGTTTCTCTGAGTGTTTCCATTGCACCCTGGTATGTAGTTGCCACTGGAACTGTGACCATTCAGTGATTCAGTTCCAATTGTCAGTGTGTTTCTCTGGGTGGTTGCTCTGCCCTCTGGGATGTAGCTGTATCTGTAACTGTGACCATTCATTGATTCAGTTCCAATTGTCAGTGCATTTCTTTGGTTGATTTTACTGCACACTGGCGTTTAGCTGCCTCTGTAACTGTGATCATTCAGTGATTCAGTTCAAACTTTCAGTGTGTTTCTCTCGTGGGTCCACTGCTCTCTGGGGTGTAGCTGCCTCTGAAACTATGACCATTCAGTGATTCAGTTCCAATTGTCAGTGAGTTTCTCTGGGTGGGTCCCCTGCACTCTGGGATGTAGTTGCCACCGTAATTGTGACCATTCAGTGATTTAGATCTAATTGTCAGTGCATTTCTCTGTGTGGTTCTACTGTACACTGGCGTGTAGCTGCCTCTGTAACTGTGACCATACAGTGATTCAGTTCCAATTGTCAGTGTCTTTGTCTGCTTGTTTCCACTGCTCTCTGGGGTGTACCTGCCTCTGTAACTGTGACGATTCAGTGATTCAGTTTCAATTGTCAGTGTGTATCTCTGTTAATCTCCAAATTTCTTTCTCTGTCAGTCTGGCCTCAATAAAAGTTGAGACGGATTCGCACGTAAACAGAAGTTATTTATTTAGCTTGCAAGCTTAATCATCTTACAGAAATGTAAGAGACATCCAGCCTCTTTCATTCCAGAAAACGACTGAACTAACAGACAAAGGGATCTCTGCAAAATCAGTTCAAATGGTATCAAGTTTCACATACTCGACGGACATAGGTCAGCCTATGTCCCTCCTGACCTGTTCGATCTATTCTGATTGGCTCACTTCCAATCCCTTTCTCTGGCCCCTATCAATGAAGCATCACCCTCATAGACACACCTCTTCCTGCTTTTTCCATGCGGTCTCAAATTCCTTTGTCCCTAACTGCAAAAATCAAAGTGGCTTATTTCTACATTACATTAACTAGTAACTCTAAAGTAACTATTTTATATCACATTCGTCATTCCCTCCTTTTATCATTCCATGATAACCAAACTATCCAATCTATAGCTACGGTTCCTCATCTAAAAAGATTCGTCGCTGCATTTCCAATTCATCTGCTTCACCCTCATGGATTTTAACAGTTAATTTTTTTTCTCGGTGATTGGGGCGGTGATCTGATCCAGTGCACCCAGCATTCTACCCATCACACATTTAAGGATGGCCAGGCCCACAAAGATGCAGCCGATAGCTACCACTAGATACATGGCCATATTTATCAACCAGTCCTTCCATCCTCCAAATCCCCAGTTACCCCAAGAGTCAGGATCCTGCATCCCGTCCAAGTGATCCCGTATGCGATCCATAAATTTAGTAATGTTAGCAGTCAAGTCCTGAATCCCCATAATACACTTGCCCTGTACTATGGTGCATACCCCACCCTCACGGGCCAGAAGATAGTCAAGAGCATACCGGTTGCGTAAGGACCTCCCAGTAGCCCAGTTTATCCAATTTTGAAATGCCCATTCGGGCCGCCCAGCAATGCAGAAAGCCCTATTCCCAACAGTGATATGAGAGACATTCGCCCAGCCACAAAGGAGCTGGAGGCCAGCGTTCAATGGAACGCAAGTGGTGCTATAACAAACGCATTGGCCAGACGCCTGGGTGATATGGCACCTCCTGTCCGTACAGGTGGGAAACAGACATGTTATATTTGTGTCTACCTCTACCAGCAAACAGCCATATCCTTCACTGCTGAAGCAATTCTCGTACGACCGGGAATCCCTATTGGGAGTGAAGTGGCTAGGTATGTACGCCCTCCACCGTCGCAGCCTATCGTACTGTGAATGGGAATTATCCCGAGGGAGGGGAAGGCAAATAGCCGGTGGTGCTGAATCCGGATCGTAAGGAAGAGTGACTTGCTCGGGCAATGGCTCGGAACGCTGACAAGAACCACCGTTTGGGGAGTGCCCCAAAGCGGTGAAACAGAAAATAACCTAGACACCGCTGCGGGGTTTGGGTAGCAGACAACCCGTCCCTGGCCATACGGACGGTGGTAAATCTGGTAGAAGAGATTCATACTACCCGGGTTTTCCTCAGTTTGGCCTTTAATTAACTTAAGTGCATCTCCCGGTAACCTACGTTCTAGCTGTACTTCCCTTCTCACACGCCCCGTCCTCTCTCTAGTCCCTTTCTCTTTCTCATGGTCTCTTCCTACACTCTTCTGACAGCCTGATGTTACCTTTATTGTACCACTTTTAACACATCCAAAATCAAATTTACATGTATTCCAAAAACAAGGCAATGTCCATATAATGTTCCCTTCCCATCGCCGGGGCCGGTGCAGCTGCTTCATGACTCCCGCATTCTCCTTCACTTTGATGACCTTCCATGAGTCGATACCATGTCCTCGTATATGGGGGCAGTGAAGAACATCACCTGTGCATAGGTGATGTATCCTTGTAGATTGGTTGGGGCTACACAGATACATAATATTCCCCTTTTCCATGTCCATTGCCAATAACACGCCAAGCGAAGTGAGGCCAAATATCAGACAGACGATGCGTAGCCACTCCATCATGCTCCACACCTGTAAAATAGCACTGGAGAAGGGAGGCAGGTTAGTATCCGACCTTTTACAGTAGTGGAGATGGGCTCAATTTACAGTGATGTAGGTGGACCCAAGCACTTCGCCCCTCCACTTTAACTGCTGTGGGGGTGGTAAGGAGAACTTGGAAGGGCCCGTCCCATCGCGGCTCCGACCCCTTCCTGGTCCAATTTTTGACCATTACATAACTACCGGGCTGGACTGAAAGTGAGCTAGGTACTGGGGCAATGGCTGGTGAGCCGCGCGGACTTGGCCATGGAGTTCCTTGAGCACTTGCGTAAGGGCTAGAACATAGGTGGTCATTTCCTCAGTCATCTGATGAAACTGAACCCGTCTGGGAACCTGCAAGCTCCAGGGAGTTCTAAGAGGCCTGCCATAAAGAATCTCGGCGGGAGAGAGCCGGGCTGGTCCCGCAGGTGTAACCCGCAGCTGGAAGAGGGCAACGGGGAGCAACTTAAGCCATGTCAGTCCCGTGTCTGCTCTTAATTTAGCCAATTTAGTTTTGAGGGTCTGATTGTGTCTTTCAACCACCCCGGCCGCCTGTGGTCTGTAAGCACAGTGGAACTGCTGGCGTATGCCCAACTGGGAGCAAAACTCCTTGTTAATTTGTCCAATAAAATGAGGCCCATTATCAGAACTTAACTGAGCTGGTATACCGTACCGGGGAATGATTTCCCTCATCAAGACCTTAACCACAGTAGCAGCTTTACTATAGATAGTCGGATACGCCTCAACCCATCTGCTGAACACATCCACAATGACCAAAACATATTTATAACATTGACACCTTTCCAACTCAATGTAATCCATTTGGAGCGTCTCAAAGGGACCACTGGGCAACGGGGTTTGCCCCTTCCCACAAGGGATACCTTTTCCGGTGTTATATTGCTGACAAATCAAACACCGATTACTGATACTTTGGGCCAACCCCTGCATTTTAGGGTGCCACCAAGTGTCCAGCAACAAATCACTAGTCCCCCGAGCCCCACAATGAGTTGCAAAGTGTACACATTCGATGACCCATAAAGCCAGTACATCAGACATACAAGTCTGATGTGCAGGCGTGGTCCATAAAGAGGAAACAGAATCATATGTACAACCTAACCGTTTCTACATTTGTTTATCACTCTCAGGAGCGTCCTCCTGTAACCTTATGACGTCTTGGATGGTTGGCATTGGCTTGTCAGAAGCAGACACATTCATAGTAGATCGTTTAGTCTGACTTAACATTTTAGGCACCATCACTTGCTGAATTTGTGCGGCTGTGCGCGCTGCACAATCTGCTCGTTCATTACCAACGTCAACTGGGGTTGTACCATTCGTGTGGGCAGCACATTTAATAACGGAAATCTGCGCTGGCAGAAGGAGGGCCTGCAGTAGGTCATTAACTAAACCCCGGTGGGATATTTGACCACACATAATCATGTCAGGTTGTTCTGACGAAATGTCACTCAAATCGCCCCTTATTGTGGTAGTTTCCTGAATCAAGGCTAAACAGTCGTGGCCAGGTGCGTCTTCATGGACAGGGGGACCACTAAGAAAACAGGCTGGATTGATAGTGGTACAGTATTTAAATGTCAGACGTGGATTGTTCAAAAGGTATATCTCATACCTATTCTGACGAGCTGCGGTAAGATGCTGACCATTCGCCCCATATCCCTGGCATGGTACTGGTCATGGACCTGACGTGTAATATGAGGGCTTACCGAAGCTGACTGTGGCCATAAATGTGGTGATATTGTAACAAAATCGGCTGTACCTTCTTTTCCCGTGACTGTGGCTGTAACCTTGACTGGCCATTCGGTCTCAAGTAATGGCCAGTATTTGTCCTCCAACTCCCTGTTTCGTCCAGTTCTGTCATAGGCCAGGGTAACGTGATGCAGTGATAGTGGCTGTTCAATGTCTAACATCCACCACTGGGGGGTGATAGAAATATAGCACTGTTGTCTCATCCTCCTCTTCGCTGATCCACCCACCCAAAGTCACTATATTGGAGCTCCTGCTGGTAAACTACCATTTCTGCCGCTTGTTGGGATCGCAGATCATCCTTTTTCATTACATACTCAGTCTTAACCTTTGTAACTGAGCCTCCTTCTTGGCCTACACCCTCCTTCCAGTAAAATCTGACTGCCCTTGCCATCTGGGAAGGGTCGTTCTCTGTCCAATTCATGTTATTACATTTCACAGCAGTAACCACAGAAGGTGGTAGGCAATGCATTAACATAGCACAGTATTGAGGGGAATTCTGACCACTTTGATACAGCAAATCGCCTGACTGCCCCCGGTAGATTTCATTAAAACGCCCCAGACATTCCTATGGCTCATCAATCTTCCTAGGTTTTAGGTCTAAGATAACAGAAAGATTTATGGGCCTTTGAAATGTGCTATTCAACACATTCAAGATCTGTGTCCTTCTTTTCTCTATTTGCTCTCTTTTTTTTTTTAAACTTAAAAATGTTTGAAAATTCAAATTGAATTACTGCAACTTGCAAGCTTAGCTCTGATCTCAACTCAGAACTAAATGTACAATTTGCTTAACACAAACTTGTATAACATTTACAACTTAATTATTTCTTTATCTTAACAATTTTTTCTTTTAACAAGTTTTTTTTTCTGTTACATACACATAAGTATTAGCAAAATCAACTATCATAAGTATTAGCAAAATCAATTATCATCTTCAGATTGACACTTTTTAAAATGGTGTCCATGATCTTCTTTAAGTTTCTATTAATCTCCAGATAAAATGAGATAAACCTTATTTCAAGTAAGTAAAATTTAAGATTCTGGCAATTTCAATCAATTGCTTTCGAAAATAATAACTTTTATCAAAGAGGTGGAGAAACCCACTGGTTTCCTTTAATTAATTCAAAACGTAACTTTGCTGGTGTTCACTGACTCAAAGGAAAGGTATCCGATTACACTGCAGACTGTTATCTCAAGGCCTGAGTGAGAAGCACTGTCTGTTTTCAACTCCGCCTGCTGCTGTTAACCCTTTGAGAGACTTCTGCTTCAACCTCACAATCTCAACTAGACCTCGGAACTTTACAGTCCAAGGAGACAATTTTAGCTTAATCAACTATATATTTAAAACACTCACACATAGAGTTGAACCATCTTCAGATTTAAAAACAGTTATACTGGACTGAACCCCCATCTATTGAAGTCCCATCAGCCCCTGAACCCATATAATAGACTGAACCTTTATTATTTAAAGTCCCATCAGCCTCTGAACCCTAATAATAGACTGAACCTTTATTATTTAAGTCACATCAGCCTCTGAACCCCGATAATAGACTGAACCTTTATATTTAAAGTCACATCAGCCTCTGAACCCCGATAATAGACTGAACCTTTATTATTTAAAGTCACATCAGCCTCTGAACCCTAACCCAAGCCGAAACAACAATATGAAATCCCATCAATTAAAGTGCTAATCCCCAGACTGACCTGTGATTTCGTCGAGGTGGTCTTTCTGTGCCAACCGCGAGTGACCAGACTAATCAGACGATAAGAAGAGGGGAACAATCAATGCTGGTCGTTTTCCATTTCTACATTGAGGGCCCTTTGTTTCCGTCCTCCTGTTCATAATCAGTCTAATTCTGATTTCGCAGTTGGAACAGGATCGCCCAGAGAAATCCCGGGTTTCGGCACCAAATGTTAATCTCCAAATTTCTTTCTCTGTCAGTCTGGCCTCAATAAAAGTTGAGACGGATTCGCACGTAAACAGAAGTTATTTATTTAGCTTGCAAGCTTAATCATCTTACAGAAATGTAAGAGACATCCAGCCTCTTTCATTCCAGAAAACGACTGAACTAACAGACAAAGGGATCTCTGCAAAATCAGTTCAAATGGTATCAAGTTTCACATACTCGACGGACATAGGTCAGCCTATGTCCCTCCTGACCTGTTCGATCTATTCTGATTGGCTCACTTCCAATCCCTTTCTCTGGCCCCTATCAATGAAGCATCACCCTCATAGACACACCTCTTCCTGCTTTTTCCATGCGGTCTCAAATTCCTTTGTCCCTAACTGCAAAAATCAAAGTGGCTTATTTCTACATTACATTAACTAGTAACTCTAAAGTAACTATTTTATATCACATTCGTCATCTCTCGGTGGTTCCACTGCTCTCTTGTATGTAGCTGCCTCTGTAACTGTGACCATTCACTGATTCAGTTCCAATTGTCAGTGTGTTTCATTGGGTGTTTCCACTGCTCTCTTGTATGTAGCTGCCTCTGTAACTGTGACCATTCAGTGATTCAGTTGCTATTGTCAATGTGTTTCTCTGGGTGGTTCCACTGCAATCTTGGGTGTAGCTGCCTCTGTAACTGTGACCATTAAGTGATTCAGTACCAATTGTCAGTGTGTTTCTCTGGGTGGTTCCACTGCACTCTGGGATGTAGCTGCCTCTGTAAATGTGGCCATTCAGTGATTGAGTTCCAATTGTCAGTGTGTTTCTCTGGATGGTTCCACTTCTCACTGGGATGTAGCTGCCTCTGAAACTGTGACCATTCAGTGATTCAGTTCAAATTGTCAGTATGTTTCTCTGGGTGATTTCACTGCACTCTGGGGTGTAGCTGTCTCTGCAACTATGACCATTCAGTAATTCAGTTCCAATTGTCATTGTGTTTCTCTGTGTGGTTCAACTGCACTCTGGGATGTTGCTGCCTCTGTAACTGTGACCATTCAGTGATTCAGTTCCAATTGTCAGTGTGTTTCTCTGTGTGGTTCAACTGCTCTCTGGCGTGTAGCTGACTTTGTAACTGTGACCATTCAGTGATTCAATTCCAATTGTCAGTGTGTTTCTCTGGGTGGGTCCACTGCACTCTGGGTTGTAGCAGCTTCTGTAACTGTGACCATTCAGTGATTCAGTTCCAATTGTCAATATGTTTCTCTGGATGGGACCACTACACTCTGGGATGTAGCTGTCTCTGTAACTGTGACCATTCAGTGATTCAGTTCCAATTGTCAGTGTGTATCTCTGGGTGGTTCAACTGCACTCTGGGGTGTAGCTGCCTCTGTAACTGTGACCATTCAGTGATTCAGTTCCTATTGTCAGTGTGTTTCTCTGGGTGTTTCCACTGCACTCTGGGATGTAGCTATCTCTGTAACTGTGAACATTCAGTGATTCAGTTCCAATTGTCAGTGCATTTCTCTGGGTGCTTTTCCTGCACACTGGCGTTTAGCTGCCTCTGTAACTGTGACCATTCAGTGATTCAGTTCCAATTGTCAGTGTGTTTCTCTGGGTGTTTCCACTGCACTCTGGGATGTAGATATCTCTGTAACTGTGAACATTCAGTGATTCAGTTCCAATTGTCAGTGTGTTTCTCTGGGTGGTTCCACTGCTCGCTGGTGTGTAGCTGCCTCTGTAATTGTGAGCATTCAGTGATTCAGTTCCAATTGTCAGTGTGTTTCTCTGGGTGGGCCCACTGCTCTCTGGTGCGTAGCTGCCTCTGTAATTGTGACCATTCAGTGATTCAGTTCCAATTGTCATTGTGTTTCTCTGGGTGGGCCCACTGCTCTCTGGTGTGTAGCTGCCTCTATAATAGTGTCCATTCAGTCATTCAGTTCCAATTGTCAGTGTGTTTCTCTGGGAGGGCTCTCTGCTCTCTGGTGTGTAACTGCCTCTGTAACTGTGACCATTCAGTGATTCAGTTCCAATTGTCAGTGTGTTTCTCTGGGTGGGCACACTGCTCTCTGGTGCGTAGCTGCCTCTGTAATTGTGACCATTCAGTGATTCAGTTCTAAATATCTGTGTGTTTCTCTGGTTGGTTCCACTGCACTCTGGGGTGTAGCTGCCTCTGTAACTGTGACCATTCAGTGAATCAGCTCATATTGTCTGTGTGTTTCTCTGAGTGTTTCCATTGCACCCTGGTATGTAGTTGCCACTGGAACTGTGACCATTCAGTGATTCAGTTCCAATTGTCAGTGTGTTTCTCTGGGTGGTTCCTCTGCCCTCTGGGATGTAGCTGTATCTGTAACTGTGACCATTCATTGATTCAGTTCCAATTGTCAGTGCATTTCTTTGGTTGATTTTACTGCACACTGGCGTTTAGCTGCCTCTGTAACTGTGATCATTCAGTGATTCAGTTCAAACTTTCAGTGTGTTTCTCTCGTGGGTCCACTGCTCTCTGGGGTGTAGCTGCCTCTGAAACTATGACCATTCAGTGATTCAGTTCCAATTGTCAGTGAGTTTCTCTGGGTGGGTCCCCTGCACTCTGGGATGTAGTTGCCACCGTAATTGTGACCATTCAGTGATTTAGATCTAATTGTCAGTGCATTTCTCTGTGTGGTTCTACTGTACACTGGCGTGTAGCTGCCTCTGTAACTGTGACCATACAGTGATTCAGTTCCAATTGTCAGTGTCTTTGTCTGCTTGTTTCCACTGCTCTCTGGGGTGTACCTGCCTCTGTAACTGTGACGATTCAGTGATTCAGTTTCAATTGTCAGTGTGTATCTCTGTTAATCTCCAAATTTCTTTCTCTGTCAGTCTGGCCTCAATAAAAGTTGAGACGGATTCGCACGTAAACAGAAGTTATTTATTTAGCTTGCAAGCTTAATCATCTTACAGAAATGTAAGAGACATCCAGCCTCTTTCATTCCAGAAAACGACTGAACTAACAGACAAAGGGATCTCTGCAAAATCAGTTCAAATGGTATCAAGTTTCACATACTCGACGGACATAGGTCAGCCTATGTCCCTCCTGACCTGTTCGATCTATTCTGATTGGCTCACTTCCAATCCCTTTCTCTGGCCCCTATCAATGAAGCATCACCCTCATAGACACACCTCTTCCTGCTTTTTCCATGCGGTCTCAAATTCCTTTGTCCCTAACTGCAAAAATCAAAGTGGCTTATTTCTACATTACATTAACTAGTAACTCTAAAGTAACTATTTTATATCACATTCGTCATTCCCTCCTTTTATCATTCCATGATAACCAAACTATCCAATCTATAGCTACGGTTCCTCATCTAAAAAGATTCGTCGCTGCATTTCCAATTCATCTGCTTCACCCTCATGGATTTTAACAGTTAATTTTTTTTCTCGGTGATTGGGGCGGTGATCTGATCCAGTGCACCCAGCATTCTACCCATCACACATTTAAGGATGGCCAGGCCCACAAAGATGCAGCCGATAGCTACCACTAGATACATGGCCATATTTATCAACCAGTCCTTCCATCCTCCAAATCCCCAGTTACCCCAAGAGTCAGGATCCTGCATCCCGTCCAAGTGATCCCGTATGCGATCCATAAATTTAGTAATGTTAGCAGTCAAGTCCTGAATCCCCATAATACACTTGCCCTGTACTATGGCGCATACCCCACCCTCACGGGCCAGAAGATAGTCAAGAGCATACCGGTTGCGTAAGGACCTCCCAGTAGCCCAGTTTATCCAATTTTGAAATGCCCATTCGGGCCGCCCAGCAATGCAGAAAGCCCTATTCCCAACAGTGATATGAGAGACATTCGCCCAGCCACAAAGGAGCTGGAGGCCAGCGTTCAATGGAACGCAAGTGGTGCTATAACAAACGCATTGGCCAGACGCCTGGGTGATATGGCACCTCCTGTCCGTACAGGTGGGAAACAGACATGTTATATTTGTGTCTACCTCTACCAGCAAACAGCCATATCCTTCACTGCTGAAGCAATTCTCGTACGACCGGGAATCCCTATTGGGAGTGAAGTGGCTAGGTATGTACGCCCTCCACCGTCGCAGCCTATCGTACTGTGAATGGGAATTATCCCGAGGGAGGGGAAGGCAAATAGCCGGTGGTGCTGAATCCGGATCGTAAGGAAGAGTGACTTGCTCGGGCAATGGCTCGGAACGCTGACAAGAACCACCGTTTGGGGAGTGCCCCAAAGCGGTGAAACAGAAAATAACCTAGACACCGCTGCGGGGTTTGGGTAGCAGACAACCCGTCCCTGGCCATACGGACGGTGGTAAATCTGGTAGAAGAGATTCATACTACCCGGGTTTTCCTCAGTTTGGCCTTTAATTAACTTAAGTGCATCTCCCGGTAACCTACGTTCTAGCTGTACTTCCCTTCTCACACGCCCCGTCCTCTCTCTAGTCCCTTTCTCTTTCTCATGGTCTCTTCCTACACTCTTCTGACAGCCTGATGTTACCTTTATTGTACCACTTTTAACACATCCAAAATCAAATTTACATGTATTCCAAAAACAAGGCAATGTCCATATAATGTTCCCTTCCCATCGCCGGGGCCGGTGCAGCTGCTTCATGACTCCCGCATTCTCCTTCACTTTGATGACCTTCCATGAGTCGATACCATGTCCTCGTATATGGGGGCAGTGAAGAACATCACCTGTGCATAGGTGATGTATCCTTGTAGATTGGTTGGGGCTACACAGATACATAATATTCCCCTTTTCCATGTCCATCGCCAATAACACGCCAAGCGAAGTGAGGCCAAATATCAGACAGACGATGCGTAGCCACTCCATCATGCTCCACACCTGTAAAATAGCACTGGAGAAGGGAGGCAGGTTAGTATCCGACCTTTTACAGTAGTGGAGATGGGCTCAATTTACAGTGATGTAGGTGGACCCAAGCACTTCGCCCCTCCACTTTAACTGCTGTGGGGGTGGTAAGGAGAACTTGGAAGGGCCCGTCCCATCGCGGCTCCGACCCCTTCCTGGTCCAATTTTTGACCATTACATAACTACCGGGCTGGACTGAAAGTGAGCTAGGTACTGGGGCAATGGCTGGTGAGCCGCACGGACTGGGCCATGGAGTTCCTTGAGCACTTGCGTAAGGGCTAGAACATAGGTGGTCATTTCCTCAGTCATCTGATGAAACTGAACCCGTCTGGGAACCTGCAAGCTCCAGGGAGTTCTAAGAGGCCTGCCATAAAGAATCTCGGCGGGAGAGAGCCGGGCTGGTCCCGCAGGTGTAACCCGCAGCTGGAAGAGGGCAACGGGGAGCAACTTAAGCCATGTCAGTCCCGTGTCTGCTCTTAATTTAGCCAATTTAGTTTTGAGGGTCTGATTGTGTCTTTCAACCACCCCGGCCGCCTGTGGTCTGTAAGCACAGTGGAACTGCTGGCGTATGCCCAACTGGGAGCAAAACTCCTTGTTAATTTGTCCAATAAAATGAGGCCCATTATCAGAACTTAACTGAGCTGGTATACCGTACCGGGGAATGATTTCCCTCATCAAGACCTTAACCACAGTAGCAGCTTTACTATAGATAGTCGGATACGCCTCAACCCATCTGCTGAACACATCCACAATGACCAAAACATATTTATAACATTGACACCTTTCCAACTCAATGTAATCCATTTGGAGCGTCTCAAAGGGACCACTGGGCAACGGGGTTTGCCCCTTCCCACAAGGGATACCTTTTCCGGTGTTATATTGCTGACAAATCAAACACCGATTACTGATACTTTGGGCCAACCCCTGCATTTTAGGGTGCCACCAAGTGTCCAGCAACAAATCACTAGTCCCCCGAGCCCCACAATGAGTTGCAAAGTGTACACATTCGATGACCCATAAAGCCAGTACATCAGACATACAAGTCTGATGTGCAGGCGTGGTCCATAAAGAGGAAACAGAATCATATGTACAACCTAACCGTTTCTACATTTGTTTATCACTCTCAGGAGCGTCCTCCTGTAACCTTATGACGTCTTGGATGGTTGGCATTGGCTTGTCAGAAGCAGACACATTCATAGTAGATCGTTTAGTCTGACTTAACATTTTAGGCACCATCACTTGCTGAATTTGTGCGGCTGTGCGCGCTGCACAATCTGCTCGTTCATTACCAACGTCAACTGGGGTTGTACCATTCGTGTGGGCAGCACATTTAATAACGGAAATCTGCGCTGGCAGAAGGAGGGCCTGCAGTAGGTCATTAACTAAACCCCGGTGGGATATTTGACCACACATAATCATGTCAGGTTGTTCTGACGAAATGTCACTCAAATCGCCCCTTATTGTGGTAGTTTCCTGAATCAAGGCTAAACAGTCGTGGCCAGGTGCGTCTTCATGGACAGGGGGACCACTAAGAAAACAGGCTGGATTGATAGTGGTACAGTATTTAAATGTCAGACGTGGATTGTTCAAAAGGTATATCTCATACCTATTCTGACGAGCTGCGGTAAGATGCTGACCATTCGCCCCATATCCCTGGCATGGTACTGGTCATGGACCTGACGTGTAATATGAGGGCTTACCGAAGCTGACTGTGGCCATAAATGTGGTGATATTGTAACAAAATCGGCTGTACCTTCTTTTCCCGTGACTGTGGCTGTAACCTTGACTGGCCATTCGGTCTCAAGTAATGGCCAGTATTTGTCCTCCAACTCCCTGTTTCGTCCAGTTCTGTCATAGGCCAGGGTAACGTGATGCAGTGATAGTGGCTGTTCAATGTCTAACATCCACCACTGGGGGGTGATAGAAATATAGCACTGTTGTCTCATCCTCCTCTTCGCTGATCCACCCACCCAAAGTCACTATATTGGAGCTCCTGCTGGTAAACTACCATTTCTGCCGCTTGTTGGGATCGCAGATCATCCTTTTTCATTACATACTCAGTCTTAACCTTTGTAACTGAGCCTCCTTCTTGGCCTACACCCTCCTTCCAGTAAAATCTGACTGCCCTTGCCATCTGGGAAGGGTCGTTCTCTGTCCAATTCATGTTATTACATTTCACAGCAGTAACCACAGAAGGTGGTAGGCAATGCATTAACATAGCACAGTATTGAGGGGAATTCTGACCACTTTGATACAGCAAATCGCCTGACTGCCCCCGGTAGATTTCATTAAAACGCCCCAGACATTCCTATGGCTCATCAATCTTCCTAGGTTTTAGGTCTAAGATAACAGAAAGATTTATGGGCCTTTGAAATGTGCTATTCAACACATTCAAGATCTGTGTCCTTCTTTTCTCTATTTGCTCTCTTTTTTTTTAAACTTAAAAATGTTTGAAAATTCAAATTGAATTACTGCAACTTGCAAGCTTAGCTCTGATCTCAACTCAGAACTAAATGTACAATTTGCTTAACACAAACTTGTATAACATTTACAACTTAATTATTTCTTTATCTTAACAATTTTTTCTTTTAACAAGTTTTTTTTTCTGTTACATACACATAAGTATTAGCAAAATCAACTATCATAAGTATTAGCAAAATCAATTATCATCTTCAGATTGACACTTTTTAAAATGGTGTCCATGATCTTCTTTAAGTTTCTATTAATCTCCAGATAAAATGAGATAAACCTTATTTCAAGTAAGTAAAATTTAAGATTCTGGCAATTTCAATCAATTGCTTTCGAAAATAATAACTTTTATCAAAGAGGTGGAGAAACCCACTGGTTTCCTTTAATTAATTCAAAACGTAACTTTGCTGGTGTTCACTGACTCAAAGGAAAGGTATCCGATTACACTGCAGACTGTTATCTCAAGGCCTGAGTGAGAAGCACTGTCTGTTTTCAACTCCGCCTGCTGCTGTTAACCCTTTGAGAGACTTCTGCTTCAACCTCACAATCTCAACTAGACCTCGGAACTTTACAGTCCAAGGAGACAATTTTAGCTTAATCAACTATATATTTAAAACACTCACACATAGAGTTGAACCATCTTCAGATTTAAAAACAGTTATACTGGACTGAACCCCCATCTATTGAAGTCCCATCAGCCCCTGAACCCATATAATAGACTGAACCTTTATTATTTATAGTCCCATCAGCCTCTGAACCCTAATAATAGACTGAACCTTTATTATTTAAGTCACATCAGCCTCTGAACCCCGATAATAGACTGAACCTTTATTATTTAAAGTCACATCAGCCTCTGAACCCCGATAATAGACTGAACCTTTATTATTTAAAGTCACATCAGCCTCTGAACCCTAACCCAAGCCGAAACAACAATATGAAATCCCATCAATTAAAGTGCTAATCCCCAGACTGACCTGTGATTTCGTCGAGGCGGTCTTTCTGTGCCAACCGCGAGTGACCAGACTAATCAGACGATAAGAAGAGGGGAACAATCAATGCTGGTCGTTTTCCATTTCTACATTGAGGGCCCTTTGTTTCCGTCCTCCTGTTCATAATCAGTCTAATTCTGATTTCGCAGTTGGAACAGGATCGCCCAGAGAAATCCAGGGTTTCGGCACCAAATGTTAATCTCCAAATTTCTTTCTCTGTCAGTCTGGCCTCAATAAAAGTTGAGACGGATTCGCACGTAAACAGAAGTTATTTATTTAGCTTGCAAGCTTAATCATCTTACAGAAATGTAAGAGACATCCAGCCTCTTTCATTCCAGAAAACGACTGAACTAACAGACAAAGGGATCTCTGCAAAATCAGTTCAAATGGTATCAAGTTTCACATACTCGACGGACATAGGTCAGCCTATGTCCCTCCTGACCTGTTCAATCTATTCTGATTGGCTCACTTCCAATCCCTTTCTCTGGCCCCTATCAATGAAGCATCACCCTCATAGACACACCTCTTCCTGCTTTTTCCATGCGGTCTCAAATTCCTTTGTCCCTAACTGCAAAAATCAAAGTGGCTTATTTCTACATTACATTAACTAGTAACTCTAAAGTAACTATTTTATATCACATTCGTCAACTCTCGGTGGTTCCACTGCTCTCTTGTATGTAGCTGCCTCTGTAACTGTGACCATTCACTGATTCAGTTCCAATTGTCAGTGTGTTTCATTGGGTGTTTCCACTGCTCTCTTGTATGTAGCTGCCTCTGTAACTGTGACCATTCAGTGATTCAGTTGCTATTGTCAATGTGTTTCTCTGGGTGGTTCCACTGCAATCTTGGGTGTAGCTGCCTCTGTAACTGTGACCATTCAGTGATTCAGTACCAATTGTCAGTGTGTTTCTCTGGGTGGTTCCACTGCACTCTGGGATGTAGCTGCCTCTGTAAATGTGGCCATTCAGTGATTGAGTTCCAATTGTCAGTGTGTTTCTCTGGATGGTTCCACTTCTCACTGGGATGTAGCTGCCTCTGAAACTGTGACCATTCAGTGATTCAGTTCAAATTGTCAGTATGTTTCTCTGGGTGATTTCACTGCACTCTGGGGTGTAGCTGTCTCTGCAACTATGACCATTCAGTAATTCAGTTCCAATTGTCATTGTGTTTCTCTGTGTGGTTCAACTGCACTCTGGGATGTTGCTGCCTCTGTAACTGTGACCATTCAGTGATTCAGTTCCAATTGTCAGTGTGTTTCTCTGTGTGGTTCAACTGCTCTCTGGCGTGTAGCTGACTTTGTAACTGTGACCATTCAGTGATTCAATTCCAATTGTCAGTGTGTTTCTCTGGGTGGGTCCACTGCACTCTGGGTTGTAGCAGCTTCTGTAACTGTGACCATTCAGTGATTCAGTTCCAATTGTCAATATGTTTCTCTGGATGGGACCACTACACTCTGGGATGTAGCTGTCTCTGTAACTGTGACCATTCAGTGATTCAGTTCCAATTGTCAGTGTGTATCTCTGGGTGGTTCAACTGCACTCTGGGGTGTAGCTGCCTCTGTAACTGTGACCATTCAGTGATTCAGTTCCTATTGTCAGTGTTCTTTCTCCCGGTGGTTCTACAGCACTCTGGGCTGCAGCAGCCTCTGTAACTGTGACCATTCAGTGATTCAGTTCCAATTGTCAGTGTGTTTCTCTGGGTGTTTCCACTGCACTCTGGGATGTAGCTATCTCTGTAACTGTGAACATTCAGTGATTCAGTTCCAATTGTCAGTGCATTTCTCTGGGTGCTTTTCCTGCACACTGGCGTTTAGCTGCCTCTGTAACTGTGACCATTCAGTGATTCAGTTCCAATTGTCAGTGTGTTTCTCTGGGTGTTTCCACTGCACTCTGGGATGTAGATATCTCTGTAACTGTGAACATTCAGTGATTCAGTTCCAATTGTCAGTGTGTTTCTCTGGGTGGTTCCACTGCTCGCTGGTGTGTAGCTGCCTCTGTAATTGTGAGCATTCAGTGATTCAGTTCCAATTGTCAGTGTGTTTCTCTGGGTGGGCCCACTGCTCTCTGGTGCGTAGCTGCCTCTGTAATTGTGACCATTCAGTGATTCAGTTCCAATTGTCATTGTGTTTCTCTGGGTGGGCCCACTGCTCTCTGGTGTGTAGCTGCCTCTATAATAGTGTCCATTCAGTCATTCAGTTCCAATTGTCAGTGTGTTTCTCTGGGAGGGCTCTCTGCTCTCTGGTGTGTAACTGCCTCTGTAACTGTGACCATTCAGTGATTCAGTTCCAATTGTCAGTGTGTTTCTCTGGGTGGGCACACTGCTCTCTGGTGCGTAGCTGCCTCTGTAATTGTGACCATTCAGTGATTCAGTTCTAAATATCTGTGTGTTTCTCTGGTTGGTTCCACTGCACTCTGGGGTGTAGCTGCCTCTGTAACTGTGACCATTCAGTGAATCAGCTCATATTGTCTGTGTGTTTCTCTGAGTGTTTCCATTGCACCCTGGTATGTAGTTGCCACTGGAACTGTGACCATTCAGTGATTCAGTTCCAATTGTCAGTGTGTTTCTCTGGGTGGTTCCTCTGCCCTCTGGGATGTAGCTGTATCTGTAACTGTGACCATTCATTGATTCAGTTCCAATTGTCAGTGCATTTCTTTGGTTGATTTTACTGCACACTGGCGTTTAGCTGCCTCTGTAACTGTGATCATTCAGTGATTCAGTTCAAACTTTCAGTGTGTTTCTCTCGTGGGTCCACTGCTCTCTGGGGTGTAGCTGCCTCTGTCACTGTGACCATTCAGCGATTCAGTTCCAATTGTCAGTGTGTTTCTCTCGTGGGTCCACTGCTCTCTGGGGTGTAGCTGCCTCTGTAACTGTGACGATTCAGTGATTCAGTTTCAATTGTCAGTGTGTATCTCTCGGTGGTTCCACTGCTCTCATGTATGTAGCTGCCTCTGTAACTGTGACCATTCACTGATTCAGTTCCAATTGTCAGTGTGTTTCTTTGGGTGTTTCCACTGCTCTCTTGTATGTAGCTGCCTCTGTAACTGTGACCATTCAGTGATTCAGTACCAATTGTCAGTGTGTTTCTCTGGGTGGTTCCACTGCACTCTGGGATGTAGCTGCCTCTGTAAATGTGGCCATTCAGTGATTGAGTTCCAATTGTCAGTGTGTTTCTCTGGATGGTTCCAATTCTCACTGGGATTTAGCTGCCTCTGAAACTGTGACCATTCAGTGATTCAGTTCAAATTGTCAGTATGTTTCTCTGGGTGATTTCACTGCACTCTGGGGTGTAGCTGTCTCTGCAACTATGACCATTCAGTAATTCAGTTCAAATTGTCATGGTGTTTCTCTGTGTGGTTCAACTGCACACTGGGATGTTGCTGCCTCTGTAACTGTGACCATTCAGTGATTCAGTTCCAATTGTCAGTGTGTTTCTCTGTGTGGTTCAACTGCTCTCTGGCGTGTAGCTGACTTTGTAACTGTGACCATTCAGTGATTCAGTTCCAATTGTCAGTGTGTTTCTCTGTGTGGTTCCAATGCACTCTGGGGTGTAGCTGCCTCTGTAACTGTGACCATTCCGTGATTCAGTTCGAATTGTCAGTGTGTTTCTCTGGATGGGACCACTCCACTCTGGGATGTAGCTGTCTCTGTAACTGTGACCATTCAGTGATTCAGTTCCAATTGTCAGTGTGTTTCTCTGGGTGGTTCAACTGCACTCTGGCGTGTAGCTGCCTCTGTAACTATGACCATTCAGTGATTCAGTTCCTATTGTCAGTGTTCTTTCTCCCGATGGTTCTACAGCACTCTGGGCTGCAGCAGCCTCTGTAACTGTCCCCATTCAGTGATTCAGTTCCAGTTGTCAGTGTGTTTCTCTGGGTGTTTCCACTGCACTCTGGGATGTAGCTATATCTGTAACTGTGAACATTCAGTGATTCAGTTCCAATTGTCAGTGCATTTCTCTGGGTGCTTTTACTGCACACTGGCGTTTAGCTGCCTCTGTAACTGTGACCATTCAGCGATTCAGTTCCAATTGTCAGTGTGTTTCTCTGGGTGGTTCCACTGCTCGCTGGTGTGTAGCTGCATCTGTAATTGTGAGCATTCAGTGATTCAGTTCCAATTGTCAGTGTGTTTCTCTGGGTGGGCCCACTGCTCTCTGGTGCGTAGCTGCCTCTTTAATTGTGACCATTCAGTGATTCAGTTCCAATTGT
The DNA here is from genome assembly GCF_047496885.1 of Scyliorhinus torazame. Taxonomy (NCBI): domain Eukaryota; kingdom Metazoa; phylum Chordata; class Chondrichthyes; order Carcharhiniformes; family Scyliorhinidae; genus Scyliorhinus; species Scyliorhinus torazame. The sequence goes on from NC_092726.1 coordinate 48,486,038, forward strand.
CAGTGTGTTTCTCTGGCTGGGCCCACTGCTCTCTGGTGTGTAGCTGCCTCTATAATAGTGACCATTAAGTGATTCAGTTCCAATTGTCAGTGTGTTTCTCTGGGTGGGCTCTCTGCTCTCTGGTGTGTAGCTGCCTCTGTAACTGTGACCATTCAGTGATTCAGTTCCAATTATCTGTGTGTTTCTCTGGTTGGTTCCACTGCACTCTGGGGTGTAGCTGCCTCTGCAACTGTGACCATTCAGTGAATCAGCTCATATTGTCTGTGTGTTTCTCTGGGTGGTTCCATTGCACCCTGGTGTGTCGTTGCCACTGTAACTGTGACCATTCAGTGATTCAGTTCCAATTGTCAGTGTGTTTCTCTGGGTGGTTCCTCTGCACTCTGGGATGTAGCTGGCTCTATAACTGTGACCATTCAGTCATTCAGTTCCAATTGTCAGTGCATTTCTTTGGGTGATTTTACTGCACACTGGCGTTTAGCTGCCTCTGTAACTGTGATCATTCAGTGATTCAGTTCAAACTTTCAGTGTGTTTCTATGGATGGTTCCACTGCTCTCTGGGCTGTAGCTGCCTCTGTAACTGTCACCATTCAGTGATTCAGTTCCAATTGTCAGTGTGTTTCTCTGGGTGGGCCCACTGCTCTCTGGTGTGTAGCTGCCTCTGTAATAGTGACCATTCAGTGATTCAGTTCCAATTGTCAGTGTGTTTCTCTGGGTTTGCTCTCTGCTCTCTGGTGTGTAGCTTCCTCTGTAACTGTGACCATTCAGTGATTCAGTTCCAATTGTCAGTGTGTTTCTCTGGGTGGGTCCACTGCACTCTGGGGTGGAGCTGTCTCTGCAACTATGACCATTCAGTAATTCAGTTCCAATTGTCATTGTGTTTCTCTGTGTGGTTCAACTGCACACTGGGATGTTGCTGCCTCTGTAACTGTGACCATTCAGTGATTCAGTTCCAATTGTCAGTGTGTTTCTCTGTGTGGTTCAACTGCTCTCTGGCGTGTAGCTTATTTTTTAACTGTGACCATTCAGTGATTCAGTTCCAATTGTCAGTGTGTTTCTCTGGGTGGGTCCACTGCACTCTGGGTTGTGGCAGCTTCTGTAACTGTGACCATTCAGTGATTCAGTTCCAATTGTCATATTTGTTTCTCTGTATGGGACCACAACACTCTGGGATGTAGCTGTCTCTGTAACTGTGACCATTCAGTGATTCAGTTCCAATTGTCAGTGTGTATCTCTGGGTGGTTCAACTGCACTCTGGGGTGTAGCTGTCTCTGTAACTGTGACCATTCAGTGATTCAGTTCCTATTGTCAGTGTTCTTTCTCCCGGTGTTTCCACTGCACTCTGGGATGTAGCTATCTCTGTAACTGTGAACATTCAGTGATTCAGTTCCAATTGTCAGTGCATTTCTCTGGGTGCTTTTACTGCACACTGGCGTTTAGCTGTCTCTGTAACTGTGACCATTCAGTGATTCAGTTCCTATTGTCAGTGTGTTTCTCTGGGTGTTTCCACTGCACTCTGGGATGTAGCTATCTCTGTAACTGTGAACATTCAGTGATTCAGTTCCAATTGTCAGTGTGTTTCTCTGGGTGGTTCCACTGCTCGCTGGTGTGTAGCTGCCTCTGTAATTGTGAGCATTCAGTGATTCAGTTCCAATTGTCAGTGTGTTTCTCTGGGTGGGCCCTCTGCTCTTTGGTGCGTAGCTGCCTCTGTAATTGTGACCATTCAGTGATTCAGTTCCAATTGGCATTGTGTTTCTCTGGGTGGGCCCACTGCTCTCTGGTGTGTAGCTGCCTCTATAATAGTGTCCATTCAGTCATTCAGTTCCAATTGTCAGTGTGTTTCTCTGGGAGGGCTCTCTGCTCTCATCTGTGTAGCTGCCTCTATAATAGTGTCCATTCAGTCATTCAGTTCCAATTGTCAGTGTGTTTCTCTGGGAGGGCTCTCTGCTCTCTGGTGTGTAACTGCCTCTGTAACTGTGACCATTCAGTGATTCAGTTCCAATTGTCAGTGTGTTTCTCTGGGTGGGCACACTGCTCTCTGGTGCGTAGCTGCCTCTGTAATTGTGACCATTCAGTGATTCAGTTCTAAATATCTGTGTGTTTCTCTGGTTGGTTCCACTGCACTCTGGGGTGTAGCTGCCTCTGTAACTGTGACCATTCAGTGAATCAGCTCATATTGTCTGTGTATTTCTCTGGGTGGTTCCTCTGCACTCTGGGATTTAGCTGTCTCTGTAACTGTGACCATTCAGTGATTCAGTTCCAATTGTCAGTGCATTTATTTGGGTGATTTTACTGCACACTGGCGTTTAGCTGCCTCTGTAACTGTGATCATTCAGTGATTCAGTTCAAACTTTCAGTGTGTTTCTATGTGTGTTTCTATGGATGTTTCCACTGCTCTCTGGGCTGTAGCTGCCTCTGTAACTGTGACCATTCAGCGATTCAGTTCCAATTGTCAGTGTGTTTCTCTGGGTGGTTCCACTGCTCGCTGGTGTGCAGCTGCCTCTGTAACTGTGAACATTCTGTGATTCAGTTCAAATTGCAGGGTGTTTCTCTGGGTGGTTCCACTGCACTCTGGCGTGTAGCTGTCTCTGTAACTATGACCATTCAGTGATTCAGTTCCAATTGTCAGTTTGTTTCTCTCGTGGGTCCACTGCTCTCTGGGGTGTAGCTGCCTCTGTAACTGTGACGATTCAGTGATTCAGTTTCAATTGTCAGTGTGTATCTCTCGGTGGTTCCACTACTCTCTTGTATGTAGCTGCCTCTGTAACTGTGACCATTCACTGATTCAGTTCCAATTGTCAGTGTGTTTCTTTGGGTGTTATCACTGCTCTCTTGTATGTAGCGGCCTCTGTAACTGTGACCATTCAGTGATTCAGTTGCTATTGTCAATGTGTTTCTCTGGGTGGTTCCACTGCACTCTTGGGTGTAGCTGCCTCTGTAACTGTGACCATTCAGTGATTCAGTACCAATTGTCAGTGTGTTTCTCTGGGTGGTTCCACTGCACTCTGGGATGTAGCTGCCTCTTTAAATGTGGCCATTCAGTGATTGAGTTCCAATTGTCAGTGTGTTTCTCTGGGTGGGCACACTGCTCTCTGGTGCGTAGCTGCCTCTGTAATTGTGACCATTCAGTGATTCAGTTCCAATTATCTGTGTGTTTCTCTGGTTGGTTCCACTACACTCTGGGGTGTAGCTGCCTCTGCAACTGTGACCATTCAGTGAATCAGCTCATATTGTCTGTGTGTTTCTCTTGGTGGTTCCATTGCACCCTGGTGTGTAGTTGCCACTGTAACTGTGACCATTCAGTGATTCAGTTCCAATTGTCAGTGTGTTTCTCTGGGTGGTTCCTCTGCACTCTGGGGTGTAGCTGGCTCTATAACTGTGACCATTCAGTGATTCAGTTCCAATTGTCAGTGCATTTCTTTCGGTGATTTTACTGCACACTGGCGTTTAGCTGCCTCTGTAACTGTGATCATTCAGTGATTCAGTTCAAACTTTCAGTGTGTTTCTATGGATGGTTCCACTGCTCTCTGGGCTGTAGCTGCCTCTGTAACTGTCACCATTCTGCGATTCAGTTCCAATTGTCAGTGTGTTTCTCTGGGTGGTTCCACTGCTCGCTGGTGTGTAGCTGCCTCTGTAATTGTGAGCATTCAGTGATTCAGTTCCAATTGTCATATTTTTTTCTCTGTATGGGACCACTACACTCTGGGATGTAGCTGTCTCTGTAACTGTGACCATTCAGTGATTCAGTTCCAATTGTCAGTGTGTTTCTCTGGGTGGTTCCACTGCACTCTGGGATGTAGCTGCCTCTGTAACTGTGACCATTCAGTCAACAGTTCCAATTGTCAGTGTGTTTCTCTGGGTGGGTCCACTGCACTCTGGGATGTAGCTGCCTCTGAAACTATGACCATTCAGTAATTCAGTTCCAATTGTCAGTGAGTTTCTCTGGGTGTGTCCACTGAACGCTGGGATGTAGTTGCCACCGTAACTGTGACCATTCAGTGATTCAGATCTAATTGTCAGTGCGTTTCTCTGTGTGGTTCTACTGTACACTGGCGTGTAGCTGCCTCTGTAACTGTGACCATTCAGTGATTGAGTTCAAATTGTCAGTGTGTTTCGCTGCTTGGTTCCAATTCTCTCTGGGGTATAGCTGCCTCTATATCTGTGACCATTCAGCGATTCAGTTCCAATTGTCAGTGTGTTTCACTGGGTGGTTCCACTTCTCTCTGGTGTGTAGCTGCCTCTGTAACTGTGACCATTCAGTGATTCAGTTCAAATTGTCAGTGTGTTTCTCTGGGTGGTTCCACTGCACTCTGAGGTGTAGCTGTCTCTGTAACTATGACCATTCAGTGATTCAGTTCCAATTGTCAGTGTGTTTCTCTCATGGGTCCACTGCTTTCTGGGGTGTAGCTGCCTCAGTAACTGTGACGATTCAGTGATTCAGTTTCAATTTTCAGTTTACTTCTCTCGGTGGTTCCACTGCTCTCTTGTATGTAGCTGCCTCTGTAACTGTGACCATTCACTGATTCAGTTCCAATTGTCAGTGTGTTTCTCTGGGTGTTTCCACTGCTCTCTTGTATGTAGCTGCCTCTATAACAGTGACCATTCAGTGACTCACTTGCTATTGTCAATGTGTTTCTCTCGGTGGTTCCACTGCACTCTTCGGTGTAGCTGCCTCTGTAACTGTGACCATTCAGTGTTTCAGTTCCAATTGTCAGTGTGTTTCTCTGGGTGGTTCCACTGCACTCTGGGATGTAGCTGCCTCTGTAAATGTGGCCATTCAGTGATTGAGTTCCAATTGTCAGTGTGTTTCTCTGGGTGGGCCCACTGCTCTCTGGTGCGTAGCTGCCTCTGTAATTGTGACCATTCAGTGATTCAGTTCCAATTGTCAGTGTGTTACTCTGGGTGGGCCCACTGCTCTCTGGTGTGTAGCTGCCTCTGTACTAGTGACCATTCAGTGATTCAGTTCCAATTGTCAGTGTGTTTCTCTGGGTGGTCTCTCTGCTGTCTGGTGTGTAGCTGCGTCTGTAACTGTGACCATTCAGTGATTCAGTTCCAATTGTCAGTGTGTTTCTCTGGGTGGGCCCACTGCACTCTGGGGTGGAGCTGCCTCTGTAACTGTGACCATTCAGTGAATCAGTTCATATTGTCTGTGTGTTTCTCTGGGTGGTTCCACTGCACCCTGGTGTGTAGTTGCCACTGTAACTGTGACCATTCAGTGATTCAGTTCCAATTGTCAGTGTGTTTCTCTGGGTGGTTCCACTGCACTCTGGGATGTAGCTGCCTCTGTAACTGTGACCATTCAGTGATTCAGTTCCAATTGTCAGTGTGTTTCTCTGGGTGGTTCAACTGCACTCTGGGGTGTAGCTGCCTCTGTAACTGTGATCATTCAGTGATTCAGTTCCTATTGTCAGTGTTCTTTCTCCCGGTAGTTCTACAGCACTCTGGGCTGCAGCTGCCTCTGTAACTGTGACCATTCAGTGATTCAGTTCCAGTTGTCTGTGTGTTTCTCTGGGTGTTTCCACTGCACTCTGGGATGTAGCTATCTCTGTAACTGTGAACATTCAGTGTTTCAGTTCCAATTGTCAGTGCATTTCTCTGGGTGCTTTTACTGCACACTGGCGTTTAGCTGCCTCTGTAACTGTGACCATTCAGTGATTCAGTTCCAATTGTCAGTGAGTTTATCTGGGTGGTTCCACTGCACTCTGGGATGTAGCTGTCTCTGTAACTGTGACCATTCAGTGATTCAGTTCCAATTGTCAGTGTGTTTCTCTGGGTGAGCTCTCTGCTCTCTGGTGTGTAGCTGCCTCTGTAACTGTGACCATTCAGTGATTCAGTTCCTATTGTCAGTGTTCTTTCTCCCGGTGGTTCTACAGCACTGTGGGCTGCAGCAGCCTCTGTAACTGTCGCCATTCAGTGATTCAGTTCCAGTTGTCAGTGTGTTTCTCTGGGTGTTTCCACTGCACTCTGGGATGTAGCTATCTCTGTAACTGTGATCATTCTGTGATTCAGTTCCAATTGTCAGTGCATTTCTCTGGGTGCTTTTACTGCACACTGGCGTTTAGCTGCCTCTGTAACTGTGACCATTCAGCGATTCAGTTCCAATTGTCAGTGTGTTTCTCTGGGTGGTTCCACTGCTCGCTGGTGTGTAGCTGCATCTGTAATTGTGAGCATTCAGTGATTCAGTTCCAATTGTCAGTGTGTTTCTCTGGGTGGGCCCACTGCTCTCGGGTGCGTAGCTGCCTCTGTAATTGTGACCATTCAGTGATTCAGTACCAATTGTCAGTGTGTTTCTCTGGGTGGGCCCACTGCTCTCTGGTGTGTAGCTGCCTCTATAATAGTGACCATTCAGTTATTCAGTTCCAATTGTCAGTGTGTTTCTCTGGTTGGTTCCACTGCACTCTGGGGTGTAGCTGCCTCTGTAACTGTGACCATTCAGTGATTCAGTTCCAATTGTCAGTGTGTTTCTCTGGGTGGTTCCTCTGCACTCTGGGATGTAGCTGGCTCTGTAACTGTGACCATTCAGTGATTCAGTTCCAATTGTCAGTGCATTTCTTTGGGTGATTTTACTGCACACTGGCGTTTAGCTGCCTCTGTAACTGTGATCATTCAGTGATTCAGTTCAAACTTTCAGTGTGTTTCTAATGATGGTTCCACTGCTCTCTGGGCTGTAGCTGCCTCTGTAACTGTCACCATTCAGCGATTCAGTTCCAATTGTCAGTGTGTTTCTCTGGGTGGTTCCACTGCTCGCTGGTGTGTAGCTGCCTCTGTAATTGTGAGCATTCAGTGATTCAGTTCCAATTGTCAGTGTGTTTCTCTGGGTGGGCCCACTGCTCTCTGGTGCGTAGCTGCCTCTGTAATTGTGACCATTCAGTGATTCAGTTGCAATTGTCAGTGTGTTTCTCTGGGTGGGCCCACTGCTCTCTGGTGTGTAGCTACCTCTATAATAGTGACCATTCAGTGATTCAGTTCCAATTGTCAGTGTGTTTCTCTGGGTTTGCCCTCTGCTCTCTGGTGTGTAGCTTTCCCTGTAACTGTGACCATTCAGTGATTGAGTTCCAATTGTCAGTGTGGTTCTCTGGGTGGTTCCACTGCACTCTGGGATGTAGCTGCCTCTGTAACTGTGACCATTCAGTCAACAGTTCCAATTGTCAGTGTGTTTCTCTGGGAGGGTCCACTGCACTCTGGGATGTAGCTGCGTCTGAAACTATGACCATTCTGTAATTCAGTTCCAATTGTCAGTGAGTTTCTCTGGGTGTGTCCCCTGAACGCTGGGATGTAGTTGCCACCGTAACTGTGACCATTCAGTGATTCAGATCAAATTGTCAGTGCGTTTCTCTGTGTTGTTCTACTGTACACTGGCGTGTAGCTGCCTCTGTAACTGTGACCATTCAGTGATTGAGTTCAAATTGTCAGTGTGTTTCTCTGCTTGGTTCCAATGCTCTCTGGGGTATAGCTGCCTCTATAACTGTGACCATTCAGCGATTCAGTTCCAATTGTCAGTTTGTTTCACTGGGTGGTTCCACTTCTCTCTGGTGTGTAGCTGCCTCTGTAACTGTGACCATTCAGTGATTCAGTTCAAATTGTCAGTGTGTTTCTCTGGGTGGTTCCACTGCACTCTGGGGTGTAGCTGTCTCTGTAACTATGACCATTCAGTGATTCAGTTCCAATTGTCAGTGTGTTTCTCTCATGGGTCCACTGCTCTCTGGGGTGTAGCTGCCTCTGTAACTGTGTCGATTCAGTGATTCAGTTTCAATTGTCAGTTTGTTTCTCTCGGTGGTTCCACTGCTCTCTTGTATGTAGCTGCCTCTGTAACTGTGACCATTCACTGATTCAGTTCCAATTGTCAGTGTGTTTCTCTGTGTGTTTCCACTGCTCTCTTGTATGTAGCTGCCTCTATAACAGTGACCATTCAGTGATTCAGTTGCTATTGTCAATGTGTTTCTCTCGGTGGGTCCACTGCACTCTTCGGTGTAGCTGCCTCTGTAACTGTGACCATTCAGTGTTTCAGTTCCAATTGTCAGTGTGTTTCTCTGGGTGGTTCCACTGCACTCTGGGATGTAGCTGCCTCTGTAAATGTGTCCATTCAGTGCTGAGTTCCAATTGTCAGTGTGTTTCATTGGGTGGTTCCACTGCTCGCTGGTGTGTAGCTGCCTCTGTAATTGTGAGCATTCAGTGATTCAGTTCCAATTGTCAGTGTGTTTCTCTGGGTGGGCCCACTGCTCTCTGGTGCGTAGCTGCCTCTGTAATTGTGACCATTCAGTGATTCAGTTCCAATTGTCAGTGTGTTACTCTGGGTGGGCCCACTGCTCTCTGGTGTGTAGCTGCCTCTGTACTAGTGACCATTCAGTGATTCAGTTCCAATTATCCGTGTGTTTCTCTGGTTGCTGCCACTGCACTCTGGGGTGGAGCTGCCTCTGTAACTGTGACCATTCAGTGAATCAGTTCATATTGTCTGTGTGTTTCTCTGGGTGGTTCCACTGTACCCTGGTGTGTAGTTGCCACTGTAACTGTGACCATTCAGTGATTCAGTTCCAATTGTCAGTGTGTTTCTCTGGGTGGTTCCACTGCACTCTGGATTGTAGCTGCCTCTGTAACTGTGACCATTCAGTGATTCAGTTCCAATTGTCAGTGTGTTTCTTTGGGTGGTTCAACTGCACTCTGGGTTGTAACTGCCTCTGTAACTGTGATCATTCAGTGATTCAGTTCCTATTGTCAGTGTTCTTTCTCCCGGTAGTTCTACAGCACTCTGGGCTGCAGCTGCCTCTGTAACTGTGACAATTCAGTGATTCAGTTCCAGTTGTCACTGTGTTTCTCTGTGTGTTTCCACTGCACTCTGGGATGTAGCTATCTCTGTAACTGTGAACATTCAGTGTTTCAGTTCCAATTGTCAGTGCATTTCTATGGGTGATTTTACTGCACACTGGCGTTTAGCTGCCTCTGTAACTGTGACCATTCAGTGATTCAGTTCCAATTGTCAGTGTGTTTCTCTGGGTGGGCACACTGCTCTCTGGTGCGGAGCTGCCTCTGTAATTGTGACCATTCAGTGAATCAGCTCATATTGTCTGTGTGTTTCTCTGGGTGGTTCCATTGCACCCTAGTGTGTAGTTGCCACTGTAAATGTGACCAATCAGTGATTCAGTTCCAATTGTCAGTGTGTTTCTCTGGGTGGTTCCACTGCACTCTGGGATGTAGCTGCCTCTGTAACTGTGACCATTCAGTGATCAGTTCCAATTGTCAGTGTGTTTCTCTGGGTGGGTCCACTGCACTCTGTGATGTAGCTGCCTCTGAAGCTATGACCATTCAGTGATTCAGTTCCAATTGTCAGTGAGTTTCTCTGGGTGGGTCCCCTGCACGCTGGGCTGTAGTTGCCACCGTAACTGTGACCATTCAGTGAATCAGATCTAATTGTCAGTGCGTTTCTCTGTGTTGTTCTACTGTACACTGGCGTCTAGCTGCCTCTGTAACTGTGACCATTCAGTGATTCAGTTCCAATTGTCAGTGTCTTTCTCTGCTTGGTTCCACTGCTCTCTGGGGTATAGCTGCCTCTATAACTGTGACCATTCAGCGATTCAGTTCCAATTGTCAGTGTGTTTCACTGGGTGGTTCCACTGATCGCTGGTGTGTAGCTGCCTCTGTAATTGTGAGCATTCAGTGATTCAGTTCCAATTGTCAGTGTGTTTCTCTGTGTGGGCCCACTGCTCTCTGGTGCGTAGCTGCCTCTGTAATTGTGACCATTCAGTGATTCAGTTCCAATTGTCAGTGTGTTACTCTGGGTGGGCCCACTGCTCTCTGGTGTGTAGCTGCCTCTGTACTAGTGACCATTCAGTGATTCAGTTCCAATTGTCAGTGTGTTTCTCTGGGTGGTCTCTCTGCTCTCTGGTGTGTAGCTGCGTCTGTAACTGTGACCATTCAGTGATTCAGTTCCAATTGTCAGTGTGTTTCTCTGGGTGGGCCCACTGCTCTCTGGTGCGTAGCTGCCTCTGTAATTGTGACCATTCAGTGATTCAGTTCCAATTATCTGTGTGTTTCTCTGGTTGGTGCCACTGCACTCTGGGGTGGAGCTGCCTCTGTAACTGTGACCATTCACTGAATCAGTTCATATTGATGTGTGTTTCTCTGGGTGGTTCCACTGCACCCTGGTGTGTAGTTGCCACTGTAACTGTGACCATTCAGTGAGTTTGTTCCAATTGTCAGTGTGTTTCTCTGGGTGGTTCCACTGCACTCTGGGATGCAGCTGCCTCTGAAACTATGACCATTCAGTGATTCAGTTTCAATTGTCTGTGTGTTTCTCTGGATGGGTCCCCTGCACTCTGGGATGAATTTGCCATCGTAACTGTGACCATTCAGTGATTCAGATCTAATTGTCAGTGCGTTTCTCTGTGTTGTTCTACTGTACACTGGCGTCCAGCTGCCTCTGTAACTGTGGCCATTCAGTGATTCAGTTCCAATTGTCAGTGTCTTTCTCTGCTTGGTTCCACTGCTCCCTGGGGTATAGCTGCCTCTATAACTGTGACCATTCAGCGATTCAATTCCAATTGTCAGTGTGTTTCTCTGGGTGGTTCCACTGCACTCTGGGGTGTAGCTGCCTCTGTAACTGTGACCATTCAGTGATTCAGTTCCAATTGTCACTGTGTTTCACTGGGTGGTTCCACTGCTCGCTGGTGTGTAGCTGCCTCTGTAATTGTGAGCATTCAGTGATTCAGTTCCAATTGTCAGTGTGTTTCTCTGTGTGGGCCCACTGCTCTCTGGTGCGTAGCTGCCTCTGTAATTGTGACCATTCAGTGATTCAGTTCCAATTGTCAGTGTGTTACTCTGGGTGGGCCCACTGCTCTCTGGTGTGTAGCTGCCTCTGTACTAGTGACCATTCAGTGATTCAGTTCCAATTGTCAGTGTGTTTCTCTGGGTGGTCTCTCTGCTCTCTGGTGTGTAGCTGCGTCTGTAACTGTGACCATTCAGTGATTCAGTTCCAATTGTCAGTGTGTTTCTCTGGGTGGGCCCACTGCTCTCTGGTGCGTAGCTGCCTCTGTAGTTGTGACCATTCAGTGATTCAGTTCCAATTATCTGTGTGTTTCTCTGGTTGGTGCCACTGCACTCTGGGGTGGAGCTGCCTCTGTAACTGTGACCATTCACTGAATCAGTTCATATTGATGTGTGTTTCTCTGGGTGGTTCCACTGCACCCTGGTGTGTAGTTGCCACTGTAACTGTGACCATTCAGTGATTCAGTTCCAATTGTCAGTGTGTTTCTCTGGGTGGTTCCACTGCACTCTGGGATGTCGCTGCCTCTGTAACTGTGACCATTCAGTGATCAGTTCCAATTGTCAGTGTGTTTCTCTGGGTGGGTCCACTGCACTCTGGGTTTTAGCTGCCTCTGAAACTATGACCATTCAGTGATTCAATTTTAATTGTCTGTGTGTTTCTCTGGATGGGTCCCCTGCACTCTGGGATGTAGTTGCCACCGTAACTGTGACCATTCAGTGATTCAGATCTAATTGTCAATGCGTTTCTCTGTGTGGTTCTGCTGTACACTGGCGTGTAGCTGCCTCTGTAACTGTGACCATTCAGTGATTCTGTTCCAATTGTCAGTGTCTTTCTCTGCTTGATTCAACTGATCTCTGGGGTATAGCTGCCTCTATAACTGTGACCATTCAGTGATTCAGTTCAAATTGTCAGTGTGTTTCTCTGGGTGGTTCCACTGCACTCTGGGATGTTGCTGCCTCTGTAACTGTGACCATTCAGTGATTCAGTTCCAATTGTCACTGTGCTTTTCTGTGTGGTTCAACTGCTCTCTGGCGTGTAGCTGCCTTTGTAACTGTGACCATTCAGTGATTCAGTTCCAATCATCAGTGCATTTCTCTCGGTGGTTCTACTGCACACTGGCGTGAAGCTGCCTCTTTAACTGTGACCATTCAGTGATTCAGTTCCAATTGTCAGTGTGTTTCTCTGGATGGTTACACTGCTCTCTGGGGTGTAGCTGCCTCTGTAACTGTGAACATTCAGTGATTCCGCTCCAATTGTAAATCTTTTTCTCTCAGTGGGTGCACTGCTCTCTGGGGTGTAGCTGCCACTGTAACTGTGACAATTCAGTGATTCAGTTCCAATTGTCAGTGTGTCTCTCTGTTTGGTTCCACCGTACTCTGGGGTGTAGCTGTCTCTGTAACTGTGACCATTCAGTGATTCAGTTCCTATTGTCAGTGTGTTTCTCTGGGTGGTTCCACTGCACCCTGGTGTGTAGCTTCCACTGTAAATGTTTCCATTCAGTGATTCAGTTCCAATTGTCAGTGTGTTTCTCTGGGTGGTTCCACTGCACCCTGGTGTGTAGTTGCCACTGTAACTGTGACCATTCAGTGATTCAGTTCCAATTGTCAGTGTGTTTCTCTGGGTGGTTCCACTGCACTCTGGGATGTCGCTGCCTCTGTAACTGTGACCATTCAGTGATCAGTTCCAATTGTCAGTGTGTTTCTCTGGGTGGGTCCACTGCACTCTGGGTTTTAGCTGCCTCTGAAACTATGACCATTCAGTGATTCAATTTTAATTGTCTGTGTGTTTCTCTGGATGGGTCCCCTGCACTCTGGGATGTAGTTGCCACCGTAACTGTGACCATTCAGTGATTCAGATCTAATTGTCAATGCGTTTCTCTGTGTGGTTCTGCTGTACACTGGCGTGTAGCTGCCTCTGTAACTGTGACCATTCAGTGATTCTGTTCCAATTGTCAGTGTCTTTCTCTGCTTGATTCAACTGATCTCTGGGGTATAGCTGCCTCTATAACTGTGACCATTCAGTGATTCAGTTCAAATTGTCAGTGTGTTTCTCTGGGTGGTTCCACTGCACTCTGGGATGTTGCTGCCTCTGTAACTGTGACCATTCAGTGATTCAGTTCCAATTGTCACTGTGCTTTTCTGTGTGGTTCAACTGCTCTCTGGCGTGTAGCTGCCTTTGTAACTGTGACCATTCAGTGATTCAGTTCCAATCATCAGTGCATTTCTCTCGGTGGTTCTACTGCACACTGGCGTGAAGCTGCCTCTTTAACTGTGACCATTCAGTGATTCAGTTCCAATTGTCAGTGTGTTTCTCTGGATGGTTACACTGCTCTCTGGGGTGTAGCTGCCTCTGTAACTGTGAACATTCAGTGATTCCGCTCCAATTGTAAATCTTTTTCTCTCAGTGGGTGCACTGCTCTCTGGGGTGTAGCTGCCACTGTAACTGTGACAATTCAGTGATTCAGTTCCAATTGTCAGTGTGTCTCTCTGTTTGGTTCCACCGTACTCTGGGGTGTAGCTGTCTCTGTAACTGTGACCATTCAGTGATTCAGTTCCTATTGTCAGTGTGTTTCTCTGGGTGGTTCCACTGCACCCTGGTGTGTAGCTTCCACTGTAAATGTTTCCATTCAGTGATTCAGTTCCAATTGTCAGTGTGTTTCTCTGGGTGGTTCCACTGCACTCTGGGATGTAGCTGCCTCTGTAACTGTGACCATTCAATGATTCAGTTCCAATTGCCAGTTTGTTTTTCTGGGTGGATGCACTGCACTCTGGGGTGTAGCTGCCACTGTAACTGTGACCATTCAGTGATTCACATCCAATTGTCAGTGTGTTTCTCTCGGTGGTTCTACTGCACTCTGGGGTGTAGCTGCCACTGTAACTGTGACCATTCACTTATTCAGTTCCAATTGTCAATGTTTTTCTCTCGGTCATTCTACATCACTCTGGGGTTTGGCTGCCTCTGTCACTGTCTCCATTCTGTGATTCAGTTCCAATTGTCACTGTGTTTCTCTGGGCTGTTCCACTGCTCTCTGGGATGTAGCTGCATCTGTAACTGTGACCATTCAATGATTCAGTTCCAATTGTCAGTGTGTTACTCTCGGTGGTTCTACTGCACTCTGGGGTGTAGCTGCCACTGTAACTGTGACCATTCACTGATCCAGTTCCAATTGTCAGTGTATTTCTCCGGGTGGTTCCACTGCATTCTGGGGTGTAACTGCCTCTGTAAAAGTGGCCATTCAGTGATACAGTTCCAATTGTCAGTGTGTTTCTCTGGGCTGTTCCACTTCTTTCTGTGATGTAGCTGCATCTGTAACTGTGACCATTCAGTGATTCAGTTCCAATTGTCAGTGTGTTTCTCTGGGTGCGTCCACTGCACTCTGGGGTGTTGCTGCCTCTGTAACAGTGACCATTCAGTGATTCAGTTCCAATTGTCAGTGTATCTCTGTGTGGTCACTTCTCTCTGGTATGTAGCTGACTCTGTACCTGTGACCATTCAGTGATTTAGTTCCAATTGTCCGTGTGTTTCTCTGGGTGGTTCCACTGCACTCTGGGGTGTAGCTGTCTCTGTAACTGTGACCATACAGTTATTCAGTTCCTATTGTCAGTGTGTTTCTCTGGGTGGTTCACTGCTCTGGGGTGTAGCTGCCTCTGTAACTGTGATCATTCAGTGATTCAGTTCCAATTGCCAATGTGTTTCTCCCGGTCATTCTACTGCACTCTGGGTTTTAGCTGCCTCTGTAACTGTTGCATTCTGTGATTCAGTTCCAATTGTCAGTGTGTTTCTCTGGGTGGTTCCACTGCACTCTGGTGTGTAGCTGTCTCTCTAACTGTGACCATACAGTGATTCAATTCCTATTGTCAGTGTGTTTCTCTAGGTGGTTCTACTGCACTCTGGGGCGTAGCTGCCACTGTAAATGTGACCATTCACTGATTCAGTTCCAATTGTCAGTGTGTTTCTCTGGGCTGTTCCACTGCTCTCTGGGATGTAGCTGCATCTGTAACCGTGACCATTCAGTGATTCAGTTCCAATTGTCAGTGTGTTTCTCTGGGTTCGTCCACTGCACTCTGGGGTGTTGCTGCCTCTGTAACAGTGACCATTCAGTGATTCAGTTCCAATTGTCAGTGTATCTATGTGTGGTTCCACTTCTCTCTGGTGTGTAGCTGACTCCGTAACTGTGACCATTCAGGGATTCAGTTCCAATTGTCAGTGTGTTTCTCTGGGTTGGTCCACTGCACTCTGGGATGTAGCTGCCTCTGTAACTGTAACCATTCAGTGATTCACTTCCAATTTTCCGTGTGTTTCTCTGGGTGGTTCTACTGCACTCTGGGGTGTAGCTGTCTCTGTAACTGTGACCATTCACTGATTCAGTTCCAATTGTCAATGAGTTTCTCTGTGTGGTTCCACTGCACTATGGGTGAAGCTGTCTCTGTAACTGTGACCATTCAGTGATACAGTTCCAGTTGTCAGTGTGTTTCTCTAGGTGGTTCAACTGCACTCTGGGGCATCGCTGCCTCTGTAAATGTCTCCATTCAGTGATTCAGTTCCAATTGTCTGTGTGTTTATCTGGGTGGTTCCACTGCACTCTGGGATGTAGCTGCCACCGTAACTGTGACCATTCAGTGATTCAGTTCCAATTGTCAGTGTGTTTCTCTGTGTGGTTCCACTGCACTCTGGAGTGTAGCTGCCTCTGTAACTCTGACCAATCAGTGATTCAGTTCCAATTGTCAGTGTGTTTCTCTCGGTGGTTCCACTGCACTCTGGAGTGTAGCTGCCTCTGTAACTCTGACCATTCAGTGATTCAGTTCCAATTGTCAGTGTGTTTCTATGGATGGTTCCACTGCACCCTGGGATGCAGCTGCCTCTGTAACTGTGGCCATTCAGTGATTCAGTTCCAATTGTAAATGTGTTTCTCTGGGTGGGTCCACTGCACTCTGGGATGTAGCTGCCTCTGTAACTGAGACCATTCAGTGATTCAGTTCCAGTTGTCAATATGTTTCTCTAGGTGGTTCCTGTGCACTCTGGGGCGGCGCTGCCTCTGTAAATGTCTCCATTCAGTGATTCAGATCTAATTGTCTGTGTGTTTCTCTGGCTGGTTCCACTGCACACTGGGATGGAGCTGCCACTGTAACTGTGACAATTCAGTGATTCAGTTCCAATTGTCAGTGTGTTTCTCTGTGTGGTTCCACTGCACTCTGCGATATAGCTGCCTCTGTAACAGTGACCATTCAGTGATTCAGTTCCAATTCTCAGTGTGTTTCTCTGGGTGGGTCCACTGCACTCTGGGGTGTAGCTGCCTCTGTAACTGTGGCCATTCAGTGATTCAGTTCCAATTGTCAGTGTGTTTCTCAGGGTGTGTCCACTGCACTCTGGGATGTAGCTGCCTCTGTAACTGTGACCATTCAGTGATTCAGTTCCAATTGTCAGTGTATCTGTGTGGTCACTTCTCTCTGGTATGTAGCTGACTCTGTAAATGTGACCATTCAGTGATTCAGTTACTATTGTCAGTGTGTTTCTCTGGGTGGTTCCACTGCACTCTGGTATGTAGCTGACTCTGTAAATGTGACCATTCAGTGATTCAGTTACTATTGTCAGTGTGTTTCTCTGGGTGGTTCCACTGCACTCTGGGGTCCAGCTGCCTCTGTAACTGTGACCATTCAGTGATTCAGTTCCAATTGTCAGTGTGTTTCTCTGGGTGGATCCAATGCACTCTGGTGTGTCGCTGCCTCATTAACTGTGACCATTCAGTGATTCAATTCCAATTGTCAGTGTGTTTCTCTGGGTGGTTCCACTGCACTCTGGTTTGTTGCTGACTCTGTAAATGTGACCATTCAGTGATTCAGTTACTATTGTCAGTGTGTTTCTCTGGGTGGTTCACTGCTCTGGGGTGTAGCTGCCTCTGTAACTGTGACCATACAGTGATTCACTTCCAATTGTCAGTGTGTTTCTCTGGGTGGGTGCACTGCACTCTGGGGTGTAGCTGCCTCTGTATCTGTGACCATTCAGTGATTCACTTCCGATTGTCAGTGTGTTTCTCTCCGTGGTTCTACTGCACTCTGGGGCGTAGCTGCCACTGTAACTGTGACCATTCACTGATTCAGTTCCAATTGTCAATGTGTTTCTCCCGGTCATTCAACTGCACTCTGGGTTTTAGCTGCCTCTGAAACTGTCTCCATTCTGTGATTCAGTTCCAATCGTCAGTGTGTTTCTCTGGGTGGTTCCACTGCACTCTGGGATGTAGCTGCCTCTGTAACTGTGACCATTCAGTGATTCAGTTCCAATTGTCAGTGTATTTCTCTGGGTGGTTCCACTGCATTCTGGGTTGTAACTGCCTCTGTAAATGTGGCCATTCAGTGATTCAGTTCCAATTGTTAGTGTGTTTCTCTGGGCTGTTCTACTGCACTCTGGAGTGTTGCTGCCTCTGTAACAGTGACCATTCAGTGATTCAGTTCCAATTGTCAATGTGTTTCTCTGTGTGGCTTCACTGCTCTCTGGGGCGTCGCTGCCTCTGTAAATGTCTCCATTCAGTGATTCAGTTCCAGTTCTCAGTGTGTTTCTCTGGGTGGGTCCACTGCACTCTGGGGTGTAGCTGCCTCTGTAACTGTGACCATTCAGTGATTCAGTTCCAATTCTCAGTGTGTTTCTCTGGGTGTGTCCACTGCGCCCTGGGGTGTACCTGCCTCTGTTACTGTGACAATTCAGTGATTCAGTTCCAATTGACAGTGTGTTTCTCTGGGTGGATCCAATGCACTCTGGTTTGTCGCTGCCTCATTAACTGTGACCATTCAGTGATTCAGTTCCAATTGTCAGCGTGTTTCTCTGGGTGCCTCCACTGCACTCTGGAGTGTTGCTGCCTCTGTAACAGTGACCATTCAGTGATTCAGTTCCAATTGTCAATGTGTTTCTCTGTGTGGCTTCAGTGCTCTCTGGGGCGTCGCTGCCTCTGTAAATGTCTCCATTCAGTGATTCAGTTCCAATTCTCAGTGTGATTCTCTGGGTGGGTCCACTGCACTCTGGGGTGTAGCTGCCTCTGTAACTGTGACCATTCAGTGATTCAGTTCCAATTCTCAGTGTGTTTCTCTGGGTGTGTCCACTGCGCCCTGGGGTGTACCTGCCTCTGTAACTGTGACCATTCAGTGATTCAGTTCCAATTGTCAATGTGTTTCTCCCGGTCATTCAACTGCACTCTGGGTTTTAGCTGCCTCTGTAACTGTCTCCATTATGTGATTCAGTTCCAATTGTCAGTGTGTTTCTCTGGGTGGTTCCACTGCACTCTGGGATGTAGCTGCCTCTGTAACTGTGACCATTCAGTGATTCAATTCCAATTGTCAGTGTGTTTCTCTGGGTGGTTCCACTGCATTCTGGGGTGTAACTGCCTCTGTAAATGTGGCCATTCAGTGACTCAGTTCCAATTGTAAGTGTGTTTCTCTGGGCTGTTCGACTGCACTCTGGGATGTAGCTGCCACCGTAACTGTGACCATTCAGTGATTCAGTTCCAATTGTCAGTGTGTTTCTCTGTGTGGTTCCACTGCACTCTGGGGTGTAGCTGCCTCTGTAACTCTGACCATTCAGTGATTCAGTTCCAATTGTCAGTGTGTTTCTCTCGGTGATTGTACTGTAATCTGGGTGTAGCTGCCTCTGTTACTGTCTCCGTTCAGTGATTCAGTTCCAATTGTCAGTGTATTTCTATGGATGGTTCCACTGCACCCTGGGATGCAGCTGCCTCTGTAACTGTGGCCATTCAGTGATTCAGTTCCAATTGTAAATGTGTTTCTCTGGGTTGTTCCACTGCACTTGGGGGTGTACGTGCCTCTGTAACTGTGACCATTCAGTGATTCAGTTCAAATTGTCTGTGTGTTTCTCTGGGTGGTTCCACTGCACTCTGGGATGTAGCGGCCACTGTAATTGTGACCATTCAGTGATTCAGTTCCAATTGTCAGTGTGTTTCTCCGTGTGGTTCCACTGCACTCTGGGGTGTAGCTGCCCCTGTAACTCTGACAATTCAGTGATTCAGTTCCAATTGTCAGTGTGTTTCTCTCGGTGGTTCTACTGCACTCTGGAGTGCAGCTGCCACTGTAACTGTGACCATTCAGTGATTCAGTTCCAATTGTCAGTGTGTTCTTCTCGGATTTCTACTGCACTCTGGGTTTAGCTGCCTCTGTAACTGTCTCCGTTCAGTGATTCAGTTCCAATTGTCTGTGTGTTTCTCTGTGTGGTTCCACTGCACTCTGCAGTATAGCTGGCTCTGTAACAGTGACCATTCAGTGATTCAGTTCCAATTGTCAGTGTGTTTCTCTGTGTGGTTCCACTACACTCTGCGGTATAGCGGCCTCTGTAACAGTGACCATTCAGTGATTCAGTTCCAATTGTCAGTGTGTTTCTCTCTGTGGTTCCACTGCACTCTGGGGTGTAGCTGCCTCTGTAACTCTGACCATTCAGTGATTCAGTTCCAATTGTCAGTGTGTTTCTCTCGGTGGTTCTACAGCACTCTGGGTTTTGCTGCCTCTGTAACTGTCCCCGTTCAGTGATTCAGTTGCAATTGTCAGTGTGTTTCTCTGTGTCGTTCCACTACACTCTGCGATATAGCTGCCTCTGTAACAGTGACCATTCAGTGATTCAGTACAATTCTCAGTGTGTTTCTCTGTGTGGGTCCACTGCACTCTGGTGTGTCGCTGCCTCTGTAACTGTCACCATTCAGTGATTCAGTTCCAATTCTCAGTGTGTTTCTCTGGGTGTGTACACTGCACTCTGGGGTGTACCTGCCTCTTTTACTGTGACCATTCAGTGATTCAGTTCCAATTGTCAGTGTATCTCTGTGTGGTCACTTCTCTCTGGTATGTAGCTGTCTCTGTAACTGTCACCATTCAGTGATTCAGTTCCAATTGTCCGTGTGTATCTCTGGGTGGTTTCACTGCACTCTGGGGTGTAGCTGTCTCTGTAACTGTGGCCATTCAGTGATTCAATTCCTATTGTCAGTGTGTTTCTCTGGGTGGTTCACTGCTCTGGGCTGTAGCTGCCTCTGTAACTGTGACCATTCAGTGAATCAGTTCCAATTGGCAGTGTGTTTCTCTGGGTGGTTCCACTGCACTCTGGGTTGCAGCTGCCTCTGTAACTGTGACCATTCAGTGATTCACTTCCAATTGTCAGTGTGTTTCTCTCCGTCGTTCTACTGCACTCTGGGGTGTAGCTGCCACTGTAACAGTGACCATTCAGTGTTTCAGTTTCAATTGTCAGTGTATCTATGCGTGGTTCCACTTCTCTCTGTTATGTATCTGACTCTGTAACTGTGACCATTCAGTGATTCACTTCCAATTTTCCGTGTGTTTCTCTGGGTGGTGCTACTGCACTCTGGGGCGTCGCTGCCTCCGTAAATGTCTCCATTCAGTGATTCAGTTCCAATTGTCTGTGTGTTTCTCTGGGTGGTTCCACGGCACTCTGGGGTGTAGGCGCCTCTGTAACTGTGACCATTCAGTGATTCAGTTCCAGTGTTTCTCTAGGTGCTTCCTCTGCACTCTGGGGCGTCACTGCCTCTGTAACTGTCTCCATTCAGTGATTCAGTTCAAATTGTCTGTGTGTTTCTCTGGGTTGTTCAACTGCCCTCTGGGATGTAGATGCCACTGTAACTCTGACCATTCAGTGATTCAGTTCCAATTGTCAGTGTGTTTCTCTCGGTGGTTCTAATGCACTCTGGAGTGCAGCTGCCACTGTAACTGTGACCATTCAGTGATTCAGTTCCAATTGTCAGTGTGTTTTTCTAGGATTTTTACTGCACTCTGAGTTTAGCTGCCTCTGTAACTGTCTCCGTTCAGTGATTCAGTTGCTATTGTCTGTGTGTTTCTCTGTGTGGTTTCACTACACTCTGCGGAATAGCGGCCTCTGTAACAGTGACCATTCAGTGATTCATTTCCAATTCTCAGTGTGTTTCTCTGGGTGGGTCCACTGCACTCTGGGGTGTAACTGTCTCTGTAAATGTGGCCATCCAGTGATTCAGTTCCAATTGTCAGTGTGTTTCTCTCGGCTGTTCCACTGCTCTCTGGGATGCAGCTGCATCTGTAAGTGTGACCATTCAGTGATTCAGTTCCAATTGTCAGTGTGTTTCTCTGGGTGCGTCCACTGCACTCTTGGGTGTTGCTGCCTCTGAAACAGTGACAATTCAGTGATTCAGTTCCAATGGTCAGTGTATCTATGTGTGGTTCCACTTCCCTCTGGTATGTAGCTGACTCTGTAACTGTGACCATTCAGTGATTCAGTTCCAATTGTCAGTGTGTTTCTCTGAGTGGGTCCACTGCAATCTGGGATGTAGCTGCCACTGTAACTGTGACCATTCAGTGATTCAGTTCCAATTGTCAGTGTGTTTCTCTGAGTGGTTCCACTGCACTCTGGGGTGTTGCTGCCTCTGTAACAGTGACCATTCAGTGATTCAGTTCCAATTGTCAGTGTGTTTCTCTGTGTGGTTCCACTGCACTATGGGGTGAAGTTCTCTCTGTAACAGTTACCATTCAGTGATTCAGTTCCAGTTGTCAGTGTGTTTCTCTAGGTGGTTCCACTGTACTCTGGGGCGTCGCTGCCTCTGTAAATGTCTCCATTAAGTGATTCCGTTCCAATTATCTGTGTGTTTCTCTGGGTGGTTCCACTGCACTCTGGGATGTAGCTGCCACTGTAACTGTGACCATTCAGTGATTTAGTTCCAATTGTCAGTGTGTTTCTCTGTGTGGCTCCACTGCACTCTGGGCTGTAGCTGCCTCTGTAACTCTGACCATTCAGTGATTCAGTTCCAATTGTCAGTGTGTTTCTCTCGGTGGTTCTACTGCACTCAGGCGTGTAGCTGCCACTGTAACTGTGACCATTCAGTGATTCAGTTCCAATTGTCAGTGTGTTTCTCTCGGATTTCTACTGCACTCTGGGTTTAGCTGCCTCTGTAACTGTCTCCGTTCAGTGATTCAGTTGCTATTGTCAGTGTGTTTTTCTGTGTGGTTCCGCTACACTCTACGATATAGCTGCCTCTGTAACAGTGACCATTCAGTGATTCAGTTACAATTCTCAGTGTTTTTCTCTGGGTGGGTCCACTGCACTCTGGGATGTAGTTGCCTCTGTAACTGTGACCATTCAGTGATTCAGTTCCAATTGTCAGTGTATCTCTGTGTGGTCACTTCTCTCTGGTATGTAGCTGACTCAGTAACTGTGACCATTCAGCGATTCAGTTACTATTGTCAGTGTGTTTCTCTGGGTGGTTCCACTGCACTCTGGTATGTAGCTGACTCTGTAACTGTGACCATTCAGTGATTCAGTTACAATTGTCAGTGTATTTCACTGGGTGGTTCCACTGCACTCTGGGGTGCAGCTGCCTCTGTAACTGTGACCATTCAGTGATTCAGTTCCAATTGTCAGTGTGTTTCTCTGGGTGGATCCAATGCACTCTGGTGTGTCGCTGCCTCTCTAACTGTAACCATTCAGTGATTCAGTTCCAATTGTCAGTGTGTTTCTATAGATGGTTCCACTGCACCCTGGGATGTAGCTGCCTCTGTAACTCTGGCCATGCAGTGATTCAGTTCCAATTGTCAATGTGTTTCTCTGGGTGGTTCCACTGCACTCGGGGGTGTAGGTGCCTCTGTAACTGTGACCATTCAGTGATTCTGTTCCAGTTGTCAGTGTGTTTCTCTGGGTTGTTCCACTGCACTCTGGGATGTAGCTGCCTCTGTAACTGTCTCCGTTCAGTGATTCAGTTGCTATTGTCAGTGTGTTTCTCGGTGTGGTTCCACTACACTCTGCGGTATACCTGCCTCTGTAACTGTGACCATTCAGTTATTCAGTTCCAATTCTCAGTGTGTTTCTCTGGGTGGGCCAACTGCACTCTGGGGTGTAGCTGCCTCTGTAACTGTGACCATTCAGTGATTCAGTTCCAATTCTCAGTGTGTTTCTCTGTGTGGGTCCACTGCACTCTGGGGTGTAGCTGCCTCTGTAACTGTGACCATTCAGTGATTCAGTTCCAATTGTCAGTGTATCTCTTTGTGGTCACTTCTCTCTGGCATGTAGCTGACTCTGTAACTGTGACCATTCAGTGATTCAGTGACTATTGTCAGTGTGTTTCTCTGGGTGGTTCCACTGCACTCTGGGCTGCAGCTGCCTCTGTAACTGTGACCATTCAGTGATTCAGTTCCAATTGTCAGTGTATCTATGTGTGGTTCCACATCTCTCTGGTATGTAGCTGACTCTGTAACTGTGACCATTCAGTGATTCAGTTCCAGTTGTCAGTGTGTTTCTCTAGGTGGTGACACTGCACTCTGGGGCGTCGCTGCCTCTGTAACTGTCTCCATTCAGTGATTCAGTTCCAATTGTCTGTGTCTTTCTCTGGGTGGTTCCACTGCCCTCTGGGATGTAGCTGCCACTGTAACTGTGACCATTCAGTGATTCAGTTCCAATTGTCAGTGTGTTTCTCTGTGTGGTTCCACTGCACTCTGGGGTGTAGCTGCCTCTGTAACTCTGACCAGTCAGTGATTCAGTTCCAATTGTCAATGTGTTTCTCTGGGTGGTTCCACTGCACTATGGGGTGTAGGTTCCTCTGTAACTGTGACCACTCAGTGATTCAGTTCCAATTGTCAGTGTGTTTCTCTGGGTGGGTCCACTGCACTCTGGTGTGTGGCTGCCTCTGTAACTGTGACCATTCAGTGTTTCAGTTCCAATTCTCTGTGTGTTTCTCTGTGTGGTTCCACTGCACCCTGGGGTGTAGCTGCCTCTGCAACTGTGACCATTCAGTGATTCAGTTCCAATTGTCAGTGTATTTCTCTGTGTAGTTCCACTGCACTTTGGAATGGATCTACCTCTGTAAATGTGACCATTCAGTGATTCAGGTCCAATTGTCAGTGTGTTTCTCTCGGTGGTTCTACTGCACTCTGGGGTGTAGCTGCCACTGTAACTGTGACCAGTCAATGATTCAGTTCCAATTGTAAGTGTGTTTCTCTCCGTCATTCTACTTCACTCTGGGGTTTAGCTGCCTCTGTAACTGTCTCCATTCAGAGATTCAGTTCCAATTGTCAGTGTGTTTCTTTGGGTTGTTCCACTGCACTCTGGATGTAGCTGCCTCTGTAACTGTGACCATTCAGTGATTCAGTTCCAATTGTCAGTGTGTTTCTCTGGGTGGTTCCACTGCTCGCTGGTATGTAGCTGCCTCTGTAACTGTGACCTTTAAGTGATACAGTTCAAATTGTCAGTGTGATTCTCTGTGTGGTTAAACTGCAATCTGGGGTGTAGCTGCCTCTGTTACTCTGACCATTCAGTGATTCAGTTCCAATTGCCAGTGTGTTTTTCTAGGTGGTTCCACTGCACTCGGCGGTGTAGGTGCCTCTGTAACTGTGACCATTCAGTGATTCAGTTCCAATTGTCAGTGTGTTTCTCTGGGTGGGTCCACTGCACTGTGGGATGTAGCTGTCTCTATAACTGTGACCATTCAGTGATTCATTCACAATTGTCAGTGTGTTTCTCTGGGTGGGTCCACTGCAATCTGGGATGTAGCTGCCTCTGTAACTGTTACCATTTAGTGATTCACTTCCAATTGTCCGTGTGTTTCTCTGGGTGGTTCCACTGCACTCTGGGGTGTAGCTGTCTCTGTAACTGTGACCATTCAGTGATTCAGTTCCAATTGTCAATGTGTTTCTCTGGGTGGTTCCTCTGCACTATGGGGCGAAGCTGTCTCTGTAACTGTGCCCATTCAGTTATTCAGTTCCAATTGTCAGTGTATTTCTCTGGGTGGTTCCACTGCACTCTGGGATGTAGCTGCCTCTGTAACTGTGGCCATTCAGTGATTCAGTTCCAATTGTCAGTGTGTTTCTCTGGGTGGTTCCACTGCACTCGGGGGTGTAGGTTCCTCTGTAACTGTGACCATTCAGTGATTCAGTTCCAGTTGTCAGTGTGTTTCTCTTGGAGGTTCCACTGCACTCTGGGGCGTCGCTGCCTCTGAAACTGTCTCCATTCAGTGATTCAGTTCCAATTGTCTGCGTGTTTCTCTGGGTGGTTCCACTGCACTCTGTGATGTAGCTGCCACTGTAACTATGACCATTCAGTGATTCAGTTCCAATTGTCAGTGTGTTTCTCTGTGTGGTTCCACTGCACTCTGGGGTGTAGCTGCCTCTTTAACTGTGACCATTCAGTGATTCAGTTCCAATTGTCAGTGTGTTTCTCTCGGTGGTTATACTGCACTCTGGGGTGTAGCTGCCACTGTAACTGTTACCATTCAGTGATTCAGTTCTAATTGTCAGTGTGTTTCTCCCGGTGATTCTACAGCACTCTGAGGTGTAGGTGCCTCTGTAACTGTGTCCATTCAGTGATTCAGTTCCAGTTGTCAGTGTGTTTTTCTAGGTGGTTCCACTGCACTCTGGTGCGTCGCTGCCTCTGTAACTGTCTCCATTCAGTGATTCAGTTCCAATTGTCAGTGTGTTTCTCTCGGTGGTTATACTGCACTCTGGGGTGTAGCTGCCACTGTAACTGTGACCATTCAGTGATTCAGTACCAATTGTCAGTGTGTTTCCCTCGGTGGTTATATTGCACTCTGGGGTGTAGCTGCCTCTGTAACTGTGACCATTCAGTGATTCAGTTCCAATTGTCAGTGTGTTTCTCTTGGTGGTTCCACTGCACCCTGGGATGTAGCTGCCTCTTTAACTGTGACCACTCAGTGATCCAGTTCCATTTATCTGTGTGTTTCTCTGGGTGGGTCCACTGCACTCTGGTGTGTGGCTGCCTCTGTAACTGTGACCATTCAGTGATTCATTTCCAATTGTCAGTGTGTTTCTCTGTGTGGTTCCACTGCACCCTAGGATGTAGCTGCCTCTGTAACTGTGACCATTCAGTGATACGGTTCCAATTGTCAATTCGTTTCTCTGGGTAGTTCCAATGCACTCGGGGGTGTAGGTGCCTCTGTAACTGTGACCATTCAGTGATTCAGTTCCAGTTGTCAGTGTGTTTCTCTAGGTGGTTCCACTGCACTCTGGGGCGTCGCTGTCTCTGTAACTGTCTCCATTCAGTGATTCAGTTCCAATTGTCTGTGTGTTTCTCTGGGTGGTTCCACTGCACTCTGGGATGTACCTGCCACTGTAACTGTGACCATTCAGTTATTCAGTTCCAATTGTCAGAGTCTTTCTCTGGGTGGGTCCACTGCACTTTGGGATGTAGCTGCCACTGTAACTGTGACCATTCAGTGATTCAGTTCCAATTGTCAGTGTGTTTGTCTCGGTGGTTATACTGCACTCTGGGGCGTAGCTGCCACTGTAACTGTGACCATTCAGTGATTCATTTCCAATTGTCAGTGTGTTTCTCTCGGTGGTTATACTGCACTCTGGGGTGTAGCTGCCTCTTTAACTGTGACCACTCAGTGATCCAGTTCCACTTATCTGTGTGTTTCTCTGGGTGGGTCCACTGCACTCTGTTGTGTGGCTGCCTCTTTAAATGTGACCATTCAGTGATTCAGTTCCAATTGTCAGTGTGTTTCTCTGTGTGGTTCCACTGCACCCTAGGATGTAGCTGCCTCTGTAACTGTGACCATTCAGTGATACGGTTCCACTTGTCAGTGTGTTTCTCTGGGTGGTTCCACTGCACTCTGGGATGTAGCTGCCACTGTAACTGTGACCATTCAGTGATTCAGTTCCAATTGTCAGTGTGTTTCTCTGGGTGGTTCCACGGCACTCTGGGTTTAGCTGCCTCTGTAACTGTCTCTGTTCAGTGATTCAGGTGCTATTGTCAGTGGGTTTCTCTGTGTGGTTCCTCTACACTCTGCGGTATAGCTGCCTCTGTAAAAGTGACCATTCAGTGATTCAGTACCAATTCTCAGTGTGTTTCTCTGGGTGGGTCCACTGCACTCTGGGGTGTAGCTGCCTCTGTAACTGTGACCATTCAGTGATTCAGTTCCAATTGTCAGCTTGTTTCTCTGGTTGGTTCCACTGCAGTCTGGGGTGTAGCTGTCTCTGTAACTGTGACCATTCAGTGATTCAGTTCCAATTGTCAGTGTGTTTCTCTGGGTGGGTCCACTGCACTCTGGGGTGTAGCTGCCTCTGTAACTGTGACCATTCAGTGATTCAGTTCCAATTGTCAGTGTATCTCTGTGTGGTCACTTCTCTCTGGTATGTAGCTGACTCTGTAACTGTGACCGTTCAGTGATTCAGTTCCAATTCTCAGTGTGTTTCTCTGGGTGGGTCCACTGCAATCTGGGGTGTAGCTGCCTCTGTAACTGTGTCCATTCAGTGATTCAGTTCCAGTTGTCAGTGTGTTTCTCTCGGTGGTTCCACTGCACTCTGGTGTGTGGCTGCCTCTGTAACTGTGACCATTCAGTGATTCAGTTCCAATTGTCAGTGTGTTTCTCTGTGTTGTTCCACTGCACCCTAGGATGTAGCTGCCTCTGTAACTGTGACCATTCAGTGATTCAGTTCCAATTGTCAGTGTGTTTCTCTTGGTGGTTCCACTGCACCCTGGGATGTAGCTGCCTCTTTAACTGTGACCACTCAGTGATCCAGTTCCATTTATCTGTGTGTTTCTCTGGGTGGGTCCACTGCACTCTGGTGTGTGGCTGCCTCTGTAACTGTGACCATTCAGTGATTCATTTCCAATTGTCAGTGTGTTTCTCTGTGTGGTTCCACTGCACCCTAGGATGTAGCTGCCTCTGTAACTGTGACCATTCAGTGATACGGTTCCAATTGTCAATTCGTTTCTCTGGGTAGTTCCAATGCACTCGGGGGTGTAGGTGCCTCTGTAACTGTGACCATTCAGTGATTCAGTTCCAGTTGTCAGTGTGTTTCTCTAGGTGGTTCCACTGCACTCTGGGGCGTCGCTGTCTCTGTAACTGTCTCCATTCAGTGATTCAGTTCCAATTGTCTGTGTGTTTCTCTGGGTGGTTCCACTGCACTCTGGGATGTACCTGCCACTGTAACTGTGACCATTCAGTTATTCAGTTCCAATTGTCAGAGTCTTTCTCTGGGTGGGTCCACTGCACTTTGGGATGTAGCTGCCACTGTAACTGTGACCATTCAGTGATTCAGTTCCAATTGTCAGTGTGTTTGTCTCGGTGGTTATACTGCACTCTGGGGCGTAGCTGCCACTGTAACTGTGACCATTCAGTGATTCATTTCCAATTGTCAGTGTGTTTCTCTCGGTGGTTATACTGCACTCTGGGGTGTAGCTGCCTCTTTAACTGTGACCACTCAGTGATCCAGTTCCACTTATCTGTGTGTTTCTCTGGGTGGGTCCACTGCACTCTGTTGTGTGGCTGCCTCTTTAAATGTGACCATTCAGTGATTCAGTTCCAATTGTCAGTGTGTTTCTCTGTGTGGTTCCACTGCACCCTAGGATGTAGCTGCCTCTGTAACTGTGACCATTCAGTGATACGGTTCCACTTGTCAGTGTGTTTCTCTGGGTGGTTCCACTGCACTCTGGGATGTAGCTGCCACTGTAACTGTGACCATTCAGTGATTCAGTTCCAATTGTCAGTGTGTTTCTCTGGGTGGTTCCACGGCACTCTGGGTTTAGCTGCCTCTGTAACTGTCTCTGTTCAGTGATTCAGGTGCTATTGTCAGTGGGTTTCTCTGTGTGGTTCCTCTACACTCTGCGGTATAGCTGCCTCTGTAAAAGTGACCATTCAGTGATTCAGTACCAATTCTCAGTGTGTTTCTCTGGGTGGGTCCACTGCACTCTGGGGTGTAGCTGCCTCTGTAACTGTGACCATTCAGTGATTCAGTTCCAATTGTCAGCTTGTTTCTCTGGTTGGTTCCACTGCAGTCTGGGGTGTAGCTGTCTCTGTAACTGTGACCATTCAGTGATTCAGTTCCAATTGTCAGTGTGTTTCTCTGGGTGGGTCCACTGCACTCTGGGGTGTAGCTGCCTCTGTAACTGTGACCATTCAGTGATTCAGTTCCAATTGTCAGTGTATCTCTGTGTGGTCACTTCTCTCTGGTATGTAGCTGACTCTGTAACTGTGACCGTTCAGTGATTCAGTTCCAATTCTCAGTGTGTTTCTCTGGGTGGGTCCACTGCAATCTGGGGTGTAGCTGCCTCTGTAACTGTGTCCATTCAGTGATTCAGTTCCAGTTGTCAGTGTGTTTCTCTCGGTGGTTCCACTGCACTCTGGTGTGTGGCTGCCTCTGTAACTGTGACCATTCAGTGATTCAGTTCCAATTGTCAGTGTGTTTCTCTGTGTTGTTCCACTGCACCCTAGGATGTAGCTGCCTCTGTAACTGTGACCATTCAGTGATTCGTTTCCAATTGTCAGTGCGTTTCTCAGGGTAGTTCCAATGCACTCGGGGGTGTAGGTGCCTCTGTAACTGTGACCATTCACTGATTCAGTTCCAGTTGTCAGTGTGTTTCTCTAGGTGGTTCCACTGCACTCTGGGGCGTCGCTGCCTCTGTAACTGTCTCCATTCAGTGATTCAGTTCCAATTGTCTGTGTGTTTCTCTGGGTGGGTCCACTGCACTCTGGGGTGTAGCTGCCTCTGTAACTGTGACCATTCAGTGATTCAGTTCCAATTGTCAGTGTGTTTCTCTCGGTCATTCTACGACACTCTGGGGTTTAGATGCCTCTGTAACTGTCTCCATTCAGAGTGGCGAATGTCGTGCCCCTGTTCAAAAAAGGGACTAGGGATAACCTTGGGAATTACAGGCCAGTTGGTCTTACTTCGGTGGTAGGCAAAGTAATGGAAAGGGTACTGAAGGATAGGATTTCTGAGCATCTGGAAAGACACTGCTTGATTAGGGATAGTCAGCACGGATTTGTGAGGGGTAGGTCTTGCCTTACAAATCTTATTGAATTCTTTGAGGAGGTGACCAAGCATGTGGATGAAGGTAAAGCAGTGGATGTAGTGTACATGGATTTTAGTAAGGCATTTGATAAAGTTCCCCATGGTAGGCTTATGCAGAAAGTAAGGAGGCATGCGATAGTGGGAAATTTGGCCAGTTGGATAACGAACTGGCTAACCGATAGAAGTCAGAGAGTGGTGGTGGATGGCAAATATTCAGCCTGGATCCCAGTTACCAGTGGCGTACCGCAGGGATCAGTTCTGGGTCCTCTGCTGTTTGTGATTTTCATTAATGACTTGGATGAGGGAGTTGAAGGGTGGGTCAGTAAATTTGCAGATGATACGAAGATTGGTGGAGTTGTGGATAGTAAGGAGGGCTGTTGTCGGCTGCAAAGAGACATAGATAGGATGCAGAGCTGGGCTGAGAAGTGGCAGATGGAGTTTAACCCTGAAAAGTGTGAGGTTGTCCATTTTGGAAGGACAAATATGAATGCGGAATACAGGGTTAACGGTAGAGTTCTTGGCAATGTGGAGGAGCAGAGAGATCTTGGGGTCTATGTTCATACATCTTTGAAAGTTGCCACTCAAGTGGATAGAGCTGTGAAGAAGGCCTATGGTGTGCTCGCGTTCATTAACAGAGGGATTGAATTTAAGAGCCGTGAGGTGATGATGCAGCTGTACAAAACTCTGGTAAGGCCACATTTGGAGTACTGTGTCCAGTTCTGGTCGCCTCATTTTAGGAAGGATGTGGAAGCTTTGGAAAAGGTGCAAAGAAGATTTACCAGGATGTTGCCTGGAATGGAGAGTAGGTCTTACGAGGAAAGGTTGAGGGTGCTAGGCCTTTTCTCATTAGAACGGAGAAGGATGAGGGGCGACTTGATAGAGGTTTATAAGATGATCAGGGGAATAGATAGAGTAGACAGTCAGAGACTTTTTCCCCGGGTGGAACAAACCATTACAAGGGGACATAAATTTAAGGTGAAAGGTGGAAGATATAGGAGGGATATCAGAGGTAGGTTCTTTACCCAGAGAGTAGTGGGGGCATGGAATGCACTGCCTGTGGAAGTAGTTGAGTCGGAAACATTAGGGACCTTCAAGCAGCTATTGGATAGGTACATGGATTACGGTTAAATGATATAGTGTAGATTTCTTTGTTCTCAAGGGCAGCACGGTAGCATTGTGGATAGCACAATTGCTTCACAGCTCCAGGGTCCCAGGTTCGATTCCGGCTTGTGTCACTGACTGTGCGGAGTCTGCACGTCCTCCCCGTGTCTGCGTGGGTTTCCTCCGGGTGCTCCGGTTTCCTCCCACAATCCAAAGATGTGCAGGTTAGGTGAATTGGCCAATGATAAATTGCCCTTAATGTCCAAATTGCCCTTGGTGTTGGGTGAAGGTGTTGAGTTTGGGTAGGGTGCTCTTTCCAAGAGCCGGTGCAGACTCAAAGGGCCGAATGGCCTCCTTCTGCACTGTAAATTCAATGATAATCTATGATTAATCTAGGACAAAGGTTCGGCACAACATCGTGGGCCGAAGGGCCTGTTCTGTGCTGTATTTTCTATGTTCTATGTTCTATGTTCTATTCAGTGATTCAGTTCCAATTGTCAGTGTGTTTCTCTGGATGGTTCCACAGCTCTCTGGGGTGCAGCTGCCTCTGTAACTGTGACCATTCAATGTTTCACTTCAATTTGTCAGCGTGTTTCTCTGGGTGGTTCCACTGCACTTTGGGATGGACCTACCTCTGCAACTGTGACCATTCAGTGATTCAGTTCGAATTGTCAATGTGTTTCTCTGGGTGGTTCCACTGCACTCTGGGATGTAGCTGCCTCTATAACTGTGACCATTCAGTGATTCAGTTCCAATTGCCAGTGTGTTTCTCTCGGTCATTCTGCTACACTCTGGTGTTTAGCTGCCTCTGTAACTGTCTCCAATCAGTGATTCAGTTCCAATTGTCAATGTGTTTCTCTGGGTGTTTCCACTGCACTCTGGAATGTAGCTGCCTCTATAACTGTGACCATTCAGTGATTCAGTTCCAATTGTCAGTGTGTTTCTCTGTGTGGTTCCACTGCTCTCTGGTATGCAACTGCCTCTGTAACTATGTCCATTCAGTGATTCAGTTCCAATTGTCAGTGTGTTTCTCTCGGTGGGTCTACTGCACTCTGGGGTGTAGCTGCCACTGTAACTGTGACCATTCAGAGATTGTGTTCCAATTGTCAGTGTGTTTCTCTCGGTTAATCTGCTGCACTCTGGGGTTTAGCTGCCTCAGTAACTGTCTCCATTCAGAGTTTCAGTTGCTATTGTCAGTGTGTTTCTCTGGGTGGGTGGACTGCACTCTGGGGTGTAGCTGCCTCTGTAACTGTGACCATTCAGTGATTCACTTCCAATTGTCAGTGTTTTTCTCTGGGTGGTTCCACTGCACTTTGGGATGGACCTACCTCTGTAACTGTGACCATTCAGTGATTCAGTTCCAATTGTCAGTGTGTATCTCTGGGTGGTTCCACTGCACTCTGGGGTGTAGCTGCCTCTGTAAATGTGGCCATTCAGTGATTCAGTTCCAAATGTCAATTTCTTTCACTGGGCTGTTCCACTGCTCACTGGGATGTAGCTGCGTCTGTAACAGTGACCATTCAGTGATTCAGTTCCAATTGTCAGTGTGTTTCTCTGGGTGGTTCCACTGCTCTCTGGGGTGTAGCTGACTCTATTACTGTAACCATTCAGTGATTCAGTTCCAATTGTCAGTGTGTTTCTCTGGGTGGTTCTACTGCATTCTGGGGCGTGGCTGCCACTGTAACTGTGAACATTCAGAGATTCAGTTGCTATTGTCAGTGTGTTTATCTCGGTCATTCTACTACACTCTGGGGTTTAGCTGCCTCTGTAACTGTCTCCATTCAGTGATTCAGTTCCAATTGTCAGTGTGTTTCTCTGGGTGGGTGCACTGCACTCTGGGGTGTAGCTGCCTCTGTAACTGTGACCATTCAGTGATTCAGTTCCAATTGTCAGTGTGTTTCTCTGTGTGGTTCCACTGCACTCTGGGGTGTAGCTGCCTCTTTAACTCTGACCATTCAGTGATTCAGTTCCAATTGTCAGTGTGTTTCTCTCGGTGGTTATACTGCACTCTGGGGTGTAGCTGCCACTGTAACTGTTACCATTCAGTGATTCAGTTCTAATTGTCAGTGTGTTTCTCCCGGTGATTCTACAGCACTCTGAGGTGTAGGTGCCTCTGTAACTGTGTCCATTCAGTGATTCAGTTCCAGTTGTCAGTGTGTTTTTCTAGGTGGTTCCACTGCACTCTGGGGCGTCGCTGCCTCTGTAACTGTCTCCATTCAGTGATTCAGTTCCAATTGTCAGTGTGTTTCTCTCGGTGGTTATACTGCACTCTGGGATGTAGCTGCCACTGTAACTGTGACCATTCAGTGATTCAGTACCAATTGTCAGTGTGTTTCCCTCGGTGGTTATATTGCACTCTGGGGTGTAGCTGCCTCTGTAACTGTGACCATTCAGTGATTCAGTTCCAATTGTCAGTGTGTTTCTCTTGGTGGTTCCACTGCACCCTGGGATGTAGCTGCCTCTTTAACTGTGACCACTCAGTGATCCAGTTCCATTTATCTGTGTGTTTCTCTGGGTGGGTCCACTGCACTCTGGTGTGTGGCTGCCTCTGTAACTGTGACCATTCAGTGATTCATTTCCAATTGTCAGTGTGTTTCTCTGTGTGGTTCCACTGCACCCTAGGATGTAGCTGCCTCTGTAACTGTGACCATTCAGTGATACGGTTCCAATTGTCAATTCGTTTCTCTGGGTAGTTCCAATGCACTCGGGGGTGTAGGTGCCTCTGTAACTGTGACCATTCAGTGATTCAGTTCCAGTTGTCAGTGTGTTTCTCTAGGTGGTTCCACTGCACTCTGGGGCGTCGCTGCCTCTGTAACTGTCTCCATTCAGTGATTCAGTTCCAATTGTCTGTGTGTTTCTCTGGGTGGTTCCACTGCACTCTGGGATGTACCTGCCACTGTAACTGTGACCATTCAGTTATTCAGTTCCAATTGTCAGAGTCTTTCTCTGGGTGGGTCCACTGCACTTTGGGATGTAGCTGCCACTGTAACTGTGACCATTCAGTGATTCAGTTCCAATTGTCAGTGTCTTTCTCTGTGTGGTTCTACTGCACTCTTGTGTTTAGCTGCCTCTTTAACTCTGAGCATTCAGTGATTCAGTTCCAATTGTCAGTGTGTTTGTCTCGGTGGTTATACTGCACTCTGGGGCGTAGCTGCCACTGTAACTGTGACCATTCAGTGATTCATTTCCAATTGTCAGTGTGTTTCTCTCGGTGGTTATACTGCACTCTGGGGTGTAGCTGCCTCTGTAACTCTGACCATTCAGTGATTCAGTTCCAATTGTCAGTGTGTATCTTAGGGTGGTTCCACTGCAATCTGGGGTGTAGCTGCCTATGTAACTGTGACCATTCAGTGTTTCAGTTCCAATTGTCAATGTGTTTCTCTTTGTGGTTCCACTGCACCCTGGGATGTAGCTGCCTCTTTAACTGTGACCACTCAGTGATCCAGTTCCACTTATCTGTGTGTTTCTCTGGGTGGGTCCACTGCACTCTGGTGTGTGGCTGCCTCTGTAAATGTGACCATTCAGTGATTCAGTTCCAATTGTCAGTGTGTTTCTCTGTGTGGTTCCACTGCACCCTAGGATGTAGCTGCCTCTGTAACTGTGACCATTCAGTGATACGGTTCCACTTGTCAGTGTGTTTCTCTGGGTGGTTCCACTGCACTCTGGGATGTAGCTGCCACTGTAACTGTGACCATTCAGTGATTCAGTTCCAATTGTCAGTGTGTTTCTCTGGGTGGTTCCACGGCACTCTGGGTTTAGCTGCCTCTGTAACTGTCTCTGTTCAGTGATTCAGGTGCTATTGTCAGTGGGTTTCTCTGTGTGGTTCCTCTACACTCTGCGGTATAGCTGCCTCTGTAAAAGTGACCATTCAGTGATTCAGTACCAATTCTCAGTGTGTTTCTCTGGGTGGGTCCACTGCACTCTGGGGTGTAGCTGCCTCTGTAACTGTGACCATTCAGTGATTCAGTTCCAATTGTCAGCTTGTTTCTCTGGTTGGTTCCACTGCAGTCTGGGGTGTAGCTGTCTCTGTAACTGTGACCATTCAGTGATTCAGTTCCAATTGTCAGTGTGTTTCTCTGGGTGGGTCCACTGCACTCTGGGGTGTAGCTGCCTCTGTAACTGTGACCATTCAGTGATTCAGTTCCAATTGTCAGTGTATCTCTGTGTGGTCACTTCTCTCTGGTATGTAGCTGACTCTGTAACTGTGACCGTTCAGTGATTCAGTTCCAATTCTCAGTGTGTTTCTCTGGGTGGGTCCACTGCAATCTGGGGTGTAGCTGCCTCTGTAACTGTGTCCATTCAGTGATTCAGTTCCAGTTGTCAGTGTGTTTCTCTCGGTGGT
The DNA here is from genome assembly GCF_047496885.1 of Scyliorhinus torazame. NCBI lineage: Eukaryota > Metazoa > Chordata > Chondrichthyes > Carcharhiniformes > Scyliorhinidae > Scyliorhinus > Scyliorhinus torazame. The sequence goes on from NC_092726.1 coordinate 48,521,004, forward strand.
TCCACTGCACTCTGGTGTGTGGCTGCCTCTGTAACTGTGACCATTCAGTGATTCAGTTCCAATTGTCAGTGTGTTTCTCTGTGTTGTTCCACTGCACCCTAGGATGTAGCTGCCTCTGTAACTGTGACCATTCAGTGATTCGTTTCCAATTGTCAGTGCGTTTCTCAGGGTAGTTCCAATGCACTCGGGGGTGTAGGTGCCTCTGTAACTGTGACCATTCACTGATTCAGTTCCAGTTGTCAGTGTGTTTCTCTAGGTGGTTCCACTGCACTCTGGGGCGTCGCTGCCTCTGTAACTGTCTCCATTCAGTGATTCAGTTCCAATTGTCTGTGTGTTTCTCTGGGTGGGTCCACTGCACTCTGGGGTGTAGCTGCCTCTGTAACTGTGACCATTCAGTGATTCAGTTCCAATTGTCAGTGTGTTTCTCTCGGTCATTCTACGACACTCTGGGGTTTAGATGCCTCTGTAACTGTCTCCATTCAGAGTGGCGAATGTCGTGCCCCTGTTCAAAAAAGGGACTAGGGATAACCCTGGGAATTACAGGCCAGTTAGTCTTACTTCGGTGGTAGGCAAAGTAATGGAAAGGGTACTGAAGGATAGGATTTCTGAGCATCTGGAAAGACACTGCTTGATTAGGGATAGTCAGCACGGATTTGTGAGGGGTATGTCTTGCCTTACAAATCTTATTGAATTCTTTGAGGAGGTGACCAAGCATGTGGATGAAGGTAAAGCAGTGGATGTAGTGTACATGGATTTTAGTAAGGCATTTGATAAAGTTCCCCATGGTAGGCTTATGCAGAAAGTAAGGAGGCATGTGATAGTGGGAAATTTGGCCAGTTGGATAACGAACTGGCTAACCGATAGAAGTCAGAGAGTGGTGGTGGATGGCAAATATTCAGCCTGGATCCCAGTTACCAGTGGCGTACCGCAGGGATCAGTTCTGGGTCCTCTGCTGTTTGTGATTTTCATTAATGACTTGGATGAGGGAGTTGAAGGGTGGGTCAGTAAATTTGCAGATGATACGAAGATTGGTGGAGTTGTGGATAGTAAGGAGGGCTGTTGTCGGCTGCAAAGAGACATAGATAGGATGCAGAGCTGGGCTGAGAAGTGGCAGATGGAGTTTAACCCTGAAAAGTGTGAGGTTGTCCATTTTGGAAGGACAAATATGAATGCGGAATACAGGGTTAACGGTAGAGTTCTTGGCAATGTGGAGGAGCAGAGAGATCTTGGGGTCTATGTTCATACATCTTTGAAAGTTGCCACTCAAGTGGATAGAGCTGTGAAGAAGGCCTATGGTGTGCTCGCGTTCATTAACAGAGGGATTGAATTTAAGAGCCGTGAGGTGATGATGCAGCTGTACAAAACTCTGGTAAGGCCACATTTGGAGTACTGTGTCCAGTTCTGGTCGCCTCATTTTAGGAAGGATGTGGAAGCTTTGGAAAAGGTGCAAAGAAGATTTACCAGGATGTTGCCTGGAATGGAGAGTAGGTCTTACGAGGAAAGGTTGAGGGTGCTAGGCCTTTTCTCATTAGAACGGAGAAGGATGAGGGGCGACTTGATAGAGGTTTATAAGATGATCAGGGGAATAGATAGAGTAGACAGTCAGAGACTTTTTCCCCGGGTGGAACAAACCATTACAAGGGGACATAAATTTAAGGTGAAAGGTGGAAGATATAGGAGGGATATCAGAGGTAGGTTCTTTACCCAGAGAGTAGTGGGGGCATGGAATGCACTGCCTGTGGAAGTAGTTGAGTCGGAAACATTAGGGACCTTCAAGCAGCTATTGGATAGGTACATGGATTACGGTTAAATGATATAGTGTAGATTTCTTTGTTCTCAAGGGCAGCACGGTAGCATTGTGGATAGCACAATTGCTTCACAGCTCCAGGGTCCCAGGTTCGATTCCGGCTTGTGTCACTGACTGTGCGGAGTCTGCACGTCCTCCCCGTGTCTGCGTGGGTTTCCTCCGGGTGCTCCGGTTTCCTCCCACAATCCAAAGATGTGCAGGTTAGGTGAATTGGCCAATGATAAATTGCCCTTAATGTCCAAATTGCCCTTGGTGTTGGGTGAAGGTGTTGAGTTTGGGTAGGGTGCTCTTTCCAAGAGCCGGTGCAGACTCAAAGGGCCGAATGGCCTCCTTCTGCACTGTAAATTCAATGATAATCTATGATTAATCTAGGACAAAGGTTCGGCACAACATCGTGGGCCGAAGGGCCTGTTCTGTGCTGTATTTTCTATGTTCTATGTTCTATGTTCTATTCAGTGATTCAGTTCCAATTGTCAGTGTGTTTCTCTGGATGGTTCCACAGCTCTCTGGGGTGCAGCTGCCTCTGTAACTGTGACCATTCAATGTTTCACTTCAATTTGTCAGCGTGTTTCTCTGGGTGGTTCCACTGCACTTTGGGATGGACCTACCTCTGCAACTGTGACCATTCAGTGATTCAGTTCGAATTGTCAATGTGTTTCTCTGGGTGGTTCCACTGCACTCTGGGATGTAGCTGCCTCTATAACTGTGACCATTCAGTGATTCAGTTCCAATTGCCAGTGTGTTTCTCTCGGTCATTCTGCTACACTCTGGTGTTTAGCTGCCTCTGTAACTGTCTCCAATCAGTGATTCAGTTCCAATTGTCAATGTGTTTCTCTGGGTGTTTCCACTGCACTCTGGGATGTAGCTGCCTCTATAACTGTGACCATTCAGTGATTCAGTTCCAATTGTCAGTGTGTTTCTCTGTGTGGTTCCACTGCTCTCTGGTATGCAACTGCCTCTGTAACTATGTCCATTCAGTGATTCAGTTCCAATTGTCAGTGTGTTTCTCTCGGTGGTTCTACTGCACTCTGGGGTGTAGCTGCCACTGTAACTGTGACCAGTCAGAGATTGTGTTCCAATTGTCAGTGTGTTTCTCTCGGTTAATCTGCTGCACTCTGGGGTTTAGCTGCCTCAGTAACTGTCTCCATTCAGAGTTTCAGTTGCTATTGTCAGTGTGTTTCTCTGGGTGGGTGGACTGCACTCTGGGGTGTAGCTGCCTCTTTAACTGTGACCACTCAGTGATCCAGTTCCATTTATCTGTGTGTTTCTCTGGGTGGGTCCACTGCACTCTGGTGTGTGGCTGCCTCTGTAACTGTGACCATTCAGTGATTCATTTCCAATTGTCAGTGTGTTTCTCTGTGTGGTTCCACTGCACCCTAGGATGTAGCTGCCTCTGTAACTGTGACCATTCAGTGATACGGTTCCAATTGTCAATTCGTTTCTCTGGGTAGTTACAATGCACTCGGGGGTGTAGGTGCCTCTGTAACTGTGACCATTCAGTGATTCAGTTCCAGTTGTCAGTGTGTTTCTCTAGGTGGTTCCACTGCACTCTGGGGCGTCGCTGTCTCTGTAACTGTCTCCATTCAGTGATTCAGTTCCAATTGTCTGTGTGTTTCTCTGGGTGGTTCCACTGCACTCTGGGATGTACCTGCCACTGTAACTGTGACCATTCAGTTATTCAGTTCCAATTGTCAGAGTCTTTCTCTGGGTGGGTCCACTGCACTTTGGGATGTAGCTGCCACTGTAACTGTGACCATTCAGTGATTCAGTTCCAATTGTCAGTGTCTTTCTCTGTGTGGTTCTACTGCACTCTTGTGTTTAGCTGCCTCTTTAACTCTGAGCATTCAGTGATTCAGTTCCAATTGTCAGTGTGTTTGTCTCGGTGGTTATACTGCACTCTGGGGCGTAGCTGCCACTGTAACTGTGACCATTCAGTGATTCATTTCCAATTGTCAGTGTGTTTCTCTCGGTGGTTATACTGCACTCTGGGGTGTAGCTGCCTCTTTAACTGTGACCACTCAGTGATCCAGTTCCACTTATCTGTGTGTTTCTCTGGGTGGGTCCACTGCACTCTGGTGTGTGGCTGCCTCTGTAAATGTGACCATTCAGTGATTCAGTTCCAATTGTCAGTGTGTTTCTCTGTGTGGTTCCACTGCACCCTAGGATGTAGCTGCCTCTGTAACTGTGACCATTCAGTGATACGGTTCCACTTGTCAGTGTGTTTCTCTGGGTGGTTCCACTGCACTCTGGGATGTAGCTGCCACTGTAACTGTGACCATTCAGTGATTCAGTTCCAATTGTCAGTGTGTTTCTCTGGGTGGTTCCACGGCACTCTGGGTTTAGCTGCCTCTGTAACTGTCTCTGTTCAGTGATTCAGGTGCTATTGTCAGTGGGTTTCTCTGTGTGGTTCCTCTACACTCTGCGGTATAGCTGCCTCTGTAAAAGTGACCATTCAGTGATTCAGTACCAATTCTCAGTGTGTTTCTCTGGGTGGGTCCACTGCACTCTGGGGTGTAGCTGCCTCTGTAACTGTGTCCATTCAGTGATTCAGTTCCAGTTGTCAGTGTGTTTCTCTCGGTGGTTCCACTGCACTCTGGTGTGTGGCTGCCTCTGTAACTGTGACCATTCAGTGATTCAGTTCCAATTGTCAGTGTGTTTCTCTGTGTTGTTCCACTGCACCCTAGGATGTAGCTGCCTCTGTAACTGTGACCATTCAGTGATTCGTTTCCAATTGTCAGTGCGTTTCTCAGGGTAGTTCCAATGCACTCGGGGGTGTAGGTGCCTCTGTAACTGTGACCATTCACTGATTCAGTTCCAGTTGTCAGTGTGTTTCTCTAGGTGGTTCCACTGCACTCTGGGGCGTCGCTGCCTCTGTAACTGTCTCCATTCAGTGATTCAGTTCCAATTGTCTGTGTGTTTCTCTGGGTGGGTCCACTGCACTCTGGGGTGTAGCTGCCTCTGTAACTGTGACCATTCAGTGATTCAGTTCCAATTGTCAGTGTGTTTCTCTCGGTCATTCTACGACACTCTGGGGTTTAGATGCCTCTGTAACTGTCTCCATTCAGAGTGGCGAATGTCGTGCCCCTGTTCAAAAAAGGGACTAGGGATAACCCTGGGAATTACAGGCCAGTTAGTCTTACTTCGGTGGTAGGCAAAGTAATGGAAAGGGTACTGAAGGATAGGATTTCTGAGCATCTGGAAAGACACTGCTTGATTAGGGATAGTCAGCACGGATTTGTGAGGGGTATGTCTTGCCTTACAAATCTTATTGAATTCTTTGAGGAGGTGACCAAGCATGTGGATGAAGGTAAAGCAGTGGATGTAGTGTACATGGATTTTAGTAAGGCATTTGATAAAGTTCCCCATGGTAGGCTTATGCAGAAAGTAAGGAGGCATGTGATAGTGGGAAATTTGGCCAGTTGGATAACGAACTGGCTAACCGATAGAAGTCAGAGAGTGGTGGTGGATGGCAAATATTCAGCCTGGATCCCAGTTACCAGTGGCGTACCGCAGGGATCAGTTCTGGGTCCTCTGCTGTTTGTGATTTTCATTAATGACTTGGATGAGGGAGTTGAAGGGTGGGTCAGTAAATTTGCAGATGATACGAAGATTGGTGGAGTTGTGGATAGTAAGGAGGGCTGTTGTCGGCTGCAAAGAGACATAGATAGGATGCAGAGCTGGGCTGAGAAGTGGCAGATGGAGTTTAACCCTGAAAAGTGTGAGGTTGTCCATTTTGGAAGGACAAATATGAATGCGGAATACAGGGTTAACGGTAGAGTTCTTGGCAATGTGGAGGAGCAGAGAGATCTTGGGGTCTATGTTCATACATCTTTGAAAGTTGCCACTCAAGTGGATAGAGCTGTGAAGAAGGCCTATGGTGTGCTCGCGTTCATTAACAGAGGGATTGAATTTAAGAGCCGTGAGGTGATGATGCAGCTGTACAAAACTCTGGTAAGGCCACATTTGGAGTACTGTGTCCAGTTCTGGTCGCCTCATTTTAGGAAGGATGTGGAAGCTTTGGAAAAGGTGCAAAGAAGATTTACCAGGATGTTGCCTGGAATGGAGAGTAGGTCTTACGAGGAAAGGTTGAGGGTGCTAGGCCTTTTCTCATTAGAACGGAGAAGGATGAGGGGCGACTTGATAGAGGTTTATAAGATGATCAGGGGAATAGATAGAGTAGACAGTCAGAGACTTTTTCCCCGGGTGGAACAAACCATTACAAGGGGACATAAATTTAAGGTGAAAGGTGGAAGATATAGGAGGGATATCAGAGGTAGGTTCTTTACCCAGAGAGTAGTGGGGGCATGGAATGCACTGCCTGTGGAAGTAGTTGAGTCGGAAACATTAGGGACCTTCAAGCAGCTATTGGATAGGTACATGGATTACGGTTAAATGATATAGTGTAGATTTCTTTGTTCTCAAGGGCAGCACGGTAGCATTGTGGATAGCACAATTGCTTCACAGCTCCAGGGTCCCAGGTTCGATTCCGGCTTGTGTCACTGACTGTGCGGAGTCTGCACGTCCTCCCCGTGTCTGCGTGGGTTTCCTCCGGGTGCTCCGGTTTCCTCCCACAATCCAAAGATGTGCAGGTTAGGTGAATTGGCCAATGATAAATTGCCCTTAATGTCCAAATTGCCCTTGGTGTTGGGTGAAGGTGTTGAGTTTGGGTAGGGTGCTCTTTCCAAGAGCCGGTGCAGACTCAAAGGGCCGAATGGCCTCCTTCTGCACTGTAAATTCAATGATAATCTATGATTAATCTAGGACAAAGGTTCGGCACAACATCGTGGGCCGAAGGGCCTGTTCTGTGCTGTATTTTCTATGTTCTATGTTCTATGTTCTATTCAGTGATTCAGTTCCAATTGTCAGTGTGTTTCTCTGGATGGTTCCACAGCTCTCTGGGGTGCAGCTGCCTCTGTAACTGTGACCATTCAATGTTTCACTTCAATTTGTCAGCGTGTTTCTCTGGGTGGTTCCACTGCACTTTGGGATGGACCTACCTCTGCAACTGTGACCATTCAGTGATTCAGTTCGAATTGTCAATGTGTTTCTCTGGGTGGTTCCACTGCACTCTGGGATGTAGCTGCCTCTATAACTGTGACCATTCAGTGATTCAGTTCCAATTGCCAGTGTGTTTCTCTCGGTCATTCTGCTACACTCTGGTGTTTAGCTGCCTCTGTAACTGTCTCCAATCAGTGATTCAGTTCCAATTGTCAATGTGTTTCTCTGGGTGTTTCCACTGCACTCTGGGATGTAGCTGCCTCTATAACTGTGACCATTCAGTGATTCAGTTCCAATTGTCAGTGTGTTTCTCTGTGTGGTTCCACTGCTCTCTGGTATGCAACTGCCTCTGTAACTATGTCCATTCAGTGATTCAGTTCCAATTGTCAGTGTGTTTCTCTCGGTGGTTCTACTGCACTCTGGGGTGTAGCTGCCACTGTAACTGTGACCAGTCAGAGATTGTGTTCCAATTGTCAGTGTGTTTCTCTCGGTTAATCTGCTGCACTCTGGGGTTTAGCTGCCTCAGTAACTGTCTCCATTCAGAGTTTCAGTTGCTATTGTCAGTGTGTTTCTCTGGGTGGGTGGACTGCACTCTGGGGTGTAGCTGCCTCTTTAACTGTGACCACTCAGTGATCCAGTTCCATTTATCTGTGTGTTTCTCTGGGTGGGTCCACTGCACTCTGGTGTGTGGCTGCCTCTGTAACTGTGACCATTCAGTGATTCATTTCCAATTGTCAGTGTGTTTCTCTGTGTGGTTCCACTGCACCCTAGGATGTAGCTGCCTCTGTAACTGTGACCATTCAGTGATACGGTTCCAATTGTCAATTCGTTTCTCTGGGTAGTTACAATGCACTCGGGGGTGTAGGTGCCTCTGTAACTGTGACCATTCAGTGATTCAGTTCCAGTTGTCAGTGTGTTTCTCTAGGTGGTTCCACTGCACTCTGGGGCGTCGCTGTCTCTGTAACTGTCTCCATTCAGTGATTCAGTTCCAATTGTCTGTGTGTTTCTCTGGGTGGTTCCACTGCACTCTGGGATGTACCTGCCACTGTAACTGTGACCATTCAGTTATTCAGTTCCAATTGTCAGAGTCTTTCTCTGGGTGGGTCCACTGCACTTTGGGATGTAGCTGCCACTGTAACTGTGACCATTCAGTGATTCAGTTCCAATTGTCAGTGTCTTTCTCTGTGTGGTTCTACTGCACTCTTGTGTTTAGCTGCCTCTTTAACTCTGAGCATTCAGTGATTCAGTTCCAATTGTCAGTGTGTTTGTCTCGGTGGTTATACTGCACTCTGGGGCGTAGCTGCCACTGTAACTGTGACCATTCAGTGATTCATTTCCAATTGTCAGTGTGTTTCTCTCGGTGGTTATACTGCACTCTGGGGTGTAGCTGCCTCTTTAACTGTGACCACTCAGTGATCCAGTTCCACTTATCTGTGTGTTTCTCTGGGTGGGTCCACTGCACTCTGGTGTGTGGCTGCCTCTGTAAATGTGACCATTCAGTGATTCAGTTCCAATTGTCAGTGTGTTTCTCTGTGTGGTTCCACTGCACCCTAGGATGTAGCTGCCTCTGTAACTGTGACCATTCAGTGATACGGTTCCACTTGTCAGTGTGTTTCTCTGGGTGGTTCCACTGCACTCTGGGATGTAGCTGCCACTGTAACTGTGACCATTCAGTGATTCAGTTCCAATTGTCAGTGTGTTTCTCTGGGTGGTTCCACGGCACTCTGGGTTTAGCTGCCTCTGTAACTGTCTCTGTTCAGTGATTCAGGTGCTATTGTCAGTGGGTTTCTCTGTGTGGTTCCTCTACACTCTGCGGTATAGCTGCCTCTGTAAAAGTGACCATTCAGTGATTCAGTACCAATTCTCAGTGTGTTTCTCTGGGTGGGTCCACTGCACTCTGGGGTGTAGCTGCCTCTGTAACTGTGACCATTCAGTGATTCAGTTCCAATTGTCAGCTTGTTTCTCTGGTTGGTTCCACTGCAGTCTGGGGTGTAGCTGTCTCTGTAACTGTGACCATTCAGTGATTCAGTTCCAATTGTCAGTGTGTTTCTCTGGGTGGGTCCACTGCACTCTGGGGTGTAGCTGCCTCTGTAACTGTGACCATTCAGTGATTCAGTTCCAATTGTCAGTGTATCTCTGTGTGGTCACTTCTCTCTGGTATGTAGCTGACTCTGTAACTGTGACCGTTCAGTGATTCAGTTCCAATTCTCAGTGTGTTTCTCTGGGTGGGTCCACTGCAATCTGGGGTGTAGCTGCCTCTGTAACTGTGTCCATTCAGTGATTCAGTTCCAGTTGTCAGTGTGTTTCTCTCGGTGGTTCCACTGCACTCTGGTGTGTGGCTGCCTCTGTAACTGTGACCATTCAGTGATTCAGTTCCAATTGTCAGTGTGTTTCTCTGTGTTGTTCCACTGCACCCTAGGATGTAGCTGCCTCTGTAACTGTGACCATTCAGTGATTCGTTTCCAATTGTCAGTGCGTTTCTCAGGGTAGTTCCAATGTACTCGGGGGTGTAGGTGCCTCTGTAACTGTGACCATTCAGTGATTCAGTTCCAGTTGTCAGTGTGTTTCTCTAGGTGGTTCCACTGCACTCTGGGGCGTCGCTGCCTCTGTAACTGTCTCCATTCAGTGATTCAGTTCCAATTGTCTGTGTGTTTCTCTGGGTGGGTCCACTGCACTCTGGGGTGTAGCTGCCTCTGTAACTGTGACCATTCAGTGATTCAGTTCCAATTGTCAGTGTGTTTCTCTCGGTCATTCTACGACACTCTGGGGTTTAGATGCCTCTGTAACTGTCTCCATTCAGAGTGGCGAATGTCGTGCCCCTGTTCAAAAAAGGGACTAGGGATAACCCTGGGAATTACAGGCCAGTTAGTCTTATTTCGGTGGTAGGCAAAGTAATGGAAAGGGTACTGAAGGATAGGATTTCTGAGCATCTGGAAAGACACTGCTTGATTAGGGATAGTCAGCACGGATTTGTGAGGGGTATGTCTTGCCTTACAAATCTTATTGAATTCTTTGAGGAGGTGACCAAGCATGTGGATGAAGGTAAAGCAGTGGATGTAGTGTACATGGATTTTAGTAAGGCATTTGATAAAGTTCCCCATGGTAGGCTTATGCAGAAAGTAAGGAGGCATGCGATAGTGGGAAATTTGGCCAGTTGGATAACGAACTGGCTAACCGATAGAAGTCAGAGAGTGGTGGTGGATGGCAAATATTCAGCCTGGATCCCAGTTACCAGTCGCGTACCGCAGGGATCAGTTCTGGGTCCTCTGCTGTTTGTGATTTTCATTAATGACTTGGATGAGGGAGTTGAAGGGTGGGTCAGTAAATTTGCAGATGATACGAAGATTGGTGGAGTTGTGGATAGTAAGGAGGGCTGTTGTCGGCTGCAAAGAGACATAGATAGGATGCAGAGCTGGGCTGAGAAGTGGCAGATGGAGTTTAACCCTGAAAAGTGTGAGGTTGTCCATTTTGGAAGGACAAATATGAATGCGGAATACAGGGTTAACGGTAGAGTTCTTGGCAATGTGGAGGAGCAGAGAGATCTTGGGGTCTATGTTCATACATCTTTGAAAGTTGCCACTCAAGTGGATAGAGCTGTGAAGAAGGCCTATGGTGTGCTCGCGTTCATTAACAGAGGGATTGAATTTAAGAGCCGTGAGGTGATGATGCAGCTGTACAAAACTCTGGTAAGGCCACATTTGGAGTACTGTGTCCAGTTCTGGTCGCCTCATTTTAGGAAGGATGTGGAAGCTTTGGAAAAGGTGCAAAGAAGATTTACCAGGATGTTGCCTGGAATGGAGAGTAGGTCTTACGAGGAAAGGTTGAGGGTGCTAGGCCTTTTCTCATTAGAACGGAGAAGGATGAGGGGCGACTTGATAGAGGTTTATAAGATGATCAGGGGAATAGATAGAGTAGACAGTCAGAGACTTTTTCCCCGGGTGGAACAAACCATTACAAGGGGACATAAATTTAAGGTGAAAGGTGGAAGATATAGGAGGGATATCAGAGGTAGGTTCTTTACCCAGAGAGTAGTGGGGGCATGGAATGCACTGCCTGTGGAAGTAGTTGAGTCGGAAACATTAGGGACCTTCAAGCAGCTATTGGATAGGTACATGGATTACGGTTAAATGATATAGTGTAGATTTCTTTGTTCTCAAGGGCAGCACGGTAGCATTGTGGATAGCACAATTGCTTCACAGCTCCAGGGTCCCAGGTTCGATTCCGGCTTGTGTCACTGACTGTGCGGAGTCTGCACGTCCTCCCCGTGTCTGCGTGGGTTTCCTCCGGGTGCTCCGGTTTCCTCCCACAATCCAAAGATGTGCAGGTTAGGTGAATTGGCCAATGATAAATTGCCCTTAATGTCCAAATTGCCCTTGGTGTTGGGTGAAGGTGTTGAGTTTGGGTAGGGTGCTCTTTCCAAGAGCCGGTGCAGACTCAAAGGGCCGAATGGCCTCCTTCTGCACTGTAAATTCAATGATAATCTATGATTAATCTAGGACAAAGGTTCGGCACAACATCGTGGGCCGAAGGGCCTGTTCTGTGCTGTATTTTCTATGTTCTATGTTCTATGTTCTATTCAGTGATTCAGTTCCAATTGTCAGTGTGTTTCTCTGGATGGTTCCACAGCTCTCTGGGGTGCAGCTGCCTCTGTAACTGTGACCATTCAATGTTTCACTTCAATTTGTCAGCGTGTTTCTCTGGGTGGTTCCACTGCACTTTGGGATGGACCTACCTCTGCAACTGTGACCATTCAGTGATTCAGTTCGAATTGTCAATGTGTTTCTCTGAGTGGTTCCACTGCACTCTGGGATGTAGCTGCCTCTATAACTGTGACCATTCAGTGATTCAGTTCCAATTGCCAGTGTGTTTCTCTCGGTCATTCTGCTACACTCTGGTGTTTAGCTGCCTCTGTAACTGTCTCCAATCAGTGATTCAGTTCCAATTGTCAATGTGTTTCTCTGGGTGTTTCCACTGCACTCTGGGATGTAGCTGCCTCTATAACTGTGACCATTCAGTGATTCAGTTCCAATTGTCAGTGTGTTTCTCTGTGTGGTTCCACTGCTCACTGGTATGCAACTGCCTCTGTAACTATGTCCATTCAGTGATTCAGTTCCAATTGTCAGTGTGTTTCTCTCGGTGGTTCTACTGCACTCTGGGGTGTAGCTGCCACTGTAACTGTGACCATTCAGAGATTGTGTTCCAATTGTCAGTGTGTTTCTCTCGGTTAATCTGCTGCACTCTGGGGTTTAGCTGCCTCAGTAACTGTCTCCATTCAGAGTTTCAGTTGCTATTGTCAGTGTGTTTCTCTGGGTGGGTGGACTGCACTCTGGGGTGTAGCTGCCTCTGTAACTGTGACCATTCAGTGATTCACTTCCAATTGTCAGTGTTTTTCTCTGGGTGGTTCCACTGCACTTTGGGATGGACCTACCTCTGTAACTGTGACCATTCGGTGATTCAGTTCCAATTGACAGTGTGTATCTCTGGGTGGTTCCACTGCACTCTGGGGTGTAGCTGCCTCTGTAAATGTGGCCATTCAGTGATTCAGTTCCAAATGTCAATTTCTTTCACTGGGCTGTTCCACTGCTCACTGGGATGTAGCTGCGTCTGTAACAGTGACCATTCAGTGATTCAGTTCCAATTGTCAGTGTGTTTCTCTGGGTGGTTCCACTGCTCTCTGGGGTGTAGCTGACTCTATTACTGTAACCATTCAGTGATTCAGTTCCAATTGTCAGTGTGTTTCTCTGGGTGGTTCTACTGCATTCTGGGGCGTGGCTGCCACTGTAACTGTGAACATTCAGAGATTCAGTTGCTATTGTCAGTGTGTTTATCTCGGTCATTCTACTACACTCTGGGGTTTAGCTGCCTCTGTAACTGTCTCCATTCAGTGATTCAGTTCCAATTGTCAGTGTGTTTCTCTGGGTGGGTGCACTGCACTCTGGGGTGTAGCTGCCTCTGTAACTGTGACCATTCAGTGATTCACTTCCAATTGTCAGTGTTTTTCTCTGGGTGGTTCCACTGCACTTTGGGATGGACCTACCTCTGTAACTGTGGCCATTCAGTGATTCAGTTCCAATTGTCAGTGTGTATCTCTGGGTGGTTCCACTGCACTTTGGGGTGTAGCTGCGTCTGTAAATGTGGCCATTCAGTGATTCAGTTCCAAATGTCAATTTCTTTCACTGGGCTGTTCCACTGCTCACTGGGATGTAGCTGCATCTGTAACTGTGACCATTCAGTGATTCAGTTCCAATTGTCAGTGTGTTTCTCTGGGTGGTTCCACTGCTTCTGGGGTGTAGCTGACTCTATTACAGTAACCATTCAGTGATTCAGTTCCAATTGTCAGTGTGTTTCTCTCGGTGGTTCTACTGCATTCTGGGGCGTGGCTGCCACTGTAACTGTGAACATTCAGTGAATCAGTTCCAATTGTCAGTGTGTTTCTCTCGGTCATTCTACTACACTCTGGGGTTTAGCTGCCTCTGTAACTGTCTCCATTCAGTGATTCAGTTCCAATTGTCAATGTGTTTCTCTGGGTGGTTCCACTGTACTCTGGGATGTAGCTGCCTCTATAACTGTGACCATTCAGTGATTCAGTTCCAATTGTCAGTGTGTTTCTCTGTGTGGTTCCACTGCTCTCTGGTATGTAACTGCCTCTGTAACAGTCTCCATTCAGTGATTCAGTTCCAATTGTCAATGTGTTTCTCTCGGTGGTTCAACTGCACTCTGGGGTTTAGCTGCCTCTGTAACTGTCTCCATTCAGAGATTCAGTTGCTATTGTCAGTGTGTTTCTCTGGATTTTTCCACTGCACTCTGCGGCATAGCTGCCTCTGTAACTGTGACCACTCAGTGATTCAGTTCCAATTGTCAGTGTGTTTCTCTCGGTCATTCTACGACACTCTGGGGTTTAGATGCCTCGGTAACTGTCTCCATTCAGAGATTCAGTTGCTTTTGTCAGTGTGTTTCTCTGGTTGGTTCCACTGCACCCTGGGATGTAGCTGCCTCTTTAACTGTGACCACTCAGTGATTCAGTTCCACTTATCTGTGTGTTTCTCTGAGTGGGTCCACTGCACTCTGGTGTGTGGCTGCCTCTGTAACTGTGACCATTCAGTGATTCAGTTCCAATTGTCAGTGTGTTTCTCTGTGTTGTTCCACTGCACCCTAGGATGTAGGTGCCTCTGTAACTGTGACCATTCAGTGATTCAGTTCCAGTTGTCAGTGTGTTTCTCTAGGTGGTTCCACTGCACTCTGGGGCGTCGCTGCCTCTGTAACTGTCTCCATTCAGTGATTCAGTTCCAATTGTCTGTGTGTTTCTCTGGTTGGGTCCACTGCACTCTGGGGTGTAGCTGCCTCTGTAACTGTGACCATTCAGTGATTCAGTTCCAATTGTCAGTGTGTTTCTCTGGGTGCGTCCACTGCACTGTGGAGTGTTGCTGTCTCTGGAACAGTGACCATTCAGTGATTCAGTTCCAATTGTCAGTGTATCTATGTGTGGATCCACTTCTCTCTGGTATGTAGCTGACTCTTTAACTGTGACCATTCAGTGATTCAGTTCCAATTCTCAGTGTGTTTCTCTGGGTGGGTCCACTGCACTCCGGTGCGTCGCTGCCTCTGTAACTGTCTCCATTCAGTGATTCAGTTCCAATTGTCTGTGTGTTTCTCTCGGATATCTACTGCACTCTGGGTTCAGCTGCCTCTGTAACTGTCTCCGTTCAGTGATTCAGTTGCTATTGTCAGTGTGTTTCTCGGTGTGGTTCCACTGCACTCTGGTATGTAGCTGACACTGTAAATGTGACCATTCAGTGATTCAGTTACTATTGTCAGCGTGTTTCTCTGGGTGGTTCCACTGCACTCTGGGGTGCAGCTGCCTCTGTAATTGTGACCATTCAGTGATTCCGTTCCAATTGTCAGTGTGTTTCTCTGGATGGATCCAATGCCCTCTGGTGTGTCGCTGCCTCTGTAACTGTGACCATTCAGTGATTCAGTTCCAATTGTCAGTATGTTTCTCTGGGTGCGTCAACTGCACTCTGGAGTGTTGCTGCCTCTGGAACAGTGACCATTCAGTGATTCAGTTCCAGTTGTCAGTGTGTTTCTCTGGGTGGTTCCACTGCACTCTGTGATGTAGCTGCCACTGTAACTGTGACTATTCAGTGATTCAGTTCCAATTGTCAGTGTGTTTCTCTGGGTGGTTCCAATGCACTCTGGGGTGTAGCTGCCTCTGTAACTCTGACCATTCAGTGATTCAGTTCCAATTGTCAGTGTGTTTCTCTCGGCATTTCTACTGCCCTCTGGAGTGTAGCTGCCACTGCAACTGTGTCCATTCAGTGAATCAGTTCCAATTGTCAGTGTGTTTCACTTGGATTTCTACTGCACTCTGGGTTTAGCTGCCTCTGTAACTGTCTCCGATCAGTGATTCAGTTGCTATTGTCAGTGTGTTTCTCTGTGTGGTTCCTCTACACTCTGCGGTATAGCTGCCTCTGTAACAGTGACCATTCAGTTCCAATTCTCAGTGTGTTTCTCTGGGTGGGTCCACTGCACTCTGGGGTGTAGCTGCCTCTGTAACTGTGACCATTCAGTTCCAATTGTCAGTGTATCTCTGTGTGGCCACTTCTCTCTGGTATGTAGCTAACTCTGTAAATGTGACCATTCAGTGATTCAGTTGCTATTGTCAGTGTGTTTCTCGGTGTGGTTCCACTACACCCTGCGGTATAGCTGCCTCTGTAACTGTGACCATTCAGTGATTCAGTTCCAATTCTCAGTGTGTTTCTCTGGGTGGGTCCACTGCACTCTGGGGTGTAGCTGCCTCTGTAACTGTGACCATACCGTGATTCAGTTCCAATTGTAAGTGTGTTTCTCTGTGTGGTTCCACTGCACTCTTGGGTGTAGCTGCCTCTTTTAACTCTGACCATTCAGTGATTCAGTTCCAATTGTCAGTGTGTTTCTCTCGGTGGTTATACTGCACTCTGGGGTGTAGCTGCCACTGTAACTGTGACCATTCAGTGATTCAGTTCCAATTGTCAGTGTGTTTCTCTCGGTGATTCTACTGCACTCTGAGGTGTAGGTGCCTCTGTAACTGTGTCCATTCAGTGATTCTGTTCCAGTTGTCAGTGTGTTTCTCTGTGTGGTTCCACTGCACCCTGGGATGTAACTGCCTCTTTAACTGTGACCATTCAGTGATTCAGTTCCAATTGTCAGTGTGTTTCTCTGTGTTGTTCCACTGCACCCTAGGATGTAGCTGCCTCTGTAACTGTGACCATTCAGTGATTCGTTTCCAATTGTCAGTGCATTTCTCTGGGTAGTTCCAATGCACTCGGGGGTGTAGGTGCCTCTGTAACTGTGACCATTCAGTGATTCAGTTCCAGTTGTCAGTGTGTTTCTCTAGGTGGTTCCACTGCACTCTGGGGCGTCTCTGCCTCTGTAACTGTCTCCATTCAGTGATTCAGTTCCAATTGTCTGAGTGTTTCTCTGGGTGGGCCAACTGCACTCTGGGGTGTAGCTGCCTCTGTAACTGTGACCATTCATTGATTCAGTTCCAATTGTCAGTGTGTTTCTCTGGGTGCGTCCACTGCACTCTGGAGTGTTGCTGCCTCTGGAACAGTGACCATTCAGTGATTCAGTTCCAATTGTCAGTGTATCTATGTGTGGATTCACTTCTCTCTGGTATGTAGCTGACTCTGTAACTGTGACCATTCAGTGATTCAGTTCCAATTGTCAGTGTGTTTCTCTGGGTGAGTCCACTGCACTCTGGGGTGTTGCTGCCTCTGTAACAGTGACCATTCAGTAATTCAGTTCCAATTGTCAGTGTATCTATGTGTGGTTCCACTTCTCTCTGTTATGTAGCTGACTCTGTAACTGTGACCATTCAGTGATTCAGTTCCAATTGTCAGTGTGTTTCTATAGATGGTTCCACTGCACCCTGGGATGTAGGTGCCTCTGTAACTGTGGCCATTCAGTGATTCAGTTCCAATTGTCAATGTGTTTCTCTGGTTGGTTCAACTGCACTCGGGGGTGTAGGTGCCTCTGTAACTGTGACCATTTAGTGATTCAGTTCCAGTTGTCAGTGTGTTTCTATAGATGGTTCCACTGCACCCTGGGATGTAGGTGCCTCTGTAACTGTGACCATACCGTGATTCAGTTCCAATTCTCAGTGTGTTTCTCTGTGTGGGTCCACTGCACTCTGGGGTGTAGCTGCCTCTGTAACTGTGACCATTCAGTGATTCAGTTACAATTGTCAGTGTATCTCTGTGTGGTCACTTCTCTCTGGTATGTAGCTACCTCTGTAACTGTGACCATTCAGTGATTCAGTTCCAATTCTCAGTGTGTTTCTCTGGGTGGATCCAATGCACTCTGGTGTGTCGCTGCCTCTGTAACTGTGACCATTCAGTGATTCAGTTCCAATTGTCAGTGCATTTCTCTAGGTGGTTCTACTGAACACTGGCGTGTAGCTGCCTCTGTAACTGTGACCATTCAGTGATTCAGTTCCAATTGTCAGTGTGTTTCTCTGGATGGTTCCACTGCTCTCTGGGCTGTAGCTGCCTCTGTAACTGTGACAATTCAGTGATTCAGTTCCAATTGTCAGTGTGTCTCTCTAGTTGGTTCCACTGCACTCTGGGGTGTAGCTGTCTCTGTAACTGTGACCATTCAGTGATTCAGTTCCTCTTGTCAGTGTGTTTCTCTGGGTTGTTCCACTGCACCCTGGTGTGTAGCTGCCACTGTAAGTGTGACCATTTAGTGATTCTGTTCCAATTATCAGTGTATTTCTCTGGGTGGTTCTACTGAACTCTGGAATGTAGCTGCCTCTGTAACTGTGACCATTCAGTGATTCAGTTCCAATTGTCAGTGTGTTTCTCAGGGTGGTTCCACTGCACTCTGGGGTGTAGCTGCCTCTGCAACTGTGACCATTCAGTGATTCAGTTCCAATTGTCAGTGTGGCTCTCGGGAATGTACCACTTCGCTCTGGGGTGTAGCTGCCTCTGTATCTGTGACTATTCAGTGATTCAGTTCCAATTGTCAGTGTGTTTCTCTGGGTGGTTCCACTGCACTCTGGGGTGCAGCTGCCTCTGGAACTGTGACCATTCAGTGATTCAGATCCAATTGTCAGTGTGTTTGTCTGGGTGATTCCACTGCTCTCTGGGATGTAGCTGCTTCTGTAACTGTGACCATTCAATGTTTCACTTCCAATTGTCAGCGTGTTTCTCTGGGTGGTTCCACTTCACTTTGGGATGGACCTACCTCTGCAACTGTGACCATTCAGTGATTCAGTTCGAATTGACAGTGTGTTTCTCTGGGTGGTTCCACTGCACTCTGGGGTGTAGCTGCCTCTGTAAATGTGGACATTCAGTGATTCAGTTCCAATTGTCAATGTGCTTCTCTGGGTGGTTCCACTGCACTCTGGGATGTAGCTGCCTCTATAACTGTGACCATTCAGTGATTCAGTTCCAATTGCCAGTGTGTTTCTCTCGGTCATTCTGCTACACTCTGGGGTTTAGCTGCCTCTGTAACTGTCTCCAATCAGTGATTCAGTTCCAATTGTCAGTGTGTTTCTCTGGGTGGTTCCACTGCACTCTGGGATGTAGCTGCCTCTATAACTGTGACCATTCAGTGATTCAGTTCCAATTGTCAGTGTGTTTCTCTGTGTGGTTCCACTGCTCTCTGGTATGCAACTGCCTCTGTAACTGTGTCCATTCAGTGATTCAGTTCCAATTGTCAATGTGTTTCTCTCGGTGGTTCTACTGCACTCTGGGGTGTAGCTGCCACTGTAACTGTGACCATTCAGAGATTGTGTTCCAATTGTCAGTGTGTTTCTCTCGGTTAATCTGCTGCACTCTGGGGTTTAGCTGCCTCAGTAACTGTCTCCATTCAGAGATTCAGTTGCTATTGTCAGTGTGTTTCTCTGGGTGGTTCCACTGCACTTTGGGATGGACCTACCTCTGTAACTGTGACCATTCAGTGCTTCAGTTCCAATTGTCAGTGTGTATCTCTGGGTGGTTCCACTGCACTCTGGGGTGTAGCTGCCTCTGTAAATGTGGCCATTCAGTGATTCAGTTCCAAATGTCAATTTCTTTCACTTGGCTGTTCCACTGCTCACTGGGATGTAGCTGCTTCTGTAACTGTGACCATTCAGTGATTCAGTTCCAATTGTCAGTGTGTTTCTCTGGGTGGTTCCACTTCTCTCTGGGGTGTAGCTGACTCTATTACTGTAACCATTCAGTGATTCAGTTCCAATTGTCAGTGTGTTTCTCTCGGTGGTTCTACTGCATTCTGGGGCGTGGCTGCCACTGTAACTGAGAACATTCAGTGAATCAGTTCCAATTGTCAGTGTGTATCTCTCGGTCATTATACTACACTCTGGGGTTTAGCTGCCTCTGTAACTGTCTCCATTCAGTGATTCAGTTCCAATTGTCAATGTGTTTCTCTGGGTGGTTCCACTGTACTCTGGGATGTAGCTGCCTCGGTAACTGTGACCATTCAGTGATTCAGTTCCAATTGTCAGTGTGTTTCTCTGGGTGCGTCCACTGCACTCTGTGGTGTTGCTGCCTCTGTAACAGTGACCATTCAGTGATTCAGTTCCAATTATCAGTGTGTTTCTCTGGGCTGTTCCACTGCTCTCTGGGATGTAGCTGCATCTGTCACTGTGACCATTCAGTGATTCAGTTCCAATTGTCAGTGTGTTTCTCTGGGTGGTTCCACCGCTCTCTTGGGTGTAGCTGCCTCTGTAACTGTGACCATTCAGTTATTCAGTTCCAATTGTCAGTGTGTTTCTCTTGGTGGTTCTACTGCACTCTGGGGTGTGGCTGCCACTGTAACTGTGACCATTCAGTGATTCAGTTCCAATTGTCAGTGTATTTCTCTCGGTCATTCTACTACACTCTGGGGTTCAGCTGCCTCTGTAACTGTCTCCATTCAGTGATTCAGTTCCAATTGTCAATGTGTTTCTCTGGGTGGTTCCACTGCACTCTGGGATGTAGCTGCCTCTGCAACTGTGACCATTCAGTGATTCAGTTCCAATTGTCAGTGTGTTTCTCTGTGTAGTCCCACTGCTCTCTGGTATGTTGCTGTCTCTGTAACTGTGACTATTAAGTGATTCAATTCCAATTGTCAGTGTGTTTCTCTCGGTTAATCTGCTGCACTCTGGGGTTTAGCTGCCTCTGTAACTGTCTACATTCAGAGATTCAGTTGCTATTGTAAGTGTGTTTCTCTGGTTGGTTCCACTGCACTCTGCGGCATAGCTGCCTCTGTAACTGTGACCATTTAGTGATTCAGTTCCAATTGTCAGTGTGTTTCTCTGGGTGGTTCCACTGCACTCTGGGATGTAGCTGCCTCTGTAACTGTGACCATTCAGTGATTCAGTTCCAATTGTCAGTGTGTTTCTCTTGGTGGTTCTACTGCACTCAGGGGTGTGGCTGCCACTGTAACTGTGACCATTCAGTGATTACATTCCAATTGTCAGTGTGTTTCTCTCGGTCATTCTACTACACTCTGGGGTTCAGCTGCCTCTGTAACTGTCTCCATTCAGATATTGAGTTGCTATTGTCAGTCTGTTTCTCTGGGTGGTTCCACTGCACTCTGGGGTGAAGCTGCCTCTGTAACTGTGACCATTCAATGATTCAGTTCCAATTCTCTGTGTGTTTTTTTCTGGGTGGGCCCACTGCACTCTGGGTTGTAGTCGCCTCTGTAAATGTGGCCATACAGTGATTCAGTTCCAATTGTGAGTGTGTTTCTCTGGGCTGTTCCACTGCTCTCTGGGATGTAGCTGCATCTGTAACTGTGACCATTCAGTGATCCAGTTCCATTTGTCAGTGTGTTTCTCTGGGTGGTTCCACTGCTCTCTTGGGTGTAGCTGCCTCTGTAACTGTGACAATTCAGTTATTCAGTTCCAATTGTCAGTGTCTTTCTCTCGGTGGTTCTACTGCACTCTGGGGTGTGGCTGCCACTGTAACTGTGACCGTTCAGTGATTCAGTTTCAATTGTCAGTGTGTTTCTCTCGGTTATTCTACTACACTCTGGGGTTCAGCTGCCTCTGTAACTGTGACCATTCAGAGATTCAGTTCCAATTGTCAGTGTGTTTCTCTGTGTGGTTCCACTGCACTCTGGGGTTTAGCTGCCTCTGTAACTGTCTCCATTCAGAGATTCAGTTGCTATTGTCAGTGTGTTTCTCTGGGTGATTCCACTGCACTCTGGTGTGTAGCTGCCTCTGTAACTGTGACCATTCAGTGATTCAGTTCCAATTGTCAGTGTGTTTCTCTGGGTGCGTCCACTGCACTCTGTGGTGTTGCTGCCTCTGTAACAGTGACCATTCAGGGACTAAGTTCCAATTATCAGTGTATCTCTGTGTGGTTCCACTGCACTCTGGGATGTAGCTGACTCTTTAACTGTGACCATTCAGTGATTCAGTTCCTATTGTCAGTGTGTTTCTCTGGGTGGTTCCACTGCACTCTGGGATGTAGCTGCTCTTTAACTGTGACCATTCAGTGATTCAGTTCCTATTGTTAGTGTGTTTCTCTGGGTGGTTCCACTGCACTCTGGGTTGTGGCTGCCTCTGTAACTGTGACCATTCAGTGATTCAGTTCCAATTGTCAGTGTGTTTGTCTGGGTGGGTCAACTGCACTCTGGGGTGTAGCTGTCTCTAACAGTGACCATTCAGTGATTCAGTTCCAATTGTCAGTGTGTTTCTCTAGGTGGTCCACTGCACTCTCGGATGTAGCTGCCTCTGTAACTGTGACCATTCAGTGATTCAGTTCCTATTGTCAGTGTGTTTCTCTGGGAGGTTCTACTGCACTCTCGGATGTAGCTGCCGCTGTAACTGTGACCATTCAGTGTTTCAGTTCCAATTGTCAGTGTGTTTCCCTGGATGGGTCCTCTGCACTATGGAATTTAGCTGCCGTGTAACAGTGACCATTCAGTGATCCATTTCCAATTGTCAGTGTGTTTTCCTGGATGGTTCCACTGCTCACTGGTGTGTAGCTGCCTCTGTAACTGTGACCATTCAGTGATTCAGTTCCTATTGTCACTGTGTTTCTTTGGGTGGTTACACTGCACTCTGGGATGTAGCTGCCTCTGTAACTGTGACCATTCAGTGATTCAGTTCTAATTGTCAGTGTGTTGTTTCTCCCGGTGGTTCTACTGCACTCTGGACTGCAGCTGCCTCTGTAACTGTGACCATTCAGTGATTAAGTTCAAATTGTCAGTGCATTTCTCTGGCTGGTTTTACTGCACACTGGCGTTTTGCTGCCTCTGTAACAGTGACTATTCAGAGATTCAATTCCAATTGTCAGTGTGTTTCTCTGGATGATTCCACTGCTCTCTGGGCTGTAGCTGACTCTGTAACTGTGACCATTCAGCGATTTAGTTCCAATTGTCAGTGTGTTTCTCTGGGTGGTTCCACTGCACTATGGGGTGTAGCTACCTCTGTAAATGTGGCCATTCAGTGATTCAGTTCCAATTGTCAATGTGTTTCTCTGGGCTGTTCCACTGCTCTCTGGGATGTAGCTGCAATTGTATCTGTGACCATTCAGTGATTCAGTTCCAATTGTCAGTGTGTTTCTCTTGATGGTTCCACTGCACTCTGGGGTGTAGCTACCTCTGTAACTGTGACCATTCAGTTATGCAGTTCCAATTGTCAGTGTGTTTCTCTGGGTGGTTCCACTGCACTAGGTGGTGTAGGTGCCTCTGTAACTGTGACCATTCAGTGATTCAGTTCCAATTGTCAGTGTGTTTCTCTAGGTGGTCCACTGCACTCTCGGATGTAGCTGCCTCTGTAACTGTGACCATTCAGTGATTCAGTTCATATTGTCAGTGTGTTTCTCTGGGAGGTTCCACTGCACTCTGGGGAGTAGCTGCCTCTCTAACGTGACCATTCAATGATTCAGTTCCAATTGTCAGTGTGTTTCTCTGGGTGGTTCCACTGCACTCTGGGGTGTAGCTGCCTCTGTAACTGTGACCATTCAGTGATCCAGTTCCAATTGTCAGTGTGTTTCTCTGGGTCATTCTACTGCACTCTGAGATGTAGCTGCCTCTTTAACTGTGACCATTCTGTGATTCAGTTCCAATTGTCAGAGTGTTTCTCTGTGTGGTTCCACTGCACTCTGGGGTGTAGCTGCCACTGTCACTGTGACCATTCAGTGATTCAGTTCCAATTGTCACTGTGTTAGTCTCGGTGAATCTACTGCACTCTGGGGTTTAGATGCCTCTGTCACTGTGGCCATTCAGTGATTCAGTTCCAATTCTCAGTGTGTTTCTCTGGGTGGGTCCACTGCACTCTGGGGTGTAGCCGCCTCTGTAACTGTGACCATTCAATGATTCAGTTCCAATTGTCACTGTGTTTCTCTGGGTGGTTCCACTGCTCACTGGTGCGTAGCTGCCTCTGTAACTGTGACCATTTAGTGATTCAGTTCCAATTGTCAGTGTGTTTCTCTGGGTGGTTCCACTGCACTCTGGGATGTAGCTGCCTCTGTAACTGTGACCATTCAGTGATTCAGTTCCAATTGTCAGTGTGTTTCTCTTGGTGGTTCTACTGCACTCAGGGGTGTGGCTGCCACTGTAACTGTGACCATTCAGTGATTACATTCCAATTGTCAGTGTGTTTCTCTCGGTCATTCTACTACACTCTGGGGTTCAGCTGCCTCTGTAACTGTCTCCATTCAGATATTGAGTTGCTATTGTCAGTCTGTTTCTCTGGGTGGTTCCACTGCACTCTGGGGTGAAGCTGCCTCTGTAACTGTGACCATTCAATGATTCAGTTCCAATTCTCTGTGTGTTTTTTTCTGGGTGGGCCCACTGCACTCTGGGTTGTAGTCGCCTCTGTAAATGTGGCCATACAGTGATTCAGTTCCAATTGTGAGTGTGTTTCTCTGGGCTGTTCCACTGCTCTCTGGGATGTAGCTGCATCTGTAACTGTGACCATTCAGTGATCCAGTTCCATTTGTCAGTGTGTTTCTCTGGGTGGTTCCACTGCTCTCTTGGGTGTAGCTGCCTCTGTAACTGTGACAATTCAGTTATTCAGTTCCAATTGTCAGTGTCTTTCTCTCGGTGGTTCTACTGCACTCTGGGGTGTGGCTGCCACTGTAACTGTGACCGTTCAGTGATTCAGTTTCAATTGTCAGTGTGTTTCTCTCGGTTATTCTACTACACTCTGGGGTTCAGCTGCCTCTGTAACTGTGACCATTCAGAGATTCAGTTCCAATTGTCAGTGTGTTTCTCTGTGTGGTTCCACTGCACTCTGGGGTTTAGCTGCCTCTGTAACTGTCTCCATTCAGAGATTCAGTTGCTATTGTCAGTGTGTTTCTCTGGGTGATTCCACTGCACTCTGGTGTGTAGCTGCCTCTGTAACTGTGACCATTCAGTGATTCAGTTCCAATTGTCAGTGTGTTTCTCTGGGTGCGTCCACTGCACTCTGTGGTGTTGCTGCCTCTGTAACAGTGACCATTCAGGGACTAAGTTCCAATTATCAGTGTATCTCTGTGTGGTTCCACTGCACTCTGGGATGTAGCTGACTCTTTAACTGTGACCATTCAGTGATTCAGTTCCTATTGTCAGTGTGTTTCTCTGGGTGGTTCCACTGCACTCTGGGATGTAGCTGCTCTTTAACTGTGACCATTCAGTGATTCAGTTCCTATTGTTAGTGTGTTTCTCTGGGTGGTTCCACTGCACTCTGGGTTGTGGCTGCCTCTGTAACTGTGACCATTCAGTGATTCAGTTCCAATTGTCAGTGTGTTTCTCTAGGTGGTCCACTGCACTCTCGGATGTAGCTGCCTCTGTAACTGTGACCATTCAGTGATTCAGTTCCTATTGTCAGTGTGTTTCTCTGGGAGGTTCTACTGCACTCTCGGATGTAGCTTCCGCTGTAACTGTGACCATTCAGTGTTTCAGTTCCAATTGTCAGTGTGTTTCCCTGGATGGGTCCACTGCACTATGGAATTTAGCTGCCGTGTAACAGTGACCATTCAGTGATCCATTTCCAATTGTCAGTGTGTTTTCCTGGATGGTTCCACTGCTCACTGGTGTGTAGCTGCCTCTGTAACTGTGACCATTCAGTGATTCAGTTCCTATTGTCACTGTGTTTCTTTGGGTGGTTACACTGCACTCTGGGATGTAGCTGCCTCTGTAACTGTGACCATTCAGTGATTCAGTTCTAATTGTCAGTGTGTTGTTTCTCCCGGTGGTTCTACTGCACTCTGGACTGCAGCTGCCTCTGTAACTGTGACCATTCAGTGATTAAGTTCAAATTGTCAGTGCATTTCTCTGGCTGGTTTTACTGCACACTGGCGTTTTGCTGCCTCTGTAACAGTGACTATTCAGAGATTCAATTCCAATTGTCAGTGTGTTTCTCTGGATGATTCCACTGCTCTCTGGGCTGTAGCTGACTCTGTAACTGTGACCATTCAGCGATTTAGTTCCAATTGTCAGTGTGTTTCTCTGGGTGGTTCCACTGCTCTCTGGGATGTAGCTGCAATTGTATCTGTGACCATTCAGTGATTCAGTTCCAATTGTCAGTGTGTTTCTCTTGATGGTTCCACTGCACTCTGGGGTGTAGCTACCTCTGTAACTGTGACCATTCAGTTATGCAGTTCCAATTGTCAGTGTGTTTCTCTGGGTGGTTCCACTGCACTAGGTGGTGTAGGTGCCTCTGTAACTGTGACCATTCAGTGATTCAGTTCCAATTGTCAGTGTGTTTCTCTAGGTGGTCCACTGCACTCTCGGATGTAGCTGCCTCTGTAACTGTGACCATTCAGTGATTCAGTTCATATTGTCAGTGTGTTTCTCTGGGAGGTTCCACTGCACTCTGGGGAGTAGCTGCCTCTCTAACGTGACCATTCAATGATTCAGTTCCAATTGTCAGTGTGTTTCTCTGGGTGGTTCCACTGCACTCTGGGGTGTAGCTGCCTCTGTAACTGTGACCATTCAGTGATCCAGTTCCAATTGTCAGTGTGTTTCTCTGGGTCATTCTACTGCACTCTGAGATGTAGCTGCCTCTTTAACTGTGACCATTCTGTGATTCAGTTCCAATTGTCAGAGTGTTTCTCTGTGTGGTTCCACTGCACTCTGGGGTGTAGCTGCCACTGTCACTGTGACCATTCAGTGATTCAGTTCCAATTGTCACTGTGTTAGTCTCGGTGAATCTACTGCACTCTGGGGTTTAGATGCCTCTGTCACTGTGGCCATTCAGTGATTCAGTTCCAATTCTCAGTGTGTTTCTCTGGGTGGGTCCACTGCACTCTGGGGTGTAGCCGCCTCTGTAACTGTGACCATTCAATGATTCAGTTCCAATTGTCACTGTGTTTCTCTGGGTGGTTCCACTGCTCACTGGTGCGTAGCTGCCTCTGTAACTGTGACCATTCAGTGATTCAGTTCTAATTGTCAGTGTGTTGTTTCTCCCGGTGGTTCTACTGCACTCTGGACTGCAGCTGCCTCTGTAACTGTGACCATTCAGTGATTAAGTTCAAATTGTCAGTGCATTTCTCTGGGTGGTTTTACTGCAAACTGGCGTTTTGCTGCGTCTGTAACAGTGACTATTCAGAGATTCAATTCCAATTGTCAGTGTGTTTCTCTGGATGGTTCCACTGCTCTCTGGGCTGTAGCTGACTCAGTAACTGTGACCATTCAGCGATTTAGTTCCAATTGTCAGTGTGTTTCTCTGGGTGGTTCCACTGCACTATGGGGTGTAGCTACCTCTTTAAATGTGGCCATTCAGTGATTCAGTTCCAATTGTCAATGTGTTTCTCTGGGCTGTTCCACTGCTCTCTGGGATGTAGCTGCAATTGTATCTGTGACCATTCAGTGATTCAGTTCCAATTGCCAGTGTGTTTCTCTTGGTGGTTCCACTGCACTCTGGTGTGTAGCTGCCTCTGTAACTGTGACCATTCAGTGATTCAGTTCCAATTGTCAGTGTGTTTCTCTGGGTGGTTCCACTGCTCTCTGGGGTGCAGCTGCCTCTGTAACTGTGACCATTCAGTGATTCAGTTCTAATTGTCAGTGTGTTTCTCTGGGTGGTTCCACTGCTCTCTGGGGTGTAGCTGCCACTGGAACTGTGACCATTCAGCGATTCAGTTCCAATTGTCAGTGTTTTTCTCTCGGTCATTCTACTGCACTCTGAGATGTAGCTGCCTCTGTAACTGTGACCATTCTGTGATTCAGTTCCAATTGTCAGTGTGTTTCTCGGTGTGGTTCCACTGCACTCTGGGGTGTAGCTGCCACTGTCACTGTGACCATTCAGTGATTCAGTTCCAATTGTCACTGTGTTTCTCTCGGTGAATCTACTGCACTCTGGGGTTTAGCTGCCTCTGTAACTGTCTCCATTCAATGATTCAGTTGCTATTGTCAGTGTGTTTCTCTGGGTGGTTTCACTGCACTCTGCGATATAGCTGCCTCTGTAAATGTGACCATTCAGTGATTCAGTTCCAAATCTCAGTGTGTTTCTCTGGGGGGGGTCCACTGCACTCTGGTGTGTAGATGCCTCTGTAACTGTGACCTTTCAATGATTCAGTTCCAATTGTCAGTGTGATTCTCTTGTTGCGTCCACTGCACTCTGGGGTGTTGCCGCCTCTGTAACTGTGACCATTCAGTGATTCAGTTCCAATTGTATCTCTGTGTGGTTCCACTTCTCTCTTGTATGTAGCTGCCTCTGTAACTGTCTCCATTCAGTGTTTCAGTTGCTATTGTCAGTGTATTTCTCTGGGTGGTTCCACTGCACTATGCGGTATAGCTGTCTCTGTAACTGTGACCATTCAGTGATTCAGTTCCAATTCTCAGTGTGTTTCTCTGGGTGGTTCCACTGCACTCTGGAGTGTAGCTTCCTGTGTAACTGTGACCATTCAGTGATTCAGTTCCTATTGTCAGTGTGTTTCTCTGGGTGGTTCCACTGCACCCCGGTGTCTAGCTGCCACTGTAAATGTGACCATTCAGTGATTCAGTTCCAAGTGTCAATCTGTTTCTCTGGGTGTTCTACTGCACTCTGGGATGTAGCTGCCTCTGTAACTGTGACCATTACATGATTCAGTTCCAATTGTCAGTGTGTTTCTATGGGTTGTTCCACTGCACTCTGGGGTGTAGCTGCCTCTGTAACTGTGACCATTCAGTGATTCAGTTTCAATTGTCAGTGTGTTTCTCTGAATGGTTCCACTGCTCTCTGTGGTGTAGCTGCCTTTGCAACTGTGACATTTCAGTGATTCAGTTCCAACAGTCAGTGTGTTTCTCTGGGTGGTTCCACTGCACTCTGGGGAGTAGCTACCTCTCTAACTGTGACCATTCAATGATTCAGTTCCAATTGTCAGTGTGTTTCTCTGGGTGGTTCCACTGCACTCTGGTGTGTAGCTGCCTCTGTAACTGTGACCATTCAGTGATCCAGTTCCAATTGTCAGTGTGTTTCTCTGGGTCATTCTACTGCACTCTAAGATGTAGCTGCCTCTGTAACTGTGACCATTCTGTGATTCAGTTCCAATTGTCACTGTGTTTCTCTCGGTGAATCTACTGCACTCTGGGGTTTAGATGCCTCTGTAACTGTCTCCATTCAGTGATTTAGTTGCTATTGTCAGTGTGTTTTTCTGGGTGGTTCCACTGCACTCTGCGATATAGCTGCCTCTGTAACTGTGACCATTCAGTGATTCAGTTCCAAATCTCAGTGTGTTTCTCTGGGTGGGTCCACTGCACTCTGGTGTGTAGCTGCCTCTATAACTGTGACCTTTCAATGATTCAGTTCCAATTGTCAGTGTGTTTCTCTGGGTGCGTCCACTGCACTCTGGGGTGTTGCTGCCTCTGTAACTGCGGCCATTCAGTTATTCAGTTCCAATTCTCAGTGTGTTTCTCTGGGTGGGTCCACTGTACTCTGGGGTGTAGCCGCCTCTGTAACTGTGACCATTCAATGATTCAGTTCCAATTGCCAGTGTGTTTCTCTGGGTGGTTCCACTGCACTGTGGGGTGTAGCTGCCTCTGTAACTTTCACCATTCAGTGATTCAGTTCCAATTGTCAGTGTGTTGTTTCTCTCGGTGGTTCTACTGCACTCTGGGCTGCAGCTGCCTCTGTAACTGTGACCATTCAGTGATTCAGTTCCAATCGCCAGTGCATTTCTCTAGGTGGTTCTACTGCACACTGGTGTGTAGCTGCCACTGTAACTGTGACCATTCAGTGATTCAGTTCCAATTGTCAGTGTGTTTCTCTGGGTGGTTCCACTGCTCTCAGGTGTGCAGCTGCCTCTGTAACTGTGACCATTCAGTGATTCAGTTCTAATTGTCAGTGTGTTTCTCTGGGTGGTTCTACTGCTCTCTGGGGTGCAGCTGCCACTGGAACTGTGACCATTCAGTGATTCAGTTCCAATTGTCAGTGTTATTCTCTCCGTCATTCTACTGCATCTGAGATGTAGCTGCCTCTGTAACTGTGACCATTCTGTGATTCAGTTCCAATTGTCAGTGTGTTTCTCGGTGTGGTTCAACTGCACTCTGGGGTGTAGCTGCCACTGTCACTGTGACCATTCAGTGACTCAGTTCCAATTGTCACTGTGTTTCTCTCGGTGAATCTACTGCACTCTGGGGTTTAGCTGCCTCTGTAACTGTCTCCATTCAGTGATTCAGTTGCTATTGTCAGTGTGTTTCTCTGGGTGGTTCCACTGCACTCTGCGATATAGCTGCCTCTGTAAATGTGACCATTCAGTGATTCAGTTCCAAATCTCAGTGTGTTTCTCTGGGTGGGTCCACTGCACTCTGGGGTGTTGCTGCCTCTGTAACTGTGACCATTCAGTGATTCAGTTCCAATTGTATCTCTGTGTGGTTCCACTTCTCTCTTGTATGTAGCTGCCTCTGTAACTGTCTCCATTCAATGATTCAGTTCCAATTGTCAGTTTGTTTCTCTGGGTGGTTCCACTGCACTGTGGGGTGTAGCTGCCTCTGTAACTTTCACCATTCAGTGATTCAGTTCCATTTGTCAGTGTGTTGTTTCTCTCGGTGGTTCTACTGCACTCTGGGCTGCAGCTGCCTCTCTAACTGTGACCATTCAGTGATTCAGTTCCAATCGCCAGTGCATTTCTCTAGGTGGTTCTACTGCACACTGGTGTGTAGCTGCCTCTGTAACTGTGACCATTCAGTGATTCAGTTCCAATTGTCAGTGTGTTTCTCTTGGTGGTTCCACTGCTCTCTGGGGTGCAGCTGCCTCTGTAACTGTGACCATTCAGTGATTCAGTTCTAATTGTCAGTGTGTTTCTCTGGGTGGTTCCACTGCTCTTTGGGGTGTAGCTGCCACTGGAACTGTGACCGTTCAGTGATTCAGTTCCAATTGTCAGTGTTTTTCTCTCGGTCATTCTACTGCACTCTGAGATGTAGCTGCCTCTGTAACTGTGACCATTCTGTGATTCAGTTCCAATTGTCAGTGTGTTTCTCGGTGTGGTTCCACTGCACTCTGGGGTGTAGCTGCCACTGTCACTGTGACCATTCAGTGACTCAGTTCCAATTATCACTGTGTTTCTCTCGGTGAATCTACTGCACTCTGGGGTTTAGCTGCCTCTGTAACTGTCTCCATTCAGTGATTCAGTTGCTATTGTCAGTGTGTTTCTCTGGGTGGTTTCACTGCAATCTGCGATATAGCTGCCTCTGTAAATGTGACCATTCAGTGATTCAGTTCCAATTGTCAGTGTGATTCTCTGCGTGCGTCCACTGCACTCTGGGGTGTTGCCGCCTCTGTAACTGTGACCATTCAGTGATTCAGTTCCAATTGTTTCTCTGTGTGGTTCCACTTCTCTCTTATATGTAGCTGCCTCTGTAACTGTCTCCATTCAGTGTTTCAGTTGCTATTGTCAGTGTGTTTCCCTGGGTGGTTCCACTGCACTATGCGGTATAGCTGCCTCTGTAACTGTGACCATTCAGTGATTCAGTTCCAATTCTCAGTGTGTTTCTCTGAGTGGGTCCACTGCACTCTGGGGTGTAGCCGCCTCGGTAACTGTGACCATTCAATTATTCAGTTCCAATTGTCAGTGTGTTTCTCTGGGTGGTTCCACGGCACTCTGGGGTGTAGCTGCCTCTGTAACTTTCACCATTCAGTGATTCAGTTCCAATTGTCAGTGTGTTGTTTCTCTCGGTGGTTCTACTGCACTCTGGGCTGCAGCTGCCTCTGTAACTGTGACCATTCAGTGATTCAGTTCTAATTGTCAGTGTGTTTCTCTGGGTGGTTCCACTGCTCTCTGATGTGTAGCTGCCTCTGTAACTGTGACGATTCAGTGATTCAGTTCCAATTGTCAGTGTGTTTCTCTGGATGGTTCCACTGCTCTCTGGGGTGTAGCTGCCTCTTTAACTCTGACCATTCAGTGATTCAGTTCCAATCGTCAGTGCATTTCTCTCGGTGGTTCTACTGCACACTGGCGTGTAGCTGCCGCTGTAACTGTGACCATTCAGTGATTCAGTTCCTATTGTCAGCGTGTTTCTCTGGGTGTTTCCACTGCACCCTGGTGTCTAGCTGCCACTGTAAATGTGACCATTCAGTGATTCAGTTCCAAGAGTCAGTGTGGTTCTCTGGGTGGTTCTACTGCACTCTGGGATATAGCTGCCTCTGTAACTGTGACCATTCAATGATTCAGTTCCAATTGTCAGTGTGTTTCTCTGGGTTGTTCCACTACACTCTGGGGTTTAGCTGCCTCTGTAACTGTCTCCATTCAGTGACTCAGTTGCTATTGTCAGTGTGTTTCTCTGGGTGGTTCCATTGCACTCTGCGATATAGGTGCCTCTGTAACTGACCATTCAGTGATTCAGTTCCAAATCTCAGTGTGTTTCTCTGGGTTGTTCCACTGCTCTCTGTGGTTTAGCTGCCTCTGTAACTGTGACATTTCAGTGATTCAGTTCCAACTGTCAGTGTGTTTCTCTGGGTGCTTCCACTGCACTCTGGGATGTAGCTGCCTCTGTAACTGTGACCATTCAGTGATTCAGTTCCAATTGTCAGTGTGTTTCTCTGGGTGGTTCCACTGCTATCTGTGGTTTAGGTGCCTCTGTAACTGTGACATTACAGTAATTCAGTTCCAACTGTCAGTGTGTTTCTCTGAGTGGTTCCACTGCACTCTGGGGTGTAGCTGCCTCTGTAACTGTGACCATTCAATGATTCAGTTCCAATTGCCAGTGTGTTTCTCTGGATTGTTCCAATTCTCTCTGGGGTGTAGCTGCCTCTGCAACTGTGACCATTCAGTGATTCAGTTCCAATTGTCAGTGTGTTTCTCTGGGTGGTTCCACTGCTCTCTGGTGCATAGCTGCCTCTGTAACTGTGACCATTCAGTGATTCTTTTCCAATTGTCAGTGTGTTTGTCTGGGTGGTTCCACTGCACTCTGGTTGTAGCTGCCTCTGTAACTTTCACCATTCTGTGATTCAGTACCAATTGTCAGTGTGCTGTTCCTCTCGGTGGTTCACCTGCACTCTGGCCTGCTGCTGCCTCTGTAACTGTGACCATTCAGTGATTCAGATCCAATTGTCAATGTATTTCTCTCGGTGGGTCCACTGCTCTCTGGGGTGTAGCTGCCACCGTAACTTTCACCATTCAGTGATTCAGTTCCAAATGTCAGTTTGTCTCTCCGGCTGGTTCCACTGCACTCTGGGGTGTAGCTGTCTCTGTAACTGTGACCATACAGTGATTCAATTCCTATTGTCAGTGTGTTCCTCTGGGTGGTTCACTGCTTTGGGGTGTAGCTGTCTCTGTAACTGTGACCATTCAGTGATTCAGTTCCAATTCTCAGTGTGTTTCTCTGGGTGGTTCCACTGCGCTCTGGGGCGTCGCTGCCTCTGTAACTGTGACCATTCAGTGATTCAGTTCCAATTGTCAGTGTGTTTCTCAGGGTGGCTCCACTGCACTCTGGGATGTAGCTGCCTCTGTAACTGTGACCATTCAGGGATTCAGTTCCAATTGTCAATGTGTTTCTCTGGGTGGTTCCACTGCACTCTGGGTGTAGCTGCCTCTGTAACTTTCACCAATCAGTGATTCAGTTCCAATTGTCAGTGTGTTGATTCTCTCGGATGTTCTACTGCACTCTGGGCTGCAGCTGCCTCTGTAACTGTGACCATTCAGTGATTCAGTTCCAATCGTCAGTGCATTTCTCTGGGTGGTTCTACTGCACACTGGCGTGTAGCTGCCTCTGTAACTGTGACCATTCAATGATTCAGTTCCAATTGTTAGTGTGTTTCTCTGGGTGGTTCCACTGCACTCTGGGGTGTAGCTGCCTCTGTTACTGTGACCATTCAGTGATTCAGTTCCAATTGTCATTGTGTTTCTCTGGGTGGGTCCTCTGCACTCTGGGGTGTAGCTGCCTCTGTAACTGTGACCATTCAGTGATTCAGTTTCAATTGTCAGTGTGTTTCTCTGGATTGTTCCAATTATCTCTGGGGTGTAGCTGCCCCTGTAACTGTGACCATTCAGTGATTCAGTTCCAATTGTCAGTGTGTTTCTCTGGGTGGTTCCACTGCTCTCTGGGGTCCAGCTGCCTCTGTAACTGTGACCATTCAGTGATTCGGTTACAATTCTCAGTGTGTTTCTCTCGGTGGTTCTACTGCACTCAGGGGTGTAGCTGCCACTGTAACTGTTACCATTCAGTGATTCAGTTCTAATTGTCAGTGTTTATCCCTCGGTCATTCTACTGCGCTCTGGGGTTTAGCTGCCACTGTAACCGTCTCCATTCAATGATTCAGTTCCAATTGTCAGTGTGGTTCTCTGGGTGGTTCCACTGCACACTGGGATGTAGCTGCCTCTGTAATTGTGACCATTCAGTGATTCAGTTCCAATTGTCAGTGAGTTTCTCTGGGTGGTTCCACTGCACTCTGAGATGTAGCTGCCTCTGTAACTGTGACCATTCTGTGATTCATTTCAAATTGTCAGTGTGTTTCTCTGTGTGGTTCCACTGCAATCTGGGGTGTAGCTGCCACTGTCACTGTGACCATTCAGTGATTCAGTTCCAATTGTCACTGTGTTTCTCTCGGTTAATCTACTGCACTCTGGGGTTTAGTTGCCTCTGTAACTGTCTCCATTCAGTGACTCAGTTGCTATTGTCAGTGTGTTTCTCTGGGTGGTTCCATTGCACTCTGCGATATAGGTGCCTCTGTAACTGACCATTCAGTGATTCAGTTCCAATTGTCAGTGTGTTTCTCTGGGTGGTTCCACTGCTATCTGTGGTTTAGGTGCCTCTGTAACTGTGACATTACAGTAATTCAGTTCCAACTGTCAGTGTGTTTCTCTGAGTGGTTCCACTGCACTCTGGGGTGTAGCTGCCTCTGTAACTGTGACCATTCAATGATTCAGTTCCAATTGCCAGTGTGTTTCTCTGGATTGTTCCAATTCTCTCTGGGGTGAAGCTGCCTCTGCAACTGTGACCATTCAGTGATTCAGTTCCAATTGTCAGTGTGTTTCTCTGGGTGGTTCCACTGCTCTCTGGTGCATAGCTGCCTCTGTAACTGTGACCATTCAGTGATTCTTTTCCAATTGTCAGTGTGTTTGTCTGGGTGGTTCCACTGCACTCTGGGTGTAGCTGCCTCTGTAACTTTCACCATTCTGTGATTCAGTACCAATTGTCAGTGTGCTGTTCCTCTCGGTGGTTCACCTGCACTCTGGGCTGCTGCTGCCTCTGTAACTGTGACCATTTAGTGATTCAGATCCAATTGTCAATGTATTTCTCTCAGTGGGTCCACTGCTCTCTGGGGTGTAGCTGCCACTGTAACTTTCACCATTCAGTGATTCAGTTCCAAATGTCAGTTTGTCTCTCCGGCTGGTTCCACTGCACTCTGGGGTGTAGCTGTCTCTGTAACTGTGACCATACAGTGATTCAATTCCTATTGTCAGTGTGTTTCTCTGGTTGGTTCCACTGCTCTCTGGGGTGTAGCTGTCTCTGTAACTGTGACCATACAGTGATTCAATTCCTATTGTCAGTGTGTTCCTCTGGGTGGTTCACTGCTTTGGGGTGTAGCTGTCTCTGTAACTGTGACCATTCAGTGATTCAGTTCCAATTCTCAGTGTGTTTCTCTGGGTGGTTCCACTGCGCTCTGGGGCGTCGCTGCCTCTGTAACTGTGACCATTCAGTGATTCAGTTCCAATTGTCAGTGTTTTTCTCTCGGTCATTCTACTGCGCTCTGGGGTTTAACTGCCACTGTAACTGTCTCCATTCAGTGATTCAGTTCCAATTGTCAGTGTGGTTCTCTGGGTGGTTCCACTGCACTCTGGGATGTAGCTGCCTCTGTAATTGTGACCATTCAGTGATTCAGATCCAATTGTCAGTGTGTTTCTCTGTGTGGTTCCACTGCACTCTGAGATGTAGCTGCCTCTGTAACTGTGACCATTCAGTGATTCATTTCCAATTGTCAGTGTGTTTCTCTGTGTGGTTCCACTGCACTCTGGGATGTAGCTGCCACTGTCACTGTGACCATTCAGTGATTCAGTTCCAATTGTCACTGTGTTTCTCTCGGTGAATCTACTGCACTCTGGTGTTTAGCTGCCTCTGTAACTGTGTCCATTCAGTGATTCAGTTGCTATTGTCAGTGTGTTTCTCTGGGTTGTTCCACTGCACTCTGCTGTATAGCTGCCTCTGTAACTGTGACCATTCAGTGATTCAGTTCCAAATCTCAGTGTGTTTCATTGGGTGGGTCCACTGCACTCTGGGGTGTAGCTGCCTCTGTAACTGTGACCATTCAATTATTCAGTTCCAATTGTCAGTGTGTTTCTCTGGGTGCGGCCACTGCACTCTGGGGTGTTGCTGCCTCTGTAACTGTGACCATTCAGTGATTCAGTTCCAATTGTATCTCTGTGTGGTTACACTTTTCTCTGGTATGTAGCTGCATCTGTAACTGTCTCCATTCAGTGATTCAGTTGCTATTGTCAGCGTGTTTCTCTGGGTGGTTCCACTTCACTCTGCGGTATAGCTGCCAATGTAACTGTGACCATTCAGTGATTCAGTTCCAATTCACAGTGTGTTTCTCTGTGTGGGTCCACTGCACTGTGGGGTGTAGCCGCCTCTGTAACTGTGACCATTCAATGATTCAGTTCCAATTGTCAGTGCGTTTCTCTGGGTGCTTCCACTGCACTCTGGGATGTAGCTGCCTCTGTAACTGTGACCATTCAGTGATTCAGTTCCAATTGTCAGTGTGTTTCTCTTGGTGGTTCCACTGCTCTCTGTGGTTTAACTGCCTCTGTAACTGTGACATTTCAGTGATTCAGTTCCAATTGTCATTGTGTTTCGCTGGGTGGTTCCACTGCTCTCTGGGGTGTAGCTGCCTCTGTAACTGTGACCATTCAGTGATTCAGTTCCAATTCTCAGTGTGTTTCTGTCGGTGGTTCTACTGCACTCTGGGCTGCAGCTGCCTCTGTAACTGTGACCATTCACTGATTCAGTTCCAAATGTCAGTTTGTTTCTCTGGATTGTTCCACTGCTCTCTGGGGTGCAGCTGCCTCTGTAACTGTGACTATTCAGCGATTCAGTTCCAATTGTCAGTGTGTTTCGCTGGGTGGTTCCACTGCTCTCTGGGGTGTAGCTGCCTCTGTAACTGTGACCATTCAGTGATTCAGTTCCAATTCTCAGTGTGTTTCTGTCGGTGGTTCTACTGAACTCTGGGCTGCAGCTGCCTCTGTAACTGTGACCATTCAGTGATTCAGTTCCAATCGTCAGTGAATAACTCTAGGTTGTTCTACTGCACACTGGCGTTTAGCTGCCTCTGTAACTGTGTCCATTCAGTGATTCAGTTCCAATTGTCAGTGTGTTTCTCTGGGTGGTTCCACTGCACTCTGGGGTGTAGATGTCTCTGTAACTGTGACCATTCAGTGATTCAGTTCCAATTGTCAGTGTGTTTCTCTGTGTGGTTCCACTGCACCCTGGTGTCTAGCTGCCACTGTAAATTTGACCATTCAGTGATTCAGTTCCAATTGTCAGTGTGTTTCTCTGGGTGGTTCTCCTGCAGTCTGGGATGTAGCTGCCTCTGTAACTGTGACCATTCAATTATTCAGTTCCAATTGCCAGTGTGTTTTTCTGGGTGGTTCCAATGCACTCTGGGATGTAGCTGCCTCTGTAACTGTGACCATTCAATGATTCAGTCCCAATTGTCAGTGTGTTTCTCTGGGTGGTTCCACTGCACTGTCTGATGTAGCTGCCTCTGTAACTGTGACCATTAAGTGATTCAGTTCCAATTGTCAGTGTGTTTCTCTGCGTGGTTCCACTGCACTCGGGCTGCAGCTGCCACTGTAACTGTGACCATTCAGTGCTTTAGTTCGAATTGTCTGTGTGTTTCTCTGGGTTGTTCCACTGCACACTGGGGTGTAGCTGCCTCTGTAACTCTGACCATTCAGTGATTCAGTTCCAATTGTCAGTGTGTTTCTCTGGGTGGTTCCACTGCTCTCTGGGGTGTAGCTGCCTCTGTAACTCTGACCATTCAGTGATTCAGTTCCAATTCTCAGTGTGTTTCTGTCGGTGGCTCTACTGCACTCTGGGCTGCAGCTGCCTCTGTAGCTGTGACCATTAAGTGATTCAGTTCCAATTGTCAGTGTGTTTCTCTGGGTGGTTCCACTGCACTCTGGGCTGCAGCTGCCTCTGTAACTGTGACCATTCAGTGCTTCAGTTCGAATTGTCAGTGTGTTTCTCTGGGTTGTTCCACTGCTCTCTGTGGTGTAGCTGCCTCTGTAACTGTGAAATTTCAGTGATTCAGTTCCAATTATCAGTGTGTTTCTCTGAATGGTTCCAATGCACTCTGGGCTGCAGCTGCCTCTATAACTGTGACCATTCACTGATTCAGTTCCAATCGTCACTGCATTTCTCTGGGTGGTTCAATTGCACACTGGCGTGTAGCTGCCTCTGTAACTGTGACCATTCAATGATTCAGTTCCAATTGTCAGTGTGTTTCTCTGGGTGGTTCTATTGCACACTGGCGTGTAGCTGCCTCTGTAACTGTGACCATTCAGTGATTCAGTTCCAATTGTCAGTGTGTTTCTCTGGGTGGTTCCACTGCTCTCTGGGGTGTAGCTGACTCTGAAACTGTGACCATTCAGTGATTCAGTGCCAATTGTAAGTTTGTTTCTCTGGGTGGTTCCACTGCTCTGTGGGGTGCACCTGCCTCTGTAACTGTGACCATTCAGTGATTCAGTTCCAATTGTCAGTGTTTTTCTCTAGGTCATTCTACTGCGCTCTGGGGTTTAGCTGCCACTGTAACTGTCTCCATTCAGTGATTCAGTTCCAATTGTCAGTGTGGTTCTCTGGGTGGTTCCAATGCACTCTGGGATGTAGCTGCCTCTGTAACTGTGACCATTCAATGATTCAGTCCCAATTGTCAGTGTGTTTCTCTGGGTGGTTCCACTGCACTGTCTGATGTAGCTGCCTCTGTAACTGTGACCATTAAGTGATTCAGTTCCAATTGTCAGTGTGTTTCTCTGGGTGGTTCCACTGCACTCGGGCTGCAGCTGCCTCTGTAACTGTGACCATTCTGTGCTTTAGTTCGAATTGTCAGTGTGTTTCTCTGTGTGGTTCCACTGCACTCTGGGGTGTAGCTGCCTCTGTAACTCTGATTATTCAGTGATTCAGTTCCAATTGTCAGTGTGTTTCTCTGGGTGGTTCCACTGCTCTCTGGGGTTTAGCTGCCTCTGTAACTGTGACCATTCAGTGATTCAGTTCTAATTCTCAGTGTGTTTCTGTCGGTGGCTCTACTGCACTCTGGACTGCAGCTGCCTCTGTGACCATTCAGTGATTCAGTTCCAATTATCAGTCTGTTTCTCTGGGTGGTCCCACTGCACTCTGGGGTGTAGCTTTCTCTGTAACTGTGACCATTCAGTGATTCAGTTCCTATTGTCAGTGTGTTTCTCTGGGTGGTTACACTGCACCCTGGTGTCTAGCTGCCACAGTAAATGTGATCATTCAGTGATTCAGTTCCAAGTGTCAGTGTGTTTCTCTGGGTGGTTCTACTGCACTCCGCATGTAGCTGCGTCTGTAACTGTGACCATTCATTGATTCAGTTCCAATCGTCAGTACATTTCTCTGGGTGGTTCTACTGCACACTGGGGTGTAGCTGCCTCTGTAACTGTGACCATTCAGTGATTCAGTTCCAATTGCCAGTGTGTTTTTATGGGTGGTTCCACTGCACTCTGGGGTGTAGCTGCCTCTGTAACTGTGACATTTCAGTGATTCAGTTCTAACTGTCAGTGTGTTTCTCTGGGTGGTTCCAATGCACTCTGGGGTGTAGCTGCCTCTGTAACTGTGACCATTCAGTGATTCAGTTCCAATTGCCAGTGTGTTTTTATGGGTGGTTCCAATGCACTCTGGGGTGTAGCTGCCTCTGTAACTGTGACCATTCAGTGATTCAGTTCCAATTGCCAGTGTGTTTTTATGGGTGGTTCCAATGCACTCTGGGGTGTAGCTGCCTCTATAACTGTGACCATTCACTGATTCAGTTCCAATTGTCAGTGTGTTTCTCTGAATGGTTCCACTGCTCTCTGTGGTGTAGCTGCCTCTGTAACTGTGACCATTCAATGATTCAGTTCCAATTGTCAGTGTGTTTTTCTGGGTGGTTCCACTGCACTCTGGGGTGTAGCTGCCTCTGTAACTGTGACCATTCAGTGATTCAGTTCCAATTGTCAGTGTGTTTCTCTGGG
Source organism: Scyliorhinus torazame (assembly GCF_047496885.1). Lineage (NCBI taxonomy): Eukaryota > Metazoa > Chordata > Chondrichthyes > Carcharhiniformes > Scyliorhinidae > Scyliorhinus > Scyliorhinus torazame. The sequence goes on from NC_092726.1 coordinate 48,560,364, forward strand.
TGGTTCCACTGCACTCTGGGGTGTAGCTGCCAATGTCCCTGTGACCATTCAGTGATTCAGTTCCAATTGTCACTGTGTTTCTCTCGGTGAATCTACTGAACTCTGGGGTTTAGCTGCCTCTGTAACTGTCTCCATTCAGTGATTCAGTTCCAATTCTCAGTGTGTTTCTCTTGGTGGGTCCACTGCACTCTGGGGTTTAGCCGCCTCTGTAACTGTGACCATTCAATGATTCAGTTCCAATTGTCAGTGTGTTTCTCTGCGCGGTTCCACTGCACCCTGGTGTCTAGCTGCCACTGTAAATTTGACCATTCAGTGATTCAGTTCCAATTGTCAGTGTGTTTCTCTGGGTGGTTCTCCTGCACTCTTGGATGTAGCTGCCTCTGTAACTGTGACCATTCAATTATTCAGTTCCAATTGCCAGTGTGTTTTTCTGGGTGGTTCCAATGCACTCTGGGGTATAGCTGTCTCTGTAACTGTGACCATTCAGTCATTCAGTTCCAATTGTCAGTTTGTTTCTCTGGGTGGTTCCACTGCACTCTGGGGTGTAGCTGTCTCTGTAACTGTGACCATTCAGTGATTCAGTTCCAATTCTCAGTGTGTTTCTCTCAGTGGTTCTACTGCACTCTGGGGTGTAGCTGCCACTGTAACTGTGACCATTCAGTGATTCAGTTCCAATTGTCAGTGTGTTTCTCTGAGTGGGTCCACTGCACTCTGGGATGTAGCTGCCTCTGAAACTGTGACCATTAAGTGATTCAGTTCCAACTGTCAGTGTGTTTCTCTGGGTGGTTCTACTGCACACTGGCGTGTAGCAGCCTCTGTAACTGTGACCATTCAGTGATTCAGTTCCAATTGTCAGTGTGTTTCTCTGGATGGTTCCACTGCACTCTGGGGCGTCACTGCCTCTGTTACTTTCACCATTCAGTGATTCAGTTCCAATTGTCAGTGTGTTGTTTCTCTCGGTGGTTCTACTGCACTCTGGGGTGTAGCTGCCACTGTAACTGTGACCATTCAGTGATTCAGTTCCAATTGTCAGTGTGTTTCTCTGGATGGTTCCACTGCACTCTGGGGTGTAGCTGCCTCTGTAACTGTGACATTTCAGCGATTCAGTTCCAATTGTCCGAGTGTTTCTCTGGGTGGTTCCACTGCACTCTGGTGTGTCGTTGCCTCTGTAACTGTGACCATTCAGTGATTCAGTTCCAATCGTCAGTGTGTTTCTCTGGGTGGTTCCACTGCACTGTCTGATGTAGCTGCCTCTGTAACTGTGACCATTAAGTGATTCAGTTCCAATTGTCATTGTGTTTCTCTGGGTGTTTCCACTGCTCTCTGTGGTGTAGCTGCCTCTGTAACTGTGACCATTCAGTGATTCAGTTGCAATTGTCAGTGTGTTTCTCTCGGTGGCTCCACTGCTCTCTGGGCTGTAGCTGCCTCTGTAACTGTGACCATTCAGCGATTCAGTTCCAATTGTCAGTGTGTTTCTCTGGCTGGTTCCACGGCACTCTGGGGTGTAGCTGCCTCTGTAACTGTGGCCGTTCAGTGATTCAGTTCCAATTGTCAGTGTGTTTCTCTGGATGGTTCCACTGCTCTCAGGGATGCAGTTGCCTCTGTAACTGGGACCATTCAGTGATTAAGTTCCAATTGTCAGTGTGTTTCTCTCGGTGGGTTCACTGCTCTCCGGTGTGTAGCTTCCTCTGTAACTGTGACCATTCAGTGATTCAGTTGCAATTGTCGGTGTGTTTCTCTGGGTGATTCCACTGCTCTCTGGGATGTAGCTGCCTCTGTAACAGTGGCCATTCAATGATTCAGTTCCAATTGTCAGTGTGTTGATTCTCTCGGATGTTCTACTGCACTCTGGGCTGCAGCTGCCTTTGTAACTGTGACCATTCAGTGATTCAGTTCCAATCTTCAGTGTGTTTCTCTGGGTGGTTCCACTGCACTCTGGGGTGTAGCTTCCTCTGTAACTGTGACCATTCAATGGTTCAGTTCTAATTGTCAGCGTGTTTCTCTCGGTGGTTCTACTGCACTCTGGGGCGTAGCTGCCACTGTAACTGTGACCATTCAGTCATTCAGTTCCAATTGTCAGTGTTTTTTTCTCGGTCATTCTACTGCGCTCTGGGGTTTAGCTGCCACTGTAACTGTCTCCATTCAGTTATTCAGTTCCAATTGTCAGTGTGGTTCTCTGGATGGTTCCACTGCACTCTGGGATGTAGCTGTCTCTGTAATTGTGACCATTCAGTGATTCAGATCCAATTGTCAGTGTGTTTCTCTGGGTGGTTCCACTGCACTCTGAGATGTAGCTGCCTCTGTAACTGTGACCATTCTGTGATTGAGTTCCAATTGTCAGTGTGTTTCTCTGGATTGTTCTAATTATCTCTAGGGTGTAGCTGCCACTGTAACTGTGACCATTCAATGGTTCAGTTCTAATTGTCAGCGTGTTTCTCTCGGTGGTTCTACTGCACTCTGGGGCGTAGCTGCCACTGTAACTGTGACCATTCAGTCATTCAGTTCCAATTGTCAGTGTTTTTTTCTCGGTCGTTCTACTGCGCTCTGGGGTTTAGCTGCCACTGTAACTGTCTCCATTCTGTTATTCAGTTCCAATTGTCAGTGTGGTTCTCTGGATGGTTCCACTGCACTCTGGGATGTAGCTGTCTCTGTAATTGTGACCATTCAGTGATTCAGATCCAATTGTCAGTGTGTTTCTCTGGGTGGTTCCACTGCACTCTGAGATGTAGCTGCCTCTGTAACTGTGACCATTCTGTGATTGAGTTCCAATTGTCAGTGTGTTTCTCTGTGTGGTTCCATTGCACTCAGGGGTGTAGCTGAAACTGTCACTGTGACCATTCAGTGATTCAGTTCCAATTGTCAGTGTGTTTCTCTGGGTGGTTCAACTGCACTCTGCGGTATAGCTGCCTCTGTAACTGTGACCATTCAGTGATTCAGTTCCAATTGTCAGTGGGTTTCTCTGGGTGGTTCCACTGCACCCTGGGATGCAGCTGCCTCTGTAACTGATACCATTCAGTGATTCAGTTCCAATTGTCAGTGCGTTGATTCTCTCGGATGTTCTACTGCGCTCTGGGCTGCAGCTGCCACTGTAACCGTGACCATTCAGTGATTCAGTTGCTATTGTCAGTGTATTTCTCTGGGTGGTTCCACTGCACTCTGCGATATAGCTGCCTCTGTAACTGTGACCATTCACTGATTCAGTTCCAATTGTCAGTGTGTTTCTCTGGGTGCGTCCACTGCACTCTGGGGTGTTGCTGCCTCTGTAAATGTGACCATTCAGTGATTCAGTTCCAATTGTCAATGGGTTTCTCTGGGTGGTTCCACTGCAACCTGGGATGCAGCTGCCTCTGTAACTGTGACCATTCAGTGATTCAGTTCCAATTGTCAGTGCGTTGATTCTCTCGTATGTTCTACTGCGCTCTGGGCTGCAGCTGCCACTGTAACCGTGACCATTCAGTGATTCAGTTCCAATCGTCAGTGTGTTTCTCTGGGTGGTTCAACTGCACACTCCGCATGCAGCTGCCTCTGTAACTGTGACCATTCTGTGATTCAGTTCCAATTGTCAGTGTGTTTCTCTGGGTGGTTCCACTGCTCTCTGTGGTGTAGCTGCCTCTGTAACTGTGACCATTCAGTGATTCAGTTCCAATTTTCAGTGTGTTTCTCTCGGTGGGTCCACTGCTCTCTGGGGTGTAGCTGCCTCTCTAACTGTGACCATTCAGTGATTCAGTTCCAATTGTCAGTGTGTTTCTCTGGATTGTTCCAATTATCGCTGGGGTGTAGCTGCCTCGGTAACTGTGACCATTCAGTGATTCAGTTCCAATTGACAGTGTGTTTCTCTGGGTGGTTCCACCGCTCTCTGTGGTGTAGCTGCCTCTGTAACTTTCACCATTCAGTGATTCAGTTCCAATTGTCAGTGTGTAGATTCTCTGGGAATTATCTACTGCACTCTGGGCTGCAGCTGCCTCTGTGACTGTGACCATTCAGTGATTCAGTTCCAATCGTCAGTGCATTTCTCTCGGTGGTTCTACTGCACTCTGGGAAGTTGCTGCCTCTGTAACTGTGACCATTCAATGATTCAGTTCCAATTGTCAGTGTGTTTCTCTGGGTGCGTCCACAGCACTCTGGGGTCTTGCTGCCTCTGTAACTGTGACCATTCAGTGATTCAGTTCCAATTGTATCCCTGTGTGGTTCCACTTCTCTCTTGTATGTAGCTGCCTCTGTAACTGTGACCATTCAGTGATTCAGTTCGAATTGTCAGTGTGTTTCTCTGGATGGTTCCACTGCACTCTGCAGTATAGCTGCCTCTTTCACTGTGACCATTCAGTGATTCAGTTCCAATTCTCAGTGTGTTTCTCTGGGCGGGTCCACTGCACTCTCGGGTGTTGCCGCCTCTGTAACTGTGACCATTCAGTGATTCAGTTCCAATTTTCAGGGTGTTTCTCTCGGTGGGTCCACTGCTCTCTGGGGTGTAGCTGCCTCTCTAACTGTGACCATTCAGTGATTCAGTTCTATTTGTATCCCTGTGTGGTTCCACTTCTCTCTGGTATGCAGCTGCCTCTGTTACAGTCTCCATTCAATGATTCAGTTCCAATTGTCAGTGTGTTTCTCTGGGTGGTTCCACTGCACTCTGGGATGTAGCTGCCTCTGTGACTGTGACCATTCAGTGATTCAGTTCCAATTGCCAGTGTGTTTCTCTGTGTGTTTCCACTGCACTCTGGGGTGTAACTGCCTCTGTAACTTTCACCATTCAGTGATTCAGTTCCAATTGTCAGTGTGTTGATTCTCTCGGTGGTTCTACTGCACTCTGGTCTGCAGCTGCCTCTGGAACTGTGACCATTCAGTGATTCAGTTCCAATTGTCAGTGTGTTTCTCTGGGTGGGTCCACTGCACTCTGGGGAGTAGCTGCCTCTGTAACTTTCACCATTCAGTGATTCAGTTCCAATTGTCAGTGTGTTTCTCTCGGTTGTTCTACTGGACTCGGGGCTGCAGCTGCCTCTGTAACTGTGACCATTCAGTGATTCAGTTCCAATCGTCAGTGCATTTCTCTAGGTGGTTCTACTGCAGACTGGCGAGTAGCTGCCTCTGTAACTGTGACCATTCAGTGATTCAGTTCCAATTGTCAGTGTGTTTCACTGGATGGTTCCACTGCTCTCTGGGGTGTAGCTGCCTCTGTAACTGTGACATTTCAGCGATTCAGTTCCAATTATTAGTGTGTTTCTCTGGGTGGTTCCACTGCTCTCTGGTGCGTAGCTGCCTCTGTAACTGTGACCATTCAGGGATTCAGTTCCAATTGTCAGTGCATTTTTCTAGGTGGTCCTACTGCACTCTGGCGTGTAGCTGCCTCTGTAACTGTGACCATACATTGATTCAATTCCTATTGTCACTGTGTTTCTCTGGGTGGTTCACTGTTCTGGGGTGTAGCTGTCTCTGTAACAGTGACCATTCAGTGATTCAGTTCCAATTGTCAGTGTGTTTCTCTGGGTGGTTCCACTGCACTCTGGGATGTAGCTGCCTCTGTAGCACGGTAGCCTTGTGGATAGCACAATTGCTTCACAGCTCCAGGGTCCCAGGTTCTATTCCGGCTTGGGTCACTGTCTGTGCGGAGTCTGCACATCCTCCCCGTGTGTGCGTGGGTTTCCTCCGGGCGCTCCGGTTTCCTCCCGCAGTCCAAAGATGTGCAGGTTAGGTGGATTGGCCATGATAAATTGCCTTTCGTGTTCAAAATTGCCCTTAGTGTTGGGTGGGGTGACTGGGTTATGGGGATAGGGTGGAGGTGTTGACCTTGGGTAGGGTGCTCTTTCCAAGAGCCGGTGCAGACACGATGGGCCGAATGGCCTCCTTCTGCTCTCTAAATTCTATGAAATAACTGTGACCATTCAGTGATTCAGTTCCAATTGTCAGTGCGTTGATTCTCACGGGTGTTCTACTGCACTCTGGGGTGTAGCTGCCTCTGTAACTGTGACCATTCAGTGATTCAGTTCCAATCGTCAGTGTGTTTCTCTGGGTGGTTCCACTGCACTCTGGGATGTAGCTGACTCTGCAACTGTAACCATTCAGTGATTCAGTTCCAATTGTCAGTGTCTTTCTCTGTGTGGTTCCACTGCACTCTGGGGTGTAGCTGCCTCTGTAACTGTGACCATTCAGTGATTCAGTTCCAATTGTCAATGTGTTTCTCTGGGTGGGTCCACTGCACTCTGGGGTGTAGCTGCCTCTGTAACTGTGACATTTCAGCTATTCAGTTCCAATTATCAGTGTGTTTCTCTGGGTGCTTCCACTGCTCTCTGGTGCGTAGCTGCCTCTGTAACTGTGACCATTCAGTGATTCAGTTCCAATTCTCAGTGTGTTTCTCTGGGTGGGTCCACTGCACTCTGGGGTATAGCAGTCTCTGTAACTGTGACCATTCAGTGATTCAGTTCCTATCGTCAGTGTGTTTCTCTGGGTGGTTCCACTGCTCTCTGTGGTGTAGCTGCCTCTGTAACTGTGACCATTCAGTGATTCAGTTCCAATTCTCAGTGTGTTTCTCTGGGTGGTTCCACTGCTCTCTGTGGTGTAGCTGCCTCTGTAACTGTGACCATTCAGTGATTCAGTTCCAATTTTCAGTGTGTTTCTTTCGGTGGGTCCACTGCTCCCTGGGGTGTAGCTGCCTCTCTAACTGTGACCATTCAGTGATTCAGTTCCAATTGTCAGTGTGTTTCTCTGGATTGTTCCAATTATCTCTGGGGTGTAGCTGCCTCTGTAACTGTGACCATTCAGTGATTCAGTTCCAATTGACAGTGTGTTTCTCTGGGTGGTTCCACCGCTCTCTGGGGTGTAGCTGCCTCTGTAACTTTCACCATTCAGTGATTCAGTTCCAATTGTCAGTGTGTTGATTCTCTGGGAATTATCTACTGCACTCTGGGCTGCAGCTGCCTCTGTAACTGTGACCATTCAGTGATTCAGTTCCAATTTTCAGTGTGTTTCTCTCGGTGGGTCCACTGCTCTCTGGGGTGTAGCTGCCTCTCTAACTGTGACCATTCAGTGATTCAGTTCCAATTGTCAGTGTGTTTCTCTGGATTGTTCCAATTATCTCTGGGGTGTAGCTGCCTCTGTAACTGTGACCATTCAGTGATTCAGTTCCAATTGACAGTGTGTTTCTCTGGGTGGTTCCACCGCTCTCTGGGGTGTAGCTCCCTCTGTAACTGTGACCATTCAGTGATTCAGTTCCATTTGTATCCCTGTGTGGTTCCACTTCTCTCTGGTATGTAGCTGCCTCTGTTGCAGTCTCCATTCAATGAGTCAGTTCCAATTGTCAGTGTGTTTCTCTGGGTGGTTCCACTGCACTCTGGGATGTAGCTGCCTCTGTGACTGTGACCATTCAGTGATTCAGTTTCAATCGTCAGTGCATTTCTCTCGGTGGTTCTACTGCACTCTGGGGTGCAGCTGCCTCTGTAACTGTGACCATTCAGTGATTCAGTTCCAATTGTCAGTGTGTTTCTCTGGGTGGTTACACTGCACTCTGGGGTTTAACTGCCTCTGTAACTTTCACCATTCAGTGATTCAGTTCCAATTGTCAGTATGTTTCTGTGGGTGGTTCCACTACACTCTGGGGTGTAGCTGTCTCTGTAACTGTGACCATTCAGTGATTCAGTTCCAATTGTCAGTGTGTTTCTCTGTGTGTTTCCACTGCACTCTGTGGTGTAACTGCCTCTGTAACTTTCACCATTCAGTGATTCAGTTCCAATTGTCAGTGTGTTGTTTCTCTCGGTGGTTCTACTGCACTCTGGTCTGCAGCTGCCTCTGGAACTGTGACCATTCAGTGATTCAGTTCCAATTGTCAGTGTGTTTCTCTGGGTGGGTCCACTGCACTCTGGGGAGTAGCTGCCTCTGTAACTTTCACCATTCAGTGATTCAGTTCCAATTGTCAGTTTGTTTCTCTCGGTTGTTCTACTGGACTCGGGGCTGCAGCTGCCTCTGTAACTGTGACCATTCAGTGATTCAGTTCCAGTCGTCAGTGCATTTCTCTAGGTGGTTCTACTGCACACTGGCGAGTAGCTGCCTCTGTAACTGTGACCATTCAGTGATTCAGTTCCAATTGTCAGTGTGTTTCACTGGATGGTTCCACTGCTCTCTGGGGTGTAGCTGGCTCTGTAACTGTGACATTTCAGCGATTCAGTTCCAATTATTAGTGTGTTTCTCTGGGTGGTTCCACTGTACTCTGGTGCGTAGCTGCCTCTGTAACTGTGACCATTCAGTGATTCAGTACCAATTTTCTGTGTGTTTCTCTGGGTGGTTCCACTGCACTCTGGGGTGTAGCTGCCTCTGTAACTGTGACCATTCTGTGATTCAGTTCCAATTGTCAGTGCATTTCTCTCGGTGGTTCTACTGCACTCTGGCGTGTAGCTGCCTCTGTAACTGTGACCATTCAGTGATTCAGTTCCAATTGCCAGTGTGTTTTTCTGGGTGGTTCCAATGCACTCTGGGATGTAGCTGCCACTGTAAATGTGACCATTTAGAGATTCAGTTCCAATTATCAGTGTGTTTCTCTGGGTGCTTCCACTGCTCTCTGTTGCGTAGCTGCCTCTGTAACTGTGACCATTCAGTGATTCAGTTCCAATCGTCAGTGCATTTCTCTCGGTGGTTCTACTGCACTCTGGGAAGTTGCTGCCTCTGTAACTGTGACCATTCAATGATTCAGTTCCAATTGTCAGTGTGTTTCTCTGGGTGCGTCCACAGCACTCTGGGGTCTTGCTGCCTCTGTAACTGTGACCATTCAGTGATTCAGTTCCAATTGTATCCCTGTGTGGTTCCACTTCTCTCTTGTATGTAGCTGCCTCTGTAACTGTGACCATTCAGTGATTCAGTTCGAATTGTCAGTGTGTTTCTCTGGATGGTTCCACTGCACTCTGCAGTATAGCTGCCTCTGTCACTGTGACCATTCAGTGATTCAGTTCAAATTCTCAGTGTGTTTCTCTGGGCGGGTCCACTGCACTCTCGGGTGTTGCCGCCTCTGTAACTGTGACCATTCAGTGATTCAGTTCCAATTTTCAGGGTATTTCTCTCGGTGGGTCCACTGCTCTCTGGGGTGTAGCTGCCTCTCTAACTGTGACCATTCAGTGATTCAGTTCTATTTGTATCCCTGTGTGGTTCCACTTCTCTCTGGTATGCAGCTGCCTCTGTTACAGTCTCCATTCAATGATTCAGTTCCAATTGTCAGTGTGTTTCTCTGGGTGGTTCCACTGCACTCTGGGATGTAGCTGCCTCTGTGACTGTGACCATTCAGTGATTCAGTTCCAATTGTCAGTGTGTTTCTCTGGGTGGTTACACTGCACTCTGGGGTGTAACTGCCTCTGTAACTTTCACCATTCAGTGATTCAGTTCCAATTGTCAGTATGTTTCTGTCGGTGGTTCCACTACACTCTGGGGTGTAGCTGTCTCTGTAACTGTGACCATTCAGTGATTCAATTCCAATTGCCAGTGTGTTTCTCTGTGTGTTTCCACTGCACTCTGGGGTGTAACTGCCTCTGTAACTTTCACCATTCAGTGATTCAGTTCCAATTGTCAGTGTGTTGATTCTCTCGGTGGTTCTACTGCACTCTGGTCTGCAGCTGCCTCTGGAACTGTGACCATTCAGTGATTCAGTTCCAATTGTCAGTGTGTTTCTCTGGGTGGGTCCACTGCACTCTGGGGAGTAGCTGCCTCTGTAACTTTCACCATTCAGTGATTCAGTTCCAATTGTCAGTGTGTTTCTCTCGGTTGTTCTACTGGACTCGGGGCTTCAGCTGCCTCTGTATCTGTGACCATTCAGTGATTCAGTTCCAATCGTCAGTGCATTTCTCTAGGTGGTTCTACTGCAGACTGGCGAGTAGCTGCCTCTGTAACTGTGACCATTCAGTGATTCAGTTCCAATTGTCAGTGTGTTTCACTGGATGGTTCCACTGCTCTCTGGGGTGTAGCTGCCTCTGTAACTGTGACATTTCAGCGATTCAGTTCCAATTATTAGTGTGTTTCTCTGGGTGGTTCCACTGCTCTCTGGTGCGTAGCTGCCTCTGTAACTGTGACCATTCAGGGATTCAGTTCCAATTGTCAGTGCATTTTTCTAGGTGGTCCTACTGCACTCTGGCGTGTAGCTGCCTCTGTAACTGTGACCATACATTGATTCAATTCCTATTGTCACTGTGTTTCTCTGGGTGGTTCACTGTTCTGGGGTGTAGCTGTCTCTGTAACAGTGACCATTCAGTGATTCAGTTCCAATTGTCAGTGTGTTTCTCTGGGTCGTTCCACTGCACTCTGGGATGTAGCTGCCTCTGTAGCACGATAGCCTTGTGGATAGCACAATTGCTTCACAGCTCCAGGGTCCCAGGTTATATTCCGGCTTGGGTCACTGTCTGTGCGGAGTCTGCACATCCTCCCCGTGTGTGCGTGGGTTTCCTCCGGGCGCTCCGGTTTCCTCCCGCAGTCCAAAGATGTGCAGGTTAGGTGGATTGGCCATGATAAATTGCCTTTCGTGTTCAAAATTGCCCTTAGTGTTGGGTGGGGTGACTGGGTTATGGGGATAGGGTGGAGTTGTTGACCTTGGGTAGGGTGCTCTTTCCAAGAGCCGGTGCAGACACGATGGGCCGAATGGCCTCCTTCTGCTCTCTAAATTCTATGAAATAACTGTGACCATTCAGTGATTCAGTTCCAATTGTCAGTGCGTTGATTCTCACGGGTGTTCTACTGCACTCTGGGGTGTAGCTGCCTCTGTAACTGTGACCATTCAGTGATTCAGTTCCAATCGTCAGTGTGTTTCTCTGGGTGGTTCCACTGCACTCTGGGATGTAGCTGACTCTGTAACTGTAACCATTCAGTGATTCAGTTCCAATTGTCAGTGTCTTTCTCTGTGTGGTTCCAATGCACTCTGGGGTGTAGCTGCCTCTGTAACTGTGACCATTCAGTGATTCAGTTCCAATTGTCAATGTGTTTCTCTGGGTGGGTCCACTGCACTCTGGGGTGTAGCTGCCTCTGTAACTGTGACATTTCAGCTATTCAGTTCCAATTATCAGTGTGTTTCTCTGGGTGCTTCCACTGCTCTCTGGTGCGTAGCTGCCTCTGTAACTGTGACCATTCAGTGATTCAGTTCCAATTCTCAGTGTGTTTCTCTGGGTGGGTCCACTGCACTCTGGGGTATAGCAGTCTCTGTAACTGTGACCATTCAGTGATTCAGTTCCTATCGTCAGTGTGTTTCTCTGGGTGGTTCCACTGCTCTCTGTGGTGTAGCTGCCTCTGTAACTGTGACCATTCAGTGATTCAGTTCCAATTCTCAGTGTGTTTCTCTGGGTGGTTCCACTGCTCTCTGTGGTGTAGCTGCCTCTGTAACTGTGACCATTCAGTGATTCAGTTCCAATTTTCAGTGTGTTTCTTTCGGTGGGTCCACTGCTCCCTGGGGTGTAGCTGCCTCTCTAACTGTGACCATTCAGTGATTCAGTTCCAATTGTCAGTGTGTTTCTCTGGATTGTTCCAATTATCTCTGGGGTGTAGCTGCCTCTGTAACTGTGACCATTCAGTGATTCAGTTCCAATTGACAGTGTGTTTCTCTGGGTGGTTCCACCGCTCTCTGGGGTGTAGCTGCCTCTGTAACTTTCACCATTCAGTGATTCAGTTCCAATTGTCAGTGTGTTGATTCTCTGGGAATTATCTACTGCACTCTGGGTTGCAGCTGCCTCTGTAACTGTGACCATTCAGTGATTCAGTTCCAATCGTCAGTGCATTTCTCTCGGTGGTTCTACTGCACTCTGGGAAGTTGCAGCCTCTGTCACTGTGACCATTCAATGATTCAGTTCCAATTGTCAGTGTGTTTCTCTGGGTGCGTCCACAGCACTCTGGGGTGTTGCTGCCTCTGTAACTGTGACCATTCAGTGATTCAGTTCCAATTGTATCCCTGTGTGGTTCCACTTCTCTCTTGTATGTAGCTGCCTCTGTAACTGTGACCATTCAGTGATTCAGTTCTAATTGTCAGTGTGTTTCTCTGGATGGTTCCACTGCACTCTGCGGTATAGCTGCCTCTGTAACTGTGACCATTCAGTGATTCAGTTCCAATTCTCAGTGTGTTTCTCTGGGCGGGTCCACTGCACTCTGGGGTGTTGCCGCCTCTGTAACTGTGACCATTCAGTGATTCAGTTCCAATTTTCAGTGTGTTTCTCTCGGTGGGTCCACTGCTCTCTGGGGTGTAGCTGCCTCTCTAACTGTGACCATTCAGTGATTCAGTTCCAATTGTCAGTGTGTTTCTCTGGATTGTTCCAATTATCTCTGGGGTGTAGCTGCCTCTGTAACTGTGACCATTCAGTGATTCAGTTCCAATTGACAGTGTGTTTCTCTGGGTGGTTCCACTGCACTCTGGGATGTAGCTGCCTCTGTGACTGTGACCATTCAGTGATTCAGTTTCAATCGTCAGTGCATTTCTCTCGGTGGTTCTACTGCACTCTGGGGTGCAGCTGCCTCTGTAACTGTGACCATTCAGTGATTCAGTTCCAATTGTCAGTGTGTTTCTCTGGGTGGTTACACTGCACTCTGGGGTTTAACTGCCTCTGTAACTTTCACCATTCAGTGATTCAGTTCCAATTGTCAGTATGTTTCTGTGGGTGGTTCCACTACACTCTGGGGTGTAGCTGTCTCTGTAACTGTGACAATTCAGTGATTCAGTTCCAATTGTCAGTGTGTTTCTCTGTGTGTTTCCACTGCACTCTGTGGTGTAACTGCCTCTGTAACTTTCACCATTCAGTGATTCAGTTCCAATTGTCAGTGTGTTGTTTCTCTCGGTGGTTCTACTGCACTCTGGTCTGCAGCTGCCTCTGGAACTGTGACCATTCAGTGATTCAGTTCCAATTGTCAGTGTGTTTCTCTGGGTGGGTCCACTGCACTCTGGGGAGTAGCTGCCTCTGTAACTTTCACCATTCAGTGATTCAGTTCCAATTGTCAGTTTGTTTCTCTCGGTTGTTCTACTGGACTCGGGGCTGCAGCTGCCTCTGTAACTGTGACCATTCAGTGATTCAGTTCCAGTCGTCAGTGCATTTCTCTAGGTGGTTCTACTGCACACTGGCGAGTAGCTGCCTCTGTAACTGTGACCATTCAGTGATTCAGTTCCAATTGTCAGTGTGTTTCACTGGATGGTTCCACTGCTCTCTGGGGTGTAGCTGGCTCTGTAACTGTGACATTTCAGCGATTCAGTTCCAATTATTAGTGTGTTTCTCTGGGTGGTTCCACTGTACTCTGGTGCGTAGCTGCCTCTGTAACTGTGACCATTCAGTGATTCAGTTCCAATTTTCTGTGTGTTTCTCTGGGTGGTTCCACTGCACTCTGGGGTGTAGCTGCCTCTGTAACTGTGACCATTCTGTGATTCAGTTCCAATTGTCAGTGCATTTCTCTCGGTGGTTCTACTGCACTCTGGCGTGTAGCTGCCTCTGTAACTGTGACCATTCAGTGATTCAGTTCCAATTGCCAGTGTGTTTTTCTGGGTGGTTCCAATGCACTCTGGGATGTAGCTGCCACTGTAAATGTGACCATTTAGAGATTCAGTTCCAATTATCAGTGTGTTTCTCTGGGTGCTTCCACTGCTCTCTGGTGCGTAGCTGCCTCTGTAACTGTGACCATTCAGTGATTCAGTTCCAATTCTCAGTGTGTTTCTCTGGGTGGGTCCACTGCACTCTGGGGTATAGCAGTCTCTGTAACTGTGACCATTCAGTGATTCAGTTCCAATCGTCAATGCATTTTTCTCGGTGGTTCTACTGCTCTCTGGGGTGTAGCTGCCTCTGCAAATTTCACCATTCAGTGATTCAGTTCCAATTGTCAGTGTGTTGATTCTCTGGGATTTTCTACTGCACTCTGGTTTGCAGCTGCCTCTGTGACTGTGACCATTCAGTGATTCAGTTCCAATTGTCAGTGTGTTTCTCTGGGTGCGTCCACAGCACTCTGGGGTGTTGCTGCCTCTGTAACTGTGACCATTCAGTGTTTCAGTTCCAATTGTATCACTGTGTGGTTCCACTTCTCTCTGGTATGTAGCTGCCTCTGTAACTTTCTCCATTCAGTGATTCAGTTGCTATTGTCAGTGTGTTTCTCTGGGTGGTTCCACTGCACTCAGCGGTATAGCTGCCTCTGTAACTGTGACCATTCAGTGATTCAGTTCCAATTCTCAGTGTGTTTCTCTGGGTGGGTCCACTGCACTCTGTGGTGTAGCTGCCACTGTAACTGTGATCATTCAGTGATTCAGTTACAATTGTCAGTGTGTTACTCTGGGTGGATCCACTGCACTCTGGGATGTAGCCACCTCTGTAACTGTGACCATTCAATGATTCAGTTCCAATTGTCAGTGTGTTTCTCTGGGTGGTTCGACTGCACTCTGGGCTGCAGCTGCCTCTGTAACTGTGACCATTCAGTGATTCAGTTCCAATTGTCAGTGTGTTTCTCTGGGTGGTTCCACTGCTCTCTCGGGTGTAGCTGCCTCTGTAACTGTGACCAATCAATGATTCAGTTCCAATTGTCAGTGTGTTGATTCTCTCGGATGTTCTACTGCACTCTGGGCTCCAGCTGCCTCTGTAACTGTGACCATTCAGTGATTCAGTTCCAATCTTCAGTGCATTTCTCCAGGTGGTTCTACTACACTGGCGTGTAGCTGCCTCTGTAACTGTGACCATTCAGTGATTCAGTTCCAATTGTCAGTGTGTTTCTCTGGATGGTTCCACTGCTCTCTGGGGTTTAGCTGCCTCTGTAACTGTGACCATTCAGCGATTCAGTTCCAATTGTCAGTGTGTTTCTCTCGGTGGGTCCACTGCTCTCTGTGCTGTAGCTGCCTCTTTAACTGTGACAATTCAATGATTCAGTTCCAATTGTCAGTGTGTTGATTCTCTCGGATGTTCTACTGCACTCTGGGCTGCAGCTGCCTTTGTAACTGTGACCATTCAGTGATTCAGTTCCAATCTTCAGTGTGTTTCTCTGGGTGGTTCCACTGCACTCTGGGGTGTAGCTTCCTCTGTAACTGTGACCATTCAGTGATTCAGTTCCAATTGTCAGTGTGTTTCTCTGGATGATTCCACTGCTCTCTGGGGTGTAGCTGCCTCTGTAACTGTGACCATTCAGCGATTCAGTTCCAATTGTCAGTGTGTTTCTCTGGATGATTCCACTGCTCTCTGGTGCGTAGCTGCCTCTGTAAGTGTAACCATTCTGTGATTCAGTTCCAATTGTCAGTGCATTTCTCTAGGTGGTTCTACTGCATACTGGCATGTAGCTGCCTCTGTAACTGTGACCATTCTGTGATTCAGTTCCAATTGTAAGTGTGTTTCTCTGGGTGGTTCCACTGCACTGTCTGATGTAGCTGCCTCTGTAACTGTGACCATTAAGTGATTCAGTTCCAATTGTCAGTGTGTTTCTCTGGGTGGTTCCACTGCACTCTGGGCTGCAGCTGCCTCTGTAACTGTGACCATTCAGTGCTTCAGTTCCAATTGTCAGAACATTTCTCTGGATGGTTCAACTGCACACTCCGCGTGTCGCTGCCTCTGTAACTGTGACCATTCAGTGATTCAGTTCCAATTGTCAGTGTGTTTCTCTGGGTGGTTCCACTGCTCTCTGGTTTGTAGCTGCCTCTGTAACTGTGACCGTTCAGTGATTCAGTTTCAATTGTCAGTGTGTTTGTCTGGATGGTTCCACTGCTCTCTGGGGTGCAGTTGCCTCTGTAACTGTGACCATTCAGTGATTCAGTTCCAATTGTCAGTATGTTTCTCTCGGTGGGTTCACTGCTCTCTGGGGTGTAGCTGCCTCTGTAACTGTGACCATCCTGCGATTCAGATCCAATTGTCAGTGTGTTTCTCTGGGTGGTTCCACTGCTCTCTGGTTTGTAGCTGCCTCTGTAACTGTGACCGTTCAGTGATACAGTTCCAATTGTCAGTGTGTTTGTCTGGAAGGTTCCACTGCTCTTTGGGGTGCAGTTGCCTCTGTAACTGTGACCATCCAGCGATTCAGTTCCAATTGTCAGTGTGTTTCTCTGGGTGGTTCCACTGCTCTCTGGGGTGCAGTTGCCTCTGTAACTGTGACCATTCAATGATTCAGTTTCAAATGTCAGTGTGTTTCTCTCGCAGGGTCCACTGCTTTCTGAGGTGTAGCTGACTCTGTAACTGTGACCATTCAGTGATTCAGTTCCAATTGTCAGTGTGTTGATTCTCTCGGATGTTCTACTGCACGCTGGGCTGCAGCTGCCTCTGTAACTGTGACCATTCAGTGATTCAGTTCCAATCGTCAGTGCATTTCTCCAGGCGGTTCTATTGCCCTGGCGTGTAGCTGCCTCTGTAACTGTGCCCATTCAGTGATTCAGTTCCAATTGTCAGTCTGTTTCTCTCGGTGGATCCACTGCTCTCTGGGGTGTAGCTGCCACTGTAACTTTGACACTTCAGTGATTCAGTTCCTATCGTCAGTGTGTTTTTCTGGGTGGTTCCACTGCACTCGGGGATGTAGCTGCCTCTGTAACTGTGAGCATTAAGTGATTCAGTTCCAATTGTCAGTGTTTTTCTCTGGGTGGTTCCCCTGCACTGTCGGATGTAGCAGCCTCTGTAACTGTGACCATTAAGTGATTCAGTTCCAATTGTCAGTGTGTTTCTCTGGGTAGTTCCACTGCATCCTGGGCTGTGGCTGCCTCTGAAACTGTGACCATTCAGTGCTTAAGTTCCAATTGTCAGAGCATTTCTCTGGGTGGTTGAACTGCACACTCCGCGTGTAGCTGCCTCTGTAACTGTGACCATTCAGTGATTCAGTTCCAATTGTCAGTATATTTCTCTGGATTGTTCCACTTCTCTCTGGGATGTAGCTGCCTCTGTAACTGTGATCGTTCAGTGATTCAGTTCCAATTGTCAGTGTGTTTCTCTGGATGGTTCCACTGCTCTCTGGGGCGCAGTTGCCTCTGTAACTGTGACCATTCAGTGATTCAGTTCCAATTGTCAGTGTGTTTCTCTCGGTGGGTTCACTGCTCTCTGGGGAGTAGCTAACTCTGTAACTGTTACCATTCAGTGATTCACTTCCAATTGTCAGTGTGTTTCTCTGGGTGGGTCCACTGCACTCTGGGATGTAGCTGCCTCTGTAACTGTAACCATTTAGTGATTCACTTCGAATTGTCCGTGTGTTTCTCTCGGTGGTTCCACTGCACTCTGGGGTGTAGCTGCCTCTGTTACTCTGACCATTCAGTGATTCAGTTCCAATTGTCATTGTGTTTCTCTGGGTGGTTCCACAGCACTCTGTGGTTTAGCTGCCACTGTAACTGTAACCATTTAGTGATTCACTTCGAATTGTCCGTGTGTTTCTCTCGGTGGTTCCACTGCACTCTGGGGTGTAGCTGCCTCTGTAACTGTGTCCATTCAGTGATTCAGTTCCAATTGTCAGTGTGTTTCTCTCGGTGGTTCTACTGCACTCTGGGGTGTAGCTGCCTCTGTAACTGTGACCATTCGGTGATTCAGTTCCAACTGTCAGTATGTTTCTCTGGGTGGTTCCACTGCTAACTGGGATGTAGCAGCCTCTGTAACTGTGAGCATTAAGTGATTCAGTTCCAATTGTCAGTATGTTTCTCTGAGTGGTACCACTGCACTCTGGGCAGCAGCTGCCTCTGTAACTGTGACCATTCAGTGCTTCAGTTTCAATTGTCAGAGCACTTCTCTGGGTGGTTCAAATGCACTCTGGGATGTAGCTGCCTCTGTAACTGTGACCATTCAATGATTCAGTTCCAATTCTCTGTGTGTTTCTCTGGGTGGTTCCGCTGCTCTCTGGGATGTAGCTGCCTCTGTAACTGTGACCATTCAATGATTCAGTTCCAATTCTCAGTGTGTTTCTCTGGGTGGTTCCACTGCTCTCGGGGGTGTAGCTGCCTCTGTAACTGAGACCATTCAGTGATTAAGTTCCTATTGTCAGTGTGTTTCTCTGGGTGGTTCCACTGCACTCTGGGATGTAGCTGCCTCTGTAACTGTGACCATTCAGTGATTCAGTTCCAATTGTCAGTTTGTTTCTCTGGGTGGGTCCACTGCACTCTGGGGTGTAGCTTCCTCTGTAACTGTGACCATTCAGTGATTCAGTTCCAATTGCCAGTTTGTTTCTCTGGGTGGGTCCACTGCACTCTGGGCTGTAGCTGCCTCTGTAACAGTGACCATTCAGTGATTCAGTTCCAATTGTCAGTTTGTTTCAATGGGTGGGTCCACTGCACTCTGGGGTGTAGCTTCCTCTGTAACTGTGGCCATTCAGTGATTCAGTTCCAATTGTCGGTTT
This sequence comes from Scyliorhinus torazame, assembly GCF_047496885.1. Classification (NCBI taxonomy): domain Eukaryota; kingdom Metazoa; phylum Chordata; class Chondrichthyes; order Carcharhiniformes; family Scyliorhinidae; genus Scyliorhinus; species Scyliorhinus torazame. Next base: position 48,578,610 of record NC_092726.1, read on the forward strand.
GTTTCTCTGGGTGGGTCCACTGCAATCTGGGCTGTAGCTGCCTCTGTAACTGTGACCATTCAGTGATTCAGTTCCAATTGTCAGTGTGTTTCTCAGGGCTGTTCCACTGCTCTCTGGGATGTAGCTGCCTCTGCAACTGTGACCATTCAGTGATTCAGTTCCAATTGTCAGTGTGTTTCTCTGGGTGGTTCCACTGCTCTCTGTGGTGTAGCTGCCTCTGTAACTGTGAGCATTTAGTGATTCTGTTCCAATTGTCAGTGTGTTTCTCTGGATTGTTCCACTTCTCTCTTGGGTGTAGCTGCCTCTGTAACTGTGACCGTTCAGTGATTCAGTTCCAATTGTCAGTGTGTTTCTCTGGATTGTTCGACTTCTCTCTGGGGGTAGCTGCCTCTGTCATTGTGACCGTTCAGTGATTCAGTTCCAATTGTCAGTGTGTTTCTCTGGATGGATACACTGCTCTCTGGGGTGCCGTTGCCTGTGTAACTGTGACCATTCAGTGATTCAGTTCCAATTGTCAGTGTGTTTATCTCGGTGGGTTCACTGCTCTCTGGGGTGTAGCTGCCTCTGTAACTGTGACCATTCAGAGATTCAGTTCCAATTGTCAGTTTGTTTCTCTGGGTGGGTCCACTGCACTCTGGGGTGTAGCTGCCTCTGTAAATGTGACCATTCAGTGATTCAGTTTCAATTGTCAGTGTGTTCTCTGGGTGGTTCCACTGCACCCTGGGGTGTAGCTGCCTCTGTAACTGTGGCCATTCAGTGATTCAGTTCCAATTGTCAGTGTGTTTCTCTGGCTGGTTCCACTGCACTCTGGGGTCGAGCTGCGACTGTAACTGTGACCATTCAGTGATTCAGTTCCAATTGTCAGTGTGTTTCTCTGGGTTGTTCCACTGCACACCGGGGCGTCGCTGCCTCTGTAACCGTCTCCATTCAGTGATTCAGTTCCAGTTGTCAGTGTGTTGTTTTGGGTGGGTCCACTGCACTCTGGGTTGTAGCTGCCACTGTAACTGCGACCATTCAGTGATTCAGTTCCAATTGTCAGTGGGTTTCTCTGGGTGGTTCCACTGCACTCTGGGGTGTAGCTGTCTCTGTAACTGTGACCATTCAGTGATTCAGTTCCAATTGTCAGTGTAATTCTCTGTGTGGTTCCACCGCACTCTGGGGTGTAGCTGCCTCTGTTACTCTGACCATTCAGTGATTCAGTTTCAATTGTCAGTGTGTTTGTCTTGGTGGGTCCACTGCACTATGGGATGTAGCTGCCACTGTAACTGTGACCATTCAGTGATTCAGTTCCAATTGTCAGTGTAATTCTCTGTGTGGTTCCACTGCACTCTGGGGTGTAGCTGCCTCTGTTACTCTGACCATTCAGTGATTCAGTTACAATTGTCAGTGTGTTTCTCTCGGTGGTTCTACTGCACTCTGGTGTGTAGCTGCTTCTGTAACTGTGACCATTCAGTGATTCAGTTCTAATTGCCAGTATGTTTCTCTGGGTGATTTCACTGCACTCGGGGGTGCAGGTGCTTCTGTAACAGTGACCATTCAGTGATTCTGTTCCAGTTGTCAGTGTGTTTCTCTCGGTGGTTCCACTGCACTCTGGGGCGTCGCTGCCTCTGTAACTGTCTCCATTCAGTGATTCAGTTCCAATTGTCAGTGTGTTTCTCTGGGTGGGTCCACTGCACTCTGGGATGTAGCTGCCACTGTAACTGTGACCATTCAGTGATTCAGGTCCAATTGTCAGCGTGTTTCTCTGTGTGGTTCCACTGCAATCTGGGCCGTAGCTGCCTCTGTAACTCTGACCATTCAGTGATTCAGTTCCAATTGTCAGTGTGTTTCTCTCGGTGGTTCGACTGCACTCTGGGTGTAGCTGCCTCTGTAACTGTCTCCATTCAGTGATTCAGTTGCTATTGTCAGTGTGTTTCTCTGGGTGGGTCCACTACATTCTGCGGTATAGCTGCCTCTGTAACTGTGACAATTCAGTGATTCAGTTCCAATTCTCAGTGTGTTTCTCTGGGTGGGTCCACTGAACTCTGGGGTGTAGCTGCCTCTGTATCTGTGACCATTCAGTGATTCAGTTCCAATTGTCAGTGCATTTCTCGAGGTGATTCTACTGCACACTGGCGTGTAGCTGCCTCTGTAAATGTGACCATTCAGTGATTCAGTTCCAATTGTCAGTGTGTTTCTCAGGGCTGTTCCACTGCTCTCTGGGATGTAGCTGCCTCTGCAACTGTGACCATTCAGTGATTCAGTTCCAATTGTCAGTGTGTTTCTCTGGGTGGTTCCACTGCTCTCTGTGGTGTAGCTGCCTCTGTAACTGTGAGCATTTAGAGATTCTGTTCCAATTGTCAGTGTGTTTCTCTGGGTGGTTCCACTGATCTCTGTGGTGTAGCTGCCTCTGTAACTGTGACCATTCAGCGATTCCGTTTCAATTGTCAGTGTGTTTCTCTGGGTGGTTCCACTGCTCTCTAGTGTGTAGCTGCCTCTGTAACTGTGACCATTCAGTGATTCAGTTCCAATTGTCAGTGTGTTTCTCTGGATTGTTCCACTTCTCTCTTGGGTGTAGCTGCCTCTGTAACTGTGACCGTTCAGTGATTCAGTTCCAATTGTCAGTGTGTTTCTCTGGATTGCTCGACTTCTCTCTGGGGGTAGCTGCCTCTGTCACTGTGACCGTTCAGTGATTCAGTTCCAATTGTCAGTGTGTTTCTCTGGATGGATACACTGCTCTCTGGGGTGCCGTTGCCTGTGTAACTGTGACCATTCAGTGATTCAGTTCCAATTGTCAGTGTGTTTCTCTCGGTGGGTTCACTGCTCTCTGGGGTGTAGCTGCCTCTGTAACTGTGACCATTCAGTGATTCAGTTCCAATTGTCAGTGTGTTTCTCTCGGTGGGTTCACTGCTCTCTGGGGTGTAGCTGCCTCTGTAACTGTGACCATTCAGTGATTCAGTTCCAACTGTCAGTGTTTTTCTCTGGGTGGTTCTACTGCACTCTGGGGTGTAGCTGGCACTGTAACTGTGACCATTCAGTGATTCAGTTACAATTGTCAGTGTGTTCTCTGGGTGGATCCAATGCCCTCTGGTGTGTCGCTGCCTTTGTAAATGTGACCATTCAGTGATTCACTTCCAATTGTCCGTGTGTTTCTCTGGGTAGTTTCACTGCATTCTGGGGTGTAGCTGTCTATGTAACTGACCATTCAGTGATTCAGTTCCAATTGTCAATGTGTTTCTCTGGGTGGTTCCACTGCACTCTGGGATGCAGCTGCCTCTGTAACTGTGGCCATTCAGTGATTCAGTTCCAATTGTCAGTGTATTTCTCTGAGTGGTTCCACTTCACTCGGGGGTAAAGGTGCCTCCATAACTGTGACCATTCAGTGATTCAGTTCCAGTTGTCAGTGTGTTTCTCTCGGTGGTTCCACTGCACTCTGGGGCTTCGCTGCCTCTGCAACTGTCTCAATTCAGTGATTCAGTTCCAATTGTCAGTGTGTTTCTCTCGGTGGATCTACTGCACTCTGGGGTCTAGCTGCCACTGTAACTGTGACCATCCAGTGATTTAGTTCCAATTGTCAGTGTGTTTCTCTGGGTGGTTCCACTGCACTCTGGGATGTTGCTGCCTCTGTAACTGTGGCCATTCAGTGATTCAGTTCCAATTGTCAGTGTGTTTCTCTGGCTGTTTCCACTGCACTCGGGGATGTAGGTGCCTCTGTAACTGTGACCATTCAGTGATTCAGTTCCAATAGTAAGTGTGTTTCTCTAGGTTGTTCCACTGCACTCCGGGGCGTTGCTGCCTCTGTAACTGTCTCCATTCAGTGATTCAGTTCCAGTTGTCAGTGTGTTTCTCTGGGTGGTTCCACCGCTCTCTTGGGTGTAGCTGCCTCTGTAACTGTGACCATTCAGTGATTCAGTTCGAATTGTCAGTGTGTTTCTCTGGGTGGTTTCACTTCACTCGGGGGTATAGGTGCCTCTATAACTGTGACCATTCAGTGATTCAGTTCCAGTTGTCAGTGTGTTTCTCGAGGTGGTTCCACTGCACTCTGGGGCGTCGCTGCCTCTGTAACTACCTCAATTCAGTGATTCAGTTCCAATTGTCAGTGTGTTTCTCTCGGTGGTTCTACGGCACTCTGGGGTCTAGCTGCCACTGTAACTGTGACCATTCAGTGATTCAGTTCCAATAGTCAGTGTGTTTCTCTAGGTTGTTCCACTGCACACCGGGGCGTCGCTGCCTCTGTAACCGTCTCCATTCAGTGATTCAGTTCCAGTTGTCAGTGTGTTTCTCTGGGTGGGTCCACTGCACTCTGGGATGTAGCTGCCACTGTAACTGTGACCATTCAGTGATTCAGTTCCAATTGTCAGTGTGTCTCTCTGTGTGGTTCCACTGCATTCTGGGATGTAGCTGCCTCTGTAACTGTGACCATTCAGTGATTCAGTTCCAATTGTCAGTGTGTTTCTCTCTGTGAATTTACTGCACTCTGTGGTGTAGCTGCCTCTGTAACTCTGACCATTCAGTGATTCAGTTTCAATTGTCAGTGTGTTTCTCTTGGTGGGTCCACTGCACTCTGGGATGTAGCTGCCACTGTAACTGTGACCATTCAGTGATTCAGTTCCAATTGTCAGTGCAATTCTCTGTGTGGTTCCACTGCACTCTGGGGTGTAGCTGCCTCTGTTACTCTGACCATTCAGTGATTCAGTTACAATTGTCAGTGTGTTCTCTGGGTGGTTCCACTGCACCCTGGGGTATAGCTGCCTCTGTAACTGTGACAATTCAGTGATTCAGTTCCAATTCTCAGTGTGTTTCTCTGGGTGGGTCCACTGAACTCTGGGGTGTAGCTGCCTCTGTATCTGTGACCATTCAGTGATTCAGTTCCAATTGTCAGTGTGTTTCTCTCTGTGAATTTACTGCACTCTGAGGTTTAGCTGCCTCTGTAACTGTCTCCATTCATTGATTCAGTTGCTATTGCCAGTGTGTTTCTCTGGGTGGTTCCACTGCACTCAGCGGTATAGCTGCCTTAGTAACTGTGAGCATTCAGTGATTCAGTTCCAATTGTCAGTGTGTTTCTCTGGGTGGATACAATGCCCTCTGGTGTGTCGCTGCCTTTGTAAATGTGACCATTCACTGATTCAGTTCCAATTGTCAGTGTGTTTCCCTGGGTGGGTCCACTGCACACTGGGATGTAGCTGCCTCTGTAACTGTAACCATTCAGTGATTCACTTCCAATTGTCCGTGTGTTTCTCTGGGTAGTTTCACTGCATTCTGGGGTGTAGCTGTCTATGTAACTGACCGTTCAGTGATTCAGTTCCAATTGTCAATGTGTTTCTCTGGATGGTTCCACTGCACTCTGGGATGCAGCTGCCTCTGTAACTGTGGCCATTCAGTGATTCAGTTCCAATTGTCAGTGTATTTCTCTGAGTGGTTCCACTTCACTCGGGGGTAAAGGTGCCTCCATAACTGTGACCATTCAGTGATTCAGTTCCAGTTGTCAGTGTGTTTCTCTCGGTGGTTCCACTGCACTCTGGGGCTTCGCTGCCTCTGCAACTGTCACAATTCAGTGATTCAGTTCCAATTGTCAGTGTGTTTCTTTCGTTGGATCTACTGCACTCTGGGGTCTAGCTGCCACTGTAACTGTGACCATCCAGTGATTTAGTTCCAATTGTCAGTGTGTTTCTCTGGGTGGTTCCACTGCACTCTGGGATGTTGCTGCCTCTGTAACTGTGGCCATTCAGTGATTCAGTTCCAATTGTCAGTGTGTTTCTCTGGGTGTTTCCACTGCACTCGGGGATGTAGGTGCCTCTGTAACTGTGACCATTCAGTGATTCAGTTCCAATAGTAAGTGTGTTTCTCTAGGTTGTTCCACTGCACTCCGGGGCGTTGCTGCCTCTGTAACTGTCTCCATTCAGTGATTCAGTTCCAGTTGTCAGTGTGTTTCTCTGGGTGGTTCCACCGCTCTCTTGGGTGTAGCTGCCTCTGTAACTGTGACCATTCAGTGATTCAGTTACAATTGTCAGTGTGTTTCTCTCGGTGGTTCTACTGCACTCTGGGGTGTAGCTGGCACTGTAACTGTGACCATTCAGTGATTCAGTTACAATTGTCAGTGTGTTCTCTGGGTGGTTCCACTGCACCCTGAGGTGTAGCTGCCTCTGTAACTGTGGCCATTCAGTGATTCATTTCGAATTGCCAGTGTGTTTCTCTGGGTGGTTTCACTTCACTCGGGGGTATAGGTGCCTCTATAACTGTGACCATTCAGTGATTCAGTTCCAGTTGTCAGTGTGTTTCTCGAGGTGGTTCCACTGCACTCTGGGGCGTCGCTGCCTCTGTAACTGCCTCAATTCAGTGATTCAGTTCCAATTGTCAGTGTGTTTCTCTCGGTGGTTCTACTGCACTCTGGGGTCTAGCTGCCACTGTAACTGTGACCATTCAGTGACTCAGTTCCAATAGTCAGTGTGTTTCTCTAGGTTGTTCCACTGCACACCGGGGCGTCGCTGCCTCTGTAACCGTCTCCATTCAGTGATTCAGTTCCAGTTGTCAGTGTGTTTCTCTGGGTGGGTCCACTGCACTCTGGGATGTAGCTGCCACTGTAACTGTGACCATTCAGTGATTCAGTTCCAATTGTCAGTGTGTCTCTCTGTGTGGTTCCACTGCATTCTGGGATGTAGCTGCCTCTGTAACTGTGACCATTCAGTGATTCAGTTCCAATTGTCAGTGTGTTTCTCTCTGTGAATTTACTGCACTCTGGGGTGTAGCTGCCTCTGTAACTCTGACCATTCAGTGATTCAGTTTCAATTGTCAGTGTGTTTCTCTTGGTGGGTCCACTGCACTCTGGGATGTAGCTGCCACTGTAACTGTGACCATTCAGTGATTCAGTTCCAATTGTCAGTGTAATTCTCTGTGTGGTTCCACTGCTCTCTGGGGTGCAGCTGCCTCTGTTCCTCTGACCATTCAGTGATTCAGTTACAATTGTCAGTGTGTTTCTCTCGGTGGTTCTACTGCACTCTGGTGTGTAGCTGGCACTGTAACTGTGACCATTCAGTGATTCAGTTACAATTGTCAGTGTGTTCTCTGGGTGGTTCCACTGCACCCTGGGGTGTAGCTGCCTCTGTAACTGTGGCCATTCAGTGATTCAGTTCCAATTGTCAGTGTGTTCTCTGGGTGGTTCCACAACACTATGGGGTGAAGCTGTCTCTGTAACTGTGACCATTCAATGATTCAGTTCCAATTGTCCGTGTGTTTCTCTGGGAATTTCCACTGCACGCTGCTATGTAGCTGCCACTGTAACTGTGACCATTCAGTGATTCAGTTCCAATTGTCAGTGTGTTTCTCTGTGTGGTTCCACTGCACTCTGGGGTGTAGCTGCCTCTGTAACTCTGACCATTCAGTGATTCAGTTACAATTGTCAGTGTGTTTCTCTCGGTGGTTCTACTGCACTCTGGGGTGTAGCTGGCACTGTAACTGTGACCATTCAGTGATTCAGTTACAATTGTCCGTGTGTTCTCTGGGTGGTTCCACTGCACCCAAGGTTGTAGCTGCCTCTGTAACTGTGGCCATTCAGTGATTCAGTTCCAATTGTCAGTGTGTTCTCTGGGTGGTTCCACAACACTATGGGCTGAAGCTGTCTCTGTAACTGTGACCATTCAATGATTCAGTTCCAATTGTCAGTGTGTTTCTCTGGGAATTTCCACTGCACGCTGGAATGTAGCTGCCTCTGTAACTGTGGCCATTCAGTGATTCAGTCCTAATTGCCAGTGTGTTTCTCTGGGTGGTTTCACTGCACTTGGGGGTGTAGGTGCTTCTGTAACTGTGACCATTCAGTGATTCTGTTCCAGTTGTCAGTGTGTTTCTCTAGGAGGTTCCACTGCACTCTGGGGCGTCGCTGCCTCTGTAACTGTCTCCATTCAGTGATTCAGTTCCAATTGTCAGTGTGTTTCTCTGGGTGGGTCCACTGCACTCTGGGATGTAGCTGCCACTGTAACTGTGACCATTCAGTGATTCAGGTCCAATTGTCAGCGTGTTTCTCTGTGTGGTTCCACTGCACTCTGGGGCGTAGCTGCCTCTGTAACTCTGACCATTCAGTGATTCAGTTCCAATTGTCAGTGTGTTTCTCTCGGTGGTTCCACTGCACTCTGGGTGTAGCTGCCTCTGTAACTGTCTCCATTCAGTGATTCAGTTGCTATTGTCAGTGTGTTTCTCTGGGTGGTTCCACTACATTCTGCGGTATAGCTGCCTCTGTAACTGTGACCATTCAGTAATTCAGTTCCCATTCTCAGTGTGTTTCTCTGGGTGGGTCCACTGAACTCTGGGGTGTAGCTGCCTCTGTATCTGTGACCATTCAGTGATTCAGTTCCAATTGTCAGTGCATTTCTCTGGGTGATTCTACTGCACCCTGGCGTGTTGCTGACTCTGTAACTGTGACCATTCAGTGATTCATTTCCAATTGTCAGTGTGTTTCTCTCTGTGGTTCCACTGCACTCTGGGGTGTAAGTGCCACTGTAGCTGTGACCATTCAGTGATTCATTTCCAATTGTCAGTGTGTTTTCTCTGCGTGGTTCCACTGCACTCTGTGATGTAGCTGCCTCAGTAACTGTGACCATTCAGTGATTCAGTTCCAATTGTCAGTGTGTTTCTCTCTGTGGTTCCACTGCTCTCTGGTATGTAGCTGCCTCTGTAACTGTGACCATTCAGTGATTCAGTTCCAATTGTCAGTGTGTTTCTCTGTGTGGTTAAACTGCACTCTGGGGTGTAGCTGCCTCTGTTACTCTGACCATTCAGTGATTCAGTTCCAATTGTCAGTGTGGGTCTCTCGGTGGTTCTACTGCACTCTGGCGTGTAGCTGGCACTGTAACTGTGACCATTCAGTGATTCAGTTCCAATTGTCTGTGTGTTTCTCTCGGTGAATCTACTGCACTCTGGGGTTAAGCTGCCTCTGTAACTGTCTCCATTCAGTGATTCAGTTGCTATTGTCAGTGTGTTTCTCTGGGTGGTTCCACTGCACTGTGCAATATAGCTGCCTTTGTAACTGTGACCATTCAGTGATTCAGTTCCAATTGTCAGTGTGTTACTCTGGGTGGGTTCACTGCACTCTTGGGTGTCGCTGCCTCTGTAACTGTGACCATTCAGTGATTCAGTTCCAATTGTCAGTGCATTTCTCTGGGTGATTCTACTGCACCCTGGCGTGTTGCTGCCTCTGTAACTGTGACCATTCAGTGATTCAGTTCCAATTGTCAGTGTGTTTCTCTCTGTGGTTCCACTGCACTCTGGGGTGTAAGTGCCACTGTAGCTGTGACCATTCAGTGATTCATTTCCAATTGTCAGTGTGTTTTCTCTGCGTGGTTCCACTGCACTCTGTGATGTAGCTGCCTCAGTAACTGTGACCATTCAGTGATTCAGTTCCAATTGTCAGTGTGTTTCTCTCTGTGGTTCCACTGCTCTCTGGTAAGTAGCTGCCTCTGTAACTGTGACCATTCAGTGATTCAGTTCCAATTGTCAGTGTGTTTCTCTGTGTGGTTAAACTGCACTCTGGGGTGTAGCTGCCTCTGTTACTCTGACCATTCAGTGATTCAGTTCCAATTGTCAGTGTGGGTCTCTCGGTGGTTCTACTGCACTCTGGCGTGTAGCTGGCACTGTAACTGTGACCATTCAGTGATTCAGTTCCAATTGTCTGTGTGTTTCTCTCGGTGAATCTACTGCACTCTGGGGTTTAGCTGCCTCTGTAACTGTCTCCATTCAGTGATTCAGTTGCTATTGTCAGTGTGTTTCTCTGGGTGGTTCCACTGCACTGTGCAATATAGCTGCCTTTGTAACTGTGACCATTCAGTGATTCAGTTCCAATTGTCAGTGTGTTACTCTGGGTGGGTTCACTGCACTCTTGGGTGTCGCTGCCTCTGTAACTGTGACCATTCAGTGATTCAGTTTCAATTGTCAGTGTGTTTCTCTCTGTGGTTCCACTGCTCTCTCGTATGTAGCTGCCTCTGTAACTGTGACCATTCAGTGATTCAGTTCCAATTGTCAATGTGTTTCTCTGGTGGGTGCACTGCACTCTGGCATGTAGCTGCCTCTGTAACTGTGACCATTCAGTGATTCAGTTCCAATTGTCAGTGTGTTTCTCTGGATGGTTACACTGCTCTCTGGGGTGTAGCTGCCTCTGAAATATTGAGCATTCAGTCATTCAGTTCCAATTGTCAGTCTGTTTCTCTTGGTGGGTCCACTGCTCTCTGGGTAGTAGCTGCCACTGTAACTGTGACAATTCAGTGATTCAGTTCCAATTGTCAGTGTGTTCTCTGGGTGGTTCCACAACACTATGGGGTGAAGCTGTCTCTGTAACTGTGACCATTCAATGATTCAGTTCCAATTGTCCGTGTGTTTCTCTGGGAATTTCCACTGCACGCTGGTATGTAGCTGCTTCTGTAACTGTGGCCATTCAGTGATTCAGTTCTAATTGCCAGTGTGTTTCTCTGGGTGGTTTCACTGCACTCGGGGGTGAAGGTGCTTCTGTAACTGTGACCATTCAGTGATTCTGTTCCAGTTGTCAGTGTGTTTCTCTAGGTGGTTCCACTGCTCTCTGGGGCGTCGCTGCCTCTGTAACTGTCTCCATTCAGTGATTCAGTTCCAATTGTCAGTGTGTTTCTCTGGGTGGGTCCAATGCACTCTGGGATGTAGCTGCCACTGTAACTGTGACCATTCAGTGATTCAGGTCCAATTGTCAGCGTGTTTCTCTGTGTGGTTCCACTGCACTCTGGGGCGTAGCTGTCTCTGCAACTCTGACCATTCAGTGATTCAGTTCCAATTGTCAGTGTGTTTCTCTCGGTGGTTCCACTGCACTCTGGGGTGTAGGTGCCACTGTAGCTGTGACCATTCAGTGATTCAGTTCCAATTGTCAGTGTGTTTTTCTGGGTGGTTCCACTGCACTCTGGGATGTTGCTGCCTCTGTAACTGTGGCCATTCAGTGATTCAGTTCCAATTGTCAGTGTGTTTCTCTCGGTGATTCTACTGCACTCTGAGGTGTAGGTGCCTCTGTAACTGTGTCCATTCAGTGATCCAGTTCCATTTGTCAGTGTGTTTCTCTCGGTGGTTCCACTGCACTCTGGGGCGTCGCTGCCTCTGTAACTGTCTCCATTCAGTGATTCAGTTCCAATTGTCAGAGTGTTTCTCTGGGTGGGTCCACTGCACTCTGGGATGTAGCTGTCACTGTAACTGTGACCATTCAGTGATTCAGTTCCAATTGTCAGTGTGTTTCTCTCGGTAGTTATACTGCACTCTGGGGTGTAGCTGCCACTGTAACTGTGACCATTCAGTGATTCAGTTCCAATTGTCAGTGTGTTTCTCTCGGTGATTCTACTGCAATCTGGGGTGTAGCTTCCTCAGGAACTGTGACCATTCAGTGTTTCAGTTCCAATTGTCAGTGTGTTTCTCTGGGTGGATCCAATGCACTCTGGTATGTCACTACCTCTGTAACTGTGACCATTCAGTGATTCAGTTCCAATTGTCAGTGTGTTTCTCTGGATGGATCCAATGCACTCTGATGTGTCGCTGCCCCTGTAACTATGACCATTCAGTGATTCATTTCCAATTGTCAGTGTGTTTTCTCTGGGTGGCTCCACTGCACTCTGGGATGTAGCTGCCTCAGTAACTGTGGCCATTCAGTGATTCAGTTCCAATTGTCAGTGTTTTTCTCTCTGTAGTTCCACTGCTCTCTGGTATGTAGCTGCGTCTGTAACTGTGACCATTCAGTGATTCAGTTCCAATTGTCAGTGTGTTTCTCTGTGTGGTTAAACTGCACTCTGGGGTGTAGCTGCCTATGTTACTCTGACCATTCAGTGATTCAGTTCCAATTGTCAGTGTGTTTCTCTCGGTGATTCTATAGCACTCTGGTCTGTAGCTGGCACTGTAACTGTGACCATTCAGTGATTCAGTTCCAATGGTCAGTGTGTTTCTCTTGGTGGTTCCACTGCACTCTGGGGTGTAGCTGTCTCTGTAACTGTGACCGTTCAGTGATTCAGTTCCAATTGTCCATGTGTTTCTCTGGGTGGGTCCACTGCACTCTGGGATGTAGCTGCCACTGTAACTGTGACCATTCAGTGATTCAGTTCCAATTGTCAGTGTGTTTCTCTGGGTGGGTCCACTGCACTCTGGCGTGTAGCTGCCTCTGTAACTGTGACCATTCAGTGATACAGTTCCAATTGTCAGTGCGTTTCTCTGGGTGATTCTACTGCACTCTGGGATGTAGCTGCCTCTGTAACTGTGACCATTCAATGATTCAGTTCCAATTGCCAGTATGATTTTCTGGATGGTTCAACTGCACTCTGGGATGTAGCTGCCTCTGTAACTGTGACCATTCAATGATTCAGTTCCAATTGCCAGTGTGTTTCTCTTGGTGGTTCCACTGGACTCTGGGGTGTGGATTCCTCTGTAACTGTGACCATTCAGTGATTCCGATCCAATTGTCAATTTGTTTCTCTGGTTGGGTCAACTGCTCTCTGGGGAGTAGCTGCCACTGTTACTGTGACAATTCAGTGATTCAATCCCAATTGTCAGTGTGTCTCTCTGGTTGTTTCCAATTCACTCTTGGGTGTGGCTGCCTCTGTAACTGTGACCATTCAGTGATTCAGTTCCAATTGTCAGTGTGGGTCTCTCGGTGGTTCTACTGCACTCTGGCGTGTAGCTGGCACTGTAACTGTGACCATTCAGTGATTCAGTTCCAATTGTCTGTGTGTTTCTCTCGGTGAATCTACTGCACTCTGGGGTTTAGCTGCCTCTGTAACTGTCTCCATTCAGTGATTCAGTTGCTATTGTCAGTGTGTTTCTCTGGGTGGTTCCACTGCACTGTGCAATATAGCTGCCTTTGTAACTGTGACCATTCAGTGATTCAGTTCCAGTTGTCAGTGTGTTACTCTGGGTGGGTTCACTGCACTCTTGGGTGTCGCTGCCTCTGTAACTGTGACCATTCAGTGATTCAGTTCCAATTGTCAGTGTGTTTCTCTGGTTGGGTCCACTGCACTCTGGGATGTAGCTGCCACTGTAACTGTAACCATGCAGTGATTCACTTCCAATTGTCCGTGTGTTTCTCTGGGAGGTTCTAATGCACTCTGTGATGTAGCTGCCTCAGTAACTGTGACCATTCAGTGATTCAGTTTCAATTGTCAGTGTGTTTCTCTCTGTGGTTCCACTGCTCTCTGGTATGCAGCTGCCTCTGTAACTGTGACCATTCAGTGATTCAGTTCCAATTGTCAATGTGTTTCTCTGGTGGGTGCACTGCACTCTGGCATGTAGCTGCCTCTGTAACTGTGACCATTCGATGATTCAGTTCCAATTGTCAGTGTATTTCTCTGGATGGTTCCACTGCTCTCTGGGGTGTAGCTGCCTCTGAAATGGTGAGCATTCAGTCATTCAGTTCCAATTGTCAGTCTGTTTCTCTTGGTGGGTCCACTGCTCTCTGGGTAGTAGCTGCCACTGTAACTGTGACAATTCAGTGATTCAGTTCCAATTGTCAGTGTGTTCTCTGGGTGGTTCCACAACACTATGGGGTGAAGCTGTCTCTGTAACTGTGACCATTCAATGATTCAGTTCCAATTGTCCGTGTGTTTCACTGGGAATTTCCACTGCACGCTGGTATGTAGCTGCTTCTGTAACTGTGGCCATTCAGTGATTCAGTTCTAATTGCCAGTGTGTTTCTCTGGGTGGTTTCACTGCACTCGGGGGTGAAGGTGCTTCTGTAACTGTGACCATTCATTCATTCTGTTCCAGTTGTCAGTGTGTTTCTCTAGGTGGTTCCACTGCTCTCTGGGGCGTCGCTGCCTCTGTAACTGTCTCCATTCAGTGATTCAGTTCCAATTGTCAGTGTGTTTCTCTGGGTGGGTCCACTGCACTCTGGGATGTAGCTGCCACTGTAACTGTGACCATTCAGTGATTCAGGTCCAATTGTCAGCGTGTTTCTCTGTGTGGTTCCACTGCACTCTGGGGCGTAGCTGTCTCTGCAACTCTGACCATTCAGTGATTCAGTTCCAATTGTCAGTGTGTTTCTCTCGGTGGTTCCACTGCACTCTGGGGTGTAGGTCCCACTGTAGCTGTGACCATTCAGTGATTCAGTTCCAATTGTCAGTGTCTTTCTCTGGGTGGTTCCACTGCACTCTGGGATGTTGCTGCCTCTGTGACTGTGGCCATTCAGTGATTCAGTTCCAATTGTCAGTGTGTTTCTCTCGGTGATTCTACTGCACTCTGAGGTGTAGGTGCCTCTGTAACTGTGTCCATTCAGTGATCCAGTTCCATTTGTCAGTGTGTTTCTCTCGGTGGTTCCACTGCACTCTGGGGCGTCGCTGCCTCTGTAACTGTCTCCATTCAGTGATTCAGTTCCAATTGTCAGTGTGTTTCTCTGGGTGGGTCCACTGCACTCTGGGATGTAGCTGTCACTGTAACTGTGACCATTCAGTGATTCAGTTCCAATTGTCAGTGTGTTTCTCTCGGTAGTTATACTGCACTCTGGGGTGTAGCTGCCACTGTAACTGTGACCATTCAGTGATTCAGTTCCAATTGTCAGTGTGTTTCTCTCGGTGATTCTACTGCACTCTGAGGTGTAGCTGCCTCTGTAACTGTGACCATTCAGTGATTCAGTTCCAATTGTCAATGTGTTTCTCTGGGTGGTTCCACTGCAATCTGGGGTGTAGCTTCCTCAGGAACTGTGACCATTCAGTGTTTCAGTTCCAATTGTCAGTGTGTTTCTCTGGGTGGATCCAATGCACTCTGGTATGTCGCTGCCTCTGTAACTGTGACCATTCAGTGATTCAGTTCCAATTGTCAGTGTGTTTCTCTGGATGGATCCAATGCACTCTGATGTGTCGCTGCCCCTGTAACTATGACCATTCAGTGATTCATTTCCAATTGTCAGTGTGTTTTCTCTGGGTGGCTCCACTGCACTCTGGGATGTAGCTGCCTCAGTAACTGTGGCCATTCAGTGATTCAGTTCCAATTGTCAGTTTTTTTCTCTCTGTAGTTCCACTGCTCTCTGGTATGTAGCTGCGTCTGTCACTGTGACCATTCAGTGATTCAGTTCCAATTGTCAGTGTGTTTCTCTGTGTGGTTAAACTGCACTCTGGGGTGTAGCTGCCTATGTTACTCTGACCATTCAGTGATTCAGTTCCAATTGTCAGTGTGTTTCTCTCGGTGATTCTATAGCACTCTGGTCTGTAGCTGGCACTGTAAATGTCTCCAATCAGTGATTCAGTTCCAATTGTCAGTGTGTTTCTCTTGGTGGTTCCACTGCACTCTGGGGTGTAGCTGTCTCTGTAACTGTGACCGTTCAGTGATTCAGTTCCAATTGTCAATGTGTTTCTCTGGGTGGGTCCACTGCACTCTGGGATGTAGCTGCCACTGTAACTGTGACCATTCAGTGATTCAGTTCCAATTGTCAGTGTGTTTCTCTGGGTGGGTCCACTGCACTCTGGCGTGTAGCTGCCTCTGTAACTGTGACCATTCAGTGATACAGTTCCAATTGTCAGTGTGTTTCTCTGGGTGATTCTACTGCACTCTGGGATGTAGCTGCCTCTGTAACTGTGACCATTCAATGATTCAGTTCCAATTGCCAGTATGATTTTCTGGGTGGTTCAACTGCACTCTGGGATGTAGCTGCCTCTGTAACTGTGACCATTCAATGATTCAGTTCCAATTGCCAGTGTGTTTCTCTTGGTGGTTCCACTGGACTCTGGGGTGTGGATTCCTCTGTAACTGTGACCATTCAGTGATTCCGATCCAATTGTCAATTTGTTTCTCTGGTTGGGTCAACTGCTCTCTGGGGAGTAGCTGCCACTGTTACTTTGACAATTCAGCGATTCAATCCCAATTGTCAGTGTGTCTCTCTGGTTGTTTCCAATTCACTCTGGGGTGTGGCTGCCTCTGTAACTGTGACCATTCAGTGATTCAGTTCCAATTGTCAGGGTGTTTCTCTTGTTGGGTGCACTGCACTTTGGGATGGACCTACCTCTGTAACTGTGACCATTCAGTGTTTCAGTTCCAATTGTCAATGTGTTTCTCTGGGTGGTACCACTGCACTCTGGGGTGTAGCTGCCTCTGTAACTGTGGCCATTCAGTGATTCAGTTCCAATTGTCAGGGTGTTTCTCTTGTTGGGTGCACTGCACTTTGGGATGGACCTACCTCTGTAACTGTGACCATTCAGTGTTTCAGTTCCAATTGTCAATGTGTTTCTCTGGGTGGTACCACTGCACACTGGGGTGTAGCTGCCTCTGCAAATGTGGCCATTCAGTGATTCAGTTCCAATTGGCAGTGTGTTTCTCTGGGCTGTTCCACTGCTCTCTGGGATGTAGCTGCATCTGTAACTGTGACCATTCAGTGATTCAGTTCCTATTGTCAGTGTGTTTCTCTGGGTGGTTCCACTGCTCTCTGGGGTGTAGCTGACTCTGTAACTGTGACCGTTCAGTGATTCTGTTCCAATGGTCAGTGTGTTTCTCTCGGTGGTTCTACGGCACTCTAGGGTGTAGCTGCCACAGTAACTGTGACTATTCAGTGATTCAGTTCCAATTGTCAGTGTGTTTCTCTCGGTCATTCTACTGCACTCTGGGGTTTAGCTGCCTCTGTAACTGTCTCCATTCAGTGATTCAGTTCCAATTGTCAGTGTGTTTCTCTGGGTGGTTCCACTGCACACTGGGATGTAGCTGCCTCTGGAACTGTGACCATTCAGTGATTCTGTTCCAATTGTCAGTGTGTTTCACTGGGTGGTTCCACTGCACTCTGGGATGTAGCTGCCTCTGTAACTGTGACCATTCAATGATTCAGTTCCAATTGTCAGTGTGTTACTCTCGGTGGTTCTACTGCACTCTGGGATGTAGCTGCCTCTGTAACTGTGACCATTCAATGATTCAGTTCCAATTGCCAGTATGATTTTCTGGGTGGTTCCACAGCACTCTGGGATGTAGCTGCATCTGTAACTGTGACCATTCAATGATTCAGTTCCAATTGTCAGTGTGTTTCTCTTGGTGGTACCACTGCACTATGGGATGTGGATTCCTCTGTAACTGTGACCATTCAGTGATTCCGATCCATTTGTCAATTTGTTTCTCTGGTTTGGTCCACTGCTCTCTGGGGAGTAGTTGCCACTGTAACTGTGACAATTCAGTGATTAAATTCCGATTGTCAGTGTGTCTCTCTGAATGTTTCCAATGCACACTGGGATGTAGCTGCCTCTTTAACTGTGACCATTCAGTGATTCAGTTCCAATTGTCAGTGTGTTTCACTGGGTGGTTCCACTACTCTCTGGGGTGTAGCTGCCTCTGTTACTCTGACCATTCAGTGATTCAGTTCCAATTGTCAGTGTGTTACTCTCGGTGGTGCTACTGCACTCTGGGGTGTAGCTGCCCTGTAACTGTGACCATTCAGTGATTCAGTTCCAATTGTCAGTGTGTTTCTCTCTGTGAATTTACTGCACTCTGAGGTTTAGCTGCCTCTGTAACTGTCTCCATTCATTGATTCAGTTGCTATTGTCAGTGTGTTTCTCTGGGTGGTTCCACTGCACTCAGCGGTATAGCTGCCTTAGTAACTGTGAGCATTCAGTGATTCAGTTCCAATTGTCAGTGTGTTTCTCTGGGTGGGTCCACTGCACTCTGGGATGTAGCTGCCTCTGTAACTGTAACCATTCAGTGATTCACTTCCAATTGTCCGTGTGTTTCTCTGGGTAGTTTCACTGCATTCTGGGGTGTAGCTGTCTATGTAACTGACCATTCAGTGATTCAGTTCCAATTGTCAATGTGTTTCTCAGGGTGGTTCCACTGCACTCTGGGATGTAGCTGCCTCTGTAACTGTGGCCATTCAGTGATTCAGTTCCAATTGTCAGTGTATTTCTCTGAGTGGTTCCACTTCACTCGGGGGTAAAGGTGCCTCCATAACTGTGACCATTCAGTGATTCAGTTCCAATTGTCAGTGTGTTTCTCTCGGTGGATCTACTGCACTCTGGGGTGTTGCTGCCTCTGTAACTGTGGCCATTCAGTGATTCAGTTCCAATTGTCAGTGTGTTTCTCTGGGTGTTTCCACTGCACTCGGGGATGTAGGTGCCTCTGTAACTGTGACCATTCAGTGATTCAGTTCCAATTGTCAGTGTGTTTCTCTGGGTGGTTCCACCGCTCTCTTGGGTGTAGCTGCCTCTGTAACTGTGACCATTCAGTGATTCAGTTACAATTGTCAGTGTGTTTCTCTCGGTGGTTCTACTGCACTCTGGGGTGTAGCTGGCACTGTAACTGTGGCCATTCAGTGATTCAGTTCCAATTGTCAGTGTGTTCTCTTGGTGGTTCCACTGCACTCTGTTATGTAGCTGCCTCTGTAACTGTGGCCATTCAGTGATTCAGTTCGAATTGCCAGTGTGTTTCTCTGGGTGGTTTCACTTCACTCGGGGATATAGGTGCCTCTATAACTGTGACCATTCAGTGATTCAGTTCCAGTTGTCAGTGTGTTTCTCGAGGTGGTTCCACTGCACTCTGGGGCGACGCTGACTCTGTAACTGCCTCAATTCAGTGATTCAGTTCCAATTGTCAGTGTGTTTCTCTCGGTGGTTCCACTGCACTCTGGGTGTAGCTGCCTCTGTAACTGTCTCCATTCAGTGATTCAGTTGTATTGTCAGTGTGTTTCTCTGGGTGGTTCCACTACATTCTGCGGTATAGCTGCCTCTGTAACTGTGACCATTCAGTGATTCAGTTCCCATTCTCAGTGTGTATCTCTGGGTGGGTCCACTGAACTCCGGGGTGTAGCTGCATCTGTATCTGTGACCATTCAGTGATTCAGTTCCAATTGTCAGTGCATTTCTCTGGGTGATTCTACTGCACCCTGGCGTGTTGCTGCCTCTGTAACTGTGACCATTCAGTGATTCAGTTCCAATTGTCAGTGTGTTTCTCTCTGTGGTTCCACTGCACTCTGGGGTGTAAGTGCCACTGTAGCTGTGACCATTCAGTGATTCATTTCCAATTGTCAGTGTGTTTTCTCTGCGTGGTTCCACTGCACTCTGTGATGTAGCTGCCTCAGTAACTGTGACCATTCAGTGATTCAGTTCCAATTGTCAGTGTGTTTCTCTCTGTGGTTCCACTGCTCTCTGGTATGTAGCTGCCTCTGTAACTGTGACCATTCAGTGATTCAGTTCCAATTGTCAGTGTGGGTCTCTCGGTGGTTCTACTGCACTGTGCAATATAGCTGCCTTTGTAACTGTGACCATTCAGTGATTCAGTTCCAATTGTCAGTGTGTTTCTCTGGTTGGGTCCACTGCACTCTGGGATGTAGCTGCCTCTGTAACTGTAACCATGCAGTGATTCTGTTCCAATTGTCAGTGTGTTTCTCTGGGTGGATCCAATGCACGCTGGTATGTCGCTGCCTCTGGAACTGTGACCATTCAGTGATTCAGTTCCAGTTGTCAGTGTGTTTCTCTAGGTTGTTCCACTGCCCTCTGGGGCGTCGCTGCCTCTGTAACTGTCTCCATTCAGTGATTCAGTTCCAATTGTCAGTGTGTTTCTCTGGGTGGGTCCACTGCACTCTAGGATGTAGCTGCCACTGTAACTGTGACCATTCAGTGATTCAGTTCCAATTGTCAGTGTGTTTCTCTGTGTGGTTCCACTGCACTCTGGGGTGTAGCTGCCTCTTTAACTCTGACCATTCAGTGATTCAGTTCCAAGTGTCAGTGTGTTTCTCTCGGTGGTTATACTGCACTCTGGGGTGTAGCTGCCACTGTAACTGTGACCATTCAGTGATTCAGTTCCAATTGTCAGTGTGTTTCTCTCGGTGATTCTACTGCACTCTGGGGTGTAGGTGCCTCTGTAACTGTGTGCATTCAGTGATCCAGTTCCAGTTGTCAGTGTGTTTTTCTATGTGGTTCCACTGCGCTCTGGGGCGTCGCTGCCTCTGTAACTGTCTCCATTCAGTGATTCTGTTCCAATTGTCAGTGTGTTTCTCTGGGTGCGTCCACTGCACTCTGGGGTGTTGCTGCCTCTGGAACTGTGACCATTCAATGATTCAGTTCCAATTGTAAGTGTGTTTCTCTCCGTCATTCTACTTCACTCTGGGGTTTAGCTGCCTCTGTAACAGTCTCCATTCAGTGATTCAGTTCCAATTGTCAGTGTGTTTCTCTGGGTGTTTCCACTGCACTCTGGGATGTAGCTACCTCTGTAACTGTGACCATTCAGTGATCCAGTTCCAGTTGTCAGTCTGTTTCTCGAGGTGGTTCCACTGCACTCCGGGGCGTTGCTGCCTCTGTAACTGTCTCCATTCAGTGATTCAGTTCCAATTGTCAGTGTGTTTCTCTGGATGGGTCCACTGCACTCTGGGATGTAGCTGCCACTGTAACTGTGACCATTCAGTGATTCAGTTCCAATTGTCAGTGTGTTTCTCTGTGTGGTTCCACGGGACTCTGGGGTTTAGCTGCCTCTTGAACTCTGACCATTCAGTGATTCAGTTCCAATTGTCAGTGTGTTTCTCTCGGTGGTTATCCTGCACTCTGGGGTGTAGCTGCCACTGTAACTGTGACCATTCAGTGATTCAGTTCCAATTGTCTGTGTGATTCTCTCGGTGATTCTACTGCATTCTGAGGTGTAGCTGCTCTGTAACTCTGACCATTCAGTGATTCAGTTCCAATTGTCAATGTGTTTCTCTGGGTGGTTCCACTGCAATCTGGGGTGTAGCTGACTCAGTAACTGTGAACATTCAGTGTTTCAGTTCCAATTGTCAGTGTGTTTCTCTGGGTGGATCCAATGCACGCTGGTATGTCGCTGCCTCTATAACTGTGACCATTCAGTGATTCAGTTCCAATTGTCAGTGTGTTTCTCTGGGTGGTTCCACTGCACTCGGGGGTGTAGGTGCCTCTGTAATTGTGACCATTCAGTGATTCAGTTCCAGTTGTCAGTGTGTTTCTCTAGGTGGTTCCACTGCACTCTGGGGCGTCGCTGCCTCTGTAACTGTCTCCATTCAGTGATTCAGTTCCAATTGTCAGTGTTTTTCTCTGGGTGGGTCCACTGCACTCTGGGATGTAGCTGCCACTGTAACTGTGACCATTCAGTGATTCAGTTCCAATTGTCAGTGTGTTTCTCTGTGTGGTTCCACTGCACTCTGGGGTGTAGCTGCCTCTTTAACTCTGACCATTCAGTGATACAGTTCCAATTCTCAGTGTGTTTCTCTGGGAGTGTTCACTGCACTCTGGGGTGGAGCTGCCTCTGTAACTGTGACCATTCAGTGATTCACTTCCAATTGTCAGTGTGTTCCTCTGAGTGGTTCCACTGCACTTTGGAATGGACCTCCTCTGTCACTGTGACCATTCAGTGATTCAGTTCCAATTATCAGTGTGTTTCTCTGGGTGATTCCACTGCTCTCTGGGATGTAGCTTCCTCTGTAACTGTGAACATTCAATTATTCAGTTCCAATTCTCAGTGAGTTTCTCTGGGTGGGTCCACTGCACTCTGGGATGTAGCTGCCTCTGTAACAGTGACCATTCAGTGATTCAGTTCCAATTGTCAGTGTGTTTCTCTGGGTGGTTCCACTGCACTCTGGGATGTAGCTGCCACTGTAACTGTGACCATTCAGTGATTCAGTTCCAATTGTCAGTGTGTTTCTCTGTGTGGTTCCACTGCACTCTGGGGTGTAGCTGCCTCTTTAACTCTGACCACTCAGTGATTCAGTTCCAATTGTCAGTGTGTTTCTCTCGGTGGTTATACTGCACTCTGGGGTGTAGCTGACACTGTAACTGTGACCATTCAGTGATTCAGTTCCAATTGTCAGTGTGTTTCTCTCGGTGATTCTACTGCACTCTGAGGTGTAGGTGCCTCTGTAACTGTGTCCATTCAGTGATCCAGTTCCAATTGTCAGTGCATTTCTCTGGGTGATTCTACTGCACCCTGGCGTGTTGCTGCCTCTGTAACTGTGACCATTCAGTGATTCAGTTCCAATTATCAGTGTGTTTCTCTGGGTGATTCCACTGCTCTCTGGGATGTAGCTTCCTCTGTAACTGTGAACATTCAATTATTCAGTTCCAATTGTCAGTGAGTTTCTCTGGGTGGGTCCACTGCACTCTGGGGTGTAGCTGCCTCTGTAACAGTGACCATTCAGTGATTCAGTTCCAATTGTCTGTGTGATTCTCTCGGTGATTCTACTGCATTCTGAGGTGTATCTGCTCTGTAACTCTGACCATTCAGTGATTCAGTTCCAATTGTCAATGTGTTTCTCTGGGTGGTTCCACTGCAATCTGGGGTGTAGCTGACTCAGTAACTGTGAACATTCAGTGTTTCAGTTCCAATTGTCAGTGTGTTTCTCTGGGTGGATCCAATGCACGCTGGTATGTCGCTGCCTCTATAACTGTGACCATTCAGTGATTCAGTTCCAATTGTCAGTGTGTTTCTCTGGGTGGTTCCACTGCACTCGGGGGTGTAGGTGCCTCTGTAATTGTGACCATTCAGTGATTCAGTTCCAGTTGTCAGTGTGTTTCTCTAGGTGGTTCCACTGCACTCTGGGGCGTCGCTGCCTCTGTAACTGTCTCCATTCAGTGATTCAGTTCCAATTGTCAGTGTTTTTCTCTGGGTGGGTCCACTGCACTCTGGGATGTAGCTGCCACTGTAACTGTGACCATTCAGTGATTCAGTTCCAATTGTCAGTGTGTTTCTCTGTGTGGTTCCACTGCACTCTGGGGTGTAGCTGCCTCTTTAACTCTGACCATTCAGTGATACAGTTCCAATTCTCAGTGTGTTTCTCTGGGAGTGTTCACTGCACTCTGGGGTGGAGCTGCCTCTGTAACTGTGACCATTCAGTGATTCACTTCCAATTGTCAGTGTGTTCCTCTGAGTGGTTCCACTGCACTTTGGAATGGACCTCCTCTGTCACTGTGACCATTCAGTGATTCAGTTCCAATTATCAGTGTGTTTCTCTGGGTGATTCCACTGCTCTCTGGGATGTAGCTTCCTCTGTAACTGTGAACATTCAATTATTCAGTTCCAATTCTCAGTGAGTTTCTCTGGGTGGGTCCACTGCACTCTGGGATGTAGCTGCCTCTGTA
This sequence comes from Scyliorhinus torazame, assembly GCF_047496885.1. Lineage (NCBI taxonomy): Eukaryota > Metazoa > Chordata > Chondrichthyes > Carcharhiniformes > Scyliorhinidae > Scyliorhinus > Scyliorhinus torazame. Next base: position 48,601,601 of record NC_092726.1, read on the forward strand.
ACAGTGACCATTCAGTGATTCAGTTCCAATTGTCAGTGTGTTTCTCTGGGTGGTTCCACTGCACTCTGGGATGTAGCTGCCACTGTAACTGTGACCATTCAGTGATTCAGTTCCAATTGTCAGTGTGTTTCTCTGTGTGGTTCCACTGCACTCTGGGGTGTAGCTGCCTCTTTAACTCTGACCACTCAGTGATTCAGTTCCAATTGTCAGTGTGTTTCTCTCGGTGGTTATACTGCACTCTGGGGTGTAGCTGACACTGTAACTGTGACCATTCAGTGATTCAGTTCCAATTGTCAGTGTGTTTCTCTCGGTGATTCTACTGCACTCTGAGGTGTAGGTGCCTCTGTAACTGTGTCCATTCAGTGATCCAGTTCCAATTGTCAGTGCATTTCTCTGGGTGATTCTACTGCACCCTGGCGTGTTGCTGCCTCTGTAACTGTGACCATTCAGTGATTCAGTTCCAATTATCAGTGTGTTTCTCTGGGTGATTCCACTGCTCTCTGGGATGTAGCTTCCTCTGTAACTGTGAACATTCAATTATTCAGTTCCAATTCTCAGTGAGTTTCTCTGGGTGGGTCCACTGCACTCTGGGGTGTAGCTGCCTCTGTAACAGTGACCATTCAGTGATTCAGTTCCAATTGTCAGTGTGTTTCTCTGGGTGGTTCCACTGCACTCTGGGATGTAGCTGCCACTGTAACTGTGACCACTCAGTGATTCAGTTCCAATTGTCAGTGTGTTTCTCTGTGTGGTTCCACTGCACTCTGGGGTGTAGCTGCCTCTTTAACTCTGACCATTCAGTGATTCAGTTCCAATTGTCAGTGTGTTTCTCTCGGTGGTTATACTGCACTCTGGGGTGTAGCTGCCACTGTAACTGTGACCATTCAGTGATTCAGTTCCAATTGTCAGTGTGTTTCTCTCGGTGATTCTACTGCACTCTGAGGTGTAGGTGCCTCTGTAACTGTGTCCATTCAGTGATCCAGTTCGAGTTGTCAGTGTGTTTCTCGAGGTGGTTCCACTGCACTCTGGGGCGTCGCTGCCTCTGTCACTGTCTCCATTCAGTGATTCAGTTCCAATTGTCAGTGTGTTTCTCTGGGTGCGTCCACTGCACTCTGGGGTTTTGCTGCCTATGTAACTATGACCATTCAGTGATTCAGTTCCAATTGTCTGTGTGTTTCTCTCGATGATTCTACAGCACTCTGGGATGTAGCTGCCTCTGTAACTGTCTCCATTCAGTGATTCAGTTCCAATTGTCAGTGTGTTTCTCTCGGTGGTTCCACTGCACTCTGGGGCGTCGATGCCTCTGTAACTGTCTCCATTCAGTGATTCAGTTCCAATTGCCAGTGTGTTTCTCTGGGTGGCTCCACTGCACTCTGTGATGTAGCTGCCACTGTAACTGTGACCATTCAGTGATTCAGTTCCAATTGTCAGTGTGTTTCTCTGTGTGGTTCCACTGCACTCTGGGGTGTAGCTGCCTCTTTAACTCTGACCATTCAGTGATTCAGTTCCAATTGTCAGTGTGTTTATCTCGGTGGTTATACTGCACTCTGGGGTGTAGCTGCCACTGTAGCTGTGACCATTCAGTGATTCAATTCCAATTTCAGTGTGTTTCTCTCTGTGATTCTACTGCACTCTGAGGTGTAGCTGCCTCTGTAACTCTGACCATTCAGTGATTCAGTTCCAATTGTCAATGTGTTTCTCTGGGTGGTTCCACTGCAATCTGTGGTGTAGCTGTCTCTGTAACTGTGACCATTCAGTGTTTCAGTTCCAATTGTCAGTGTGTTTCTCTGGGTGGATCCAATGCACTCTGGTATGTCGCTGCCTCTGTAACTGTGACCATTCAGTGATTCAGTTCCAATTGTCAGTGTGTTTCTCTGGGTGGTTCCACTGCACTCTGGGATGTAGCTGCCTCAGTAACTGTGACCATTCAGTGATTCAGTTCCAATTGTCAGTTTGTTTTTCTCTGTGGTTCCACTGCCCTCTGGTATGTAGCTGCCTCTGTAACTGTGACCATTCAGTGATTCAGTTCCAATTGTCAGTGTGTTTCTCTGTGTGGTTCCACTGCACTCAGCGGTATAGCTGCCTTAGTAACTGTGAGCATTCAGTGATTCAGTTCCAATTGTCAGTGTGTTTCTCTGGGTGGATCCAATGCCCTCTGGTGTGTCGCTGCCTTTGTAAATGTGACCATTCAGTGATTCAGTTCCAATTGTCAGTGTGTTTCTCTCGGTGGTTCCACTGCACTCTGGGGCGTCGATGCCTCTGTAACTGTCTCCATTCAGTGATTCAGTTCCAATTGCCAGTGTGTTTCTCTGGGTGGCTCCACTGCACTCTGTGATGTAGCTGCCACTGTAACTGTGACCATTCAGTGATTCAGTTCCAATTGTCAGTGTGTTTCTCTGTGTGGTTCCACTGCACTCTGGGGTGTAGCTGCCTCTTTAACTCTGACCATTCAGTGATTCAGTTCCAATTGTCAGTGTGTTTATCTCGGTGGTTATACTGCACTCTGGGGTGTAGCTGCCACTGTAGCTGTGACCATTCAGTGATTCAATTCCAATTTCAGTGTGTTTCTCTCTGTGATTCTACTGCACTCTGAGGTGTAGCTGCCTCTGTAACTCTGACCATTCAGTGATTCAGTTCCAATTGTCAATGTGTTTCTCTGGGTGGTTCCACTGCAATCTGTGGTGTAGCTGTCTCTGTAACTGTGACCATTCAGTGTTTCAGTTCCAATTGTCAGTGTGTTTCTCTGGGTGGATCCAATGCACTCTGGTATGTCGCTGCCTCTGTAACTGTGACCATTCAGTGATTCAGTTCCAATTGTCAGTGTGTTTCTCTGGGTGGTTCCACTGCACTCTGGGATGTAGCTGCCTCAGTAACTGTGACCATTCAGTGATTCAGTTCCAATTGTCAGTTTGTTTTTCTCTGTGGTTCCACTGCCCTCTGGTATGTAGCTGCCTCTGTAACTGTGACCATTCAGTGATTCAGTTCCAATTGTCAGTGTGTTTCTCTGTGTGGTTCCACTGCACTCAGCGGTATAGCTGCCTTAGTAACTGTGAGCATTCAGTGATTCAGTTCCAATTGTCAGTGTGTTTCTCTGGGTGGATCCAATGCCCTCTGGTGTGTCGCTGCCTTTGTAAATGTGACCATTCAGTGATTCAGTTCCAATTGTCAGTGTGTTTCCCTGGGTGGGTCCACTGCACTCTGGGATGTAGCTGCCTCTGTAACTGTAACCATTCAGTGATTCACTTCCAATTGTCCGTGTGTTTCTCTGGGTAGTTTCACTGCATTCTGGGGTGTAGCTGTCTATGTAACTGACCATTCAGTGATTCAGTTCCAATTGTCAATGTGTTTCTCTGGGTGGGTCCACTGAACTCTGGGGTGTAGCTGCCTCTGTATCTGTGACCATTCAGTGATTCAGTTCCAATTGTCAGTGCATTTCTCTGGGTGATTCTACTGCACCCTGGCGTGTTGCTGCCTCTGTAACTGTGACCATTCAGTGATTCAGTTCCAATTGTCAGTGTGTTTCTCTCTGTGGTTCCACTGCACTCTGGGGTGTAAGTGCCACTGTAGCTGTGACCATTCAGTGATTCATTTCCAATTGTCAGTGTGTTTTCTCTGCATGGTTCCACTGCACTCTGTGATGTAGCTGCCTCAGTAACTGTGACCATTCAGTGATTCAGTTCCAATTGTCAGTGTGTTTCTCTCTGTGGTTCCGCTGCTCTCTGGTATGTAGCTGCCTCTGTAACTGTGACCATTCAGTGATTCAGTTCCAATTGTCAGTGTGTTTCTCTGTGTGGTTAAACTGCACTCTGGGGTGTAGCTGCCTCTGTTACTCTGACCATTCAGTGAATCAGCTCATATTGTCTGTGTGTTTCCCTGAGTGTTTCCATTGCACCCTGGTATGTAGTTGCCACTGGAACTGTGACCATTCAGTGATTCAGTTCCAATTGTCAGTGTGTTTCTCTGGGTGGTTCCTCTGCACTCTGGGATGTAGCTGTCTCTGTAACTGTGACCATTCAGTGATTCAGTTCCAATTGTCAGTGCATTTCTTTGGGTGATTTTACTGCACACTGGCGTTTAGCTGCCTCTGTAACTGTGATCATTCAGTGATTCAGTTCAAACTTTCAGTGTGTTTCTATGTGTGTTTCTATGGATGTTTCCACTGCTCTCTGGGCTGTCGCTGCCTCTATAACTGTGACCATTCAGTGATCCAGTTCCAATTGTCAGTGTGTTTCTCTGGGTGGTTCCACTGCACTCGGGGGTGTAGGTGCCTCTGTAATTGTGACCATTCAGTGATTCAGTTCCAGTTGTCAGTGTGTTTCTCTAGGTGGTTCCACTGCACTCTGGGGCGTCGCTGCCTCTGTAACTGTCTCCATTCAGTGATTCAGTTCCAATTGTCAGTGTTTTTCTCTGGGTGGGTCCACTGCACTCTGGGATGTAGCTGCCACTGTAACTGTGACCATTCAGTGATTCAGTTCCAATTGTCAGTGTGTTTCTCTGTGTGGTTCCACTGCACTCTGGGGTGTAGCTGCCTCTTTAACTCTGACCATTCAGTGATACAGTTCCAATTCTCAGTGTGTTTCTCTGGGAGTGTTCACTGCACTCTGGGGTGGAGCTGCCTCTGTAACTGTGACCATTCAGTGATTCACTTCCAATTGTCAGTGTGTTCCTCTGAGTGGTTCCACTGCACTTTGGAATGGACCTCCTCTGTCACTGTGACCATTCAGTGATTCAGTTCCAATTATCAGTGTGTTTCTCTGGGTGATTCCACTGCTCTCTGGGATGTAGCTTCCTCTGTAACTGTGAACATTCAATTATTCAGTTCCAATTCTCAGTGAGTTTCTCTGGGTGGGTCCACTGCACTCTGGGATGTAGCTGCCTCTGTAACAGTGACCATTCAGTGATTCAGTTCCAATTGTCAGTGTGTTTCTCTGGGTGGTTCCACTGCACTCTGGGATGTAGCTGCCACTGTAACTGTGACCATTCAGTGATTCAGTTCCAATTGTCAGTGTGTTTCTCTGTGTGGTTCCACTGCACTCTGGGGTGTAGCTGCCTCTTTAACTCTGACCACTCAGTGATTCAGTTCCAATTGTCAGTGTGTTTCTCTCGGTGGTTATACTGCACTCTGGGGTGTAGCTGACACTGTAACTGTGACCATTCAGTGATTCAGTTCCAATTGTCAGTGTGTTTCTCTCGGTGATTCTACTGCACTCTGAGGTGTAGGTGCCTCTGTAACTGTGTCCATTCAGTGATCCAGTTCCAATTGTCAGTGCATTTCTCTGGGTGATTCTACTGCACCCTGGCGTGTTGCTGCCTCTGTAACTGTGACCATTCAGTGATTCAGTTCCAATTATCAGTGTGTTTCTCTGGGTGATTCCACTGCTCTCTGGGATGTAGCTTCCTCTGTAACTGTGAACATTCAATTATTCAGTTCCAATTCTCAGTGAGTTTCTCTGGGTGGGTCCACTGCACTCTGGGGTGTAGCTGCCTCTGTAACAGTGACCATTCAGTGATTCAGTTCCAATTGTCAGTGTGTTTCTCTGGGTGGTTCCACTGCACTCTGGGATGTAGCTGCCACTGTAACTGTGACCACTCAGTGATTCAGTTCCAATTGTCAGTGTGTTTCTCTGTGTGGTTCCACTGCACTCTGGGGTGTAGCTGCCTCTTTAACTCTGACCATTCAGTGATTCAGTTCCAATTGTCAGTGTGTTTCTCTCGGTGGTTATACTGCACTCTGGGGTGTAGCTGCCACTGTAACTGTGACCATTCAGTGATTCAGTTCCAATTGTCAGTGTGTTTCTCTCGGTGATTCTACTGCACTCTGAGGTGTAGGTGCCTCTGTAACTGTGTCCATTCAGTGATCCAGTTCGAGTTGTCAGTGTGTTTCTCGAGGTGGTTCCACTGCACTCTGGGGCGTCGCTGCCTCTGTCACTGTCTCCATTCAGTGATTCAGTTCCAATTGTCAGTGTGTTTCTCTGGGTGCGTCCACTGCACTCTGGGGTTTTGCTGCCTATGTAACTATGACCATTCAGTGATTCAGTTCCAATTGTCTGTGTGTTTCTCTCGATGATTCTACAGCACTCTGGGATGTAGCTGCCTCTGTAACTGTCTCCATTCAGTGATTCAGTTCCAATTGTCAGTGTGTTTCTCTCGGTGGTTCCACTGCACTCTGGGGCGTCGATGCCTCTGTAACTGTCTCCATTCAGTGATTCAGTTCCAATTGCCAGTGTGTTTCTCTGGGTGGCTCCACTGCACTCTGTGATGTAGCTGCCACTGTAACTGTGACCATTCAGTGATTCAGTTCCAATTGTCAGTGTGTTTCTCTGTGTGGTTCCACTGCACTCTGGGGTGTAGCTGCCTCTTTAACTCTGACCATTCAGTGATTCAGTTCCAATTGTCAGTGTGTTTATCTCGGTGGTTATACTGCACTCTGGGGTGTAGCTGCCACTGTAGCTGTGACCATTCAGTGATTCAATTCCAATTTCAGTGTGTTTCTCTCTGTGATTCTACTGCACTCTGAGGTGTAGCTGCCTCTGTAACTCTGACCATTCAGTGATTCAGTTCCAATTGTCAATGTGTTTCTCTGGGTGGTTCCACTGCAATCTGTGGTGTAGCTGTCTCTGTAACTGTGACCATTCAGTGTTTCAGTTCCAATTGTCAGTGTGTTTCTCTGGGTGGATCCAATGCACTCTGGTATGTCGCTGCCTCTGTAACTGTGACCATTCAGTGATTCAGTTCCAATTGTCAGTGTGTTTCTCTGGGTGGTTCCACTGCACTCTGGGATGTAGCTGCCTCAGTAACTGTGACCATTCAGTGATTCAGTTCCAATTGTCAGTTTGTTTTTCTCTGTGGTTCCACTGCCCTCTGGTATGTAGCTGCCTCTGTAACTGTGACCATTCAGTGATTCAGTTCCAATTGTCAGTGTGTTTCTCTGTGTGGTTCCACTGCACTCAGCGGTATAGCTGCCTTAGTAACTGTGAGCATTCAGTGATTCAGTTCCAATTGTCAGTGTGTTTCTCTGGGTGGATCCAATGCCCTCTGGTGTGTCGCTGCCTTTGTAAATGTGACCATTCAGTGATTCAGTTCCAATTGTCAGTGTGTTTCCCTGGGTGGGTCCACTGCACTCTGGGATGTAGCTGCCTCTGTAACTGTAACCATTCAGTGATTCACTTCCAATTGTCCGTGTGTTTCTCTGGGTAGTTTCACTGCATTCTGGGGTGTAGCTGTCTATGTAACTGACCATTCAGTGATTCAGTTCCAATTGTCAATGTGTTTCTCTGGGTGGGTCCACTGAACTCTGGGGTGTAGCTGCCTCTGTATCTGTGACCATTCAGTGATTCAGTTCCAATTGTCAGTGCATTTCTCTGGGTGATTCTACTGCACCCTGGCGTGTTGCTGCCTCTGTAACTGTGACCATTCAGTGATTCAGTTCCAATTGTCAGTGTGTTTCTCTCTGTGGTTCCACTGCACTCTGGGGTGTAAGTGCCACTGTAGCTGTGACCATTCAGTGATTCATTTCCAATTGTCAGTGTGTTTTCTCTGCATGGTTCCACTGCACTCTGTGATGTAGCTGCCTCAGTAACTGTGACCATTCAGTGATTCAGTTCCAATTGTCAGTGTGTTTCTCTCTGTGGTTCCGCTGCTCTCTGGTATGTAGCTGCCTCTGTAACTGTGACCATTCAGTGATTCAGTTCCAATTGTCAGTGTGTTTCTCTGTGTGGTTAAACTGCACTCTGGGGTGTAGCTGCCTCTGTTACTCTGACCATTCAGTGAATCAGCTCATATTGTCTGTGTGTTTCCCTGAGTGTTTCCATTGCACCCTGGTATGTAGTTGCCACTGGAACTGTGACCATTCAGTGATTCAGTTCCAATTGTCAGTGTGTTTCTCTGGGTGGTTCCTCTGCACTCTGGGATGTAGCTGTCTCTGTAACTGTGACCATTCAGTGATTCAGTTCCAATTGTCAGTGCATTTCTTTGGGTGATTTTACTGCACACTGGCGTTTAGCTGCCTCTGTAACTGTGATCATTCAGTGATTCAGTTCAAACTTTCAGTGTGTTTCTATGTGTGTTTCTATGGATGTTTCCACTGCTCTCTGGGCTGTAGCTGCCTCTGTAACTGTGACCATTCAGCGATTCAGTTCCAATTGTCAGTGTGTTTCTCTGGGTGGTTCCACTGCTCGCTGGTGTGCAGCTGCCTCTGTAACTGTGAACATTCTGTGATTCAGTTCAAATTGTCAGTGTGTTTCTCTGGGTGGTTCCACTGCACTCTGGCGTGTAGCTGCCTCTGTAACTGTGACCATTCAGTGATTCAGTTGCTATTGTCAATGTGTTTATCTGGGTGGTTCCACTGCACTCTTGGGTGCAGCTGCCTCTGTAACTGTGACCATTCAGTGATTCAGTACCAATTGTCAGTGTGTTTCTCTGGGTGGTTCCACTGCACTCTGGGATGTAGCTGCCTCTTTAAATGTGGCCATTCAGTGATTGAGTTTCAATTGTCAGTGTGTTTCTCTGGGTGGGCACACTGCTCTCTGGTGCGTAGCTGCCTCTGTAATTGTGACCATTCAGTGATTCAGTTCCAATTATCTGTGTGTTTCTCTGGTTGGTTCCACTGGACTCTGGGGTGTAGCTGCCTCTGCAACTGTGACCATTCAGTGAATCAGCTCATATTGTCTGTGTGTTACTCTGGGTGGGTTCACTGCACTCTTGGGTGTCGCTGCCTCTGTAACTGTGACCATTCAGTGATTCAGTTCCAATTGTCAGTGTGTTTCTCTGGTTGGGTCCAATGCACTCTGGGATGTAGCTGCCTCTGTAACTGTAACCATGCAGTGATTCACTTCCAATTGTCCGTGTGTTTCTCTGGGAGGTTCTACTGCACTCTGTGATGTAGCTGCCTCAGTAAATGTGACCATTCAGTGATTCAGTTCCAATTGTCAGTGTGTTTCTCTGGTTGGGTCCACTGCACTCTGGGATGTAGCTGCCTCTGTAACTGTAACCATGCAGTGATTCTGTTCCAATTGTCAGTGTGTTTCTCTGGGTGGATCCAATGCACGCTGGTATGTCGCTGCCTCTGGAACTGTGACCATTCAGTGATTCAGTTCCAATTGTCAGTGTGTTTCTCTGGGTGGTTCCACTGCACTCGGGGGTGTAGGTGCCTCTGTAACTGTGACCATTCAGTGAATCAGTTCCAGTTGTCAGTGTGTTTCTCTAGGTGGTTCCACTGCCCTCTGGGGCGTCGCTGCCTCTGTAACTGCTCCATTCAGTGATTCAGTTCCAATTGTCAGTGTGTTTCTCTGGGTGGGTCCACTGCACTCTAGGATGTAGCTGCCACTGTAACTGTGACCATTCAGTGATTCAGTTCCAATTGTCAGTGTGTTTCTCTGTGTGGTTCCACTGCACTCTGGGGTGTAGCTGCCTCTTTAACTCTGACCATTCAGTGATTCAGTTCCAAGTGTCAGTGTGTTTCTCTCGGTGGTTATACTGCACTCTGGGGTGTAGCTGCCACTGTAACTGTGACCATTCAGTGATTCAGTTCCAATTGTCAGTGTGTTTCTCTCGGTGATTCTACTGCACTCTGAGGTGTAGGTGCCTCTGTAACTGTGTGCATTCAGTGATCCAGTTCCAGTTCTCAGTGTGTTTTTCTATGTGGTTCCACTGCGCTCTGGGGCGTCGCTGCCTCTGTAACTGTCTCCATTCAGTGATTCTGTTCCAATTGTCAGTGTCTTTCTCTGGGTGCGTCCACTGCACTCTGGGGTGTTGCTGCCTCTGGAACTGTGACCATTCAATGATTCAGTTCCAATTGTAAGTGTGTTTCTCTCCGTCATTCTACTTCACTCTGGGGTTTAGCTGCCTCTGTAACATTCTCCATTCAGTGATTCAGTTCCAATTGTCAGTGTGTTTCTCTGGGTGTTTCCACTGCACTCTGGGATGTAGCTACCTCTGTAACTGTGACCATTCAGTGATCCAGTTCCAGTTGTCAGTGTGTTTCTCGAGGTGGTTCCACTGCACTCTGGGGGCGTCGATGCCTCTGTAACTGTCTCCATTCAGTGATTCAGTTCCAATTGTCAGTGTGTTTCTCTGGATGGGTCCACTGCACTCTGGGATGTAGCTGCCACTGTAACTGTGACCATTCAATGATTCAGTTCCAATTGTCAGTGTGTTTCTCTGTGTGGTTCCACTGGACTCTGGGGTTTAGCTGCCTCTTTAACTCTGACCATTCAGTGATTCAGTTCCAATTGTCAGTGTGTTTCTCTCGGTGGTTATACTGCACTCTGGGGTGTAGCTGCCACTGTAACTGTGACCATTCAGTGATTCAGTTCCAATTGTCTGTGTGTTTCTCTCGGTGATTCTACTGCATTCTGAGGTGTTGCTGCTCTGTAACTCAGACCATTCAGTGATTCAGTTCCAATTGTCAATGTGTTTCTCTGGGTGGTTCCACTGCAATCTGGGGTGTAGCTGACTCAGTAACTGTGAACATTCAGTGTTTCAGTTCAAATTGTCAGTGTGTTTCTCTGGGTGGATCCAATACACGCTGGTATGTCGCTGCCTCTATAACTGTGACCATTCAGTGATTCAGTTCCAATTGTCAGTGTGTTTCTCTGGGTGGTTCCACTGCACTCGGGGGTGTAGGTGCCTCTGTAATTGTGACCATTCAGTGATTCAGTTCCAGTTGTCAGTGTGTTTCTCTAGGTGGTTCACTGCACTCTGGGGCGTCGCTGCCTCTGTAACTGTCTCCATTCAGTGATTCAGTTCCAATTGTCAGTGTTTTTCTCTGGGTGGGTCCACTGCACTCTGGGATGTAGCTGCCACTGTAACTGTGACCATTCAGTGATTCAGTTCCAATTGTCAGTGTGTTTCTCTGTGTGGTTCCACTGCACTCTGGGGTGTAGCTGCCTCTTTAACTCTGACCATTCAGTGATACAGTTCCAATTCTCAGTGTGTTTCTCTGGGAGTGTTCACTGCACTCTGGGGTGGAGCTGCCTCTGTAACTGTGACCATTCAGTGATTCACTTCCAATTGTCAGTGTGTTCCTCTGAGTGGTTCCACTGCACTTTGGAATGGACCTACCTCTGTAACTGTGACCATTCAGTGATTCAGTTCCAATTATCAGTGTGTTTCTCTGGGTGATTCCACTGCTCTCTGGGATGTAGCTTCCTCTGTAACTGTGAACATTCAATTATTCAGTTCCAATTCTCAGTGAGTTTCTCTGGGTGGGTCCACTGCACTCTGGGGTGTAGCTGCCTCTTTAACTGTGACCATTCAGTGATTCAGTTCCAATTGTCAGTGTGTTTCTCTCGGTGATTCTACTGCACTCTGAGGTGTAGGTGCCTCTGTAACTGTGTCCATTCAGTGATCCAGTTCGAGTTGTCAGTGTGTTTCTCGAGGTGGTTCCACTGCACTCTGGGGCGTCGCTGCCTCTGTCACTGTCTCCATTCAGTGATTCAGTTCCAATTGTCAGTGTGTTTCTCTGGGTGCGTCCACTGCACTCTGGGGTTTTGCTGCCTATGTAACTATGACCATTCAGTGATTCAGTTCCAATTGTCTGTGTGTTTCTCTCGATGATTCTACAGCACTCTGGGATGTAGCTGCCTCTGTAACTGTCTCCATTCAGTGATTCAGTTCCAATTGTCAGTGTGTTTCTCTCGGTGGTTCCACTGCACTCTGTGATGTAGCTGCCACTGTAACTGTGACCATTCAGTGATTCAGTTCCAATTGTCAGTGTGTTTCTCTGTGTGGTTCCACTGCACTCTGGAGTGTAGCTGCCTCTTTAACTCTGACCATTCAGTGATTCAGTTCCAATTGTCAGTGTGTTTATCTCGGTGGTTATACTGCACTCTGGGGTGTAGCTGCCACTGTAGCTGTGACCATTCAGTGATTCAGTTCCAATTGTCAGTTTGTTTCTCTCTGTGGTTCCACTGCCCTCTGGTATGTAGCTGCCTCTGTAACTGTGACCATTCAGTGATTCAGTTCCAATTGTCAGTGTGTTTCTCTGTGTGGTTAAACTGCACTCTGGGGTGTAGCTGCCTCTGTTACTCTGTCCATTCAGTGATTCAATTCCAATTGTCAGTGTGTTTCTCTCGGTGGTTCTATTGCACTCTGGGCTGTAGCTGCCACTGTAACTGTGACCATTCAGTGATTCAGTTCCAATTGTCAGTGTGTTTCTCTCGGTGAATCTACTGCACTCTGGGGTTTAGCTGCCTCTGTAACTGTCTCCATTCAGTGATTCAGTTGCTATTGTCAGTGTGTTTCTCTGGGTGGTTCCACTGCACTGTGCGATATAGCTGCCTTTGTAACTGTGACCATTCAGTGATTCAGTTCCAATTGTCAGTGTTTTTCTCTGGGTGGATCCAATGCACTCTGGTGTGTCGCTGCCTCTGTAACTGTGACCATTCAGTGATTCAGTTCCAATTGTCAATGTGTTTCTCTGCGTGGGTGCACTGCACTCTGTGGTATAACTGCACTCTTGGGTTTAGCTGCCTCTGTAACTGTCTCCATTCAGTGATTCAGTTGCTATTGTCAGTGTGTTTCTCTGGGTGCTTCCACTGCACTCTGTGGTATAGCTGCCTTTGTAACTGTGACCATTCAGTGATTCAGTTCCACTTCTCAGTGTTTTTCTCTGAGTGTGTCCACAGCACTCTGGGGTGCAGCTGCCTCTGTAACTGTGACCATTCAGTGATTCACTTCCAATTGTCAGTGTGTTTCTCTGAGTTGTTCAACTTCACTTTGGAATGGACCTACCTCTGTAACTGTGACCATTCAGTGATTCAGTTCCAATTGTCAGTGATTTTCTCTCGGTGATTCTACTGCACTCTGAGATGTAGGTGCCTCTGTAACTATGTCCATTCAGTGATCCAGTTCCAGTTGTCAGTGTGTTTCCCGCGGTGGTTCCACTGCACTCTGGGGCGTCGCTGCCTCTGTAACTGTCTCCATTCAGTGATTCAGTTCCAATTGTCAGTGTGTTTCTCTGGGTGGTTCCACTGCACTCTGGGATGCAGCTGCCACTGTAACTGTGACCATTCAGTGATTCAGTTCCAATTGTCAGTGTGTTTCTCTGTGTGGTTCCACTGCACTCTGGGGTGTAGCTGGCACTGTAACTGTGACCATTCAGTGATTCAGTTCCAATTGTCAGTGTGTTTCTCTCTGTGAATCTACTGCACTCTGGGGTTTAGCTGCCTCTGTAACTGTCTCCATTCAGTGATTCAGTTGCTATTGTCAGTGTGTTTCTCTGGGTGATTCCACTGCACTGTGCAATATAGCTGCCTTTGTAACTGTGACCATTCAGTGATTCAGTTCCAATTGTCAGTGTTTTTCTCTGGGTGGATCCAATGCACTCTGGTGTGTCGCTGCCTCTGTAACTGTGACCATTCAGTGATTCAGTTCCAATTAACCGTGTGTTTCGCTGGGTGGTTCTACTGCACTCTGGGGTGTAGCTGTCTCTGTATGTGACCATTCAGTTATTCAGTTCCAATTGTCAATGTGTTTCTCTGGGTGGGTGCACTGCACTATGGCATGTAGCTGCCACTGTAACTGAGACCATTCATTGATTCAGTTCCAATTGTCAGTGTGTTTCTCTCGGTGAATCAACTGCACTCTTGGGTTTAGCTGCCTCTGTAACTGTCTCCTTTCAGTGATTCTGCTGCTATTGTCAGTGTGTTTCTCTGGGTGGTTCCACTGCACTCTGCGGTATAGCTGCCTTTGTAACTGTGACCATTCAGTGATTTAGTTCCAATTAACCGTGTGTTTCTCTGGGTGGTTCTACTGCACTCTGGGGTGTAGCTGTCTCTGTATCTGTGACCATTCAGTTATTCAGTTCCAATTGTCAATGTGTTTCTCTGGGTGGGTGCACTGCACTCTGGCATGTAGCTGCCACTGTAACTGAGACCATTCAGTGATTCAGTTCCAATTGTCAGTGTGTTTCTCTCGGTGAATCAACTGCACTCTTGGGTTTAGCTGCCTCTGTAACTGTCTCCTTTCAGTGATTCTGTTGCTATTGTCAGTGTGTTTCTCTGGGTGGTTCCACTGCACTCTGCGGTATAGCTGCCTTTGTAACTGTGACCATTCAGTGATTTAGTTCCAATTCTCGGTGTTTTTCTCTGACTGTGTCCACTGCACTCTGGGGTGTAGCTGCCTCTGTAACTGTGACCATTCAGTGATTCACTTCCAATTGTCAGTGTGTTTCTCTGAGTGGTACCACTGCACTTTGGAATGAACCTACCTCTGTAACTGTGACCATTCAGTGATTCAGTTGCAATTGTCAGTGTGTTTCTCTCGGAGGTTCTACTGCACTCTGGGGTGTATCTGCCACTGGAACTGTGACCATTCAATGATTCAGTTCCAATTGTAAGTGTGTTTCTCTCCATCATTCTACTTCACCCTGGGGTTTAGCTGCCTCTGTAACTGTCTCCATTCAGTGATTCAGTTCCAAATGTCAGTGTGTTTCTCTGGGTATTTCCACTGCACTCTGGGATGTAGCTACCTCTGTAACTGTGTCCATTCAGTGATTCAGTTCCAATTGTCAGTGTTTTTCTCTGTGTGGTACCACTGCTCTCTGGGGTGTCGCTGCCTCTATAACTGTGACCATTCAGTGATTCAGTTACAATTGTCAGTGTGTTTCTCTGGGTGGTTCCACTGCACTCGGGGGTGTAGGTGCCTCTGTAACTGTGACAATTCAGTGATTCAGTTCCAGTTTTCAGTGTGTTTCTCTAGGTGGTTCCACTGCACTCTGGGGCGTCGCTGCCTCTGTAACTGTCTCCATTCAGTTGCTCAGTTCCAATTGTCAGTGTGTTTCTCTGGGTGGGTCCACTGCACTCTTAGATGTAGCTGCCACTGTAACTGTGACCATTCAGTGATTCAGTTCCAATTGTCAGTGTGTTTCTCTGTGTGGTTCCACTGCACTCTGGGGTGTAGCTGCCTCTTTAACTCTGACCATTCAGTGATTCAGTTCCAATTGTCAGTGTGTTTCTCTCGGTGGTTATACTGCACTCTGGGGTGTAGCTGCCACTGTAACTGTGACCATTCAGTGATTCAGTTCCAATTGTCAGTGTGTTTCTCTTGGTGATTCTACTGCACTCTGAGGTGTAGGTGCCTCTGTAACTGTGTCCATTCAGTGATCCAGTTCCAGTTGTCAGTGTGTATCTCTAGGTGGTTCCACTGCACTCTGGGGCGTGGCTGCCTCTGTAACTGTCTCCATTAAGTGATTCAGTTCCAATTGTCAGTGTGTTTCTCTGGGTGGGTCCACTGCACTCTGGGATGTAGCTGCCACTGTAACTGTGACCATTCAGTGATTCAGTTCCAATTGTCAGTGTGTTTCTCTGTGTGGTTCCACTGCACTCTGGGGTGTAGCTGCCTCTTTAACTTTGAACATTCAGTGATTCAATTCCAATTGTCAGTGTGTTTCTCTCGGTGGTTATACTGCACTCTGGGGTGTAGCTGCCACTGTAACTGTGACCATTCAGTGATTCAGTTCCAATTGTCAGTGATTTTCTCTCAGGTGATTCTACTGCACTCTGAGGTGTAGCTGCCTCTGTAACCCTGACCATTCAGTGATTCAGTTCAAATTGTCAATGTGTTTCTCTTGGTGGTTACACTGCAATCTGGGGTGTAGCTGACTCAGTAACTGTGACCATTCAGTGTTTCAGTTCCAATTGTCAGTGTGTTTCTCTGGGTGGATCCAATGCACTCTGGTATGTCGCTGCCTCTGTAACTGTGACCATTCAGTGATTCAGTTCCGATTATCAGTGTGTTTCTCTGGGTGGTTCCACTGCACACGGGGTTGTAGGTGCCTCTGTAACTGTGACCATTCAGTGATTCAGTTCCAGTTGTCAGTGTGTTTCTCTGGTTGGTTACACTGCACTCTGGGATGTAGCTGCCACTGGAACTGTGACCATTCAGTGATTCAGTTCCAATTGTCAGCGTGTTTCTCTCGGTGGTTATACTGCACTCTGGGGTGTAGCTGGCACTGTAACTGTGATCATTCAGTGATTCAGTTCCAATTGTCAGTGTGTTTCTCTGGGTGGTTCCACTGCACTGTGCGATATAGCTGCCTTTGTAACTGTGACCATTCAGTGATTCAGTTCCAATTGTCAATGTGTTTCTCTGGGTGGGTGCACTGCACTCTGGCATGTAGCTGCCACTGTAACTGAGACCATTCAGTGATTCAGTTCCAATTGTCAGTGTGTTTCTCTCGGTGAATCAACTGCACTCTTGGGTTTAGCTGCTTCTGTAACTGTCTCCTTTCAGTGATTCTGTTGCTATTGTCAGTGTGTTTCTCTGGGTGGTTCCACTGCACTCTGCGGTATAGCTGCCTTTGTAACTGTGACCATTCAGTGATTCAGTTCCAATTGTCAATGTGTTTCTCTGGGTGGGTGCACTGCACTCTGGCATGTAGCTGCCACTGTAACTGAGACCATTCAGTGATTCAGTTCCAATTGTCAGTGTGTTTCTCTCGGTGAATCAACTGCACTCTTGGGTTTAGCTGCTTCTGTAACTGTCTCCTTTCAGTGATTCTGTTGCTATTGTCAGTGTGTTTCTCTGGGTGGTTCCACTGCACTCTGCGGTATAGCTGCCTTTGTAACTGTGACCATTTAGTGATTTAGTTCCAATTCTCGGTGTTTTTCTCAGAGTGTGACCACTGCACTCTGGGGTGTAGCTGCCTCTGTAACTGTGACCATTCAGTGATTCACTTCCAATTGTCAGTGTGTTTCTCTGGGTATTTCCACTGCACTCTGGGATGTAGCTACCTCTATAACTGTGACCATTCAGTGATTCAGTTACAATTGTCAGTGTGTTTCTCTGGGTGGTTCCACTGCACTCGGGGGTGGAGGTGCCTCTGTAACTGTGACCATTCAGTGATTCAGTTCCAATTGTCACTGTGTTTCTCTCGGTGATTCTACTGCACTCTGAGGTGTAGGTGCCTCTGTAACTGTGTGCATTCAGTGATCCAGTTCCAGTTGTCAGTGTGTTTTTCTATGTGGTTCCACTGCGCTCTGGGGCGTCGCTGCCTCTGTAACTGTCTCCATTCAGTGATTCTGTTCCAATTGTCAGTGTCTTTCTCTGGGTGCGTCCACTGCACTCTGGGGTGTTGCTGCCTCTGGAACTGTGACCATTCAATGATTCAGTTCCAATTGTAAGTGTGTTTCTCTCCGTCATTCTACTTCACTCTGGGGTTTAGCTGCCTCTGTAACATTCTCCATTCAGTGATTCAGTTCCAATTGTCAGTGTGTTTCTCTGGGTGTTTCCACTGCACTCTGGGATGTAGCTACCTCTGTAACTGTGACCATTCAGTGATCCAGTTCCAGTTGTCAGTGTGTTTCTCGAGGTGGTTCCACTGCACTCTGGGGGCGTCGATGCCTCTGTAACTGTCTCCATTCAGTGATTCAGTTCCAATTGTCAGTGTGTTTCTCTGGATGGGTCCACTGCACTCTGGGATGTAGCTGCCACTGTAACTGTGACCATTCAATGATTCAGTTCCAATTGTCAGTGTGTTTCTCTGTGTGGTTCCACTGGACTCTGGGGTTTAGCTGCCTCTTTAACTCTGACCATTCAGTGATTCAGTTCCAATTGTCAGTGTGTTTCTCTCGGTGGTTATACTGCACTCTGGGGTGTAGCTGCCACTGTAACTGTGACCATTCAGTGATTCAGTTCCAATTGTCTGTGTGTTTCTCTCGGTGATTCTACTGCATTCTGAGGTGTTGCTGCTCTGTAACTCAGACCATTCAGTGATTCAGTTCCAATTGTCAATGTGTTTCTCTGGGTGGTTCCACTGCAATCTGGGGTGTAGCTGACTCAGTAACTGTGAACATTCAGTGTTTCAGTTCAAATTGTCAGTGTGTTTCTCTGGGTGGATCCAATACACGCTGGTATGTCGCTGCCTCTATAACTGTGACCATTCAGTGATTCAGTTCCAATTGTCAGTGTGTTTCTCTGGGTGGTTCCACTGCACTCGGGGGTGTAGGTGCCTCTGTAATTGTGACCATTCAGTGATTCAGTTCCAGTTGTCAGTGTGTTTCTCTAGGTGGTTCACTGCACTCTGGGGCGTCGCTGCCTCTGTAACTGTCTCCATTCAGTGATTCAGTTCCAATTGTCAGTGTTTTTCTCTGGGTGGGTCCACTGCACTCTGGGATGTAGCTGCCACTGTAACTGTGACCATTCAGTGATTCAGTTCCAATTGTCAGTGTGTTTCTCTGTGTGGTTCCACTGCACTCTGGGGTGTAGCTGCCTCTTTAACTCTGACCATTCAGTGATACAGTTCCAATTCTCAGTGTGTTTCTCTGGGAGTGTTCACTGCACTCTGGGGTGGAGCTGCCTCTGTAACTGTGACCATTCAGTGATTCACTTCCAATTGTCAGTGTGTTCCTCTGAGTGGTTCCACTGCACTTTGGAATGGACCTACCTCTGTAACTGTGACCATTCAGTGATTCAGTTCCAATTATCAGTGTGTTTCTCTGGGTGATTCCACTGCTCTCTGGGATGTAGCTTCCTCTGTAACTGTGAACATTCAATTATTCAGTTCCAATTCTCAGTGAGTTTCTCTGGGTGGGTCCACTGCACTCTGGGGTGTAGCTGCCTCTTTAACTGTGACCATTCAGTGATTCAGTTCCAATTGTCAGTGTGTTTCTCTCGGTGATTCTACTGCACTCTGAGGTGTAGGTGCCTCTGTAACTGTGTCCATTCAGTGATCCAGTTCGAGTTGTCAGTGTGTTTCTCGAGGTGGTTCCACTGCACTCTGGGGCGTCGCTGCCTCTGTCACTGTCTCCATTCAGTGATTCAGTTCCAATTGTCAGTGTGTTTCTCTGGGTGCGTCCACTGCACTCTGGGGTTTTGCTGCCTATGTAACTATGACCATTCAGTGATTCAGTTCCAATTGTCTGTGTGTTTCTCTCGATGATTCTACAGCACTCTGGGATGTAGCTGCCTCTGTAACTGTCTCCATTCAGTGATTCAGTTCCAATTGTCAGTGTGTTTCTCTCGGTGGTTCCACTGCACTCTGTGATGTAGCTGCCACTGTAACTGTGACCATTCAGTGATTCAGTTCCAATTGTCAGTGTGTTTCTCTGTGTGGTTCCACTGCACTCTGGAGTGTAGCTGCCTCTTTAACTCTGACCATTCAGTGATTCAGTTCCAATTGTCAGTGTGTTTATCTCGGTGGTTATACTGCACTCTGGGGTGTAGCTGCCACTGTAGCTGTGACCATTCAGTGATTCAGTTCCAATTGTCAGTTTGTTTCTCTCTGTGGTTCCACTGCCCTCTGGTATGTAGCTGCCTCTGTAACTGTGACCATTCAGTGATTCAGTTCCAATTGTCAGTGTGTTTCTCTGTGTGGTTAAACTGCACTCTGGGGTGTAGCTGCCTCTGTTACTCTGTCCATTCAGTGATTCAATTCCAATTGTCAGTGTGTTTCTCTCGGTGGTTCTATTGCACTCTGGGCTGTAGCTGCCACTGTAACTGTGACCATTTAGTGATTCAGTTCCAATTGTCAGTGTGTTTCTCTTGGTGGTTCCACTGCACTCTGGGGTGTAGCTGCCTCTGTAACTGTGACCATTCAGTGATTCAGTTCCAACTGTCAGTGTGTTTCTCTGTGTGGTTAAACTGCACTCTCGGGTGTTGCTGCCTCTGTTACTCTGACCATTCAGTGATTCAGTTCCAATTGTCAGTGTGTTTCTCTCCGTGGTTCTACTGCACTCTGGGGTGTAGCTGGCACTGTAACTGTGACCATTCAGTGATTCAGTTCCAATTGTCAGTGTGTTTCTCTCGGTGAATCTACTGCACTCTGGGGTTTAGCTGCCTCTGTAACTGTCTCCATTCAGTGATTCAGTTGCTATTGTCAGTGTGTTTCTCTGGGTGGTTCCACTGCACTGTGCGATATAGCTGCCTTTGTAACTGTGACCATTCAGTGATTCAGTTCCAATTGTCAGTGTTTTTCTCTGGGTGGATCCAATGCACTCTGGTGTGTCGCTGCCTCTGTAACTGTGACCATTCAGTGATTCAGTTCCAATTGTCAATGTGTTTCTCTGCGTGGGTGCACTGCACTCTGTGGTATAACTGCACTCTTGGGTTTAGCTGCCTCTGTAACTGTCTCCATTCAGTGATTCAGTTGCTATTGTCAGTGTGTTTCTCTGGGTGCTTCCACTGCACTCTGTGGTATAGCTGCCTTTGTAACTGTGACCATTCAGTGATTCAGTTCCACTTCTCAGTGTTTTTCTCTGAGTGTGTCCACAGCACTCTGGGGTGCAGCTGCCTCTGTAACTGTGACCATTCAGTGATTCACTTCCAATTGTCAGTGTGTTTCTCTGAGTTGTTCAACTTCACTTTGGAATGGACCTACCTCTGTAACTGTGACCATTCAGTGATTCAGTTCCAATTGTCAGTGATTTTCTCTCGGTGATTCTACTGCACTCTGAGGTGTAGGTGCCTCTGTAACTATGTCCATTCAGTGATCCAGTTCCAGTTGTCAGTGTGTTTCCCGCGGTGGTTCCACTGCACTCTGGGGCGTCGCTGCCTCTGTAACTGTCTCCATTCAGTGATTCAGTTCCAATTGTCAGTGTGTTTCTCTGGGTGGTTCCACTGCACTCTGGGATGCAGCTGCCACTGTAACTGTGACCATTCAGTGATTCAGTTCCAATTGTCAGTGTGTTTCTCTGTGTGGTTCCACTGCACTCTGGGGTGTAGCTGGCACTGTAACTGTGACCATTCAGTGATTCAGTTCCAATTGTCAGTGTGTTTCTCTCTGTGAATCTACTGCACTCTGGGGTTTAGCTGCCTCTGTAACTGTCTCCATTCAGTGATTCAGTTGCTATTGTCAGTGTGTTTCTCTGGGTGATTCCACTGCACTGTGCAATATAGCTGCCTTTGTAACTGTGACCATTCAGTGATTCAGTTCCAATTGTCAGTGTTTTTCTCTGGGTGGATCCAATGCACTCTGGTGTGTCGCTGCCTCTGTAACTGTGACCATTCAGTGATTCAGTTCCAATTAACCGTGTGTTTCGCTGGGTGGTTCTACTGCACTCTGGGGTGTAGCTGTCTCTGTATGTGACCATTCAGTTATTCAGTTCCAATTGTCAATGTGTTTCTCTGGGTGGGTGCACTGCACTATGGCATGTAGCTGCCACTGTAACTGAGACCATTCATTGATTCAGTTCCAATTGTCAGTGTGTTTCTCTCGGTGAATCAACTGCACTCTTGGGTTTAGCTGCCTCTGTAACTGTCTCCTTTCAGTGATTCTGCTGCTATTGTCAGTGTGTTTCTCTGGGTGGTTCCACTGAACTCTGCGGTATAGCTGCCTTTGTAACTGTGACCATTCAGTGATTTAGTTCCAATTAACCGTGTGTTTCTCTGGGTGGTTCTACTGCACTCTGGGGTGTAGCTGTCTCTGTATCTGTGACCATTCAGTTATTCAGTTCCAATTGTCAATGTGTTTCTCTGGGTGGGTGCACTGCACTCTGGCATGTAGCTGCCACTGTAACTGAGACCATTCAGTGATTCAGTTCCAATTGTCAGTGTGTTTCTCTCGGTGAATCAACTGCACTCTTGGGTTTAGCTGCCTCTGTAACTGTCTCCTTTCAGTGATTCTGTTGCTATTGTCAGTGTGTTTCTCTGGGTGGTTCCACTGCACTCTGCGGTATAGCTGCCTTTGTAACTGTGACCATTCAGTGATTTAGTTCCAATTCTCGGTGTTTTTCTCTGACTGTGTCCACTGCACTCTGGGGTGTAGCTGCCTCTGTAACTGTGACCATTCAGTGATTCACTTCCAATTGTCAGTGTGTTTCTCTGAGTGGTACCACTGCACTTTGGAATGAACCTACCTCTGTAACTGTGACCATTCAGTGATTCAGTTGCAATTGTCAGTGTGTTTCTCTCGGAGGTTCTACTGCACTCTGGAGTGTATCTGCCACTGGAACTGTGACCATTCAATGATTCAGTTCCAATTGTAAGTGTGTTTCTCTCCATCATTCTACTTCACCCTGGGGTTTAGCTGCCTCTGTAACTGTCTCCATTCAGTGATTCAGTTCCAAATGTCAGTGTGTTTCTCTGGGTATTTCCACTGCACTCTGGGATGTAGCTACCTCTGTAACTGTGTCCATTCAGTGATTCAGTTCCAATTGTCAGTGTTTTTCTCTGTGTGGTACCACTGCTCTCTGGGGTGTCGCTGCCTCTATAACTGTGACCATTCAGTGATTCAGTTACAATTGTCAGTGTGTTTCTCTGGGTGGTTCCACTGCACTCGGGGGTGTAGGTGCCTCTGTAACTGTGACAATTCAGTGATTCAGTTCCAGTTTTCAGTGTGTTTCTCTAGGTGGTTCCACTGCACTCTGGGGCGTCGCTGCCTCTGTAACTGTCTCCATTCAGTTGCTCAGTTCCAATTGTCAGTGTGTTTCTCTGGGTGGGTCCACTGCACTCTTAGATGTAGCTGCCACTGTAACTGTGACCATTCAGTGATTCAGTTCCAATTGTCAGTGTGTTTCTCTGTGTGGTTCCACTGCACTCTGGGGTGTAGCTGCCTCTTTAACTCTGACCATTCAGTGATTCAGTTCCAATTGTCAGTGTGTTTCTCTCGGTGGTTATACTGCACTCTGGGGTGTAGCTGCCACTGTAACTGTGACCATTCAGTGATTCAGTTCCAATTGTCAGTGTGTTTCTCTTGGTGATTCTACTGCACTCTGAGGTGTAGGTGCCTCTGTAACTGTGTCCATTCAGTGATCCAGTTCCAGTTGTCAGTGTGTATCTCTAGGTGGTTCCACTGCACTCTGGGGCGTGGCTGCCTCTGTAACTGTCTCCATTAAGTGATTCAGTTCCAATTGTCAGTGTGTTTCTCTGGGTGGGTCCACTGCGCTCTGGGATGTAGCTGCCACTGTAACTGTGACCATTCAGTGATTCAGTTCCAATTGTCAGTGTGTTTCTCTGTGTGGTTCCACTGCACTCTGGGGTGTAGCTGCCTCTTTAACTTTGAGCATTCAGTGATTCAATTCCAATTGTCAGTGTGTTTCTCTCGGTGGTTATACTGCACTCTGGGGTGTAGCTGCCACTGTAACTGTGACCATTCAGTGATTCAGTTCCAATTGTCAGTGATTTTCTCTCAGGTGATTCTACTGCACTCTGAGGTGTAGCTGCCTCTGTAACCCTGACCATTCAGTGATTCAGTTCAAATTGTCAATGTGTTTCTCTTGGTGGTTACACTGCAATCTGGGGTGTAGCTGACTCAGTAACTGTGACCATTCAGTGTTTCAGTTCCAATTGTCAGTGTGTTTCTCTGGGTGGATCCAATGCACTCTGGTATGTCGCTGCCTCTGTAACTGTGACCATTCAGTGATTCAGTTCCGATTATCAGTGTGTTTCTCTGGGTGGTTCCACTGCACACGGGGTTGTAGGTGCCTCTGTAACTGTGACCATTCAGTGATTCAGTTCCAGTTGTCAGTGTGTTTCTCTGGTTGGTTACACTGCACTCTGGGATGTAGCTGCCACTGGAACTGTGACCATTCAGTGATTCAGTTCCAATTGTCAGCGTGTTTCTCTCGGTGGTTATACTGCACTCTGGGGTGTAGCTGGCACTGTAACTGTGATCATTCAGTGATTCAGTTCCAATTGTCAGTGTGTTTCTCTGGGTGGTTCCACTGCACTGTGCGATATAGCTGCCTTTGTAACTGTGACCATTCAGTGATTCAATTCCAATTGTCAATGTGTTTCTCTGGGTGGGTGCACTGCACTCTGGCATGTAGCTGCCACTGTAACTGAGACCATTCAGTGATTCAGTTCCAATTGTCAGTGTGTTTCTCTCGGTGAATCAACTGCACTCTTGGGTTTAGCTGCTTCTGTAACTGTCTCCTTTCAGTGATTCTGTTGCTATTGTCAGTGTGTTTCTCTGGGTGGTTCCACTGCACTCTGCGGTATAGCTGCCTTTGTAACTGTGACCATTTAGTGATTTAGTTCCAATTCTCGGTGTTTTTCTCAGAGTGTGACCACTGCACTCTGGGGTGTAGCTGCCTCTGTAACTGTGACCATTCAGTGATTCACTTCCAATTGTCAGTGTGTTTCTCTGGGTATTTCCACTGCACTCTGGGATGTAGCTACCTCTATAACTGTGACCATTCAGTGATTCAGTTACAATTGTCAGTGTGTTTCTCTGGGTGGTTCCACTGCACTCGGGGGTGTAGGTGCCTCTGTAACTGTGACAATTCAGTGATTCAGTTCCAGTTGTCAGTGTGTTTCTCTAGGTGGTTCCACTGCACTCTGAGGCGTCGCTGCCTCTGTAACTGTCTCCATTCAGTTACCCAGTTCCAATTGTCAGTGTGTTTCTCTGGGTGGTTCCACTGCACTCTGGGATGTAGCTGCCACTGTAACTGTGACCATTCAGTGATTCAGTTCCAATTGTCAGTGTGTTTCTCTGTGTGGTTCCACTGCACTCTGGGGTGTAGCTGCATCTTTAACTCTGACCATTCAGTGATTCAGTTCCAATTGTCAGCGTGTTTCTCTCGGTGGTTATACTGCACTCAGGGGTGTAGCTGCCACTTTAACTGTGACCATTCAGTGATTCAGTTCCAATTGTCAGTGTGTTTGTCTCTGTGGTTCCACTGCTCTCTGGTCTGTAGCTGCCTCTGTAACTGTGACCATTCAGTGTTTCATTTCCAATTGTCAGTGTGTTTCTCTGTGTGCTTAAATTGCACTCTGGGGTGTAGCTGCCTCTGTTACTCTGACCATTCAGTGATTCAGTTCCAATTGTCAGTGTGTTTATCTCGGTGGTTCTACTGCACTCTGGGGTGTAGCTGGCACTGTAACTGTGACCATTCAGTGATTCAGTTCCAATTGTCAGTGTGTTTCTCTCGGTGAATCTACTGCACTCTGGGGTTTAGCTGCCTCTGTAACTGTCTCCATTCAGTGATTCAGTTGCGATTGTCAGTGTGTTTCTCTGGGTGGTTCCACTGCACTGTGCGATATAGCTGCCTTTGTAACTTTGACCATTCAGTAATTCAGTTCCAATTGTCAATGTGTTTCTCTGGGTGGGTGCACTGCACTCTGGCATGTAGCTGCCACTGTACCTGAGACCATTCAGTGATTCAGTTCCAATTGTCAGTGTGTTTCTCTCGGTGAATCAACTGCACTCTTGGGTTTAGCTGCCTCTGTAACTGTCTCCATTCAGTGATTCAGTTGCTATTGTCAGTGTGTTTCTCTGGGTTGTTCCACTGCACTCTGGGGTGTAGCTGTCTCTGTAACTGTGACCATTCAGTGATTCAGTTCCACTTCTCAGTGTTTTTCTCTGGGTGTGTCCACTGCACTCTGGGGTGTAGCTGCCTCTGTAACTGTGACCATTCAGTGATTCACTTCCAATTGTCAGTGTGTTTCTCTGAGTTGTTCAACTGCACTTTGGAATGGACCTACCTCTGTAACTGTGACCATTCAGTGATTCAGTTCCAATTGTCAGTGTGTTTCTCTGCGTGGTTCCACTGCACTCTGGGGTGTAGCTGCCACTGTAACTGTGACCATTCAGTGATTCAGTTCCAATTGTCAGTGATTTTCTCTCGGTGATTCTACTGCACTCTGAGGTGTAGGTGCCTCTGTAACTGTGTCCATTCAGTGATTCGGTTCCAGTTGTCAGTGTGTTTCCCTAGGTGGTTCCACTGCACTCTGGGGCGTCGCTGCCTCTGTAACTGTCTCCATTCAGTGATTCAGTTCCAATTGTCTGTGAGTTTATCTGGGTGGGTCCACTGCACTCTGGGATGTAGCTGCCACTGTAACTGTGACCATTCAGTGATTCAGTTCCAATTGTCAGTGTGTTTCTCTGTGTGGTTCCACTGCACTCTGGGGTGTAGCTGGCACTGTAACTGTGACCATTCAGTAATTCAGTTCCAATTGTCAGTGTGTTTCTCTCGGTGAATCTACTGCACTCTGTGGTGTAGCTGCCTCTGTAACTGTCTCCATTCAGTGATTCAGTTGCTATTGTCAGTGTGTTTCTCTGGGTGATTCCACTGCACTGTGCGATATAGCTGCCTTTGTAACTGTGACCATTCAGTGATTCAGTTCCTATTGTCAGTGTTTTTCTCTGGGTGGATCCAATGCACTCTGGTGAGTCGCTGCCTCTGTAACTGTGACCATTCAGTGATTCAGTTCCAATTATCAGTGTGTTTCTCTGGATGGGTCCACTGCACTATGGGATGTACATGACTCTGCAACTGTAATCATTCAGTGATTCACTTCCAATTCTCCGTGTGTTTCTCTGGGTGGTTCTACTGCACTCTGGGGTGTAGCTGTCTCTGTATCTGTGACCATTCTGGGATTCAGTTCCAATTGTCAATGTGTTTCTCTGGGTGGGTGCACTGCACTCTGGCATG
This sequence comes from Scyliorhinus torazame, assembly GCF_047496885.1. Lineage (NCBI taxonomy): Eukaryota > Metazoa > Chordata > Chondrichthyes > Carcharhiniformes > Scyliorhinidae > Scyliorhinus > Scyliorhinus torazame. The sequence goes on from NC_092726.1 coordinate 48,627,910, forward strand.
TAGCTGCCAATGTAACTGAGAGCATTCAGTGATTCAGTTCCAATTGTCAGTGTGTTTCTCTCGGTGAATCAACTGCACAATCGGGTTTAGCTGCTTCTGTAACTGTCTCCTTTCAGTGATTCTGTTGCTATTGTCAGTGTGTTTCTCTGGGTGGTTCCACTGCACTCTGCGGTATAGCTGCCTTTGTAACTGTGACCATTTAGTGATTTAGTTCCAATTCTCGGTGTTTTTCTCAGAGTGTGTCCACTGCACTCTGGGGTGTAGCTGCCTCTGTAACTGTGACCATTCAGTGATTCACTTCCAATTGTCAGTGTGTTTCTCTGGGTATTTCCACTGCACTCTGGGATGTAGCTACCTCTATAACTGTGACCATTCAGTGATTCAGTTACAATTGTCAGTGTGTTTCTCTGGGTGGTTCCACTGCACTCGGGGGTGTAGGTGCCTCTGTAACTGTGACAATTCAGTGATTCAGTTCCAGTTTTCAGTGTGTTTCTCTAGGTGGTTCCACTGCACTCTGGGGCGTCGCTGCCTCTGTAACTGTCTCCATTCAGTTACTCAGTTCCAATTGTCAGTGTGTTTCACTCGGTGGTTATACTGCACTCTGGGGTGTAGCTGCCACTGTAACTGTGACCATTCAGTCATTCAGTTCCAATTGTCAGTGTCTTTCTCTCGGTGATTCGACTGCACTCTGAGGTGTACGTACCTCTGTAACTGTGTCCATTCAGTGATCCAGTTCCATTTGTCAGTGTGTATCTCTTGGTGGTTCCACTGCACCCTGGGGCGTGGCTGCCTCTGTAACTGTCTCCATTAAGTGATTCAGTTCCAATTGTCAGTGTGATTCTCTGGGTGGGTCCACTGCACTCTGGGATGTAGCTGCCACTGTAACTGTGACCATTCAGTGATTCAGTTCCAATTGTCAGTGTGTTTCTCTGGTTGGTTCCACTGCACTCTGGGGTGTAGCTGCCTCTTTAACTTTTACCATTCAGTGATTCAATTCCAATTGTCAGTGTGTTTCTCTCGGTGGTTATACTGCACTCTGGGGTGTAGCTGCCACTGTAACTGTGACCATTCAGTGATTCACTTCCAATTGTCAGTGATTTTCTCTCGTTGATTCTACTGCACTCTGAGGTGTAGCTGCCTCTGTAACTCTGACCATTCACTGATTCAGTTCCAATTGTCAATGTGTTTCTCTGGGTGGTTCCACTGCAATCTGGGGTGTAGCTGACTCAGTATCTGTGACCATTCAGTGTTTCAGTTCCAATTGTCAGTGTGTTTCTCTGGGTGGATCCGATGCACTCTGGTATGTCGCTGCCTCTGTAACTGTGACCATTCAGTGATTCAGTTCCGATTATCAGTGTGTTTCTCTGGGTGGTTCCACTGCACTCGGGGTTGTAGGTGCCTCTGTAACTGTGACCATTCAGTGATTCAGTTCCAATTGTCAGTGTGTTTCTCTAGGTGGTTCCACTGCACTCAGGGGCGTCGCTGCCTCTGTAACTGTCTCCATTCAGTGATTTAGTTCCAATTGTCAGTGTGTTTCTCTCGGTGAATCTACTGCACTCTGGGGTTTAGCTGCCTCTGTAACTGTCTCCATTCAGTGATTCAGTTGCTATTGTCAGTGTGTTTCTCTGGGTGATTCCACTGCACTGTGCGATATAGCTGCCTTTGTAACTGTGACCATTCAGTGATTCAGTTCCAATTGTCAGTGTTTTTCTCTGGGTGGATCCAATGCACTCTGGTGTGTCGCTGCCTCTGTAACTGTGACCATTCAGTGATTCAGTTCCAATTGTCAGTGTGTTTGTCTCTGTGGTTCCACTGCTCTCTGGTATTTAGCTGCCTCTGTAACTGTGACCATTCAGTGTTTCAGTTCCAATTGTCAGTGTGTTTCTCTGTGTGGTTAAACTGCACTCTGGGGTGTAGCTGGCACTGTAACTGTGACCATTCAGTGATTCAGTTCCAATTGTCAGTGTGTTTCTCTCGGTGAATCTACTGCACTCTGCGGTTTAGCTGCCTCTGTAACTGTCTCCATTCAGTGATTCAGTTGCTATTGTCAGTGTGTTTCTCTGGGTGGTTCCACTGCACTGTGCCTTTGTAACTGTGACCATTCAGTGATTCAGTTCCAATTGTCAGCGTTTTTCTCTGGGTGGATCCAATGCACTCTGGTGTGTCGCTGCGTCTGTAACTGTGACCATTCAGTGATTCAGTTCCAATTGTCAGTGTGTTTCTCTGGGTGGGTCCACTGCACTCTGGGGTTTAGCTGTCCCTGTAACTGTGACCATTCAGTGATTCAGTTCCAATTGTCAATGTGTTTCTCTGGGTGGGTGCACTGCACTCTGGCATGTTGCTGCCACTGTAACTGAGACCCATTCAGTGATTCAGTTCCAATTGTCAGTGTGTTTCTCTGGGTGGTTCCACTGCAATCTTGGGTGTAGCTGACTCAGTATCTGTGACCATTCAGTGTTTCAGTTCCAATTGTCAGTGTGTTTCTCTGGGTGGATCCGATGCACTCTGGTATGTCGCTGCCTCTGTAACTGTGACCATTCAGTGATTCAGTTCCCATTATCAGTGTGTTTCTCTGGGTGGTTCCACTGCACTCGGGGTTGTAGGTGCCTCTGTAACTGTGACCATTCAGTGATTCAGTTCCAATTGTCAGTGTGTTTCTCTAGGTGGTTCCACTGCACTCAGGGGCGTCGCTGCCTCTGTAACTGTCTCCATTCAGTGATTTAGTTCCAATTGTCAGTGTGTTTCTCTCGGTGAATCTACTGCACTCTGGGGTTTAGCTGCCTCTGTAACTGTCTCCATTCAGTGATTCAGTTGCTATTGTCAGTGTGTTTCTCTGGGTGATTCCACTGCACTGTGCGATATAGCTGCCTTTGTAACTGTGACCATTCAGTGATTCAGTTCCAATTGTCAGTGTTTTTCTCTGGGTGGATCCAATGCACTCTGGTGTGTCGCTGCCTCTGTAACTGTGACCATTCAGTGATTCAGTTCCAATTGTCAGTGTGTTTGTCTCTGTGGTTCCACTGCTCTCTGGTATTTAGCTGCCTCTGTAACTGTGACCATTCAGTGTTTCAGTTCCAATTGTCAGTGTGTTTCTCTGTGTGGTTAAACTGCACTCTGGGGTGTAGCTGGCACTGTAACTGTGACCATTCAGTGATTCAGTTCCAATTGTCAGTGTGTTTCTCTCGGTGAATCTACTGCACTCTGCGGTTTAGCTGCCTCTGTAACTGTCTCCATTCAGTGATTCAGTTGCTATTGTCAGTGTGTTTCTCTGGGTGGTTCCACTGCACTGTGCGAAATAGGTGCCTTTGTAACTGTGACCATTCAGTGATTCAGTTCCAATTGTCAGCGTTTTTCTCTGGGTGGATCCAATGCACTCTGGTGTGTCGCTGCGTCTGTAACTGTGACCATTCAGTGATTCAGTTCCAATTGTCAGTGTGTTTCTCTGGGTGGGTCCACTGCACTCTGGGGTTTAGCTGTCCCTGTAACTGTGACCATTCAGTGATTCAGTTCCAATTGTCAATGTGTTTCTCTGGGTGGGTGCACTGCACTCTGGCATGTTGCTGCCACTGTAACTGAGACCCATTCAGTGATTCAGTTCCAATTGTCAGTGTGTTTCTCTCGTTGAATCAACTGCACTCTTGGGTTAAGCTGCCTCTGTAACTGTCTCGATTCAGTGATTCAGTTGCTATTGTCAGTGTTTTTCTCTGGGTGGTTCCACTGCACTCTGCGGTATAGCTGCCTTTGTAACTGTGACCATTCAGTGATTCAGTTCCAATTCTCAGTGTATTTCTCTGGGTGTGTCCACTGCACTCTGGGGTGTAGCTGCCTCTGTAACTGTGACCATTCAGTGAATCAGTTCCAATTGTCAGTGTGGTTCTCTGGGTGTGTCCAATGCACTCTGGTGTGTCACTGCCTCTGTAACTGTGACCATTCAGTTATTCAGTTCCAATTGTCAGTGTGTTTCTCTGGGTGCGTCCACTGCACTCTGGGATGTAGCTGCCTCTGTAACTGTAACCATTCAGTGATTCACTTTCAATTGTCCGAGTGTTTCTCTTGGTGGTTCCACTGCACTCTGGGGTGTAGTTGTCTCTGTAACTGTGACCGTTCAGTGATTCAGTTCCAATTGTCAATGTGTTTCTCTGGGTGGGTCCACTGCACTCTGGGATGTCGCTGCCACTGTAACTGTGACCATTCAGTGATTCAGTTCCAATTGTCAGTGTGTTTCTCTGGGTTGGTCCACTGCACTCTGGGGTGTAGTTGCCTCTGTAACTGTCTCCATTCAGTGATTCAGTTGCTATTGTCAGTGTATTTCTCTGGGTGGTTCCACTACACTCTGCACTATAGCTGCCTCTGTAACTGTGACCATTCAGTGATACAGTTCCAATTCTCAGTGTGTTTCTCTAGCTGGGTTCACAGCACTCTGGGGTGGAGCTGCCTCTGTAACTGTGACCATTCAGTGATTCAGTTCCAATTGTCAGTGTGTTTCTCTGGGTGGGTCCACTGCACTCTGGGATGTAGCTGCCTCTGTAACAGTGACCATTCAGTGATTCAGTTCCAATTGTCAGTGTGTTTCTCTGGGTGGGTGCACTGTACTCTGTGGTGTAGCTGCCTCTGTAACTGTGACCATTCAGTGGTCACTTCCAATTGTCAGTGTATTTCTCTGAGTTGTTCCACTGCACTTTGGAGTGGACCTAACTCTAACTGTGACCATTCAGTGATTCAGTTCCAATTGTCAGTGTGTTTTTCTCGGAGGTTCTACTGAACTCTGGGGTGTAGCTGCCACTGGAACTGTGACCATTCAATGATTCAGTTCCAATTGTAAGTGTGTTTCTCTCCGTCATTCTACTTCACTCTGGGGTTCAGCTGCCTCTGTAACTGTCTCCATTCAGTGATTCACTTCCAATTGTCAGTGTGTTTTCTGGGTGTTTCCACTGCACTCTGGGTTGTAGCTACCTCTGTAACTGTGACCATTCAGTGATTCAGTTCCAATTGTCAGTGTGTTTCTCTAGGTGGTTCCACTGCACTCAGGGCGTCGCTGCATCTGTAACTGTCTCCATTCAGTGATTCAGTTCCAATTGTCAGTGTGTTTCTCTCGGTGGTTATACTGCACTCTGGGGTGTAGCTGCCACTGTAACTGTGACCATTCAGTGATTCAGTTCCAATTGTCAGTGTGTTTCTCTCGGTGATTCTACTGCACTCTGAGGTGTAGGTGCCTCTGTAACTGTGTCCAGTCAGTGATCCAGTTCCAGTTGCCAGTGTGTTTCTCTAGGTGGTTCCACTGCACTCTGGGATGTAGCTGGCTCTGTAACTGTGACCATTCAGTGATTCAGTTCCAATTGTCAGTGTGTTTCTCTGGGTGGGTACACTGCACTCTGGCATGTAGCTGCTACTGTAACTGTGACAATTCATTGATTCAGTTCCAATTGTCAGTGTGTTTCTCTGGGTGGTTCCACTGCACTCTGGGGTGTAGCTGCCTCTTTAACTCTGACCATTCAGTGATTCAGTTCCAATTGTCAGTGTGTTTCTCTCGGTGGTTATACTGCACTCTGGGGTGTAGCTTCCACTGTAACTGTGACCATTCAGTGATTCAGTTCCAATTGTCAGTGTGTTTCTCTGGGTGGGCCCACTGTACTCTGGGATGTAGCTGTCTCTGTAACTGTGACCATTCAGTGATTCACTTCCAATTGTCCGTGTGTTGCTCTGGGTGATTCTACTGCACTCTGAGGTGTAGCTGCCTCTGTAACTCTGACCATTCAGTGATTCACTTCCAATTGTCCGTGTGTTTCTCTGGGTGGTTCCACTGCACTCTGGGGTGTAGCTGTCTCTGTAACTGTGACCATTCAGTGATTCAGTTCCAATTGTCAGTGTGTTTCTCTCGGAGGATGCACTGTACTCTGGGGTGTAGCTGCCTCTGTAACTGTGACCATTCAGTGATTCACTTCCAATTGTCAGTGTGTTTCTCTCGGTGGATCTACTGCACTCTGGGGTGCAGCTGCCACTGTAACTGTGACCATTCAATGATTCAGTTCCACTTGTAAGTGTGTTTCTCTCCGTCATTCTACTTCACTCTGGGTTTAGCTGCCTCTGTAACTGTCTCCTTTCAGTGATTCAGTTCCAATTGTCAGTGTGTTTCTCTGGGTGTTTTCACTGCACTCTGGGATGTAGCTACCTCTGTAATGTGACCATTCAGTGATTCAGTTCCAATTGTCAGTGTGTTTCTCTGGGTTGTTCCACTGCACTCTGGATGTAGCTGCCTCTGTAACTGTGACCATTCAGAGATTCAGTTCCAATTGTCAGTGTGTTTCTCTGGGTGGTTCCACTGCTCGCTGGTATGTAGCTGCCTCTGTAACTGTGACCATTCAGTGATACAGTTCCAATTGTCAGTGTGTTTCTCTGTGTGGTTAAACTGGAGTTTGGGGTGCAGCTGCCTCTGTTACTCTGACCTTTCAGTGATTCAGTTCCAATTGCCAGTGTGTTTTTCTAGGTGGTTCCACCGCACTCGGCGGTGTAGGTGCCTCTGTAACTGTGACCATTCAGTGATACAGTTCCAATTGTCAGTGTGTTTCTCTGGGTGGGTCCACTGCACTCTTGGATGTAGCTGTCTCTATAACTGTGACCATTCAGTGATTCATTCACAATTGTAAGTGTGTTTCTCTGGGTGGGTCCACTGCAATCTGGATTGTAGCTGCCTCTGTAACTGTAACCATTTAGTGATTCACTTCCAATTGTCCGTGTCTCTCTCTGGGTGGTCCCACTGCACTCTGGAGTGTAGCTGTCTCTGTAACTGTGACCATTCAGTGATTCAGTTCCAATTGTCAATGTGTTTCTCTGGGTGGTTCCACTGCACTCTGGGGTGAAGCTCTCTCTGTAACTGTGACCATTCAGTTATTCAGTTCCAATTGTCAGTGTGTTTCGGTGGGTGGTTCCACTGCACTCTGGGATGTAGCTGCCTCTGTAACTGTGGCCTTTCACTGATTCAGTTCCAATTGTCAATGTGTTTCTCTGGGTGGTTCCACTGCACTCGGGGGTGTAGGTGCCTCTGTAACTGTGACCATTCAGTGATTCAGTTCCAGTTGTCAATGTGTTTCTCTAGGAGGTTCCACTGCACTCTGAGGCGTCACTGCCTCTGAAACTGTCTCCATTCAGTGATTCAGTTCCAATTGTCAATGTGTTTCTCTGGGTGGTTCCACTGCACTCGGGGGTGTAGCTGCCACTGTAACTGTGACCATTCAGTGATTCAGTTCCAATTGTCAGTGTGTTTCTCTCGGTGGTTCCACTGCACTCTGGGGTGTAGCTGCCTCTTTCACTCTGACCATTCAGTGACTCAGTTCCAATTGTCAGTGTGTTTCTCTCGGTGGTTATACTGCACTGTGGGGTGTAGCTGCCACTGTAACTATGACCATTCAGTGATTCAGTTCCAATTGTCAGTGTGTTTCTCTCGGTGATTCTACTGCACTCTGGGATGTAGCTGCCTCAGTAACTGTGACCATTCAGTGATTCAGTTCCAATTGTCAGTGTGTTTCTCTCTGTGGTTCCACTGCACCCTGGGATGTAGCTGCCTCTTTAACTGTGACCACTCAGTGATTCAGTTCCAATTATCAGTGTGTTTCTCTGGGTGGGTCCACTGCACTCTGGTGTGTGGCTGCCTCTGTAACTGTGACCACTCAGTGATTCAGTTCCAATTGTCAGTGTGTTTCTCTTTGTGGTTCCACTGCACCCTAGGATGTAGCTGCCTCTGTAATTGTGACCATTCAGTGATTCAGTTCCCATTATCAGTGTGTTTCTCTGGGTGGTTCCACTGCACTCTGGGATGTTGCTGCCTCTGTAACTGTGACCATTCAGTGACTCAGTTCCAATTGTCAGTGTGTTTCTCTGTGTGGTTCCAGTGCCCTCTGGGGTGCAACTGCCTCTGTAACTGTGACCATTCCGTCCTTTAATTAAAGTAGGTTCTATTTGAGCATATGTCGCAAATTTCAATGTCTCCAAAATGTGGAACTATTTAAGCGCAAAGTATGTGATCCCATATCTAAATCTGATTCAGCCCTTCAAACTACGAAAACATTTAGAATCATTGGAACCTCAGAAAACTCAGAGGCTGCAGCAGATACAAACTCATCACCTCAGAGAGCAGCATTAAAACATATTCAGCTGTGAAAACTAATACCCCGTCTCTAACTGACACCGGCCGTACATCTGATACACACACTTCAACTGGGAGAGAGGCGGGGTGAGATGTGGAGGAAGAGAGAACTGGTCTGTGAGATGTGCTGATGGAAGACAGGCTGAGAGAGAAATAGGGGGGGAGGAGATAGAATGGGACAGAAAGTGGGTGGAGAAATAAAGGATAAAACGAGAGAAGGAGGAGGATTGTCTGAGAGCAAGTGAAGCAGAGAGTGGAGACCGAGCGGGTGAGTGGATGAGGGAGGCAGATTGTGTGAGAAGGATTCTGAAAAAATACTAACATAACCTTAGACATCAGTACAGGAGAGAGCGACTGAGTGACTGAAGGAGTGGAAGAGGGAAAGATTGTGAGAGAAAGTGTGAGAGAGGGAAAGAGTGTGGGATAAAGTGTGAGAGCGGGAAATGGTGTGAGAGAAAGTGTGAGAGAGGGAGAGAGTGTGAGAGAAAGTGTGAGAGGGTTAAAGAGTGTGAGAGAACGTGTCAGTGAGGGAGTTGTGTGAGAGGGAGGGAGACATGGGGGGAGAGTGACATAGGGATTGAGCGAGTGTGAGAGAGAGACGGAATGTGAGAGAAAGTGTCTAAGTGAGGTATGAGCGAGAGAGGGAGGGAGTGTGAGAGAGGGGGGAAGTGTGAGAGAGGGAGAGGGAGAGAGAGGGAGAGAGTGTGAGAGAGTGTATGGGTTGGAAGGAATTTGAGAGAGGGATAGTGTGAGAGAGTGTGAGAGAGGGAGAGAGTGTGAGAGAGGGAGAGAATGCAAGGGAGAGATAGGGTGTGAATGAATTCTTGGAGATATGGGGAACTGGGTATCATGTGGGAAACACAATCCCGATTAATACATTTGCTGAGTAAACAAACTTGTTCCTAAATTATAAAATCAGATCCTGGATGAAGTAAATGTCCTTCATGCAGTATTGCACCATTTCAGTTGTGAATAACTGACAGAGTGTGATAGGTCAGTTATTGTGCAGAGCTGGAATAGAACTTGTCTTTCCAAAGTGAGAGGCCAGAAAGCAAACACGTGGCACAGCCGCTTTTAAAAATAATTGTAAAGCAACCTGAAAAAAGATAGACCTCCCTCTAATTATTAAATGTGCGCCTGCTTTTATTGGGAGCAACACAGATGTTTTCAATATTAACAGCACAGACAGCGCCCAGGGTCAGACAGATTGGAACTTACAATGAAGTTGATGCTGTGAAGTAAGCAGTGAGCTAAAGCGGATGCTGAGTTCACACATGGACACAGAGAATAGAAAGGATTACAGTGAGAATACTCGCGGTGATGGGGAACTTGGAGGGAACCTGCAGGTGTTGGTCCACATCATCTCACAGCCAGACCAGATCCAAAGCCTTTAAAGTGCGTGAAGTCCGGAAGGAGGACATTCATTCCTGGGGCTGGTTTAGCACACTGGGATAAATCGATGTCTTTGAAAGTAGACCAAGGCAGGCCAGCAGCACAGTTCAATTCCCGTACCAGCCTCCCCTTACAGGCGCCGGAATGTGGCGACTAGGGGCTTTACACAATAACTTCATTTGAAGCCTACTTGTGACAATAAGCGATTTTCATTCCGTTTGACCTCAGCGGCTCTATAGATGAGCAGATGATTCAATCCGACTGCAGCGCCCTTTCCCTGGAGACATACATTTGATTTCTGTCACTCCTACCATTCCCTGTGAAACCACTGTTGTATCTGCCGGCACCAATGTCCCAGGCCGTGCAGACCAGATCAGAACCACTCGCTGTGTGAATCGTTTAGAAGCAGTTTTCCCTTCGGGATGATTGGATAGGCTGGGGCTGGGTTATTGGGAATAAAAGACGATGATGTGAGATTCGTTCCACACATTGAAGATGAAAATTTTTTGGATAATCTGGATGTAAATGAACTGTTTCCATGAACAATATAAATATCTGTTGGAAAGATGTAACTGAAATATATAATCATGCAGCTACATTCATCAGTGAGTATTGCAGAGCCGGAACTGATAACAAATGGCAACGTGGGGAGACTACACGGTCACTCACACCTCCTCCACCTTTCAATTTAATCACTGCTCAGCTTCTGCCTCAATGCCATTTCCCGCTTGTTCCTCACATCCTTTCATTACCTCATTTTCTGTAAGAATAATGGAGGCAGACACCCAAAGCCAAATTTCAAACCGAGTTGGACATTTACGGCCATAAGACCATAAGACACAGGAGCTGAACTTGGTCACTAGGCCCAGCGAGCCTGCTCCGCCATTCAATCATGGCTGATATGTTTCTCATCCTCATTCTCCTACCGTCACACCTTCTCCCCAGAACCCCTGATCTCCTTATTAACCAAGATCCTATCTGTCTCTGTCTTAAAGACACTCTGTGATTTGGCCTCCACAGCCTTCGGCAGCAAGGAGTTCCACAGATTCACTGCCTCCTGGCTGAATGAATTCCTCCACATCTCTGTTTTAAAGCATCGTCCCGTTAGTCTGAGATGGTGTCCTCTGGTTCTAGTTTTTCCTGTAAGTGGAAACACCCTCTCCACATCTACTCTATCCAGGACTCCTGTAAGTTTCAATAAGATTCCCCCTCATCCTTCTAAACACCAACGAGTACAGGCCCAGTGTCCTCAACCATTCCTCATACGACAAGCTCTTCATTCCAGGGACAGTTCTTGTGAACCTCCTATGGACCCTTTCCAAGGGAAGCATATTCTTCTTCAGATATGGGGCCCAAAACTACTCGCAATACTCCAAATGGGGTCTAACCAGAGCCTTATACATCCTCAGAAGTGCATTCCTGGTCTTGTATTCTAGCCCTCTCGACATGAATGCTAACATTGCAATTGCCTTCCGAACTGCCGACTGAACCTGCACGTTAACCGTAAGAGAATCGTGAACAAGGCCTCCCAAGTCCCTTTGTGCTTCTGATTTCCGAAGCATTTCCCCATTTAGAGAATAGTCGCTGCCTCCATTCCTCCTTCTCAAGTGCATAACCTCACACTTTTCCACATTGTATTCCATCTGTCACTTCTTTGCACAATCTCCCAGCCTCTGAGTCCTTCTGCAGCCTCCACACCCCCCCCCCTCCCCCACACACCCCGCATCCTCAATACTACCTGTCCCTCTACAGATCTTTGCATCATCTGCAAACTCTGCAACAGTGCCTTCAGTTCCTTCTTCCAGATCATTAATGTATATTGTGGAAAGTTGTGGTCCCAGCACAGACCCCTGAGGCACACGACTAGACACCGGCTGCCATCCTGAAAAATACCCCTTTATCCCCACTCTCTGCCTTCTGCCAGTCAGCCAATTATTTTTCCATCCCAAGATCTTACCCTGAACACCATGGGCTCTTAACCAATTTAACAGCCTGTAATGCGGCACTATGTCAAAGGCCCTCTGGAAATCTAAATAAATCACGTCCACTGATTCTCCCTTGTCTAACTTCCTTGTTACTTCCTCAACGAACTCTAACAGATTTGTCAGACATAACCTCCCCTTGACGAAGCCGAGCTGACTCAGTCCTATTTTACCATGCACTTCCAAGTACTCCGCGATCTCATCCTTAATAATGGATATAAAATCTTAACAATGACCGAAGTCAGGCTAACAGGCCGATAATTTCCCGTCTTCTGCCTCCCTCCCGTCTTAAACAGCGGTGCTACATTAGCCACTTTCCAGTCCTCTGGGACCCTTTCTGCCTTCAGTGATTCCTGAAAGATTCCCGCCACTGCCTCCACAATCTCCTCAGCTATCTCTTTTAGAACCCTGGGATGTAGTCCATCCGGTCCAGGTCATTCATCCACCTTCAGATCTTTCAGTTTCCGCAGAACCTTCTCCTTAGCGATGGCCACGGCAGTCACCTCTGCCCCCTGGCTCTCCTGGAGCTCTGGCATCCCACTGGTGTCTTCCACCGTGAAGACTGGTGCAAAGTAACTGTACAGTTCGCCTGCCATTTCTTTGTTGCCTATTACTACTTCCCCAATCACATTTTACAGGAGCCCAATGTATTTTCTTGTCTCTCTCTTACCTTTTATATATTGAAAAAAAACATCTTTCTATCTTCTTTTCCATTACTAACTAGCTTGCGCTCAAATTTCATCTCCTCCTCCTTTATTGCTTTTTCATTGTCCTCTGCTCGCTGTTAAAGCCTTCCCAATCTTCTGGCATCCCACTATTTCGCGCCACATTGTATGTTTTTTATTTTGCTTTACTGCTGTCCATGGGTGCGCTGCCGGCGGAATTGGAGGATGCTGCCGAGGGAGAATCCCATTGATTGGGATTGTGAGCTGAACAAATGCATTTTTAATTGATGCTATTATTGTTGTGTAGTCAGGAATTACAGATTCTATTCCACTGAATAGCAATCTCAATTTGATTATGGTCTGAACAGTAATTAGAAACCGCCTGTGATTATTGCAATGAACAATCCTTTGACAATCACAGTGAAAGATGCAATGAAATGTTTTTAGTTATTTGCTGTGTTTACTGGACTGAAAACTAATTTGGTATTTTCTATCAATGTTGCACAAATAACAATTAGTTGTGTAATGCTTGTTGGACTTTAACATAATGAGCTGTTCACTGATTTAATTCAACCTCGCAATGAATGAATGAGATAATTGTTTATTGGACCAAACAATCAATTCAAGTTCACTCTGATTATTGGGATGAACTATGTTAACAGGTGATTAATCTTCCACAGAAAATAATTGAATAATTCAAGTAAAAAGCAGTAGACCCGTCAGAATTTCACCGGTTTAAAGACATTTAATGTTGTGACTCTGGCAATCATTGATTAAAATATCTGAGCCATTTTAACAGCTAGTTCTTCCATATTCGCTTTGATTATTGGGTGTAATGATTAAAAGTTAGTTACTTTAACTCTTGGACTGATGGAGAATTTGCTCTTCACTTTTATACGGAATCCAAGCAGCAGAAAAAGTGTTGTCCCTCAGGACAATCTCAAGAAAAGGACATTTGAAAAGGGATCTGTTGCAGTGACTGATGTCTCCACCCCTCTCTGGGGTTGGGTGAAGTCTGGGATTGGGTGATCTCTGGGGTTGGCTGATATCGGGGAGGGGATGATATCAGGTGTGGGAGTGCTATCTGGGAGTGGATGATATCGGGGAGCGGGTGATATCGGGGAGCGGGTGATATCGGGGAGCGGATGATATCGGGGAGGGGGTGATATCGGGGTGGGGTTGATATCGGGGAGGGGGTGATATCGGGGAGGGGGTGATATCGGGGAGGGGTTGATATCCGGGAGGGGGTGTGATATCCGGGAGGGGGTGTGATATCGGGGAGGGGGTGTGATATCGGGGAGGGGGTGTGATATCGGGGAGGGGGTGATATCAGGGCGGGGGTGATATCGGGGAGCGGGTGATGTCGGAGTGTGGGTGATATTGTGGCGGGTCTGATATCGGGGCGGGGTGATATCGGGGAGGGGGTGATATCGGGAGGGGGTGATATCGGGGAGTGTGTGATATCCGGGGTGGGGGAGGGGCAGTGCTGTGGTGTCTATTGAGACACAACAATCCCGACGACCCGCAATGGGGCCAATGGGCAGCAGAAGCCGCCACTGCGCCTGTGCCACACTCATCCCAGCATCCCCTGCGTGCCGGCGGTGGCCATCTTGTGTTGCCAGAGGAGACGATGCCAGTCAGTGGGTGGCCCGCGCACTGCCTGCTGGGAGAGCACATGCGCACGGACAGCTCTGAGTGAACCCTCCATTGTCTGAAGCATTATTACTGCCATAAGACCCAGAGTCCTCAACCGTTCCTCATACAACAAGCCCTCCTCTGCCTCCAGACTCCGGCTTCACTCTCGGTGAACACGGATTCCTCAAACACCCATTCCCCTTTCCTTCGAGGACAGCGGCCTCTGTCGGGGGGCGGGGGGGGACAGCGGCCTCTAGCGGAGGTGGGACAGCGGCCCCTGGCGGCGGGGGGGACAGCGGCCTCTGGCGGCAGGGAGGTGGGACAGCGGCCCCTGGCGGCGGGGTGGGCAGCGGCCTCCGGCGGCGGGGTGGACAGCGGCCTCTGGCGGCGGGGGGAGAGCGGCCTCTGGTAGCGGGGGAACAGTGGCCTCTGGCGGCGGGGGGACAGCGCCCTCTGGCGTCGCGGGGACATCGGCCTCTGGCGGCGGGAGGGGGACAGCGGCCTTTGGCGGCGGGAGGGGGACAGCGGCCTCTGGCGGTGGGAGGGGGACAGCGGCCTCTGGCGGCGGGGGGACAGCGGCCTCTGGCGGTGGGAGGGGGACAGCGGCCTCTGGCGGCGGGGGGACAGCGGCCTCTGGCGGCGGGGGGACAGCGGCCTCTGGCGGCAGGGAGGGGGGACAGCAGCTGTCCCATGTCTCTGTCTCTGTCTCTGTCTCTCTGCCTGTGTTTCTGACAGTGTCTCTCTCTGTGTCTCTCTCTGTATCTGTGTCTCTGTATGTGTCTGTGTCTCTGTCTCTGTCTGTATCCCTGTCTGTGTCTCTGTCTGTGTCTGTATCCCTGTCTATGTCTCTGTCTGTGTCTGTGTCTCTGTCTTTGTCTTTGTCTGTATCTGTGACTGTATCTCTGTCTCTGTCTGTGTCTCTGGCTGTGTCTCTGGCTGTGTCTCTGTCTCTGTCTGTGTCTTTGTCTCTGTCTGTGTCTCTGTCTGTGTCTCTGCCTGTGTCTCTCTCTGTGTCTGTGTCTGTGTCTCTGACTCTGTCTGTGTCTGTGTCTCTGTGTCAGTATCTGTCTGTGTTTCTGTCTGTGGGTCTATCTGTGTCTATGTCTGTGTCTGTGTCTGTGTCTCAGTCTATGTCTCTGTCTGTATCTCTGTGTCTGTCTCTGTCTGTCTCTGTGTCTCAGTCTGTCCATGTGTCTCTGTCTCTGTCTCTGTCTGTGTCTGTGTCTATGTCTGTTCTGTGTCTCAGTCTGTTTCTCTGTCTGTGTCTGTGACTGCCTGTGTCTGCGTCTCTGTCTGTGTCTCTGACTCTGTCTCTGTCTGTGTCTGTGTCTGTGTCTGTGTCTCTGTCTGTGTCTCTGTCTGTGTCTCTGTCTGTGTCTCTGTCTGTGTCTCTGTCTGTGTCTCTGTCTCTGTCCCTGTCTCTGTCTGTGTTTCTGTGCCTCTGTCTCTGTCTGTGTCTGTGTCTGTGTCTCTGCCTCTGCCTCTGTCTCTGTCTGTGACTCTGACTCTGTCTCTGTCTCTGTCTGTATCTCTGTCTGGGTCTGTGTCTCTGTCTGTGTCCCTGTGTCTCTGTCTGTGTCTCTGTCTCTGTCTGTGTCTGACTCTGTCTGTGTTGCTGTCTGTGTCTCTATGGGCAGCATGGTAGCCTTGTGGATAGCACAATTGCTTCACAGCTCCAGGGTCCCAGGTTCGATTCCAGCTTGGGTCACTGTCTGTGCGGAGTCTGCACATCCTCCCCGTGTGTGCGTGGGTTTCCTCCGGGTGCTCCGGTTTCCTCCCACAGTCCAAAGATGTGCAGGTTAGGTGGATTGGCCATGATAAATTGCCCTTAGTGTTCAAAATTGCCCTTAGTGTTGGGTGGGGTTACTGGGTTATGGTGATAGGGTGGCGGTGTTGACCTTGAGTAGGGTGCTCTTTCCAAGAGCCGGTGCAGACTCGATGGGCCGAATGGCCTCCTTCTGCACTGTAAATTCTATGATAATCTATGATAATCTATGATCTGTGTCTGGTTCTCTGTGTCTGTCTCTGTCTGTGTTTCCGTCTGTGTCTCTATCTGTGTCTATGTCTCTGTCTCTGTCTCTGTGTCTGTCTCTGTCTGTCTCTGTGTTTCAGTCTGTATCTGTGTCTCTGTCTGTCTCTGTGTCTCAGTCTGTGTCTCTATCTGTGTCTCAGTCTCTGTCTGTGTCTGTGTCTGTGTGTCGGTCTGTCTCTGTGTCTCAGTCTGTGTCTCTGTCTGCGTCTCTGTCTCAGTCTGTGTCTCTATCTGTGTCTATGTCTCTGTCTGTGTCTGTGTCTCAGTCTGTGTCTGTGTTTCTGTATGTGTCTCTGTCTGTGTCGATGTCTCAGTCTGTGCCTCAGTCTGTGTCACTATGTTTGTGTCTGTGTCTGTGTCTCTGTGTCTGTCTGTGCCTGTGTCTACGTCTCTGTCTGTGTCTCTGCTCTGTTTGTGTCTCTGTCACTGTGTCTGTGTCTCTGTGTCTGTCTCTGTCTGTGTTTCTGTCTGTGTCTCTGTCTCTGTCTGTGTCTGTGTCTGACTCTGTCTGTGTTGCTGTCTTTGTCTCTATCTGTTTCTCTGTGTCTGTCTCTGTCTGTGTTTCCGTCTGTGTCTCTATCTGTGTCTATGTCTCTGTCTGTGTCTCTGTGTCTGTCTCTCTGTCTCAGTCTGTGTCTGTGTCTCTGTGTGTCTCTGTGTCTCCGTCTGTGTCTCTATCTGTGTCTCTGTGTCTGTCTCTGTCTGTGTTTCTGTCTGTGTCTCTGTCTCTGTCTGTGCCTGTGTCTGACTCTGTCTGTGTTGCTGTCTTTGTCTTTATCTGTTTCTCTGTGTCTGTCTCTGTCTGTGTTTCCGTCTGTGTCTCTATCTGTGTCTATGGCTCTGGCTGTGTCTCTGTGTCTGTCTCTCTGTCTCAGTCTGTGTCTGTGTCTCTGTGTGTCTCTGTGTCTCCGTCTGTGTCTCTATCTGTGCCTCTTTCTCTGTCTGTGTCTCTGTATCTCTGTCTGTGTCTCTGTCTGTATCTCTCTCTCTGTGTCTGTGTCCCTGTTGTGGCTGTCTCTGTCTCCGTCTGTGTCTATGTCTGTATCTGTGTCTCTGTCTCTCTGTGTCTCTGTCTGTGTCTCTTTCTCTGTCTGTGTCTCTGTATCTCTGTCTGTGCCTCTGTGTGTATCTCTCTCTGTGTGTGTGTGTCCCTGTTGTGGCTGTGTCTGCGTCTCTATCTGTGTCTCTGTCTGTGTCTCTGTCTGTGTCTCTATCTGTGTCTCTGTCTGTGTCTCTGTCTGTGTCTCTGTCTGTGTCTCTGTCTCTGTCTGAGTCAGTGTTTCTGCCTGTGTCTCTGTCTGTGTCTCTCTGTACCACTGTCTGTGTCTCTATGTCTGTCAGTGTCTCAGTCTCTGTCTCTGTCTGGGGCACATTCTGCTGCACAGACCGGGTTCAAGTGTGAGGCACACACCCAGCTTATCGGCAATGGGGAGAGGCACACATCCAGCTGATCGGCCATGGGGAGAGGCACACATCCAGCTGATCGGCATTGGGGGAGTCAAACACATCCAGCTGATCGGCCATGGTGGAGGCACATACGCAGCTGATCGGCAATGGGGGGAAGTACGCATCCTGCTGATCGGTAATTGGGGGAAGCAAGAACAAAGAACAAAGAACAAAGAACAAAGAAAAAAGAAATGTACAGCACAGGAACAGGCCCTTCGGCCCTCCAAGCCCGTGCCGACCATGCTGCCCGACTAAACTACAATCTTCTACACTTCCTGGGTCCCTATCCTTCTATTCCCATCCTATTCATATATTTGTCAAGATGCCCCTTAAATGTGCCTATCGTCCCTGCTTCCACTACCTCCTCCGGTAGCGAGTTCCAGGCACCCACTACCCTCTGCGTAATAAACTTGCCTCCTACATCTACTCTAAACCTTGCCCCTCTCACCTTAAACCTATGCCCCCTAGTAATTGACCCCTCTACCCTGGGGAAAAGCCTCTGACTATCCACTCTGTCTATGCCCCTCATAATTTTGTAGACCTCTATCAGGTCTCCCCTCAATCTCCTTCGTTCCAGTGAGAACAAACCGAGTTTATTCAACCGCTCCTCATAGCTAATGCCCTCCATACCAGGCAACATTCTGGTAAATCTCTTCTGCACCCTCTCTAAAGCCTCCACATCCTCCTGTTAGTGTGGCGACCAGAATTGAACACTATACTCCAAGTGCGGCCTTACTAAGGTTCTATACAGCTGCAACATGACTTGCCAATTCTTATACTCAATGCCCCGGCCAATGAAGGCAAGCATGCCGTATGCCTTCTTGACTACCTTCTCCACCTGTGTTGCCCCTTTCTATGACCTGTGGACCTGTACTCCTAGATCTCTTTGACTTTCAATACTCTTGAGGGGTCTACCATTCACTGTATATTCCCTACCTGCATTAGACATTCCAAAATGCATTACCTCACATTTGTCCGAATTAAACTCCATCTGCCATCTCTCCGCCCAAGTCTCCAGACAATCTAAATCCTGCTGTATCCTCCGACAGAGTTCATCGCTATCCGCAATTCCACCAACCTTTGTGTCGTCTGCAAACTTACTAATCAGACCAGTTACATTTTCCTCCAAATCATTTATATATACTACAGAGAGCAAAGGTCCCAGCACTGATCCCTGTGGAACACCACTGGTCACAGCCCTCCAATTAGAAAAGCATCCCTCCATTGCTACTCTCTGCCTTCTATGGCCTAGCCAGTTCTGTATCCACCTTGCCAGCTCACCCCTGATCCCGTGTGACTTCACCTTTTGTAATAGTCTACCATGAGGGACCTTGTCAAAAGCCTTACTGAAGTCCATATAGACAACATCTACTGCCCTACCTGCATCAATCATCTTAGTGACCTCCTCGAAAAACTCTATCAAGTTAGTGAGACACGACCTTCACTAAACCATGCTGCCTCTCACTAATACGTCCATTTGCTTCCAAATGGGAGTAGATCCTGTCTCGAAGAATTCTCTCCAGTAATTTCCCTACCACTGAAGTAAGGCTCACCGGCCTGTAGTTCCCGGGATTATCCTTGCTACCCTTCTTAAACAGAGGAACAACATTGGCTATTCTCCAGTCCTCCGCGACATCCCCTGAAGACAGCTAGGATCCAAAGATTTCTGTCAAGGCCTCAGCAATTTCCTCTCCAGCCTCCTTCAGTATTCTGGGGTAGATCCCATCAGGCCCTGGGGACTTATCTACCTTAATATTTTTTAAGACACCCAACACCTCGTCTTTTTGAATCACAATGTGACCCAGGCTATCTACACCCCCTTCTCCAGACTCAACATCTACCAATTCCTTCTCTTTGGTGAATACTGATGCAAAGTATTCATTTAGTACCTCGCCCATTTCCTCTGGCTCCACACATAGATTCCCTTGTCTATCCTTCAGTGGGCCAACCCTTTCCCTGGCTACCCTCTTGCTTTTTATGTACGTGTAAAAAGCCTTGGGACTTTCCTTAACCCTATTTGCCAATGACTTTTCGTGACCCCTTCTAGCCCTCCTGACTCCTTGCTTAAGTTCCTTCCTACTTTCCTTATATTCCACGCAGGCTTCGTCTGTTCCCAGACTTTTAGCCCTGACAAATGCCTCCTTTTTCTTTTTGACGAGGCCTACAATATCACTCGTCATCCAAGGTTCCCGAAAATTGCCGTATTTATCTTTCTTCCTCACAGGAACATGCCGGTCCTGTATTCCTTTCAACTGCCACTTGAAAGCCTCCCACATGTCAGATGTTGATTTGCCCTCAAACATCCGCCCCCAATCTATGTTCTTCAGTTCCCGCCTAATATTGTTATAATTAGCCTTCCCCCAATTTAGCACATTCATCCTCGGACCACTCTTATCCTTGTTCACCAGTACTTTAAAACTTACTGAATTGTGGTCACTGTTACCGAAATGCTCCCCTACTGAAACATCTACCACCTGGCCGGGCTCATTCCCCAATACCAGGTCCACGACCGCCCCTTCCCTAGTTGGACTGTCTACATATTGTTTTAAGAAA
The DNA here is from genome assembly GCF_047496885.1 of Scyliorhinus torazame. Lineage (NCBI taxonomy): Eukaryota > Metazoa > Chordata > Chondrichthyes > Carcharhiniformes > Scyliorhinidae > Scyliorhinus > Scyliorhinus torazame. The sequence continues at coordinate 48,647,755 of NC_092726.1, forward strand.
CCCTCCTGGATGCTCCTTACAAACTCCGCCCCGTCTAAGCCCCTGGCACTAAGTGAGTCCCAGTCAATATTGGGGAAGTTGAAGTCACCCATCACCACAACCCTGTTGTTTTTACTCTTTTCCAAAATCTGTCGACCTATCTGCTCCTCTATCTCCCGCTGGCTGTTGGGAGGCCTGTAGTATACCCCCAACATTGTGACTGCACCCTTCTTATTCCTGATCTCTACCCATATAGCCTCACTGCCCTCTGAGGTGTCCTCTCGCAGTACAGCTGTGATATTCTCCAGAACAAGTAGCGCAACTCCACCTCCCCTTTTACATCCCCCTCTATCCCACCTGAAACATATAAATCCTGGAACGTTTAGCTGCCAATCCTGCCCTTCCCTCAACCAGGTCTCTGTAATGGCAACGACATCATAGTTCCAAGTACTAATCCAAGCTCTAAGTTCATCTGCCTTACCCGTAATGCTCCTTGCATTAAAACATATGCACTTCAGGCCACCAGACCCGCTGTGTTCAGCAACTTCTCCCTGTCTGCTCTGCCTCAGAGCCACACTGTCCCTATTCCCTAGTTCTCCCTCAATGCTCTCACCTTCTGACCTATTGCTCCCGTGCACACACCCAGCTGATCGGCAATGCGGGGAAGCACACACCCAGCTGATCGGGAATGCGGGGAAGCACACACCCAGCTGATCGGCAATCGGGGGAAGGACAGATCCAGCTGATCGGCGATTGGGGGAAGCACGCACGCAGCTAATCGGCAATGGGGGGAAGCACACTCCCAGCTGATCGGCAATGCGGGGAATCACACACCCAGCTGATCGGCAATGCGGGGAAGGACAGACCCAGCTGATGGGCCATGGGGGGATTCACACCCACCCACCGACAGTCCCTCCTGGTAATGCAGAATGGTAAATCAGGGTGAGGCTGGCTGGGGATGGTCAGTTTTACCGGCAGTGCGAGGAGAGAGATGTCGTGTGGGTGGGGTTTCCTGTCAGGATTTAATGAATTGCAGAATTGAACTAAAGGGAACTTTCAGCACATTCTTCAACTGCTGCCTGAACTGAGTCTGTGTCACTGCGTAAATGGCAGTGTTTGTGCAGCAACTCAGGAGCTGCAGCATGAAGCCCAATTCCCGAACATAATGATCAAACCATACAGAGTCATACCCCAGCCACCACATCCGGCTCCATATAGAATAAACCATTAACGTTGACCATAACAGGATGAAATTGGCCGAGATAATAAAGAGTAAAATGATGGATTTCCTCCGACTCTCCATCTCTGGGTCTCTGGGACTGTCCCCACTGCTGTGAGCCCGGAGTCTCCTGCGGGCCCTGCTGCTCAGGACAATGTGTCTGACGGTGAGAACATTGAGCAGCAGAATCAGGGCGAATGGAACACCCGGGGTTAGAATGTGGTGGAGGAACTCGATTGTTGTCCAGACCCGAGAGTACTGAACACCCTCTGTGACATCACAAAACCAGGGGTCGTTCCCCAGCTGATACCCACCGGACATCATAAACCCCCAGGAAATGTCCTTCAAACAGCTCAGCACAGCCAATGTTCCCAGAACCACAGTCGCCGTTTTCTCGCTGCAATATTTACTTTTCAGCTTCCGGCAACAAATGGCCACAAATCGATCAAAGGTGAAAGTGACGGTGAACCAGACAGAACAGTCAGTGGCTGCATAAAGCAGGGCGGCGTGGATATTACACACGGGGATGGACCACAGGAAAATAAACTGTTCCCTAAAAACAATGGGAATGTGTCTGAATAGCAGGTCGAGAATAACGACCAGTAGATCCCCCACTGCCATGGCCAACAGGTAACAAGCCACACATTTGGACAGCCCACAGTTTCTTCTCTTCAGGATCACAATTGTGATGAGGTTCACTGTGAGGAAGGGAAATAAACAATGAAATTATACATCACCCTGGGAAAGACATCACAAGTATGGTCGGTGTGATGTTGACAGTAACACACTGACACACACACACAGACAGTAACACACTCACATTCACACTGACACACACACACAGACAGTAATACAATCATTCCAACAGAGACAGTAACACACAGGCACAGGCACACAGAGACAGTAATACACTCACACTCACACTCACACACATACAGAGACAGTAATACATTATTTCACACAGAGACAGTAGCACAGACAGACAGAGACATAACACACTCACACTGACACACAGACAGTAACACACTCACATTCACACTGACACACACACACAGACAGTAACACAGACAGACAGAGACATAACACACTCACACTCACACACAGACAGTAACACACTCACATTCACACTGACACACACACACAGACAGTAATACAATCATTCACACAGAGACAGTAACACACTCACACTGACTCACACACACAGACAGAAATACTATCATTCACACAGAGACAGTAACACACTCTCACACACACAGACAGTAACACACTCAGACACACAGACAGAGACACTAACACACTCACACACACAGACACTAACACACACACACACTAACAAACACAGGCAGTAACACACACACACACACACACACACACAGACAGTAACACACTCACACACAGACAGAGACACTAACACACTCACACAACGCGGGCACTAACACACACACACAGACACTAACACACACACATAGACAGTAACACACACACAGAGACAGTAACACACTCACACACACACAGACACTAACACACTCACACACACAGGCACTAACACACACACAGGCACTAACAGACACGCACACACAGACACTAACACGCTCACACACGCAGACACTAACACACTCATAGACACTAACACACTCACACACAGAGACAGTAACACTCACACACACACACACACACACATAGACAGAGACAGTAATACACTCACACACACATACACTGACACACACTCACAAACACACATACAGAGACAGTAACACACTCACACACTCACACACAGAGACACCAACACACTCACACACACACAGGCACTAACACACACACTAACACACACACACAGACAGTAACACACTAACACACTGACACACACAGACAGAGACACTAACACACTCACACAACACAGGCACTAACACACACACACACAGACACTAACACACACACAGACAGTAACTCACACACACACAGACAGTAACAAACTCACAAACACAGACACTAACACACTCACACACACAGGCACTAACACACACACAGACATTAACACACACGCACCCACAGACACTAACACACTCACACACGCAGACACTAACACACTCACAGACACTAACACACTAACACACACACACACATATACAGAGACTGTAATACACTCACACACACGCATACACTGACACACACTCACAAACACACATACAGAGACAGTAACACACTCACACACACAGACAGGGACACTAACACACTCACAAACACAAAGGCATTAACACACACACACACACTAACACATACACAGACAGTAACACATACATACTAGACAGTAACACACTCACACACACAGACAGAGACACTAACGCACTCACACAACACATGCACTAACACACACACACAGACACTAACACACACACACTAACACACACACCCACATATACAGAGACAGTAATACACTGACAAACACACATACACTGACACACACTCACAAACACACATACAGAGACAGTAACACAGTCACACACACAGACAGGGACACTAACACACTCACAAACACAAAGGCATTAACACACACACACACACTAACACACACAATAAACTCACACACACAGACAGAGACAGTAATACACTCACACAAACACTAACACACTCACACACACACATACAGTAAAACACTCACACGCCACTAACACACTCACACATACAGCAACACACTCACAAAAACACAGATACACTGACACACACTCGCACACACAGAGACAGTAATACACTCACACTCACACAGACACTAACACACTCACCACACACACACAGAGACTGTAACACAGTCACATTCACACTGACACACACACAGAGACATTAATGCAATCATTCACACAGAGACAGTAACACACACACACACAGACACACAGAGACATAACACGCTCACACTCACACTCACACACACTCAGAGACAGCAATGCAATCATTCACACAGAGACAGTAACACACACACACACAGACAGTAACACACTCATACTCACACTGACACACACACAGACAGAAATACAATCATTCACACAGAGACAGTAACACACACACACAGAGTAACACACTCACACACTCACACACACAGACAGAGACACTAACACATTCACACACACACACAGGCGCTAACACACACACACACATTAGCACACACACACACACAGTAACACACACACAGACAGTAACACACTCACACACACAGACAGAGGCACTAACACACTCACACAACATAGGCACTAACATGTACACCCAGGCACTAACACACACAAACAGACAGTAACACACACACACAGACAGTAACACACTCACGCACACAGAGACACTAACACACTCACACACACACAGGCACTAACACACACAGACACTAACACACAAGCACACGCAGACACTAACACACTCACACACGCAGACACTAACACACTCACAGACACTAACATACACACACACACAGACAGTAACACTCTCTCACACACACACACACTAACGCACACACACACATATACAGAGACAGTAATACACTGACACACACACATACACTGACACACACTCACAAACACACATACAGAGACAGTAACACACTCACACACACAACAGGGACACTAACACACTCACACACAGGCACTAACACAGACACACACACTAATACACACACACAGACAGCAACACACACAAACTCACAGACTGTAACACACTCTCACACACAGACAGAGACGCTAACACACTCACACAACACAGGCACTAACACACACTCACAGACACTAACACACACACAGACAGTAACTCACACACACACAGACAGTTACACACTCGCACACACAGAGGCACTAACACAAGCACACATACACTAACACACACGCACACACAGACGCTAACACAGTCACACACGCAGACACTAACACACTCACAGACACTAACACACTCACAAACAGAGACAATAACACTCTCACACACACACTACCACACACACACACTAACACACACACACATATACAGAGACAATAATACACTCACACACACGTACACTGACACACACTCAGAAACACACATACAGAGACAGTATCACACTCACACACTCACACACACAGACAGGGACACTAACACACTCACACACGCACACAGGCGCTAACACACACACACACAGACAGTAACACACACACAGACAGTAACACACTCACACATGCAGACAGAGACACTAACACACTCACTCAACACATGCACTAACACACACACACAGACACTAACACACACACAGACAGTAACACACACACAGACAGTAACACACATACTAACACACTCACACATACACAGGAAGTAACACACACACACAGACAATAACACACACGCACACACAGACACGAACACACTCACACACGCAGGCACTACCACACTCACAGACACTAACACAATCACACACAGAGACATTAACACTCACACACACATACACACACACTAACACACACACACACAGAAACAGAGACAGTAATACACTCACACATACACTGACACACACTCACAAACACACGTACAGAGACCGTAATACACTCACACTCACACAGACACTAACACACTCACACACATACACACATACAGTAAAACACTCACACTCACACAGCCACTAACACACTCACACATACAGTAATACACTCACACACACAGAGGCAGAGACAGTGACACACACACACAAACACAGATACACTGACACACACTCGCACACATAGAGCCAGTAATACCCTTACACTCACACAGACATTAACACACTCACCCACACACACACAGATACAGTAACACACTCGCATTCACACTGACACACACACACAGATAGTAATACAATCATTCTCACAGAGACAGTAACACACACACACACAGACACACAGAGACATAACACACTCACACTCACACACACACACTCACAGTAACACACTCACATTCAGACTGACACAAACACAGAGACAGTAAAACAGTCATTCACACAGAGATAGTATCACACACACACACACTGAGACATAACACACTCACACTCAAACTGACACACACAGAGACAGTAATACATTCACATTCACACTGACACACACACAGAGACATTAATGCAATCATTCACACAGAGACAGTAACACACACACACGCACAGACAGTAACACACTCACACTCACACTGACACACACACAGACAGAAATACAATCATTCACACAGAGACAGTAACACACACAGACAGTAACACACTCACACACACAGACAGAGCCACTAACACACTCACACACACACACAGGCACTAACGCACACACACAGTCATTAACACACACACACACACAGACAGTAACACACACACAGACAGTAACACACTCTCTCACACACACAGAGACACTAACACACTCACACAACACAGGAACTAACACACACACAGACACTAACACACACAGACACGAACACACACACATACACTAACATACACACACAGAGACAGTAACACTCTCTCACACACACACACACACACTAACGCACACACACACATATACAGAGACAGTAATACATTCACACACACACATACACTGACACACACTCACAAACACACATACAGAGACAGTAACACACTCACACACACAGACAGGGACACTAACACACTCACCCACACACAAGCAATAACACACACACTAATAACACACAGGCAGTAACACACACACACAGACAGTAACACACTCACACATACAGACAGAGACACTAACACACTCACACAACACATGCACTAACACACACACAGACACTAACACACACACACAGGCAGTAACACACGCACTCACAGACTGTAACACACTCACACACACAGACAGAGACACTAACACACTCACACAACACAGGCACTAGCACACACTCACAGACACTAACACACACACAGACAGTAACTCACACACACACAGACAGTTACACACTCACACACACAGACACCAACACACTCGCACACACAGAGGCACTAACACAAACACACAGGCACTAACACACACGCACACACAGACAGTAACACAGTCACACACACAGACACTAACACACTCACACACAGAGACAGTAACACTCTCACACACAAACACACACACACACTAACACACACACATATACAGAGACAGTAATACACTCAAACATACACGTACACTGACACACACTCAGAAACACACACACAGAGACAGTAACACACTCACACACAGACAGGGACACCAACACACTCACACACACACACACAGGCGCTAACACACACACACTAACACACACACAGGCAGTAACACACACACAGACAGTAACACACTCACACACGCAGACAGAGACACTAATACACTCACTCAACAAATGCACTAATACACACACACAGATTCTAACACACTCACCGACACTAACACACTCACACACACAGACAGTAACACTCACACACACATACACACACACTAACACACACACACACAGAAACAGAGACAGTAATACACTCACACATACACTGACACACACTCACAAACACACGTACAGAGACAGTAATACACTCACATTCACACAGACACTAATACACTTACACACATACACACATACAGCAAAACACTCACACTCACACAGCCACTAACACACTCACACATACAGTAATGCACTCACACACACAGAGGCAGAGAAAGTAACACACACACACAAACACAGATACACTGACACACAATCGCACACACAGAGACAGTAATACCTCACACTCAAACAGACACTAACACGCACACCCACACACACACAGAGACATAACAAACTCAGACTCACACTGACACACACACAGACAGTAACACCCTCACATTCACACTGACACACACACAGAGACAGTAATACAATCATTCACACAGAGACAGTACCACACACACACAGACACACTGAGACATAACACACTCACACTCAAACTGACACACACACAGAGACAGTAACACACTCACATTCACACTGACACACACACAGAGACAGTAATACAATCATTCACACAGAGACAGTACCACACACACACAGACACACTGAGACATAACACACTCACACTCACACTGACACACACAGAGACAGAAATACAATCATTCACACAGAGACAGTAACACACACACAGAGACAGTAACACACTCACATTCACACTGACACACACACTGAGACAGTAATGCAATCATTCACACAGAGACAGTAACACACACACACACACACACAGTAATACACTCACACTCACACTGACACACACAGAGACAGAAATACAATCATTCACACAGAGACAGTAACACACACAGACAGTAACACACTCACACACTCACACACAGACCGAGACACTAACACAATCACACACACACAGGCACTAACACACACACACAGTCATTAACACACACACAGACAGTAACACACACACACAGACAGTAACAGACTCACACACACAGACAGAGACACTAACACACTCACACAATCCAGGCACTAACACACACACACAGACACTAACACACACACACAGACAGTAACACACACACAAACAGTACCACACTAACACACACACAGACACTAACACACACACACGCAGGCACTAACACGCTCACAGACACACACACACACACCCACACACTAATACACACACACAGACAGTAACACACACGCACACAGACAGTAACACACTCACACACACAGACAGAGACACTAACACACTCACGCAACACATGCACTAACACGCACACACCGACAGTAACACACACGCACACACATACACTAACACACTCACACACGCAGACACTAACACACTCACACTCACACACAGAGCCAGTAACACTTACACACACACACACAGACACAGAGAAATTAATACACTCACACATACACTGACACACACTCACAAACACACATACAGAGACAGTAATACACTCACACTTACACAGCCACCAACACACTCACACATACACTGACACACACTCACACACACAGAGACAGAGACAGTAACACACTCACACAAACACAGATACACTGACACACACTCGCACATACAGAGACAGTAATACCCTCACACTCACACAGACACTAACACACTCACACACACACATACAGTAATACACTCACGTACACACACAGACAGAGACAGTAATACACTCACACATACAATGACACTGACACACACTGACGCACACACAGACAGAAACAGTAATACCCTCACACTCAGACAGACACTAACACACTCACACACACATACAGAGACAGTAATACACTCGCACACACACACACACTGTCACAAACACACACACAGTAACACACTCACACACACACACATACATAGACAGTAGTACACTCACACACACATACACTGACACACACTCACAAACACACATACAGAAACAGTAATACACACACTCACACAGACACTAACACACACACACAGCAATACACTCACACACACACAGACAGAAACATTAATACACTCACACTCACACAGAAACTAACACACACATACACACAAAGAACAAATAAATGTACAGCACAGGAACAGGACCTTCGGCCCTCGAAGCCCGCGCCGACCATGCTGCCCGACTAAACTACAATCTTCTACACTTCCTTGGTCCGTATCCCTCTATTCCCATCCTATTCATGTATTTGCCAAGATGCCCCTTAAATGTCTCTATCGTCCCTGCTTCCACCACCTCCTCCGGTAGCGAGTTCCAGGCACCCACTACCCTCTGCGAAAAAAACTTGCCTCGTACATCTGCTCTAAACCTTGCCCCTCTCACCTTAACCCTATGCCCCCTAGTAATTGACCCCTCTACCCTGGGGAAAAGCAACTCACTATCCACTCTGTCTATGCCCCTCATAATTCTGTAGACCTCTATCGGGTCGCCCCTCAACCTCTGTCGTTCCAGGAAGAACAAACCGAGTTTATTCAACCGCTCCTCATAGCTTATGCCCTCCATACCAGGCAACATCCTGGAAAATCTCTTCTGCACCCTCTCTAAAGCCTCCACATCCTTCTGGTAGTGTGGCGACCTGAATTGAACACTCTACTCCAAGTGTGGCCTAACAGAGGCTCTATACAGCAGCAACATGACTTGTCAATTCTTATACTCAATGCCCCGGCCAATGAAGGTGGTACATTGAGTACTGTGAGGGGAATGGGACTGCGGTACATTGAGCACTGTGAGGGGGATGGGACTGTGGTACATTGAGCACTGTGAGGGGAATGGGACTGTGGTACATTGAGTACTGTGAGGGGAATGGGACAGTGGTACATTGAGTACTGTGAGGGGAGTGGGACTGTGGTGCATTGAATACTGATAAGGGGATGGAACTGTGGTACATTGTGTGTTACATTGCTCGAGTGTTACAAGTTAGCTAGGAAGGACATAAAGAGAGAGCTAAGAAGAGCCAGGAGGGGACATGTGAAGTCTTTGGCAGGTATGATCAACGATAATGCTAAAGCTTTCTATTGATATGACAGGAATAAAAGAATGACGAGGGTAAGAGTAGGGCCAGTTAAGGACTAACTTGCCAATAACACAACCACCAGAATCACATCATCATCACCTCCACTAACTCCTCAATAACAGAACCACCAGAAATCATTTCACATCATCTCCAATATCTTCTCAATAACATAACCTCCAGAAGCACATCCTCATCAACTCCACCAAGTCCTCAATAACAGAACCACCAGAAACAAATCTACATCACCTCCACTAGTTCCCAATAACACAACCACCAGAAATCTATCCTCATCACCTCCACTCACTCCTCAATAACGCAACCTGCAGAAACCCATCCACAGCACCTCAACTCACTCCCCAATAACGCAACTTGCAGAAACCATCCACAGCAACTCCACTACTTTCCCCTCAATACAACCTCAAGCAACACATCCACATCACCTCCACGAATTCCCAATAACACAATCTCCAGAAACACATCCTCATCACCTCCACAAACTTTCCAATAACACAAACTCCAGAAACACATCCAATTCATCTCCACTAACATTCCAATAACACAACCTCCAGAAACACATCTACATCACTCCCACTAAATTACCAATAACACAAACTCCAGAAACACATCCTCATCACCTCCAATAACTTCCAAATAACATAACCTCCAGATACCAATCCACATCACCTCCACTACCTTCCCAGTAACACAACCTCCAGAAACCTATCCACATCACCTCCACTATCTTCCCAATAACACAACCTCCAGAAACAGATCCACATCACCCCCACTAACTTCCCAATAACACAACCTCCAGAAACCTATCCACATCACCTCCACCAACTTCCCAATAACACAACCACCAGAAACACATCCACATCACCTCCACTAACTTCCCAATAACACAACCTCCAGAAACACATCCACATCACCTCCACTAACTTCCCAATAACACAACCTACAGAAACACATCCACACCACCCCCACTAACTTCCCAATAACACATCTTCAGAAACACATCACATCACCTCCACTAACTTCCCAATACCACAACCTCTGAGAAAACATTCACATCACCACCAATAGCTTCCCAATAATTCAACCTCCAGTAACCCACCACATCACCTCCAAAAACGTTCCAATAACACAAACTCCAGAAACACATCCTCATCACCTCCACTAACCTCCCAATAACACAATCTACATAAACACTTCCACATCACCTCCACTAACTTCCAAAGAACACAATCTCCAGAAACCCATCCACAGCACTTTCACTAACCTGCCAATAACACAACCTCCAGAAAAAACATCCTCATCAACGCCACTAACTTTCCAATAACACAACCTCCAGAAATCCATCCTCAGAACCTCCACTAGCTTCCCAATAACATAACCTACAGAAACACATCCTCATCACCTCCACTAACTTTCCAATAACACAACCTGCAGAAACCCATCCTCATCACCGCCACTAACTTCCCAATTACATAACATACAGAATCACATCCTCATCACCTCCACTAACCTTCCAATAACACAACCTCCAGAAAACCATCCTCAGACCCTCCACTAAATTCCCATAACACAATCTCCAGAAACACATCCACATCACCTCCACTAACTGCCCAATAACACAACCTCCATAAACTCACCCACACCACCTCCACTAACTCCCAATAACACAAACTCCAGAAACACATCCTAATCTCCTGCACTAACTTCCCAATAACACAACCTCCAGAATTCCCTTCACAGCACCTTCACTAATTTGCGAATAACACAATCTCCAGAAACATATACACTTCACCTCCACTAACATTCCAATAACACAACCACCAGAAACCCATCCTGAACACCTCACTCGATCCTCAATAACAGAACGATCAGAAATCCTTTCGCATCATCTCCAATATCTTCTCAATAACACAAACTCCAGAAACACATAGAACATAGAACATAGAACAATACAGCGCAGAACAGGCGCTTCGGCCCACGATGTTGCACCGAAACAAAAGCCATCTAACCTACACTATGCCATTATCATCCATATGTTTATCCAATAAGCTTTTAAATGCCCTCAATGTTGGCGAGTTCACTACTGTAGCAGGTAGGGCATTCCACGGCCTCACTACTCTTTGCGTAAAGAACCTACCTCTGACCTCTGTCCTATATCTATTACCCCTCAGTTTAAAGTTATGTCCCCTCGTGCCAGCCATATCCATCCGCGGGAGAAGGCTCTCACTGTCCACCCTATCCAACACCCTGATCATTTTGTATGCCTCTATTAAGTCTCTTCTTAACCTTCTTCTCTCTAACGAAAACAACCTCAAGTCCATCAGCCTTTCCTCATAAGCTTTTCCCTCCATACCAGGCAACATCCTGGTAAATCTCCTCTGCACCCGCTCCAAAGCCTCCACGTCCTTCCTATGAGGCGGTGACCAGAACTATAGGCAATACACCAAATGCGGCCGTACCAGAGTTCTGTACAGCTGCAACATGACCTCCCGACTCCGGAACTCAATCCCTCTACCAATAAAGGCCAACACTCCATAGGCCTTCTTCACAACCCTATCAACCTGGGTCGCAATTTTCAAGTATCGATGGACAAGGACACCTCGATCCCTCTGCTCATCCACACTTTCAAGAACTTTACCATGAGCCAAATATTCCGCATTCCTGTTATTCCTTCCAAAGTGAATCACCTCACACTTCTCTACATTAAACTCCATTTGCCACCTCTCGGCCCAGCTCTGCAGCTTATCTATATCCCTCTGTAATCTGCTACATCCTTCCACACTATCGACAACACCACCGACTTTAGTATCGTCTGCAAATTTACTCACCCACCCTTCTGCGCCTTCCTCTAGGTCATTGATAAAAATGACAAACAGCAACGGCCCCAGAACAGATCCTTGTGGTACTCCACTTGTGACTGTACTCCATTCTGAACATATCCCATCAACCACCACCCTCTGTCTTCTTTCAGCTAGCGAATTTCTGATCCACATCTCTAAATCACCCTCAATCCCCAGCCTCCGTATTTTTTGCAATAGCCTACCGTGGGGAACCTTATCAAACGCTTTGCTGAGATCCATATACACAACATCAACTGCTCTACCCTCGTCTACCTGTTCAGTCACTTTCTCAATGAACTCGATAAGGTTTGTGAGGCATGACCTAACCTTCAGAAAGCCATGCTGACTATCCCTGATCATATTATTCCTATCTAGATGATTACAAATCTTGTCTCTTATAACCCCCTCCAAGACTTTACCCACTACAGACGTGAGGCTCACCGGTCTATAATTGCCGGGGTTGTCTCTGCTCCCCTTTTTGAACAAAGGGACCACATTTGCTGTCCTCCAGTCCTCTGGCACTATTCCTGTAGCCAATGATGACATAAAAATCAAAGCCAAAGGTCCAGCAATCTCTTCCCTGGCCTCCCAGAGAATCCTAGGATAAATCCCATCAGGTCCCGGGGACTAATCTATTTTCAGCCTGTCCAGAATTGCCAACACCTCTTTCCTACGTACCTCAATGCCATCTATTCTATTAGCCTGGGGCTCAGCATTCTCCTCCACAACATTATCTTTTTCCTGAGTTAATGCTGACAAAAAATATTCATTTAGTATCTCGCCTATCTCTTCAGACTCCACACACAATTTCCCATCCCTGTCCTTGACTGGTCCTACTCTTTCCCTAGTCATTCGCTTATTCCTGACATACCTATAGAAAGCTTTTGGGTTTTCCTTGATCCTTCCTGCCAAATACTTCTCATGTCCCCTCCTTGCTCGTCTTAGCTCTCTCTTTAGATCCTTCCTCGCTACCTTGTAACTATCCATCGCCCCAACTGAAACTTCACACCTCATCTTCACATAGGCCTCCTTCTTCCTCTTAACAAGAGATTCCACTTCATTGGTAAACCACGGTTCCCTCGCTCGACGCCTACCTCCCTGTCTGACCGGTACATACTTATCAAGAACGAGCAGTAGCTGATCCTTGAACAAGCCCCACTTATCCAGTGTGCATCCTCATCAACGCCACTAACTTTCCAATAACACAACCTCCAGAAATCCATCCTCAGAACATCCACTAGCTTCCCAATAACATAACCTACAGAAACACATCCTCAACACCTCAAAGAACTGTCCAATAACACAACCTGCAGAAACCCATCCTCATCACCGCCACTAACTTCCCAATAACATAACATACAGAATCACATCCTAATCTCCTGCATTAAGTTCCCAATAACACAACCTCCAGAATCCCATTCACAGCACTTTCACTAACTTCCGAAGAACACAATCTCCAGAAACATATACACTTCACCTCCACTAACATTCCAATAACACAACCACCAGAAACCCATCCTGAACACCTCACTAGATCCTCAATAACAGAACGATCAGAAATCCTTTCGCATCATCTCCAATATCTTCTCAATAACACAACCTCCAGAAACACATCCTCATCAACTCCACTACGTCATCAATAACAGAACAAGCAGAAATCCATCCACATCACCTCCACTAGCTTCCCAATAACACAACCACCAGAAATCCATCCTCATCACCTTCCCTCACTCTTCAATAACACAACCTGCAGAAACCATCCACAGCACCTCCACTACCTTCCCCGTTACACAACCTCCAGAAACACATCCACATCACTTCCACTAACTTCCCAAGAACACAATCTCCAGGAACAAAGCCCCATCACATCCACTAACTGCCCAATAACGCAACCTCCAGAAATACATCCACATCAGCTCCTCTAACACCCCAATAATAAAACCTACAGAAACACATCCTCATCACCTCCACAAACTTTCCAATAGCACAAACTCCAGACACACTTCCACTTCACCTCCACTATGTTCCAAATGACGCAACCTCCAGAAACACATCCACAGCACCTCCACTAACTTTCCAATCACACAACCTACAGAAACATATCCTCATCACCTCCACTACCTTACCAAGAACACATCTCCAGAAACACACTCTCATCACCTCCTCTACCTTCCAAATAACACATCTCCAGAAACACATCCTCATCACCTCCACTACCTTCCCAATAACACAACCACCAGAAACATATCCACATCAGCGCCACTAAATTCCCAAGAACACAATCTCCAGAAACAAATCCCCATCACATCCACTACCTTCCCAATAACACAACCTCCAGTAAGACATCCACTTCACCTGAACTAACTTCCCAATAACACAACCTCCAGAAACACATCCACATCAGCTCCTCTAACACACCAATAATAAAACCTACAGAAACACCTCCACATCCCCTCCACTAACTTCCCAATAACACAACCTCCATAAATCCATCCATATCACCTCCACTAGCTTCCCAATAACACAATCACCAGAAATCCATCCTCATCACCTTCACACACTCACCAATAACAAAACCTGCAGAAATCATCCACATCACCTCCACTAACGTCCCAATAACACAACCTCCAGAAACACATCCACATCACCTCCACTAACTTCCCAATAACACAACCTCCAGAAACACATCCACATCAACTCCACTTACTTTCCAATAACACAACCTCCAGAATCACATCCTCATCGCCTCCACGACATTCCCAATAACACAACCTCCGAAAACACATCCACATCACTTCCACTAACTTTCCAATCACACAATCTCCAGAAACACATCCACAGCACTTCCACTAACTTCCCAATAACACAACCTCCTGAAACACATCCTCATCACCTCCATTAACTTCCCAATGACACAACCTCCAGAAACACATCCTCATCACCTCCACTAACTTCCCAATAACACATATCCGGAAACACATCCACATCACCTCCACTTACTTCCCAATAACACATCTCCAGAAACACATCTTCATCACCTCCACTACCTTCCCAATAACACAACCTCCAGAAACACATCCACATCGGCTCCAATGACTTCCCAAGAACAAACCTCCAGAAACACACTCTCATCACCTCCTCTACCTTCCCAATAACACAGCTCCTGAAACACATCCTCATCACCTCCACTAACTTCCCAATAACACAACTTCCAGAAACACATCCACATTAGCTCCACTAAATTTCCAATAACACAATCTCCAGAAACATAATCACTTCACCTCCACTATCATTCCAAGAACACAACCACCAGAAACACATTCTGATATCCTCACTAGCTCCTCAATAACAGAACGACCAGAAATCCATTCACATCATCTCCAATATCTTCTCAATAACACAAACTCCCGAAACACATCATCATCAAGTCCACTAAGTCAACAATAACAGAAACACCCGAAATCCATCCACATCACCTCCACTAGCTACCCAATAACACAACCACCAGACATCCATCCTCATCACCTTCCCTCACTCCCCATAACACAACCTGCAGAAACCAACCACAGCACCTTCACTACCTTCCCCGTAACACAACCTCCAGAAACACATCCACATCACTTCCACTACCTTCCCAATCACACAACCTCCAGTAAGACATCCAATTCACCTGCACTAACTGCCCAATAACACAACCTCCAGAAACACATCCACATCACCTCCACTTACTTCCCAATAACACATCTCCAAAAACACAATCGCATCACCTCCACTACCTTCCCAACAACACAACCTCCAGAAACACATCCACATCGGCTCCACTAACTTCCCAAGAACACATCTCAAGAAACACACTCGCATCACCTCCTCTACCTTCCCAATAACACATCTCCAGAAACACATCCTGATCACCTCTACTACCTTCCCAATAACACAACCTCCAGAAACATATCGACATCAGCTCCACTAACTTCCCAATAACACATCTCCTGAAACACACCCTCAGTACCTCCACTACCTTCCCAATAATTCAACCACCAGAAACCCATCCTGATCTCCTCTACTAACTCCTCAATAACATAACCACAGAAATCCATTCACATCATCTCCAATATCATCTCAAAAACACCATCTCCAGAAACACATCCACATCACCTCCACTATCTTCCCAATAACACATCTCCAGAAACGCATCCTCATCACCTCCACTAACTTCCCAATCACACAATCTCCAGAAACTCATCCACATCACCTCCACGAACTTCCCAATAACACAACCTCCAGAAACACATCCTCAACAGCTCCACTAACTTCCCAATAACACATCTCCAGAAACACATCCACATCACCTCCACTTACCTCCCAAAACACATCTCCAGAAACACATGCTCATCACCCCCACTACATTCCCAATAACACAACCTCCAGAAACACATCCACATCACCTCCACTAACTTCCCAAGGTCATATCTCCAGAAACACAGTTTCATCACCTTCTCCACCTTCCCAATAACACATCTCTTGAAACACATCCCCATTACCTCCACTACCTTCGTAATAACACAACCACCAGAAACCCATCCTGATCACCTCCACTAACTCCTCAATAACACAACCTCCAGAAACACATCCACATCACCTCCACGAACTTCCCAATAACACAAGCTCCAGAAACATATACACTTCACCTCCACTAACATTCCAATAACACAACCACCAGAAACACATCCTGATCACCTCACTAGCTCCTCAATAACAGAACGACCAGAAATCCATTCACATCAGCTCCAATATCTTCTCAATAACACAACCTCCAGAAACACATCCGCATCACCTCCCCTAAGTAATCAATAACAGAAACACTAGAAATCCATCCACATCACCTCCACTAGCTTCCCAATAACACAACCACCAGAAATCCATCCACAGCTGCTCCACGACCTTCCCCGTAACACAACCTCCAGAAACACATCCACATCAATTCCACTAACTGCCCAATAACACAACCTCCAGAAACACATCCACATCAGCTCCTCTAACTCCCCAATAATACAAATTACAGAAACACATCCTCATTACCTCCACAAACATTACAATATCACAAACCCCAGAAACACATCCACATCACCTCCACTACCTCACAAATAACACAAACGCCAGAAGCACATCCTCATCACCGACACTAACTTCCCAATAACATAACCTTCATAAACCCATCCACATCAGCTCCAATAACTCCACAAAACCATCCAACAGAAACACCTCCACATCACCTCCACTAACTTCCCAATAACACATCTCCAGAAAGACATCACATCACCTTCCCTAAATTCCCAATAACAGAACCTCCAGAAACACATCCTCATCACCTTCACGAACGTCCCAATAACACAACATCCAGAAAAACATCCTCATCACCTCCACTAACTTCCCAATAACACAACCTCCAGAAACTCATCCTCATCACCGCCACTAACTTCCCAAGAACACAACGTGCAGAAAAACATCCTCATCACCTCCACTACCTTCCCAATAACACAACCTCCAGAAACACATCCTCATCACCTCCACTACCTTCCCAATAACACAACCTCCAGAAACACATCCTCATCACCTCCACTACCTTCCCAATAACACAACCTCCAGAAACACATCCTCATCACCTGCACTAACCTCCCAATAACACAATCTCCAGAAACACATCCTCATCACCTCCACTAACCTCCCAATAACACAACCTCCAGAAACACATCCTCATCACCTCCACTAATCTCCCATTAACACGACCTCCAGAAACACATCCTCATCACCTCCACTAACTCCTGAATAACAGAACCACCAGAAATCCATTCACATCATCTCCAATATCTTGTCATTAACACCATCTCCAGAAACCCATCCACTTCACCTCCACTAACTTCCCAATAACGCAACCTCTAGAAACATATCCACTTCACCTCCACTAGCTTCCCAATAACACAACAACCAGAAATCCATCCTCATCAGCTTTCCTCACTCCCCAATAACACAACCTAATGAAACCACCCACAGCACCTCCACGACCTTCCCCGTAACACAACCTCCAGAAACACATCCACATAACTTCCACTAACTTCCCAATAACACAACCTCCAGTAAGACATCCACTTCACCTGCACTAACTGCCCAATAACACAACCTCCAGAAACACATCCACATCAGCTCCTCTAACTCCCCAATAATACAAACTACAGAAACACATCCTCATTATCTCCACAAACTTTCCAATAGCACAAACCCCAGAAACACATCCACTTCACCTCCACGAACTTCCAAATAACACAACCTCGAGAAACACATCAACAGCACCTCCACTAACTTTCCAATAACACAACTTCCAGAAACCCATCCACAAAACCTCCACTACCTCACAAATAACACAAACGCCAGAAGCACATCCTCATCACCTACACTAACTTCCCAATAACATAACCTTCATAAACCCATCCACATCAGCTCCAATAACTCCACAAAACTATCCAACAGAAACACCTCCACATCACCTCCACTAATTTTCCAATAACACAACATCCAGAAACACATCCACATCACCTCCACTAACTTCCCAATAACACAACCACCAGAAACACTTCCTCATCACCTCCACTACCTTCCCAATAACACAACCTCCAGAAATCCATTCACATCATGTCCACTAACTTCCCAATAACACAACCACCAGAAACACTTCCTCATCACCTCCACTAACTTCCCAATAACACAACCTCCAGAAACTCATCCTCATCACCTCAACTAACTTCCCAACAACACAACCTCCAGAAAAACATCCACATCACCTTCACTAACCTCCCAATAACACATGTCCAGAAACCCATCCTGATCACCTCACTAGCTCCTCAATAACAGAACGACCAGAAATCTATTCACATCATATCCAATCTCTTCTCAATAACACAACCTCCAGAAACACATCCTCATCAACTCCACTAAGTCATCAATAACAGAACCACCAGAAATCCATCCTCATCACCTTCCCTCACTTTTCAATAACACAACCTGCAGAAACCATCCACAGCACCTCCACTTCCTTCCCCGTAACACAACCTCCAGAAACACATCCACATCACTTCCACTAACTTCCCAATAACACGACCTCCAGAAACACATCCTCATCACCTCCACTAACTCCTGAATAACAGAACCACCAGAAATCCATTCACATCATCTCCAATATCTTGTCATTAACACCATCTCCAGAAACCCATCCACTTCACCTCCACTAACTTCCCAATAACGCAACCTCTAGAAACATATCCACTTCACCTCCACTAGCTTCCCAATAACACAACAACCAGAAATCCATCCTCATCAGCTTTCCTCACTCCCCAATAACACAAGCTAATGAAACCACCCACAGCACCTCCACGACCTTCCCCGTAACACAACCTCCAGAAACACATCCACATCACTTCCACTAACTGCCCAATAACACAACCTCCAGAAACACATCCACATCAGCTCCTCTAACTCCCCAATAATACAAACTACAGAAACACATCCTCATTATCTCCACAAACTTTCCAATAGCACAAACCCCAGAAACACATCCACTTCACCTCCACGAACTTCCAAATAACACAACCTCGAGAAACACATCCACAGCACCTCCACTAACTTTCCAATAACACAACTTCCAGAAACCCATCCACAAAACCTCCACTACCTCACAAATAACACAAACGCCAGAAGCACATCCTCATCACCTACACTAACTTCCCAATAACATAACCTTCATAAACCCATCCACATCAGCTCCAATAACTCCACAAAACCATCCAACAGAAACACCTCCACATCACCTCCACTAATTTTCCAATAACACAACATCCAGAAACACATCCTCATCACCTCCACTAACTTCCCAATAACACAACCACCAGAAACACTTCCTCATCACCTCCACTAACTTCCCAATAACACAACCTCCATAAACTCATCCTCATCACCTACACTAACTTCCCAATAACACAACCTCCAGAAAAACATCCACATCACCTTCACTAACCTCCCAATAACACATCTCCAGAAACCCATCCTGATCACCTCACTCGCTCCTCAATAACAGAACGACCAGAAATCTATTCACATCATATCCAATCTCTTCTCAATAACACAACCTCCAGAAACACATCCTCATCAACTCCACTAAGTCATCAATAACAGAACCACCAGAAATCCATCCTCATCACCTTCCCTCACTCCCCAATAACACAACCTCCAGAAACACATCCACATCACTTCCACTAACTTCCCAATAACACAACCTCCAGAAATACATCCACATCAGCTCCTCTAACTCCTCAATAATACAAACTACAGAAACACATCCTCATCACCTCCACAAACTTTCCAATAGCACAAACCCCAGAAACACATCCACGTCACCTCCATAAACTTCCAAATAACACATCCTCCAGAAACACATCCACAGCACCTCCACTACCTCACAAATAACACAAACGCAAGAAGCACATCCTCATCACCTACACTAACTTCCCAATAACATAACCTTCATAAACCCATCCACATCAGCTCCAATAACTCCACAAAACCATCCAACAGAAACACCTCCACATCACCTCCACTAATTTTCCAATAACACAACATCCAGAAACACATCCACATCACCTCCACTAACTTCCCAATAACACATCTCCAGAAAGACATCACATCACCTCCACTAACTTCCCAATAACACAACCTCCAGAAACACATCCACATCACCTCCACTAACTTCCCAATAACACATCTTCAGAAACACATCCTCATCACCTTCAGTAACTTCCCAATAACACAACCTCCAGAAACACATCCTCATTACCGCCACTAACTTCCCAAGAATACAACGTGCAGAAACACATCCTCATAACCTCCACTACCTTCCCAATAACACAACCTCCAGAAACTCATCCTCATCACCTCCCCGACCTTCCCAATAACACATCTCCAGAAACACATCCTCATCACCTCCACTACCTTCCCAATAACACAAGATCCAGAAATCCATTCAAATCACGTTCACTAACTTCCCAATAACACAGCCACCAGAAACACTTCCTCATCACCTCCACTAACTTCCCAATAACACAAGCTCCAGAAACTCATCCTCATCACCTCCACTAACTTCCCAATAACACAACCTCCAGAAAAACATCCACATCACCTTCACTAACCTCCCAATAACACATGTCCAGAAAACCATCCTGATCACCTCACTAGCTCCTCAATAACAGAACGACCAGAAATCTATTCACATCATATCCAATCTCTTCTCAATAACACAACCTCCAGAAACACATCCTCATCAACTCCACTAAGTCATCAATAACAGAACCACCAGAAATCCATCCTCATCACTTTCCCTCACTTTTCAATAACACAACCTGCAGAAACCATCCACAGCACCTCCACTTCCTTCCCCGTAACACAACCTCCAGAAACACATCCTCATCACCTCCACTAACTCCTGAATAACAGAACCACCAGAAATCCATTCACATCATCTCCAATATCTTGTCATTAACACCATCTCCAGAAACCCATCCACTTCACCTCCACTAACTTCCCAATAACGCAACCTCTAGAAACATATCCACTTCACCTCCACTAGCTTCCCAATAACACAACAACCAGAAATCCATCCTCATCAGCTTTCCTCACTCCCCAATAACACAACCTAATGAAACAACCCACAGCACCTCCACGACCTTCCCCGTAACACAACCTCCAGAAACACATCCACATAACTTCCACTAACTTCCCAATAACACAACCTCCAGTAAGACATCCACTTCACCTGCACTAACTGCCCAATAACACAACCTCCAGAAACACATCCACATCAGCTCCTCTAACTCCCCAATAATACAAACTACAGAAACACATCCTCATTATCTCCACAAACTTTCCAATCGCACAAATCCCAGAAACACATCCACTTCACCTCCACGAACTTCCAAATAACACAACCTCGAGAAACACATCCACAGCACCTCCACTAACTTTCCAATAACACAACTTCCAGAAACCCTTCCACAAAACCTCCACTACCTCACAAATAACACAAACGCCAGAAGCACATCCTCATCACCTACACTAACTTCCCAATAACATAACCTTCATAAACCCATCCACATCAGCTCCAATAACTCCACAAAACCATCCAACAGAAACACCTCCACATCACCTCCACTAATTTTCCAATAACACAACATCCAGAAACACATCCTCATCACCTCCACTAACTTCCCAATAACACAACCACCAGAAACACTTCCTCATCACCTCCACTAACTTCCCAATAACACAACCTCCAGAAACTCATCCTCATCACCTGCACTAACTTCCCAATAACACAACCTCCAGAAAAACATCCACATCACCTTCACTAACCTCCCAATAACACATCTCCAGAAACCCATCCTGATCACCTCACTCGCTCCTCAATAACAGAACGACCAGAAATCTATTCACATCATATCCAATCTCTTCTCAATAACACAACCTCCAGAAACACATCCTCATCAACTCCACTAAGTCATCAATAACAGAACCACCAGAAATCCATCATCATCACCTTCCCTCACTCCCCAATAACACAACCTCCAGAAACACATCCACATCACTTCCACTAACTTCCCAATAACACAACCTCCAGAAATACATCCACATCAGCTCCTCTAACTCCCCAATAATACAAACTACAGAAACACATCCTCATCACCTCCACAAACTTTCCAATAGCACAAACCCCAGAAACACATCCACGTCACCTCCATAAACTTCCAAATAACACATCCTCCAGAAACACATCCACAGCACCTCCACTACCTCACAAATAACACAAACGCCAGAAGCACATCCTCATCACCTACACTAACTTCCCAATAACACAACCTCCAGAAACACATCCACGTCGCATCCACAAACGTCCAAATAACACAACCTCCAGAAACACATCCACATCAGCTCCTCTAACTCCCCAATAATACAAACTACAGAAACACATCCTCATTATCTCCACTAACTTCCCAATAACACAACCTCCAGAAACACATCCACGTCACCTCCATAAACTTCCAAATAACACATCCTCCAGAAACACATCAACAGCACCTCCACTACCTCACAAATAACACAAACGCCAGAAGCACATCCTCATCACCTACACTAACTTCCCAATAACATAACCTTCATAAACCCATCCACATCAGCTCCAATAACTCCACAAAACCATCCAACAGAAACACCTCCACATCACCTCCACTAATTTTCCAATAACACAACATCCAGAAACACATCCACATCACCTCCACTAACTTCCCAATAACACATCGCCAGAAAAACATCACATCACCTCCACTAACTTCCCAATAACACAACCTCCAGAAACACATCCACATCACCTCCACTAACTTCCCAATAACACATCTTCAGAAACACATCCTCATCACCTTCAGTAACTTCCCAATAACACAACCTCCAGAAACACATCCTCATTACCGCCACTAACTTCCCAAGAATACAACGTGCAGAAACACATCCTCATAACCTCCACTACCTTCCCAATAACACAACCTCCAGAAACTCATCCTCATCACCTCCCCTACCTTCCCAATAACACAGCTCCAGAAACACATCCTCATCACCTCCACTACCTTCCCAATAACACAACCTCCAGAAATCCATTCACATCATGTCCACTAACTTCCCAATAACACAACCACCAGAAACACTTCCTCATCACCTCCACTAACTTCCCAATAACACAACCTCCAGAAACTCATCCTCATCACCTCAACTAACTTCCCAATAACACAACCTCCAGAAAAACATCCACATCACCTTCACTAACCTCCCAATAACACATGTCCAGAAACCCATCCTGATCACCTCACTAGCTCCTCAATAACAGAACGACCAGAAATCTATTCACATCATATCCAATCTCTTCTCAATAACACAACCTCCAGAAACACATCCTCATCAACTCCACTAAGTCATCAATAACAGAACCACCAGAAATCCATCCTCATCACCTTCCCTCACTCCCCAATAACACAACCTGCAGAAAACATCCACAGCACCTCCACTTCTTTCCCCGTAACACAACCTCCAGAAACACATCCACATCACTTCCACTAACTTCCCAATAACACAACCTCCAGAAATACATCCACATCAGCTCCTCTAACTCCCCAATAATACAAACTACAGAAACACATCCTCATCACCTCCACAAACTTTCCAATAGCACAAACTCCAGAAACACATCCACGTCGCATCCACAAACGTCCAAATAACACAACCTCCAGAAACACATCCACATCAGCTCCTCTAACTCCCCAATAATACAAACTACAGAAACACATCCTCATTATCTCCACTAACTTCCCAATAACACAACCTCCAGAAACACATCCACATCACCTCCACTAATTTCCCAATAACACATCTTCAGAAACACATCCTCATCACCTTCAGTAACTTCCCAATAACACAACCTCCAGAAACACATCCTCATTACCGCCACTAACTTCCCAAGAATACAACGTGCAGAAACACATCCTCATAACCTCCACTACCTTCCCAATAACACAACCTCCAGAAACTCATCCTCATCACCTCCCCTACCTTCCCAATAACACATCTCCAGAAACTCATCCTCATCACCTCCCCTACCTTCCAAATAACACATCTCCAGAAACACATCCTCATCACCTCCACTACCTTCCCAATAACACAACCTCCAGAAATCCATTCACATCACGTCCACTAACTTCCCAATAACACAACCACCAGAAACACTTCCTCATCACCTCCACTAACTTCCCAATAACACAACCTCCAGAAACTCATCCTCATCACCTCAACTAACTTCCCAATAACACAACCTCCAGAAAAACATCCACATCACCTTCACTCACCTCCCAATAACACATGTCCAGAAACCCATCCTGATCACCTCACTAGCTCCTCAATAACAGAACGACCAGAAATCTATTCACATCATATCCAATCTATTCTCAATAACACAACCTCCAGAAACACATCCTCATCAACTCCACTAAGTCATCAATAACAGAACCACCAGAAATCCATCTTCATCACCTTCCCTCACTTTTCAATAACACAACCTGCAGAAACCATCCACAGCACCTCCACTTCCTTTCCCGTAACACAACCTCCAGAAACACATCCACATCACTTCCACTAACTTCCCAATAACACAACCTCCAGAAATACATCCAGATCAGCTCCTCTAACCCCCTAATAATACAAACTACAGAAACACATCCTCATCACCTCCACAAACTTTCCAATAGCAGAAACCCCAGAAACACATCCACGTCACCTCCATAAACTTCCAAATAACACAACCTCTAGAAACACATCCACAGCACCTCCACTAGCTCACAAATAACACAAACGCCAGAAGCACATCCTCGTCACCTCCACTAACTGCACAATAACATAACCTTCAGAAACCCGTCCACATCAGTTCCAATAATTCCCCAAAAACATCCAACAGAAACACCTCCACATCCCCTCCACTAATGCCCCAATAACACAACCTCCAGAAATACATCCACAGCACCTGCACTACCTTCCCAATAACACAACCTCCAGAAACACATTCTCATCACCTCCACTAACTTACCAAAAACACAACCTCCAGAAACACATCCACAGCACCTCCACTACATTCCCAATAACAGAACATCCAGATACACATCCTCATCACCTCCACTACCTTCCCAATAACAGAACATACAGAAACACATCAACATCACCTCCATTAACTTTCCAATAACACACCCACCAGAAACACATCCTCATCACCTCCACTAACTTCCCAATAACACAATCTCCAGAAACCCATCCTCATCACCTCAACTAACTTCAGACTAACACAACCTCCAGAACCCATCCATATCACCTCCACTAACTTCCCAATAATACAACCTCCAGAAACACATCCACATCAGCTCCACTAACTTCACAATAACAAATCCAGAAACACATCGACATCACCTCCATTAACTTCCCAATAACACAACCTCCAGAAATGCATTCTCATCACCTCCACTAACTTCCTCATGACCCAAACTCCAGAAACTCATCCTGATCACCTCCACTAACTTCCCATTAACACCAACTCCAGAAACACATCCTCATCACTTCCACTTACTTCCAGACAACACATCATTACCACCTCCACTAAATTCTCAATAACACCACCTCCAGGAATACATCCTCATCACCTCCACTCACTCCCCAATAAGACAACAACCAGAAACACATCCACATCATCCCCGGCAACTTCCCAATAATACAACCTTCAGAAAAACATCCACATCACCTCCACTAACGTCCCAATAACACAACATCCAGAAACACATCCACATCGCCTCCACTAACGTCCCAATAACAGAACCTCCAGAAACCCATCCACATCACCTCCACGAACATTCCAATAACTCAACCTATAGAAACACATCCTCACCACCTACATTAACTTCCCAATAACAGAACCTCCAGAAACCCATCCCCAGAACCTCCACTATCTTGTCAATAACACAACCTCCTGTAACTAATTCTCATGACCTCCACTAACTCCCCAATAATACAACCTCCAGAAACACATCCACATCACCTCCATTAACTTCCCAATTAATAACCTCCAGAAACACATTGACATCACCTCCACTAACGTCCCAATAACACAACCTCCAGACACGTATCCTGATCACCTCTACTAACTTCCCAATGACAAACCTCCAGAAACCCATCCACATCACCTCGACGAACTTTCCAATAACACAACGTCTAGAAACACATCGACATCACCTCCACTAACTTCCTAATAACACACCTCAAGGAAGACATCCTGATCACCTCACGAGCTCCTCAATAACAGAACGACCAGAAATCCATTCACATCACAGAACATTGAACGATACAGCGCAGTACAGGCCCTTCGGCCCACGATGTTGCACGGAAACAAAAGCCATCAAACCTACCCTATGCAATTATCATCCATATGCTAATCCAATAAACTTTTAAATGCCCTCAATTTTGGCGAGTTCACTACTGTTGCAGGTAGGGCATTCCACGGCCTCGCCATTCTTTGCGTAAGGAACATACCTCTGACCTCTGTCCGATATCTATTACCCCTCAGTTTAAAGCCATGTCCCCTCTTGCCAGCCGTTTCCATCCGCGGGAGAAGGCTCTCACTGTCCACCCTATCTAACCCCCTGATCTTTTTGTATGCCTCTATTAAGTCTCCTCTTAACCTTCTTCTCTCAACGAAAACAATCTCAAGTCCATCAGCCTTTCCTCATAAGATTTTCCCTCCATACCAGACAACATCCTGATAAATTTCCTCTGCACCCGCTCCAAAGCCTCCACGTCCTTCCTATAATGCGGTGACCAGAACTGGACGCAATACTCCAAATGCGGCCGTACCAGAGTTTTGTACAGATGCAACATGACCTCCTGACTCCGGAACTCAATCCCTCTACCAATAAAGGCCAACACGCAATAGGACTTCTTCACAACCCTATCAACCTCGGTGGCAACTTTCAGGGATCTATGTACATGGACACCTAGATACCTCTGCTCATCCACACTTCCAAGAACTTTACCATTAGCCAAATATTCCGCATTCCTGTTATTCCTGCCAAAGTGAATCACCTCACACTTCTCTACATTAAACTCCATTTGCCACCTCTCTGCCCAGCTCTGCAGCTTATCTATGTCCCTCTGTAACCTGCTACATCCTTCCACACTGTCGACAACACCACCGACTTTAGTGTCGTCTGCAAATTTACTCACCCACCCATCTGCGCCTTCCTCTAGGTCATTGATAAAATTGACAAACAGCAACGGCCCCAGAACACATCCTTGTGGTACGCCACTTGTAACTGAACTCCATTCTGAACATTTCCCATCAACCACCACCCTCTGTCTTCTTTCAGCTAGCCAATTTCTGATCCACATCTCTAAATCACCCTCAATCCACAGCCTCCATATTTTCTGCAATAACCCACCGTGGGGAACCTTATCAAACGCTTTACTGAAATCCATATACACAACATCAACTGCTCTATCCTCGTCTACCCGTTCAGTCACTTTCTCAATGAACTCGAAAAGGTTTGTGAGGCATGACCTACCCTTCACAAAGCCATGCTGACTAGCCCTGATCATATTATTCCTATCTAGATGATTATAAATCTTGTCTCTTATAATCCCCTCCAAGACTTTACCCACTACAGACGTGAGGTGCATCGGTCTATAGTTGCCGGGGTTGTCTCTGCTCCCCTTTTTGAACAAAGGGACCACATTTTCTATCCACCAGTCCTCTGGCACTATTCCAGTAGCAAATGATGACATAAAAATCAAAGCCATAGGTCCAGCAATCTCTTCCCTGGCCTCCCAGAGAATCCTAGGATAAATCCCATCAGGCCCCGGGGACTTATCTATTTTCAGCCTTTCCAGAATTTCCAACACCTCTTCCCTACGTACCTCAATGCCATCTGTTGTAATAGCCTGGGTCTCAGCATTCTCCTCCACAACATTATCTTTTTCCTGAGTGAATACTGACGAAAAATATTAATTTAGTATCTCGCCTATCTCTTCAGACACCACACACAACTTCCCATCCCTGTCCTTGACTGTTCTTACTCTTACCCTCGTCATTAGCCTATTCCTGACATACCTATAGAAAGATTTTGGGTTTTCCTTGATCCTACCTGCCAAATACTTCTCATGTCCCCTCCTTGCTCGTCTTAGCTCACTCTTTAGATCCTCCCTCGCTACCTTGTAACTATCCATCGCGCAAACTGAAACTTCACACCTCATCTTCACATAGGCCTCCTTCTTCCTCTTAACAAGAGATTCCACGTCTTTGGTAAACCACTGTTCCCTCGGTCTACGCCTTCCTCCCTGCCTGACCGGTACGTACTTATCAAGAACACGCAGTAGCTGATCCTTGAACAAGCTCCACTTATGCAGTGTGCCCAACACTTGCAGCCTACTTCCCCATCCTCATCCCCTCCAATAACCTCCCAAAAAAACAACCTCCAGAAACACATCCTCATCACCTCCACTATCTTCCCAATAACACAAGCGCACAAAAAACATCCTCATCACCTCCACTAACTTCCCAATAATACAACCTCCAGAAACACATCCTCATCACCTCCAGTAACGTCCCATTAACACAATCTCCAGAAACACGTCCACATCACCTCCACTAACTTCACAATAACAAACCTCCAGAAAGACATCCACATCACCTCAACTAACTTCACAATAACAAACCTCCAGAAAGACATTCTCATCACCTCCACTGATTCCTCAATTACTGAACCACCAGAAATCGATCCACTGCACCTCCAGTAGCTTCCCAATAACTAAACCTCGAGAAACACAATAACACAACCACACAAAACACATCCTCATCACCTCCACTAACTTCCCAATAATACAACCTCCAGAAACACATCCTCATCACCTCCAATAACCTCCCACGAAAACAACCTCCAGAAACACATCCTCAGCACCTCCACTAACTTCCCAATAACACAACCTCCGGAAATGCATCCACATCACCTGCGCTAACTTCCCAATAACACAACCTCCAGAAACACATCCACAGCACCTCCACTACATTCCCAATAACAGAACATCCAGATACACATCCACATCAACTCCACTAACTTTCCAATAACACACCCACCAGAAACACATCCACAGCACCTCCACTACCCTCCCAATAACACAACCTCCAGAAACACTTCCTCATCACCTCCACTAATTCCTCAATAATTTAACTTCCAGAAACACATCCTCATCACCTCCACTTACTTCCCAATAACACAACCTCCAGAAACACATCCTCATCACCTCCACTACCTTCCCAATAACAGAACATACAGAAACACATCAACATCACCTCCACTAACTTTCCAATAACACACCCACCAGAAACACATCCTCATCACCTCTACTAATTTCCCAATAATAGAACCTACAGAAACACTTCCACATCACATCCACTAACTTCCCAATAACACAATCTCCAGAAACCCATCCTCATCACCTCCACTAACTTCAGACTAACACAACCTCCAGAACCCATCCATATCACCTCCACTAACTTCCCAATAATACAACCTCCAGAAACACATCCACATCAGCTCCACTAACTTCACAATAACAAAATCCAGAAACACATCGACATCACCTCCATTAACTTCCCAATAACACAACCTCCAGAAATGCATTCTCATCACCTCCACTAACTTCCTCATGACCCAAACTCCAGAAACTCATCCTGATCACCTCCACTAACTTCCCATTAACACCAACTCCAGAAACACATCCTCATCATTTCCACTTACTTCCAGACAACACATCATTACCACCTCCACTAAATTCTCAATAACACCACCTCCAGGAATACATCCTCATCACCTCCACTCACTCCCCAATAAGACAACAACCAGAAACACATCCACATCATCCCCGGCAACTTCCCAATAATACAACCTTCAGAAAAACATCCACATCACCTCCACTAACGTCCCACTAACAGAACCTCCAGAAACATATCCACATTGCCTCCACTAACGTCCCAATAACAGTACCTCCAGAAACCCATCCACATCACCTCCACGAACATTCCAATAACTCAACCTATAGAAACACATCCTCACCACCTCCATTAACTTCCCAATAACAGAACCTCCAGAAACCCATCCCCAGAACCTCCACTATCTTGTCAATAACACAACCTCCTGTAACTAATTCTCATGACCTCCACTAACTCCCCAATAATACAACCTCCAGAAACACATCCACATCACCTCCATTAACTTCCCAATTAATAACCTCCAGAAACACATTGACATCACCTCCACTAACTTCCCAATAACACAACCTCCAGACACGTATCCTGATCACCTCTACTAACTTCCCAATGACAAACCTCCGAAACACATCCACATCACCTCCACTAACTTCACAATAACAAACTCCAGAAACACATCGACATCACCTCCATTAACTTCCCAATAACACAACCTGTAGAAATGCATTCTCATCACCTCCACTAACTTCCGAATGACCCAAACTCCAAAAACTCATCCTGATCACCTCCACTAACTTCCCAATAACACCAACTCCAGAAACACATCCTCATCACCTCCACTTACTTCGCGACAACACATGTTTATCACCTCCACTAACTTCTCAATAACACAACCTCCAGGAATACATCCTCATCACCTCCACTCACTTCCCAATAACACAACCTCCAGAAGCCATCCACAGCATCTCCATTACCTTCCCACTAACACAACAACCAGAAACACATCCACATCATCCCCGGTAACTTCCCAATAATACAACCTTCAGAAAAACATCCACATCACCTCCACTAACGTCCCAATAACACAACCTTCAGAAACACATCCACATCACGTCCACTAACGTCCCAATAACAGAACCTCCAGAAACATATCCACATCGCCTCCACTAACGTCCCAATAACACAACCTCCAGAAACCCAACCACATCACCTCCACGAACGTTCCAATAACTCAACCTATAGAAACACATCCTCATCACCTCCATTAACTTCCCAAGAACAGAACCTCCAGAAACCCATCCCCAGAACCTCCACTATCTTGACAATAACACAACCTCCAGAAACACATCCACAGCACCTCCACTACATTCCCAATAACAGAACATCCAGATACACATCCACATCAACTCCACTAACTTTACAATAACACACCCACCAGAAACACATCCACAGCACCTCCACTACCCTCCCAATAACACAACCTCCAGAAACACTTCCTCATCACCTCCACTAATTCCTCAATAATTTAACTTCCAGAAACACATCCTCATCACCTCCACTTACTTCCCAATAACACAACCTCCAGAAACACATCCTCATCACCTCCACTACCTTCCCAATAACAGAACATACAGAAACACATCAACATCACCTCCACTAACTTTCCAATAACACACCCACCAGAAACACATCCTCATCACCTCTACTAATTTCCCAATAATAGAACCTACAGAAACACTTCCACATCACCTCCACTAACTTCCCAATAACACAATCTCCAGAAACCCATCCTCATTACCTCCACTAACTTCAGACTAACACAACCACCAGAACCCATCCATATCACCTCCACTAACTTCCCAATAATACAACCTCCAGAAACACATCCACATCAGCTCCACTAACTTCACAATAACAAAATCCAGAAACACATCGACATCACCTCCATTAACTTCCCAATAACACAACCTCCAGAAATGCATTCTCATCACCTCCACTAACTTCCTCATGACCCAAACTCCAGAAACTCATCCTGATCACCTCCACTAACTTCCCATTAACACCAACTCCAGAAACACATCCTCATCACTTCCACTTACTTCCAGACAACACATCATTACCACCTCCACTAAATTCTCAATAACACCACCTCCAGGAATACATCCTCATCACCTTCACTCACTCCCCAATAAGACAACAACCAGAAACACATCCACATCATCCCCGGCAACTTCCCAATAATACAACCTTCAGAAAAACATCCACATCACCTCCACTAACGTCCCAATAACACAACCACCAGAAACACATCCACATCGCCTCCACTAACGTCCCAATAACAGAACCTCCAGAAACCCATCCACATCACCTCCACTAACTTCCCAATAACTCAACCTATAGAAACACATCCTCACCACCTCCATTAACTTCCCAATAACAGAACCTCCAGAAACCCATCCCCAGAACCTCCACTATCTTGTCAATAACACAACCTCCTGTAACTAATTCTCATGACCTCCACTAACTCCCCAATAATACAACCTCCAGAAACACATCCACATCACCTCCATTAACTTCCCAATTAATAACCTCCAGAAACACATTGACATCACCTCCACTAACTTCCCAATAACACAACCTCCAGACACGTATCCTGATCACCTCTACTAACTTCCCAATGACAAACCTCCAGAAACACATCCTCATCACCTCCACTAACGTCCCAATAACACAACCTCCGGAAACACATCCACATCACCTCCACTAACTTCACAATAACAAACTCCAGAAACACATCGACATCACCTCCATTAACTTCCCAATAACACAACCTGTAGAAATGCATTCTCATCACCTCCACTAACTTCCGAATGACCCAAACTCCAAAAACTCATCCTGATTACCTCCACTAACTTCCCAATAACACCAACTCCAGAAACACATCCTCATCACCTCCACTTACTTCGCGACAACACATGTTTATCACCTCCACTAACTTCTCAATAACACAACCTCCAGGAATACATCCTCATCACCTCCACTCACTTCCCAATAACACAACCTCCAGAAGCCATCCACAGCATCTCCATTACCTTCCCACTAACACAACAACCAGAAACACATCCACATCATCCCCGGTAACTTCCCAATAATACAACCTTCAGAAAAACATCCACATCACCTCCACTAACGTCCCAATAACACAACCATCAGAAACACATCCACATCACGTCCACTAACGTCCCAATAACAGAACTTCCAGAAACATATCCACATCGCCTCCACTAACTTCCCAATAACACAACCTCCAGAAACCCATCCACATCACCTCCACGAACGTTCCAATAACTCAACCTATAGAAACACATCCTCATCACCTCCATTAACTTCCCAATAACAGAACCTCCAGAAACCCATCCCCAGAACCTCCACTATCTTGACAATAACACAACCTCCTGTAACTAATTCTCATGACCTCCACTAACTCCCCAATAACACACCCTCCAGATACACATCCTCATCACCTCCACTAACTGCTCGATAGCACAACCTGCAGAAACACATCAGCTGCACTAACTTCCCAATAAAACATCCTACAGAGACCCATCCACATCACCTCCACTAACCTCCCAATAACATAACCTCCAGAAACTCATCCACATCCCCTCCACTAACTTCCCAGTAACACAACCTCTTGAAATTCACCCTCATCACCTCCACAAACTTCCCAATAACACAACCTCTAGAAACACATCCACATCACCTCCACTATATTCCCAATATCACAACCTCCAGAAACACATCCACATCACCTCCACTAACTTTCCAATTGCAGAACTGGACATGCAATAAAAATTAACTGTTTTCACTTTCGTTGGAAATGGATTAAATTATTGTGTGAGA
This sequence comes from Scyliorhinus torazame, assembly GCF_047496885.1. NCBI lineage: Eukaryota > Metazoa > Chordata > Chondrichthyes > Carcharhiniformes > Scyliorhinidae > Scyliorhinus > Scyliorhinus torazame. The sequence continues at coordinate 48,683,591 of NC_092726.1, forward strand.
CTGTGGAGAATTTCAATCACAGAATGAGAACATTGATATTGAGAGCTGCCTCATTGGCAACCAATGTAGATCAGTGAGCATAGGGATGGTACGAGACTGGCATCGGGTGTGGGTTAGGATATGGACAGCAGGATGGGGGGCGGGGGGAACAGTGCTTCATGAAGATTTATAACACCAATTGTGTGACTAGAATTCAAACGCAATAGTCGAGTCTGGATTTAACAGAGACAAAGGTAATGGATTATTCTGTGGCTGTGATGAGGCGATGGCAAGTGGGCAGGATTGGGAATAGAAAGAACATCTGGATATAAATAATTTCAGTGTCAAAGGGAGTTCGGAGATTGTGACCCCAGTCTCCGATTTCAGCCAGAGAGCGGTGTGTGGATACTGGATAGGGACTGAGATTCGTGACTGGGTCTGAAGAACATAAGAACTAGGAGCAGGAGTAGGCCATCTGGCCCCTCGAGACTGCTCCACCATTCAATGAGATCATGGCTGATCTTTTGTGGACTCAGCTCCACTTTCCGGCCCGAACACCATAACCTTTAGTCCCTCTATTCTTCAAAAAACTATATATCTTTATCTTAAAAACATTTCATGAAGGAGCCTCTACTGCTTCACTGGGCAAGGAATTCCATCGATTCAAAACCCTTTGGGTGAAGAAGTTCCTCCTAAAGTCAGTAGTAAATCTACTTCCCCTTATTTTGAGGCTAAGCCCCCTAGTTCTGCTTTCCCCGACCAGTGGAAACAACCTGCCCAAATCTATCCCATCTATTCCCTTCATCATCTTATATGTATCTATAAGATCCCCCCTCATCCTTCTAAATTCCAACGAAGACAGTCCCAGTCTACTGAACCTCTCTTCGTAATCCAACCCCTTCAGCTCTGGGATTAACCTAGTGAATCTCCTCTGCACACCCTCCAGTGCCAGTACGTCCTTTCTCAAGTAAGGAGACCAAAACGGAACACTAACACCTTATACAATTGCAGCAGAACCTCGCTAGTCTTAAACTCCATCCCTCTAGCAACGAAGGACAAAATTCCATTTGCCTTCTTAATCACCTGTTGCACCTGTAAACCAACATGCATTCAATCTTTCCAAGATGGAAATGTCCTGAGCAATAATATACTTAAAGTAGTTTACACAATAAAAAACTGGATAGTGAGACTTACCAGGGACACCGACAACAGCCAGGAGTGGATAATAACCCGCCTGAATTATCATAAGTACATCTGCGATCCAAAATGCTGAAAGGAACGTATCTCGAGCAATCCAATAAAGACCTTCGGATAAACTCCTGTCCATTGCTGTAACGTTCCTGTGGCTAGTTCCCAGATTCTGATCCATTGCTGTAACGTTCCTGTGGCTAGTTCCCAGATTCTGATTCATTGCTGGAACTTCCCCGTGGATAGTTCCCAGATTCTGATCCATTGTTGTAACGTTCCTGTGAGTAGTTCCCAGATTCTGATCCATTGCTGTGACGTTCCTGTGGGTAGTTCCCAGATTCTGATTCATTGCTGGAACTTCCCCGTGGATAGTTCCCAGATTCTGATCCATTGTTGTAACGTTCCTGTGAGTAGTTCCCAGATTCTGATCCATTGCTGTGACGTTCCTGTGGGTAGTTCCCAGATTTTGCTCCCTCCTCCCGCACTCTCTGGAGCCGCTGATCTCTGGCAGTGTTGGAATTGACGCTCCCGCTGACAGATTGGGATAACACAATGAAAGGAATCGCTTATTAATAGCAGAGACAAACCCTCCAGTGACACGGTTAGGATCCATTGAGATTGACATTAATCACAGTCACTAAACAAACAGGCTCAGTTCATCCCTTTCAATCCAACACTTTTTATATCACAATGAAATAGAAGATTAGCCGGGTCTGGATCGGCTGTGTGACAGTGACTGAGGGATGGAGTGTGGAAATAGTGGACACACTGACCCTGATATTCAATCCTCATTGATATCTGAGTGGTTCCAGGGGACTGGGGCATTTTCATTGTCAATCCTGCTGATAAAAGGAGAGAGAGAGATAAACCATGGAGTGACAGAGCAGTCAGTATAATGTTAGTCACCAGGACATTTCTAGAGTCAGAACGGAGGCCGTGAGGAAATATTCGCAAGGAGGAAATGGAGCCATCCGAGAGCAGGAGAACCAGGGACTGCATGTCTGTGTGTCTCTGTCTGTGTGTATTTGCCTCTGTCTCTGTCTCTGTTTCTCTCTGTCAGTTCTCTGTCTGTCTCTCTCTCTGTATCTCTCTCACTGTACTCTCACTGTATCTCTCTCTGTTTCTCTCTGTCTGTACTCTCTCTGTCTCTCTCTCTGTATCTCTCTCTGTCTCTCTCTCTGTATCTCGCTCTCTGTATCTCTCTCTGTCTCTCTCTCTGTACCTCTCTCTGTATCTCTGTCTGTATCGCTCTCTGTAGCTCTCGCTCTATCTCTCTCTGCATTTCTCACTGTCGCTGTGTCTCTCTGTCTCGCCATCTTACTCTGTATCGTTCTCTCTATCTCTCTGTATCTCTCTCTATGTCTCTCAATATCTGTCTCTGTATGTCTCTCTGTCTCCCTCTGAATCTCACTCTGTATCTCGCTCTGCATCTCTCTTTGTATCTCGCTCTCTGTCTCTCACTCTGTATCACTCTCTGTATCTCCCTCTTTATCTCTGTCTGTATCTCTCTCTCGGTATCTCTCTCTCTGTATCTCTCTCTGTCTCCCTCTGTATATCTCGGTCTCTGTATCTCTCTCTGTATCTCTCTCTGTATCTCACTCTCTATCTCTCTCTCTGTATTTCCCTCTGTATCTCTCTCTGTATCTCCCTCTGTATCTATCTCTGTATCTCTCTCTATATCTCTTTCTGTATCTCCCTCTGTATCTCTCTCTCTGTATCTCTCTGTATCTCTCTCTGTATCTCTCTCTGTATCTATCTCAATACCTCTCTCTGTATCTCTCCCTGTATCTCTCTCTGTATCTCACTCTGTATCTCTCTCTCTGTATCTCTCTCTGTATCTCTCTCTCTGTATCTCCCTCTATATCTCTCCCTGTATCTCACTCAGTATATATCTCTGTATCGCCCTCTGTAACTCTCTCTGTGCCTCTCTCTCGGTATCTTTCTGGATCTCTCTCTGTATCGCTCTCTGTATCTCTCTCTGTCTCGCTCTCTGTATCTATCTCTGTCTCTCTCTCTCTCTGTACCTCTCTCTGTATCTCTGTCTGTATCACTCTCTGTAGCTCTCGCTCTATCTCTCTCTGCATTTCTCACTGTCGCTGTGTCTCTCTGTCTCTGCATCTTAATCTGTATCGTTCTCTCTATCTCTCTGTTTCTCTCTCTGTATCTGTCTCTGTATCTCTCTCGTTCTCCCTCTGTCTTCCTCTGTCTCTCACTCTGTATCTCCCTCTGTATGTCCCTCTGTATCTCTCTGTATCTCTCACTCGGAATCTCTCTCTCAGTATCTCTCTCTGTCTCCCTCTGTATCTCTCTCTGTGTCTCTATCTCTGTATCTCTCTCTGTATCTCTCTCTGTATCTCACTCTGTATCTCTCTCTCTGTATCTCTCTCTGTATCTCTCTCTCTGTATTTCACTCTGTATCTCTCCCTGTATCTCACTCAGTATCTCTCTCTGTATCTCCCTCTGTCTCTCTCTCTGTATCTCTCTCGGTATCTTTCTGTATCTCTCTCTGTATCTCCCTCTGTATCTCTCTATCTGTATCTCTCTGTATCTCTCTGTTTCTCTCTCTGTATCTCTTCCTGTATCTCTCTCTGAATTTCACTCTGTATCTCTCTCTCTGTATCTCTCTCTGTATCAATCTCTGTGTCTCTGTCTGTATCGCTCTCTGTATCTCTCCCTGTATCTCTCTCTGTATCTCTCCCTGTATCTCTCTCTTGATCTCTCCCTGTATCTCTCTCTGTATCTCACTCTGTATCTCTCTCTCAGTATCTCTCTCTGTATCGCTCTCTGTATCTCTCTCTGTATCTCTCTCTCTGTATCTCTCTCTATCTCTCTCTGTATCTCTTTCTCGGTATCTTTCTGGATTTCTCTCTGTATCTCTCTCTGTATCTCTCTCTGTCTCTCTGTATCTCTCTTTGTCACTCACTCTGTATCTCTATCTCTATCGCTCTCTGTAGCTCTTTCTCTATCTCTGTATTTCTCACTGTCGCTGTGTCTCTCTGTCTCTGCATCTTCTCTCTATCTCTCTGTATCTCTCTCTATATCTCACTGTATCTGTCTCTGTATCTCTCTGTCTCCCTCTGTCTCCCTCTGTATCTCTCTCTGTATCTCGCTCTGTATTTCTCTCTGTAACTCGCTTTCTGTCTCTCACTCTGTATCTCCCTCTGTATCTATGTCTGTATCTCTCTCTCGGTATCTCTCCCTCTGGATCTCACTCTGTATCTCTCTCTGTATCTCTCTGTATCTCTCTCTCCGTATCTCTCTCTGTATCTCTCTCTGTATCTCTCTCTCTCTGTATCTCCCTCTGTATCTCTCCCTGTATCTGAATCAGTATATCTCTCTGTATCTCCCTCTGTAACTCTCTCTGTACCTCTCTCTGTATCTCTCTCTCGGTATCTTTCTGGATCGCTCTCTGTATCTCTCTCTGTATCTCTCTCTGTCTCGCTCTCTGTATCTCTCTCTGTCTCTCTCTCTCTCTTTATCTCTGTCTGTATCACTCTCTGTAGCTCTCGCTCTATCTCTCTCTGCATTTCTCACTGTCGCTGTGTCTCTCTGTCTCTGCATCTCTACTCTGTATCGTTCTCTCTATCTCTCTGTATCTCTCTCTATATCTCTCTGTATCTGTCTCTGTATCTCTCTCTTTCTCCCTCTGTCTCCCTCTGTCTCTCACTCTGCATCTCTCTCTGTATCTCCCTCTGTATCTCTCTCTGTATCTCTCACTCGGAATCTCTCTCTCAGTATCTCTCTCTGTCTCCCTCTGTATCTATCTCTGTGTCTCTATCTCTGTATCTCTCTCTTTATCTCTCTCTGTATCTCACTCTGTATCTCTCTCTCTGTATCTCTCTCTGTATCTCTCTCTCTGTATTTCACTCTGTATCTCTCTCTGTAACCCACTCTGTATCTCTCTCTGTATCTCCCTCTGTCTCTCTCTCTGTATCTCTCTCTCGGTATCTTTCTGTATCTCTCTCTGTATCTCCCTCTGTATATCTCTCTCTGTATCTCTCTGTATCTCTCTGTATCTCTCACTGTATCTCTTCCTGTATCTCTCTCTGAATTTCACTCTGTATCTCTCTCTCTGTATCTCTCTGTATCTCTCTCTGTATCTCTTCCTGTATCTCTCTCTGAATTTCACTCTGTATCTCTCTCTCTGTATCTCTCTCTGTATCTATCTCTGTGTCTCTGTCTGTATCGCTCTCTGTATCGCTCTCTGTATCTCTCTCTTGATCTCTCCCTGTATATCTCTCTGTATCTTACTCTGTATCTCTCTCTCAGTATCTCTCTATGTATCTCTCTCTGTATCGCTCTCTGTATCTCTCTCTGTATCACTCTCTCTGTATTTCTCTCTATCTCTCTCTCTATCTCTTTCTCGGTATCTTTCTGGATTTCTCTATGTATCTCTCTCTGTATCTCTCTCTGTCTCTCTCTCTGTATCTCTCTTTGTCTCTCTCTTTGTGTCTCTCTCTGTATCTCTATCTCTATCGCTCTCTATAGCTCTTTCTCTATCTCTGTCTTTCTCACTGTCGCTGTGTCTGTCTCTGCATCTTCTCTCAATCTCTCTGTATCTCTCTCTGTATCTCACTGTATCTGTCTCTGTATCTCTCTGTCTCTCTCTGTCTCCCTCTGTATCTGTCTATGTATCTCGCTCTGTATTTCTCTCTGTAACTCGCTCTCTGTCTCTCACTCTGTATCTCTCTCTGTATCTCCCTCTGTATCTATGTCTGTATATCTCTCTCGGTATCTCTCCCTCTGTATCTCTCTCTGTATCTCTCTCTCTGTATCTCTCTGTATCTCTCTCTCCGTATCTCTCTCTGTATCTCTCTCTGTATCACTCTCTCTCTGTATCTCTCTCTGTATCTCACTCTGTATCTCTCTCTCAGTATCTCTCTCTGTATCGCTCTCTGTATCTCTGTCTGTATCGCTCTCTGTATCTCTCTCTGTATCTCTCTCTCTGTGTCTCTCTCTATCTCTCTCTGTATCTCTTTCTCGGTATCTTTCTGGATTTCTCTCTGTATCTCTCTCTGTATCGCTCTCTGTCTCTCTGTATCTCTCTTTGTCTCTCTGTATCTCTCTTTGTCTCTCTCTCTGTATCTCTATCTCTATCGCTCTCTGTAGCTCTTTCTCTATCTCTGTATTTCTCACTGTCGCTGTGTCTCTCTGTCTCTGCATCGTCTCTCTATCTCTCTGTATCTCTCTCTATATCTCACTGTATCTGTCTCTGTATCTCTCTGTCTCCCTCTGTCTCCCTCTGTATCTCTCTCTGTATCTCGCTCTGTATTTCTCTCTGTAACTCGCTTTCTGTCTCTCACTCTGTATCTCTCTCTGTATCTCCCTCTGTATCTATGTCTGTATCTCTCTCTCGGTATCTCTCCCTCTGGATCTCTCTCTGTATCTCTCTCTCTGTATCTCTCTTTATCTCTCTCTCCGTATCTCTCTCTGTATCTCTCTCTGTATCTCTCTCTCTCTGTATCTCCCTCTGTATCTCTCCCTGTATCTCACTCAGTATATCTCTCTGTATCTCCCTCTGTAACTCTCTCTGTACCTCTCTCTGTATCTCTCTCTCGGTATCTTTCTGGATCACTCTCTGTATCTCTCTCTGTATCTCTCTCTGTCTCGCTCTCTGTATCTCTCTCTCTCTTTATCTCTCTCTGTATCTGTCTGTATCACTCTCTGTAGCTCTCGCTCTATCTCTCTCTGCATTTCTCACTGTCGCTGTGTCTCTCTGTCTCTGCATCTTACTCTGTATCTTTCTCTCTATCTCTCTGTATCTCTCTCTATATCTCTCTGTATCTGTCTCTGTATCTCTCTCTTTCTCCCTCTGTCTCCCTCTGTCTCTCACTCTGCATCTCTCTCTGTATCTCCCTCGGTATCTCTCTCTGTATCTCTCACTCGGAATCTCTCTCTCAGTATCTCTCTGTCTCCCTCTGTATCTATCTCTGTGTCTCTATCTCTGTATCTCTCTCTGTATCTCTCTCTGTATCTCACTCTGTATCTCTCTCTCTGTATCTCTCTCTATATCTCTCTCTCTGTATTTCACTCTGTATCTCTCTCTGTAACCCACTCTGCATCTCTCTCTGTATCTCCCTCAGTCTCTCTCTCTTTATCTCTCTCTCGGTATCTTTCTGTATCTCTCTCTGTATCTCCCTCTGTATATCTCTCTCTGTATCTCTCTGTGTCTCTCTCCGTATCTCTTCCTGTATCTCTCTCTGAATTTCACTCTGTATCTCTCTCTCTGTATCTCTCTCTGTATCTATCTCTGTGTCTCTGTCTGTATCGCTCTCTGTATCGCTCTCTGTATCTCTCTCTCTGTATCTCTCTCTCCGTATCTCTCTCTGTATCTCTCTCTGTATCTCTCTCTCTCTGTATCTCCCTCTGTATCTCTCCCTGTATCTCACTCAGTATATCTCTCTGTATCTCCCTCTGTAACTCTCTCTGTACCTCTCTCTGTATCTCTCTCTCGGTATCTTTCTGGATCGCTCTCTGTATCTATCTCTATATTTTTCTCTGTCTCGCTCTCTGTATCTCTCTCTGTCTCTGTCTCTCTCCTTATCTCTCTCTGTATCTCTGTCTGTATCACTCTCTGTAGCTCTCGCTCTATCTCTCTCTGCATTTCTCACTGTCGCTGTGTCTCTCTGTCTCTGCATCTTACTCTGTATCGTTCTCTCGATCTCTCTGTATCTCTCTCTATATCTCTCTGTATCTGTCTCTGTATCTCGCTCTTTCTCCCTCTGTCTCCCTCTGTCTCTCACTCTGCATCTCTCTCTGTATCTGCCTCTGTATCTCTCTCTGTATCTCTCACTCGGAATCTCTCTCTCAGTATATCTCTCTGTCTCCCTCTGTATCTCTCTCTGTGTCCCTATCTCTGTATCTCTCTCTGTATCTCTCTCTGTATCTCACTCTGTATCTCTCTCTCTGTATCTCTCTCTGTATCTCCCTCTCTGTATTTCACTCTGTATCCCTCTCTGTAACCCACTCTGTATCTCTCTCTGTATCTCCCTCTGTCTCTCTCTCTGTATCTCTCTCTCGGTATCTTTCTGTATCTCTCTCTGTATCTCCCTCTGTATATCTCTCTCTGTATCTCTCTGTGTCTCTCTCCGTATCTCTTCCTGTATCTCTCTCTGAATTTCACTCTGTATCTCTCTCTCTGTATCTCTCTCTGTATCTATCTCTGTGTCTCTGTCTGTATCGCTCTCTGTATCTCTCTCTGTCTCTCTCTCTGTATCTCTCTTTGTCTCTCTCTTTGTGTCTCTCTCTGTATCTCTATCTCTATCGCTCTCTATAGCTCTTTCTCTATCTCTGTCTTTCTCACTGTCGCTGTGTCTGTCTCTGCATCTTCTCTCAATCTCTCTGTATCTCTCTCTGTATCTGTCTCTGTATCTCTCTCTTTCTCCCTCTGTCTCCCTCTGTCTCTCACTCTGCATCTCTCTCTGTATCTCCCTCTGTATCTCTCTCTGTATCTCTCACTCGGACCTCTGTCTCAGTATCTCTCTCTGTCTCCCTCTGTATCTATCTCTGTGTCTCTATCTCTGTATCTCTCTCTTTATCTCTCTCTGTATCTCACTCTGTATCTCTCTCTCTGTATCTCTCTCTGTATCTCTCTCTCTGTATTTCACTCTGTATCTCTCTCTGTAACCCACTCTGTATCTCTCTCTGTATCTCCCTCTGTCTCTCTCTCTGTATCTCTCTCTCGGTATCTTTCTGTATCTCTCTCTGTATCTCCCTCTGTATATCTCTCTCTGTATCTCTCTGTATCTCTCTGTATCTCTCACTGTATCTCTTCCTGTATCTCTCTCTGAATTTCACTCTGTATCTCTCTCTCTGTATCTCTCTCTGTATCTATCTCTGTGTCTCTGTCTGTATCGCTCTCTGTATCGCCCTCTGTATCTCTCTCTTGATCTCTCCCTGTATCTCTCTCTGTATCTTACTCTGTATCTCTCTCTCAGTATCTCTCTATGTATCTCTCTCTGTATCGCTCTCTGTATCTCTCTCTGTATCACTCTCTCTGTATTTCTCTCTATCTCTCTCTCTATCTCTTTCTCGGTATCTTTCTGGATTTCTCTATGTATCTCTCTCTGTATCTCTCTCTGTCTCTCTCTCTGTATCTCTCTTTGTCTCTCTCTTTGTGTCTCTCTCTGTATCTCTATCTCTATCGCTCTCTATAGCTCTTTCTCTATCTCTGTCTTTCTCACTGTCGCTGTGTCTGTCTCTGCATCTTCTCTCAATCTCTCTGTATCTCTCTCTGTATCTCACTGTATCTGTCTCTGTATCTCTCTGTCTCTCTCTGTCTCCCTCTGTATCTGTCTATGTATCTCGCTCTGTATTTCTCTCTGTAACTCGCTCTCTGTCTCTCACTCTGTATCTCTCTCTGTATCTCCCTCTGTATCTATGTCTGTATATCTCTCTCGGTATCTCTCCCTCTGTATCTCTCTCTGTATCTCTCTCTCTGTATCTCTCTGTATCTCTCTCTCCGTATCTCTCTCTGTATCTCTCTCTGTATCACTCTCTCTCTGTATCTCTCTCTGTATCTCACTCTGTATCTCTCTCTCAGTATCTCTCTCTGTATCGCTCTCTGTATCTCTGTCTGTATCGCTCTCTGTATCTCTCTCTGTATCTCTCTCTCTGTGTCTCTCTCTATCTCTCTCTGTATCTCTTTCTCGGTATCTTTCTGGATTTCTCTCTGTATCTCTCTCTGTATCGCTCTCTGTCTCTCTGTATCTCTCTTTGTCTCTCTGTATCTCTCTTTGTCTCTCTCTCTGTATCTCTATCTCTATCGCTCTCTGTAGCTCTTTCTCTATCTCTGTATTTCTCACTGTCGCTGTGTCTCTCTGTCTCTGCATCGTCTCTCTATCTCTCTGTATCTCTCTCTATATCTCACTGTATCTGTCTCTGTATCTCTCTGTCTCCCTCTGTCTCCCTCTGTATCTCTCTCTGTATCTCGCTCTGTATTTCTCTCTGTAACTCGCTTTCTGTCTCTCACTCTGTATCTCTCTCTGTATCTCCCTCTGTATCTATGTCTGTATCTCTCTCTCGGTATCTCTCCCTCTGGATCTCTCTCTGGATCTCTCTCTCTGTATCTCTCTTTATCTCTCTCTCCGTATCTCTCTCTGTATCTCTCTCTGTATCTCTCTCTCTCTGTATCTCCCTCTGTATCTCTCCCTGTATCTCACTCAGTATATCTCTCTGTATCTCCCTCTGTAACTCTCTCTGTACCTCTCTCTGTATCTCTCTCTCGGTATCTTTCTGGATCACTCTCTGTATCTCTCTCTGTATCTCTCTCTCTCTTTATCTCTCTCTGTATCTGTCTGTATCACTCTCTGTAGCTCTCGCTCTATCTCTCTCTGCATTTCTCACTGTCGCTGTGTCTCTCTGTCTCTGCATCTTACTCTGTATCTTTCTCTCTATCTCTCTGTATCTCTCTCTATATCTCTCTGTATCTGTCTCGGTATCTCTCTCTTTCTCCCTCTGTCTCCCTCTGTCTCTCACTCTGCATCTCTCTCTGTATCTCCCTCGGTATCTCTCTCTGTATCTCTCACTCGGAATCTCTCTCTCAGTATCTCTCTGTCTCCCTCTGTATCTATCTCTGTGTCTCTATCTCTGTATCTCTCTCTGTATCTCTCTCTGTATCTCACTCTGTATCTCTCTCTCTGTATCTCTCTCTATATCTCTCTCTCTGTATTTCACTCTGTATCTCTCTCTGTAACCCACTCTGCATCTCTCTCTGTATCTCCCTCAGTCTCTCTCTCTTTATCTCTCTCTCGGTATCTTTCTGTATCTCTCTCTGTATCTCCCTCTGTATATCTCTCTCTGTATCTCTCTGTGTCTCTCTCCGTATCTCTTCCTGTATCTCTCTCTGAATTTCACTCTGTATCTCTCTCTCTGTATCTCTCTCTGTATCTATCTCTGTGTCTCTGTCTGTATCGCTCTCTGTATCGCTCTCTGTATCTCTCTCTCTGTATCTCTCTCTCCGTATCTCTCTCTGTATCTCTCTCTGTATCTCTCTCTCTCTGTATCTCCCTCTGTATCTCTCCCTGTATCTCACTCAGTATATCTCTCTGTATCTCCCTCTGTAACTCTCTCTGTACCTCTCTCTGTATCTCTCTCTCGGTATCTTTCTGGATCGCTCTCTGTATCTATCTCTGTATTTTTCTCTGTCTCGCTCTCTGTATCTCTCTCTGTCTCTGTCTCTCTCCTTATCTCTCTCTGTATCTCTGTCTGTATCACTCTCTGTAGCTCTCGCTCTATCTCTCTCTGCATTTCTCACTGTCGCTGTGTCTCTCTGTCTCTGCATCTTACTCTGTATCGTTCTGTCGATCTCTCTGTATCTCTCTCTATATCTCTCTGTATCTGTCTCTGTATCTCGCTCTTTCTCCCTCTGTCTCCCTCTGTCTCTCACTCTGCATCTCTCTCTGTATCTGCCTCTGTATCTCTCTCTGTATCTCTCACTCGGAATCTCTCTCTCAGTATCTCTCTCTGTCTCCCTCTGTATCTCTCTCTGTGTCCCTATCTCTGTATCTCTCTCTGTATCTCTCTCTGTATCTCACTCTGTATCTCTCTCTCTGTATCTCTCTCTGTATCTCCCTCTCTGTATTTCACTCTGTATCCCTCTCTGTAACCCACTATGTATCTCTCTCTGTATCTCCCTCTGTCTCTCTCTCTGTATCTCTCTCTCGGTATCTTTCTGTATCTCTCTCTGTATCTCCCTCTGTATCTCTCTCTCTGTATCTCTCTGTATCTCTCTGTATCTCTCTCTGTATCTCTTCCTGTATCTCTCGCTGTATTTCACTCTGTATCTCTCTCTCTGTATCTCTCTCTGTATCTATCTCTGTATCTCTCTCTGTTTGTCTCTCTCAGTATCTCTCTCTGTATCTCTCTCTGTATCTCTGTCTGCATCGCTCTATGTATCTCTCTCTGTGTCTCTCTCTGTATCTCTCCCTGTATCTCTCTCTATATCTCACTCTGTATTTCTCTCTCTGTATCTCTCTCTATCTCTCTCTGTATCTCTCTCTCTGCATCTTTCTGGATCTCTCTCTGTATCTCTCTCTGTACCTCTCTCTGTCTCTCTCTATGTATCTCTCTGTGTCTCTCTCTCTGAATCGCTCTCCGTGTCTCTATCTGTATCGCTCTCTGTAGCTCTCTATCTATCTCTGTATTTCTCACTGTCGCTGTGTCTCTCTGTCTCTGCATCTTCTTTCTATCTCTCTGTATCTCTCTCTATATCTAACTGTATCTGTCTCTGTTTCTGTCTCTGTATCTATCTCTGTATCTCTCTCTCTGTCTCCCTCTGTATCTCTCTCTGTATATCGCTCTGTATTTCTCTCTGTAACTCGCTCTCTGTCTCTCACTCTGTATCTCTCTCTGTATCTCCCTCTGTATCTCTGCCTGTACCTCTCTCTCGGTACCCCTCCCTCTGTATCTCTCTCTGTATCTCTCTCTCTGTATCTCTCTGTATCTCTCTCTCCGTATCTCTCGCTGTAACTCTCTCTGCATCTCTCTCTGTATCTCTCTCTGTATATGCCTCTGTATCTCTCTCTGTATCTCACTCTATCTCTCTCTGTCTCTCTCTCTGTATCTCTCTTTGTCTCTCTCTCTGTATCTCTATCTCTATCGCTCTCTGTAGCTCTTTCTCTATCTCTGTAATTCTCACTGTCGCTGTGTCTCTCTGTCTCTGCATCGTCTCTCTATCTCTCTGTATCTCTCTCTATATCTCACTGAATCTGTCTCTGTATCTCTCTGTCTCCCTCTGTCTCCCTCTGTATCTCTCTCTGTATCTCGCTCTGTATTTCTCTCTGTAACTCGCTTTCTGTCTCTCACTCTGTATCTCTCTCTGTATCTCCCACTGTATCTATGTCTGTATCTCTCTCTCGGTATCTCTCCCTCTGGATCTCTCTCTGTATCTCTCTCTCTGTATCTCTCTTTATCTCTCTCTCCGTATCTCTCTCTGTATCTCTCTCTGTATCTCTCTCTCTCTGTATCTCCCTCTGTATCTCTCCCTGTATCTCACTCAGTATATCTCTCTGTATCTCCCTCTGTAACTCTCTCTGTACCTCTCTCTGTATCTCTCTCTCGGTATCTTTCTGGATCGCTCTCTGTATCTATCTCTGTATTTTTCTCTGTCTCGCTCTCTGTATCTCTCTCTGTCTCTGTCTCTCTCCTTATCTCTCTCTGTATCTCTGTCTGTATCACTCTCTGTAGCTCTCGCTCTATCTCTCTCTGCATTTCTCACTGTCGCTGTGTCTCTCTGTCTCTGCATCTTACTCTGTATCGTTCTCTCTATCTCTCTGTATCTCTCTCTATATCTCTCTGTATCTGTCTCTGTATCTCGCTCTTTCTCCCTCTGTCTCCCTCTGTCTCTCACTCTGCATCTCTCTCTGTATCTGCCAATGTATCTCTCTCTGTATCTCTCACTCGGAATCTCTCTCTCAGTATCTCTCTCTGTCTCCCTCTGTATCCCTCTCTGTGTCCCGATCTCTGTATCTCTCTCTGTATCTCTCTCTGTATCTCACTCTGTATCTCTCTCTCTGTATCTCTCTCTGTATCTCCCTCTCTGTATTTCACTCTGTATCCCTCTCTGTAACCCACTCTGTATCTCTCTCTGTATCTCCCTCTGTCTCTCTCTCTGTATCTCTCTCTCGGTATCTTTCTGTATCTCTCTCTGTATCTCCCTCTGTATCTCTCTCTCTGTATCTCTCTGTATCTCTCTGTATCTCTCTCTGTATCTCTTCTTGTATCTCTCGCAGTATTTGACTCTGTATCTCTCTCTCTGTATCTCTCTCTGCATCTATCTCTGTGTTTCTGTCTGTATCGCTCTCTGTATCTCTCTCTGTATCTATCTCTATGTCTCTGTCTGCATCGCTCTCTGTATCTCTCTCTGTATCTTTCTCTTGATTTCTCCCTGTATCTCTCTCTGTATCTCTCTCTGTTTCTCTCTCTCAGTATCTCTCTCTGTATCTCTCTCTGTATCTCTGTCTGTATCGCTCTCTGTATCTCTCTCTGTATCTCTCTCTGTATCTCTCCCTGTATCTCTCTCTATATCTCACTCTATATTTCTCTCTCTGTATCTCTGTCTATCTCTCTCTGTATCTCTCTCTCTGTATCTTTCTGGATCTCTCTCTGTATCTCTCTCTGTACCTCTCTCTGTCTCTCTATGTATCTCTCTGTGTCTTTCTGGATCTCTCTCTGTATCTCTCTCTGTACCTCTCTCTGTCTCTCTCTATGTATCTCTCTGTGTCTCTCTCTCTGAATCGCTCTCCGTGTCTCTATCTGTATCGCTCCCTGTAGCTCTCTATCTATCTCTGTATTTCTCACTGTCGCTGTGTCTCTCTGTCTCTGCATCTTCTTTCTATCTCTCTGTATCTCTCTCTATATCTAACTGTATCTGTCTCTGTTTCTGTCTCTGTATCTATCTCTGTATCTCTCTCTCTGTCTCCCTCTGTATCTCTCTCTGTATATCGCTCTGTATTTCTCTCTGCAACTCGCTCTCTGTCTCTCACTCTGTATCTCTCTCTGTATCTCCCTCTGTATCTCTGCCTGTATCTCTCTCTCGGTACCCCTCCCTCTGTATCTCTCTCTGTATCTCTCTCTGTGTATCTCTCTGTATCTCTCTCTCCGTATCTCTCGCTGTAACTCTCTCTGTATCTCTCTCTGTATCTCTCTCTCTGTATATGCCTCTGTATCTCTCTCTGTATCTCACTCTATCTCTCTCTGTCTCTCTCTCTGTATCTCTCAATGTCTCGCTCTCTGTATCTCTCTCTGTATCTTTCGTTGTCTCTCTCTCTGTATCTCCCTCTGTATCTCTCACTGTATTGCCCTCTGTATCTCTCTCTGTACCTCTCGCTGTATCTCTATCGGTATCTTTCTGTATCTCTCGCTGTATTACCCTCTGTATCGCTCTCTGTCTCCCTCTGTCTCCCTCTGTATCTCTCTCGGTATCTCTCTGTATCTCTCTCTGTATCTCCCTCTGCATCTCCCTCTCTGTATCTCTCTGTATCTTTCTCTGTATCTCTCTCCCTGTATCTCTCTCTCTGTATCTCTCTCTGTATCTCTCTCTCTGTATCTCTCTCTGTATCGCTCTCTCTGTATCTCTTTCTCCATATCACTCTGTATCTCTCTCTTTATCTCCCTCTGTATCTCACGCTGTATCTCTCACTGTATCTCTCTCTCGGTATCTTTCTGTATCTCTCTCTGTATCTCCCTGTGTATCTTTCTCTGTCTTCCTCTGTCTCTCTCTGTATCTCTCTCTGTATCTCACTCTGTATCTCTCTCTGTATCTCCCTCTGTATCTCTCTCTGTATCGCTCTCTCGGTATCTATCACTGTATCTCTCTGTAACTCTCTCTGTATCTCTCCCTGTATCTCTCTCTGTATCTCCCTCTGTATCTCTCTCTGTTTCGCTCCCTGTATCTCTCTCTCGGTATCTTAATGCATCTCTCTCTATCTCACTCTTTATATCTCCCTCTGTATCTCTCTCTGTATCTCTCTCTCTGTATTTCTCTCTCTATCTCTCCCTGTATCTCTCTCTGTATCTCACTCTGTATCTCTCGCTCTGTATCGCTCTATGTATCTCTCTCTCTGAATCACCCTCTGTATCTCACTCTGTATCTCACTCTGTATCTCTCTCTGTATCTCCCTCTGTATGTCTCTCTGTATCTCTCTCTGTATCTCTCTCTCGGTATCTTTCTGTATCTCACGCTGTATCTCCCACTGTATCTCTCTCTGTCTTCCTCTGTCTCCCTCTGTATCTCTCACTGTATATCGCTTTGTATCTCTCTCAGTATCTCGCTCTGCATCTCTCTCTGTATATGCCTCTGTATCTCTCTCTGTATCTCACTCTGTATCTCTCTCTGTATCTCCCTCTGTATCTCTCTCTGAATCCCCCTCTGTATCTCTCTCTCGGTATCATTCTGTATCTCTCTCTGTATCTCCCTCTGTATCTCTCTCTCTGTGTATCTCTCTCTATCACTCTCTGTAACTCTCTCTCTGTATCTCTGTCTGCATCTATCCCTGTATCTCTCTCTGTATCTCACTCTGTATCTCTCTATTTGTATCTATCTCTCTGTATCTCTCTCTCTGTATCTCCCTCGGTATCTCTCTCTGTATCTCACTCTGTATATCTCGCTGTATCTCCCTCTGTATCTCTCTCTTTATCTCTCTCTGTATATCTCTCTCGGTATCTTTCTGGATCTCTCTCTGTATATCTCTCTGTCTCTCTCTCTCTCTGTATCTCTCCCTTTATCTCACAATGTCTCTCTCTCTGTATCTCTCTCTGTATCTCTCTCTGTCTCTCTCTCTGTTTCTCTCTCTGTATCTCTCTCTGTGTATTTCTCTCTGTATCTCTCCCTGGATCTCTCTCGATATCTCCCTTTGTATCTCTCTCTGAATCTCTCTCTCGGTATGTCTCTGTATCTCTCTCTGTATCTCTCTCTGTATCTCTCTCTGTGTCTCTCTCTATCTCTCCCTGTGTCTCTCTCTGTATCTCATCTGTATCGATCTCTCTGTATCTCTCTCTGAATTTCTCTAAGTATCTCCCTCTGTATCTCACTCTGTATCTCTCTCTGTATTGCCCTCTGCATCTCTCTCTGTATCTCCATCTGTATCTCTCTCTCGGTATCTTTCTGAATCTCTCGCTGTATCTCCCTCTGTATCGCTCTCTGTCTCCCTCTGTCTCCCTCTGTATCTCTCTCTCGGTAACTCTCTCTGTATCTCTCTGTCTCCCTCTGTAACTCACTATGTATCTCTCTCTCTGTATCTCTCTCTGTATCTCTCGCTGTATCTTTCTCTCTCAGTATCTTTCTGTATCTCTATCTGTATCTGCCTCTATATCTTTCTCTCTGTATCTCGCTGTATATCTCTCTGTATATCTGTCTGTATCTCTCTCTGTATCTCTCCCTGTATCTCTCCCTGTATCTCTCTCTGTATCTCTCTCTCTGTATCTCTCTCTGTATCTCTCTCTCTGTATCTCCCTCTGTATCTCTTTCTGTATCTCTCTTTGTATCTCTCTATCGGTACCTTTCTGTATCTCTCTCTGTATCTCCCTCTGTATCTCTATGTGTCTCTCTCTCTGTATCTCTCAATGTCTCGCTCTCTGTATCTTTCGTTGTCTCTCTCTCTGTATCTCCCTCTGTATCTCTCTCTGTATCTCTCCCTGTATCTCTCCCTGTATCTCTCTCTGTATCTCTCTCTCTGTATCTCTCTCTGTCTCTCTTCCTGTATTTCCCTCTGTATCTCCCTCTGTATCACTCTCTGTATCTCCCTCTGGATCACTCTCTGCATCTCTCCCTGTATCTCCCTCTGTATCTCTCTCTGTGTCTCCCTCTGTCTCTCTCTCTGTATCTCTCTAGGTATCTCTCTCTGTATATCTCTCTCTCTCTGTATCTCCCTCTGTCTCGCTCTCTATATCTCCTTCTGTGTCTCTCTCTCGGTATCTCTCTCTGTATCTCTCTCTGTTTCTATCTCTGTATCTATCTCTGTATCTCACTCTGTATCTCTCTCTGTATTTCCATCTGTATCTCCATCAGTATTTCCCTCTGTATCTCTCTCTGCTTATCTCTCTATATCTCTCTCTGTATCTCACCGTATCTCTCTCCGTATCTCTCTCTGTATCTCCCTCTTTATCTCTCTTGTGTCTCACACTGTATCTCTCTCTGTATATCCCTCTGTCTCTCTAGCTCTGTATGTCTCGCTGTATTTCTCTCTGTATCACTCTCTCTGTATCTCTCTCGGTATCTCTCTGTATCTCTCACTGTATCTCTCTCTGTCTCGCTCTCTGTATCTCTCTCTGTATCTCTCTCTTTATCTCTATCTCTATCTCTCACTGTATCTCTCTCCGTACCTTTCCCTGTAACTCTCTCTGTATCTCTCTCTGTATCTCTGTGTCTCACCCTGCATCTCCCTCTTTATCTCCCTCTGTATCTCTCTCTGTAACTCCCTATGTATCTCTCTCACTGTATCTCACTCTGTGTCTCCCTCTGTATCTCTCTCTGTATCTCTCCCAGTATCTCTCTCTGTATATCTCTCTCTGTATCTCTCTCTGTATCTCCCTCTGTATCTCTCTTTGTATCCCTCTCTGTATCACCCTCTGTATCTCTCTATGTATCTCTCTCCCTGTATCTCTCTCTGTATCGCTCTCCCTGTATCTCGCTCTGTATCTCTCTCTGTAGCTCTCTCTGTCCACCTCACTCTGTCGATGTCTCTGTAACTCAAGGTGTATCTCTCTCTATCTCTCTCTCTGTATCTCTCTCCCTGTATCTGTCTCTGTATCTCTCTCCGTACCTTCCTTTGTATCTCTCTGTGTATCTCTCACTCTCTGTATCTCTCCCTGTATCTCTCTGTTTCTCTCTCTGTACCCCTGTCTGTACCTCTCTCTGTAACTCTCTCTGTACCTCTCTCTGTCTCTCTCTCTGTATCTCTCTCTCTGCCTCTCTCTCTGCATCTGTCTCTTTATCTCTCTCTGTATCTCTCTCTGTATTTATCTCTATCTCTCTCTGCATCTCTCTCCGTATCGCTCTTCGTATCTCTCTCTGTATCTCACTCTGTATCTCTCTGAATATATCTCACTATCTCTCTCTCTATCTCTCTCTGAATCGCTCTCTCTATCTCTCTCTGCATCTCTCTCGCGTTGTATCTCTCTGTATTCATCTCTGTAGACGTCTCGCGTTGACTCCCTTTCACTCTCTATCTCTCTCTGTATCTCTCTGTGTATCTCTCTCTGTATCTGAGTCTGTATCTCACTCTGTATCTCTCACCGAATCTCTCTCTCTATCTCTCTCTGCATCTCTCTCTGAATCTCTCTCTTTATCTCTCTCTGAATCTCTCTCTCGTTGTATCTCTCTGTATTCCTCTCTGTATTCTTCTCGATATACCTCTCGCGTTGAATCTTTCTCGCTCTCTATCTCTCTCTGTATCTCTCTCTGGTATCTCCCTCTGTATCTCTCTCTGTATCTCTCTCAGTATCTCTCTCTGTATCTCTCTCTGCATCATCTCTGTGCGTCTCTCAGTGTATATCTCTCTGTATCTCTCACTGTCTCTCCCTCTGTATCTCTCTCTCTCCGTATCGCTCTCTGTCTCTCTCTGTATCTCTCCCTGTATCTCCCTCTCTCTCTCTCTCTGTATCTCTCTCTGTATCGCTCACCGTAGCTCCCTCTCTATCTCTCTCTGTATCTCTCTCAGTATCTCTATCTCTCTGTATCTCGCTCTGTATCTGTCTCTGTATCTCTCTGTATCTCGCTCTGTATCTCTCTCTCTCTGTCTCTCTCTCTGTCCCTCTCTCTGTATCTCCCTCTGTATCTCCCTCTGTATCACTGGCTGGATCTCAGTCTGTATCTCTCTCGGTATCTCACTCTGTATCTCTCTCTGTGTCTCCCTCTCTATCTCCCTCTGTACCTCTCTCACTGTATCTCTCTCTGTATCTCTCTCTCTATCTCACTCTGTATCTCTCTCTGTATCTCACACTGTATCTCTCTCTGTATCTCCCTCTGTGTCTATCTCTGTATCTCTCTCTGTATCTCTCTCTCTATCTCTCCCTGTATATCTCTCTGTATCTCCCTCTCTATCTCTCTCTCTGTACCTCTCTCTGTCTCTCACTCTGTCTTTCTCTTTCTCGGTCTCTCCTCCTGTCTCTCTCCCTCTCTGTATCTCTATCTGTATATCTCTATGCATCTCTCTCTGGATCTCTCTCTGTATCTCTCTGCCTCTGTCTCTGTATCTCTCTCTGTATCTATATCTGTATCTCTCTGTGTATCTCGCTCTGTATCTCCCTCTGTGTCTCTCTGCCTCTGTCTCTGTATCTATCTCTGTATCTCTCTCTGTATCTCTCTGTCTCGGTACCGCTCTCTGAATTTCTCTCTGTATCTCTCTCTGCGTCTCCTTCTCTATCTCTCTCTCTGTCTCCCTCTGTATCTCTCTCTCTATCTCTCTCTGCATCTCTCTCTGAATCTCTCTCTCTATCTTTCTCTGCATCTCTCTCTCGTTCTATCTCTCTGTATTCCACTCTGTATTCCTCTCTGTATACCTCTCGCGTTGAATCTCTCTCGCTCTCTATCTCTTTCTGGATCTCTCTCTGGTATCTCTCTCAGTATCTCTCTCTGTATCTCTCTGTGCGTCTCTCTGTGTACATCTCTCTGTATCTCTCACTGTCTATCCCTCTGTATCTCTCTCTCTGTATCTCTCTCTGTCTCTCTCTCTGTATCTCTCCCTCTATCTCCCTCTCTCTCTCTCAGTATCTCTCACTGTATCGCTCTCCGTAGCTCCCTCTATATCTCTCTCTGTATTTCTCTCTGTATCGCTGTCTGTAGCTCACTCTGGTATCTCACGCTGCATCTGTCTCTGTATCTCTCTGTATCTCGCTCTGTATCTCTCTCTCTGTCCCTCTCTCTGTCTCTCTCTCTCTGTATCTCCCTCTGTATCTCCCTCTGTATCACTGTCTGTATCTCAGTCTGTATCTCTCTCGGTATCTCACTCTGTATCTCTCTCTGTGTCTCCCTCTGTATCTCCCTCTGTATCCATCTCTCTGCATCTCTCTCTGTATCTCTCTCTCTCTCTATCTCACTCTGTATCTCTCTCTGTATCTCACACTGTATCTCTCTGTATCTCCCACTGTCTGTCTCGCTATGTATCTCTCGCTGTATCTATCTCGGTATCTCTCCCTGTATCTCTCTCTGTATCTCTCTCTGTATCTCCCTCTGTATCTATCTCTGTATCTCTCTCTGTATCTCTCTCTCTATCTATCCCTGTATCTCTCTCTGTATCTCCCTCTCTATCTCTCTCTCTGTATCTCTCTCTGTCTCTCTCTCTGTATCTCTCTTGCTCGGTATCTCCGCCTGTCTCTCTCCCTCTCTGTATCTCTATCTGTATCTCTCTATGCATCTCTCTCTGTATCTCTCTCTGTATCTCTCTGCCCCTGTCTTTGTATCTCTCTCTGTATCTCTCTGTATCTCTCTGCCTCTGTCTCTGTATCTCTCTCTGTATCTATATCTGTATCTATCTCTGTATCTCTCTGTGTATCACTCGCTGTATCTCCCTCTGTGTCTCTCTGCCTCTGTCTCTGAATCTATCTCTGTATCTCTCTCTGTTTCTCTCTCTGTGTCTCTCTCTGTATCTCACTCTGTATCTCTCTCTGTATCTCCATCTTTATCTCCCTCAGTATTTCCCTCTGTATCTCTCTCTGCTTATCTCTCTGTATCTCTCTCTGTATCTCACCGTATCTCTCTCCATATCTCTCTCTGTATCTCCCTCTTTATCTCTCTTGTTTCTCACAATGTATCTCTCTCTGTATATCCCTCTGTCTCTCTAGCTCTGTATCTCTCGCTGTATCCATCTCTGTATCACTCTCTCTGTATCTCTCTGTATCTCTCTGTATCTCTCTCTGTCTCGCTCTCTGTATCTCTCTCTGTATCTCTCTTTATCTCTATCTCTTTCTCTCACTGTACCTCTCTCCATACCTTTCCCTGTAACTCTCTCTGTATCTCTCTCTGTCTCTCTGTTTCTCACCCTGTATCTCCCTCTTTATCTACCTCTGTATCTCTCTCTGTAACTCCCTATGTATCTCCCTCACTGTATCTCTCTCTGTGTCTCCCTCTGTATCTCTCTCTGTATCTCTCCCAGTATCTCTCTCTGTATCTCTCTCTGTATACCTCTCTCTGTATCTCTCTCTGTAGCTCCCTCTGTATCTCTCTTTGTATCTCTCTCTGTATCACCCTCTGTAACTCTCTCTGTATCTCTCTCCCTGTATCTCTCTCTGTATCGCTCTCCCTGTATCTCTCTCTGTATCTCTCTCTGTAACTCTCTCTGTCCACCTCACTCTGTCGATGTCTCTGTAACTCAAGCTGTATCTCTCCCTATCTCTCTCTCTGTATCTCTCTCCCTGTATCTGTCTCTGTATCTCTCTCCGTACCTTCCTCTGTATCACTCTGTGTATCTCTCACTCTCTGTATCTCTCCCTGTATCTCTCTGTTTCTCTCTCTGTACCTCTGTCTGTACCTCTGTCTGTACCTCTCTCTGTAACTCTCTCTGTACCTCTCTCTGTATCTCTCTCTCTGCCTCTCTCTCTGCATCTGTCTCTGTATCTCTCTCTATATCTCTCTCTGTATTTCTCTCTATCTCTCTCTGCATCTCTCTCCGTATCGCTCTCCGTATCTCTCTCTGTATCTCACTCTGTATCTCTCTGAATATCTCTCACTATCTCTCTCTCTATCTCTCTCTGAATCGCTCTCTCCATCTCTCTCTGCATCTCTCTCGCGTTGTATCTCTCTGTATTCATCTCTGTAAACGTCTCGCGTTGACTCCCTTTCGCTCTCTATCTCTCTCTGTATCTGTCTGAGTATCTCTCTCTGTATCTGAGTCTGTATCTCACTCTGTATCTCTTACCGAATCTCTCTCTCTTTCTCTCTCTGCATCTCTCTCTGAATCTCTCTCTCTATCTCTCTCTGCATCTCTCTCTCGTTGTATCTCTCTGTATTCCTCTCTGTATACCTCTCGCGTTGAATCTTTCTCGCTCTCTATCTCTCTCTGTATCTCTCTCTGGTATCTCTCTCTGTATCTACCTCTGTATCACTCTCAGTATCTCTCTCTGTATCTCTCTCAGGATCTCACTGTGCGTCTCTCTATGTATATCTCTTTGTATCTCTCACTGTCTCTCCCTCGGTATCTCTCTCTCTCTGTATCTCTCTCTGTCTCTCTCTCTGTATCTCTCCCTGTATCTCCCTCTCTCTCTCGCTCTGTATCTCTCTCTGTATCGCTCTCCGTAGCTCCATCTCTATCTCTCTCTGTATTTCTCTCTGTATCGCTCTCTGTAGCTCTCTCTGGTATCTCACTCTGTATCTCTCTCTGTATCTCTCTCAGTATCTCTATCTCTCTGTATCTGTCTCTGTATCTCTCTGTATCTCGCTCTGTATCTCTCTCTCTGTCTCTCTCTCTGTCTCTCTCTCTGTATCTCCCCCTGTATCTCCCTCTGTATCACTGTCTGTATCTCAGTCTGTATCTCTCTCGGTATCTCACTCTGTATCTCTCTCTGTGTCTCCCTCTCTATCTCCCTCTGTATCTCTCTCTCTGTATCTCTCTCTGTATCTCTCTCTATCTCACTCTGTATCTCCCTCTGTATCTCACACTGTATCTCTCTCTGTATCTCCCTCTGTCTGTCTCGCTATGCATCTCTCGCTGAATCTATCTCTGTATCTCTACCTGTATCTCTCTCTGTATCTCTGTCTGCATCTCCCTCTGTATCAATCTCTGTATCTCTCTGTATCTCTCTCTCTATCTCTCTCTCTGTACCTCTCTTTGTATCTCTCTCTGTATCTCTCTATGCATCTCTCTCTGTATCTCTCTCTATATCTCTCTGCCCCTGTCTTTGTATCTCTCTCTGTATCTCTCTCTGTATCTCTCTGCCTCTGTCTCTGTATCTCTCTCTGTATCTATATCTGAATCTCTCTATGCATCTCTCTCTGTATCTCTCTGCCTCTGTCTCTGTATCTCTCTCTGTATCTATATCTTTATCTATCTCTGCATCTCTCTGTGTATCTATCTCTGTATCTCTCTCTGTATCTCTCTGCCTCTGTCTCTGTATCTATATCTGTATTATTCTCTGTATCTCTCTGTGTATCTCTCTCTGTATCCCTCTGTGTCTCTCTGCCTCTGTCTCTCTATCTATCTCTGTATCTCTCTCTGTATCTCTCTGCCTCGGTACCGCTCTCTGAATTTCTCTCTGTATCTCTCTCTGTGTCTCCTTCTGTATCTCTCTCTCGGTATCTCTCTCTCTTTCTCTCTCTGTGTCTCCCTCTGTATCTCCCTGAGTATTTATCTCTATGTATCTCCCTCTGTATCTCTCACTGTATCTCACTCTGTATCTCTCTCTGTATCTCACTCTGTATCTCCATCTGTATCTCCCTCTGTCTCTCTCTCTGTATCTCCCTCTGCATCTCCATCTGTATCTCTCTCTTTATCTATCTCTGTATCTCCATATGTATCTCCCTCTGTATCTCACTCTGTGTCTCTCTCTGTATCTCCATCTGTATCTCTCTCTGTGTCTCTCTCTGTATCTCTCTCTGTATCTCCATCTGTATCTCCCTCTGTATCTCTCCGTATCTCTCTCCGTATCTCTCTCTCTGTATCTCCCTCTTTATCTCTCTCTATATCTCACTCTGTACCTCTCTCTGTATCTCGCTCTGTCTCTCTCGCACTGTATCTCTCCCTGTATCTCTCTCTGTATCACTCTCTCTGTATCTCTCTCTGTATTTCTCACAGTCGCTGTGTCTCTGCATCTTACTCTGTATCGTTCTCTCTATCTCTCTGTATCTCGCTCTATATCTCTCTGTATCTGTCTCTCGGTATCTCCCTCTGTATCTCTCTCTCTGTATCTCTCTCTCTGTATATCTCTCTGTATCTCTCTCTGTATCTCACTCTGTATCTCTCTCTATGTATCTCTCTCTGTATCTCTCTCTCTGTATCTCCCTCTGTATCTCTCTCTGTATCTCACTCTCTATCTCCCTCTGTATCTCCCTCTGTATCTCTCTCTGTATCTGCCTCTGTATCTCTCTCTCTGTATCTCTCTGAATCTCTCTCTCTGTATCTCTCTCCATCCCTCTCACTGTAACTCACTCTGTCTCTCTCTCTCTGTATCTCTCTCTCTGCACTCTCTCTGTCTCTCTCTCTGTACCTCTCTCTGTCTCTCTCTCTGTACCTCTCCCTGTATTTCCCTCTGTCTCTCTCTCTGTATCGCTCTCTGTACCTCACTCTGTATCTCTCTCTGTGTCTTCCTCTGTATCTCTCTCTCTGTATCTCACTCTGTATCTCTCTCTGTATCCCATACTGTATCTCTCTGTATCTCCCTCTGTCTCTCTCGATCTGTATCTCTCGCTGTATCGCTCTTTGTATCTCTATCTCTCTCTCTCTGTATCTCTCTCTGTATCTGTCTCTTTATCTCTCTCTGTATCTCTCTCTCTCTCTCTCTCTCTGTATCACTCTGCCTCTGTCTCTGTATCTCTCTCTGTATCTCTCTCTTTAACTCTCTCTGTATCTCTCTGTGCATCTCTCTCTGTGTCGCCTTCTGTATCTCTCTCTGTATCTCTCCCTGTATCTCTCTGTCTCTGTCTCTCTCTGTATCTCCCTCTGTATCGCTCTCTGTATCTCTCTCTGTATCTCTCTGCCTTTGTCTCTGTATCTCTCTCTGTCTCTCTCTATGTCTCTCTCTCTCTGCCTCTGCCTCTCCCTCTGTATCTCTCCCTGTATCTCTCTCTGTACCTCTCTCTGTAAATCTCACTCTGTATCTCTCTCTGTATCCCCCTCTGTATCTCTCTCTGAATCTCCCTCTGTATACCCCCTGTATCGCTCTCTGTATCTCTCTGCCTCTGTCTCTGTATCTCTCTCTGTTTCTCTCTCTGTATCTCTCTCTCTGTATCTCTCTCTCTGTATCTCTCTCTGCATCTCTCTCGCGTTGTATCTCTCTGTATTCCTCTCTGTATTCCTCTCTGTATACCTCTCGCGTTGAAGCACTCTCGCTGTCTATCTCCCTCTGTATCTCTCTGTGTATATCTCTCTGTGTCTGAGTCTGTATCTCTCTGTGTATCTCCTTGTGTATCTCTCTGTGTATCTCTCTGTGTATCTCCATTTGAATCTCTCTCTGTATCTCTCTCTGTATCTGACTCTGTATCTCTCTCTGTATCTCACTCTGTATCTCTCACTGAATCTCTCTCTCGTTCTCTCTCTGTATCTCTCTCGCGTTGTATCTCATTGTGTTCCTCTGTGTATTCATTTCTGTATTCCACCCTGTATACCTCTCCTGTTGAATCTCTCTCGCTCTCTATCTCACTCTGTATCTCTCACTGAATCTCTCTCTCGTTCTCTCTCTATCTCACTCTGTATCTCTCTCGCGTTGTATCTCATTGTGTTCCTCTGTGTATTCATTTCTGTATTCCACCCTGTAGACCTCTCCTGTTGAATCTCTCTCGCTCTCTTTCTCTCTCTGTATCTCTCTCTGTAACTCTCTCTGTATCTCTCTGTGCATCTCTCTGTGTATCTCTCTCTGCATCTCTCTCTGTAACTCTCTCTGTATCTCTCTGTGCATCTCTCTGTGTATCTCTCTCTGTATCTCTCCCTCTCTCCCTCTCTGTATCTCTCTGCCTCTGTCACTGTATCTCTCTCTGTATCTCTCTCAGTAACTCCCTCTGTATGTCTCTCTGTTTATCTCTGTCTGCATTCTATCTGTCTCTCTCTCTGTATCTCTCTCTGTCTCTCTCTCTGTATCTCTCCCTGTATCTCCCTCTGTCTCTCTCTCTGTATCTCTCGCTGTACCTCTATCTGTCTCTCTCGCTGTCTCTCTCTGTATCTCTCTCTGTATCTCTCTCAGTATCTCTCTCTGTATCTCTCTCTGCATCATCTCTGTGCGTCTCTCAGTGTATATCTCTCTGTATCTCTCACTGTCTCTCCCTCTGTATCTCTCTCTCTCTGTATCGCTCTCTGTCTCTCTCTGTATCTCTCCCTGTATCTCCCTCTCTCTCTCTCTCTGTATCTCTCTCTGTATCGCTCACCGTAGCTCCCTCTCTATCTCTCTCTGTATCTCTCTCAGTATCTCTATCTCTCTGTATCTCGCTCTGTATCTGTCTCTGTATCTCTCTGTATCTCGCTCTGTATCTCTCTCTCTCTGTCTCTCTCTCTGTCCCTCTCTCTGTATCTCCCTCTCTATCTCCCTCTGTATCACTGGCTGGATCTCAGTCTGTATCTCTCTCGGTATCTCACTCTGTATCTCTCTCTGTGTCTCCCTCTGTATCTCCCTCTGTACCTCTCTCACTGTATCTCTCTCTGTATCTCTCTCTCTATCTCACTCTGTATCTCTCTCTGTATCTCACACTGTATCTCTCTCTGTATCTCCCTCTGTGTCTATCTTTGTATCTCTCTCTGTATCTCTCTCTCTATCTCTCCCTGTATATCTCTCTGTATCTCCCTCTCTATCTCTCTCTCTGTACCTCTCTCTGTCTCTCACTCTGTCGTTCTCTTTCTCGGTCTCTCCTCCTGTCTCTCTCCCTCTCTGTATCTCTATCTGTATATCTCTATGCATCTCTCTCTGGATCTCTCTCTGTATCTCTCTGCCTCTGTCTCTGTATCTCTCTCTGTATCTATATCTGTATCTCTCTGTGTATCTCGCTCTGTATCTCCCTCTGTGTCTCTCTGCCTCTGTCTCTCTATCTATCTCTGTATCTCTCTCTGTATCTCTCTCTGTATCTCTCTGTCTCGGTACCGCTCTCTGAATTTCTCTCTGTATCTCTCTCTGCGTCTCCTTCTCTATCTCTCTCTCTGTCTCCCTCTGTATCTCTCTCTCTATCTCTCTCTGAATCTCTCTCTGAATCTCTCTCTCTATCTTTCTCTGCATCTCTCTCTCGTTCTATCTCTCTGTATTCCACTCTGTATTCCTCTCTGTATACCTCTCGCGTTGAATCTCTCTCGCTCTCTATCTCTTTCTGGATCTCTCTCTGGTATCTCTCTCAGTATCTCTCTCTGTATCTCTCTGTGCGTCTCTCTGTGTACATCTCTCTGTATCTCTCACTGTCTATCCCTCTGTATCTCTCTCTCTGTATCTCTCCCTCTATCTCCCTCTCTCTCTCTCAGTATCTCTCACTGTATCGCTCTCCGTAGCTCCCTCTATATCTCTCTCTGTATTTCTCTCTGTATCGCTGTCTGTAGCTCACTCTGGTATCTCACGCTGTATCTGTCTCTGTATCTCTCTGTATCTCGCTCTGTATCTCTCTCTCTGTCCCTCTCTCTGTCTCTCTCTCTCTGTATCTCCCTCTGTATTTCCCTCTGTATCACTGTCTGTATCTCAGTCTGTATCTCTCTCGGTATCTCACTCTGTATCTCTCTCTGTGTCTCCCTCTGTATCTCCCTCTGTATCCATCTCTCTGCATCTCTCTCTGTATCTCTCTCTCTCTCTCTATCTCACTCTGTATCTCTCTCTGTATCTCACACTGTATCTCTCTGTATCTCCCACTGTCTGTCTCGCTATGTATCTCTCGCTGTATCTATCTCGGTATCTCTCCCTGTATCTCTCTCTGTATCTCTCTCTGTATCTCCCTCTGTATCTATCTCTGTATCTCTCTCTGTATCTCTCTCTCTATCTATCCCTGTATCTCTCTCTGTATCTCCCTCTCTATCTCTCTCTCTGTATCTCTCTCTGTCTCTCTCTCTGTATCTCTCTTGCTCGGTATCTCCGCCTGTCTCTCTCCCTCTCTGTATCTCTATCTGTATCTCTCTATGCATCTCTCTCTGTATCTCTCTCTGTATCTCTCTGCCCCTGTCTTTGTATCTCTCTCTGTATCTCTCTGTATCTCTCTGCCTCTGTCTCTGTATCTCTCTCTGTATCTATATCTGTATCTATCTCTGTATCTCTCTGTGTATCACTCGCTGTATCTCCCTCTGTGTCTCTCTGCCTCTGTCTCTGAATCTATCTCTGTATCTCTCTCTGTTTCTCTCTCTGTATCTCTCTCTGTATCTCACTCTGTATCTCTCTCTGTATCTCCATCTTTATCTCCCTCAGTATTTCCCTCTGTATCTCTCTCTGCTTATCTCTCTGTATCTCTCTCTGTATCTCACCGTATCTCTCTCCATATCTCTCTCTGTATCTCCCTCTTTATCTCTCTTGTTTCTCACAATGTATCTCTCTCTGTATATCCCTCTGTCTCTCTAGCTCTGTATCTCTCGCTGTATCCATCTCTGTATCACTCTCTCTGTATCTCTCTGTATCTCTCTGTATCTCTCTCACTGTATCTCTCTCTGTCTCGCTCTCTGTATCTCTCTCTGTATCTCTCTCTTTATCTCTATCTCTTTCTCTCACTGTACCTCTCTCCATACCTTTCCCTGTAACTCTCTCTGTATCTCTCTCTGTCTCTCTGTGTCTCACCCTGTATCTCCCTCTTTATCTCCCTCTGTATCTCTCTCTGTAACTCCCTATGTATCTCTCTCACTGTATCTCTCTCTGTGTCTCCCTCTGTATCTCTCTCTGTATCTCTCCCAGTATCTCTCTCTGTATCTCTCTCTGTAGACCTCTCTCTGTATCTCTCTCTGTAGCTCCCTCTGTATCTCTCTTTGTATCTCTCTCTGTATCACCCTCTGTAACTCTCTCCGTATCTCTCTCCCTGTATCTCTCTCTGTATCGCTCTCCCTGTATCTCTCTCTGTATCTCTCTCTGTAACTCTCTCTGTCCACCTCACTCTGTCGATGCCTCTGTAACTCAAGCTGTATCTCTCTCTATCTCTCTCTCTGTATCTCTCTCCCTGTATCTGTCTCTGTATCTCTCTCCGTACCTTCCTCTGTATCTCTCTGTGTATCTCTCACTCTCTGTATCTCTCCCTGTATCTCTCTGTTTCTCTCTCTGTACCTCTGTCTGTACCTCTCTCTGTAAGTCTCTCTGTACCTCTCTCTGTCTCTCTCTCTGTATCTCTCTCTCTGCCTCTCTCTCTGCATCTGTCTCTGTATCTCTCTCTATATCTCTCTCTGTATTTCTCTCTATCTCTCTCTGCATCTCTCTCCGTATCGCTCTCCGTATCGCTCTCCGTATCTCTCTCTGTATCTCGCTCTGTATCTCTCTGAATATCTCTCACTATCTCTCTCTCTATCTCTCTCTGAATCGCTCTCTCCATCTCTCTCTGCATCTCTCTCGCGTTGTATCTCTCTGTATTCATCTCTGTAAACGTCTCGCGTTGACTCCCTTTCGCTCTCTATCTCTCTCTGTATCTGTCTGAGTATCTCTCTCTGTATCTGAGTCTGTATCTCACTCTGTATCTCTTACCGAATCTCTCTCTCTATCTCTCTCTGCATCTCTCTCTGAATCTCTCTCTCTATCTCTCTCTGCATCTCTCTCTCGTTGTATCTCTCTGTATTCCTCTCTGTATACCTCTCGCGTTGAATCTTTCTCGCTCTCTATCTCTCCCTGTATCTCTCTCTGGTATCTCTCTCTGTATCTACCTCTGTATCACTCTCAGTATCTCTCTCTGTATCTCTCTCAGGATCTCACTGTGCGTCTCTCTATGTATATCTCTCTGTATCTCTCACTGTCTCTCCCTCGGTATCTCTCTCTCTCTGTATCTCTCTCTGTCTCTCTCTCTGTATCTCTCCCTGTATCTCCCTCTCTCTCTCGCTCTGTATCTCTCTCTGTATCGCTCTCTGTAGCTCCATCTCTATCTCTCTCTGTATTTCTCTCTGTATCGCTCTCTGTAGCTCTCTCTGGTATCTCACTCTGTATCTCTCTCTGTATCTCTCTCAGTATCTCTATCTCTCTGTATCTGTCTCTGTATCTCTCTGTATCTCGCTCTGTATCTCTCTCTCTGTCTCTCTCTCTGTCTCTCTCTCTGTATCTCCCCCTGTATCTCCCTCTGTATCACTGTCTGTATCTCAGTCTGTATCTCTCTCGGTATCTCACTCTGTATCTCTCTCTGTGTCTCCCTCTCTATCTCCCTCTGTATCTCTCTCTCTGTATCTCTCTCTGTATCTCTCTCTATCTCACTCTGTATCTCCCTCTGTATCTCACACTGTATCTCTCTCTGTATCTCCCTCTGTCTGTCTCGCTATGCATCTCTCGCTGAATCTATCTCTGTATCTCTACCTGTATCTCTCTCTGTATCTCTGTCTGTATCTCCCTCTGTATCTATCTCTGTATCTCTCTGTATCTCTCTCTCTATCTCTCTCTCTGTACCTCTCTTTGTATCTCTCTCTGTATCTCTCTATGCATCTCTCTCTGTATCTCTCTCTTTATCTCTCTGCCCCTGTCTTTGTATCTCTCTCTGTATCTCTCTCTGTATCTCTCTGCCTCTGTCTCTGTATCTCTCTCTGTATCTATATCTGAATCTCTCTATGCATCTCTCTCTGTATCTCTCTGCCTCTGTCTCTGTATCTCTCTCTGTATCTATATCTTTATCTATCTCTGCATCTCTCTGTGTATCTATCTCTGTATCTCTCTCTGTATCTCTCTGCCTCTGTCTCTGTATCTATATATGTATTATTCTCTGTATCTCTCTGTGTATCTCTCTCTGTATCCCTCTGTGTCTCTCTGCCTCTGGCTCTCTATCTATCTCTGTATCTCTCTCTGTATCTCTCTGCCTCGGTACCGCTCTCTGAATTTCTCTCTGTATCTCTCTCTGTGTCTCCTTCTGTATCTCTCTCTCGGTATCTCTCTCTCTTTCTCTCTCTGTCTCTCCCTCTGTATCTCCCTGAGTATTTCTCTCTATGTATCTCCCTCTGTATCTCTCACTGTATCTCACTCTGTATCTCTCTCTGTATCTCACTCTGTATCTCTCTGTATCTCCATCTGTATCTCCCTCTGTCTCTCTCTCTGTATCTCCCTCTGCATCTCCATCTGTATCTCTCTCTTTATCTATCTCTGTATCTCCATATGTATCTCCCTCTGTATCTCACTCTGTGTCTCTCTCTGTATCTCCATCTGTATCTCTCTCTGTGTCTCTCTCTGTATCTCTCTCTGTATCTCCATCTGTATCTCCCTCTGTATCTCTCTCTCCGTATCTCTCTCCGTATCTCTCTCTCTGTATATCCCTCTTTATCTCTCTCTATATCTCACTCTGTACCTCTCTCTGTATCTCGCTCTGTCTCTCTCGCACTGTATCTCTCCCTGTATCTCTCTCTGTATCACTCTCTCTGTATCTCTCTCTGTATTTCTCACAGTCGCTGTGTCTCTGCATCTTACTCTGTATCGTTCTCTCTATCTCTCTGTATCTCGCTCTATATCTCTCTGTATCTGTCTCTCGGTATCTCCCTCTGTATCTCTCTCTCTGTATCTCTCTCTCTGTATATCTCTCTGTATCTCTCTCTGTATCTCACTCTGTATCTCTCTCTATGTATCTCTCTCTGTATCTCTCTCTCTGTATCTCCCTCTGTATCTCTCTCTGTATCTCACTCTCTATCTCCCTCTGTATCTCCCTCTGTATCTCTCTCTGTATCTGCCTCTGTATCTCTCTCTCTGTATCTCTCTGAATCTCTCTCTCTGTATCTCTCTGCATCCCTCTCACTGTAACTCACTCTGTCTCTCTCTCTCTGTATCTCTCTCTCTGCACTCTCTCTGTCTCTCTCTCTGTACCTCTCTCTGTCTCTCTCTCTGTACCTCTCCCTGTATTTCCCTCTGTCTCTCTCTCTGTATCGCTCTCTGTATCTCACTCTGTATCTCTCTCTGTGTCTTCCTCTGTATCTCTCTCTCTGTATCTCACTCTGTATCTCTCTCTGTATCTCATACTGTATCTCTCTGTATCTCCCTCTGTCTCTCTCGATCTGTATCTCTCGCTGTATCGCTCTTTGTATCACTATCTCTCTCTCTCTGTATCTCTCTAGGTATCTGTCTCTGTATCTCTCTCTGTATCTCGCTCTCTCTCTCTCTCTCTCTCTGTATCACTCTGCCTCTGTCTCTGTATCTCTCTCTGTATCTCTCTCTTTAACTCTCTCTGTATCTCTCTGTGCATCTCTCTCTGTGTCGCCTTCTGTATCTCTCTCTGTATCTCTCCCTGTATCTCTCTCTGTATCTCTCTCTGTATCTCCCTCTGTATCTCTCTCTCTGTATATCTCTCTGTATCTCTCTTTGTATCTCTCTCTCTCGGTATCTCCCCCTGTCTCTCTCTCTGTATCGCTACCTGTATCTCTCTCTGTATCTCTTTCTGTATCTCTCTCTCTCGGTATCTCCCCCTGTCTCTCTCTCTGTATATTCCTCTGTATCTCTCTATGTATCTCTCACTGTACCTCTCTCTGTATCTCTCTCTCTGTATCTCTCTCTGTATCTCTCTGTATCTCTCTTTGTATCTCTCTCTTATTTCTCTCTCTGTATCTCTATCTGTCTCTCTCTGTATCTCTCTGCATCCCTCTCACTGTAACTCACTCTGTCTCTCTCTCTCTGTATCTCTCTCTCTGCACTCTCTCTGTCTCTCTCTCTGTACCTCTCTCTGTCTCTCTCTCTGTATCTCTCCCTGTATTTCCCTCTGTCTCTCTCTCTGTATCGCTCTCTGTATCTCACTCTGTATCTCTCTCTGTGTCTTCCTCTGTATCTCTCTCTCTGTATCTCACTCTGTATCTCTCTCTGTATCTCATACTGTATCTCTCTGCATCTCCCTCTGTCTCTCTCGATCTGTATCTCTCGCTGTATCGCTCTTTGTATCTCTATCTCTCTCTCTCTGTATCTCTCTAGGTATCTGTCTCTGTATCTCTCTCTGTATCTCGCTCTCTCTCTCTCTCTCTCTGTATCACTCTGCCTCTGTCTCTGTATCTCTCTCTGTATCTCTCTCTTTAACTCTCTCTGTATCTCTCTGTGCATCTCTCTCTGTGTCGCCTTCTGTATCTCTCTCTGTATCTCTCCCTGTATCTCTCTCTGTATCTCTCTCTGTATCTCCCTCTGTATCTCTCTCTCTGTATATCTCTCTGTATCTCTCTTTGTATCTCTCTCTCTCGGTATCTCCCCCTGTCTCTCTCTCTGTATCGCTACCTGTATCTCTCTCTGTATCTCTTTCTGTATCTCTCTCTCTCGGTATCTCCCCCTGTCTCTCTCTCTGTATATTCCTCTGTATCTCTCTATGTATCTCTCTCTGTACCTCTCTCTGTATCTCTCTCTCTGTATCTCTCTCTGTATCTCTCTGTATCTCTCTTTGTATCTCTCTCTTATTTCTCTCTCTGTATCTCTATCTGTCTCTCTCTGTATCTCTCTGTCTCTGTCTCTGTATCTCTCTCTCTATCTCTCACTGTATCTCTCTCCATACCTCTCCCTGTAACTATCTCTGTATCTCTCTCTGTGTCTCCGTATCTCTCCCTGTATCTCCCTCTGTATGTCCCTCTGTACCTCTCTATGTATCTCCATCTGTATCTCTCTCTGTATCTATCTCTGTCTCCCTCTGTATCTCTCTCTCTGTATCTCTCCCTGTATCTCTCTCTGTGTCTCCTTCTGTATCTCTCTCTCGGTATCTCTCTCTCTTTCTCTCTCTGTCTCTCCCTTTGTATCTCCCTGAGTATTTCTCTCTATGTATCTCCCTCTGTATCTCTCACTGTATCTCACTCTGTATCTCTCTCTGTATCTCACTCTGTATCTCTCTGTATCTCCATCTGTATCTCCCTCTGTCTCTCTCTCTGTATCTCCCTCTGCATCTCCATCTGTATTTCTCTCTTTATCTATCTCTGTATCTCCATATGTATCTCCCTCTGTATCTCACTCTGTGTCTCTCTCTGTATCTCCATCTGTATCTCCCTCTGTATCTCTCTCTCCGTATCTCTCTCCGTATCTCTCTCTGTGTATATCCCTCTTTATCTCTCTCTATATCTCACTCTGTACCTCTCTCTGTATCTCGCTCTGTCTCTCTCGCACTGTATCTCTCCCTGTATCTCTCTCTGTATCACTCTCTCTGTATCTCTCTCTGTATTTCTCACAGTCGCTGTGTCTCTGCATCTTACTCTGTATCGTTTTCTCTATCTCTCTGTATCTCGCTCTATATCTCTCTGTATCTGTCTCTCGGTATCTCCCTCTGTATATCTCTCTCTGTATCTCTCTCTCTGTATATCTCTCTGTATCTCTCTCTGTATCTCACTCTGTATCTCTCTCTATGTATCTCTCTCTGTATCTCTCTCTCTGTATCTCCCTCTGTATCTCTCTCTGTATCTCACTCTCTATCTCCCTCTGTATCTCCCTCTGTATCTCTCTCTGTATCTGCCTCTGTATCTCTCTCTCTGTATCTCTCTGAATCTCTCTCTCTGTATCTCTCTGCATCCCTCTCACTGTAACTCACTCTGTCTCTCTCTCTCTGTATCTCTCTCTCTGCACTCTCTCTGTCTCTCTCTCTGTACCTCTCTGTGTCTCTCTCTCTGTACCTCTCCCTGTATTTCCCTCTGTCTCTCTCTCTGTATCGCTCTCCGTATCTCACTCTGTATCTCTTTCTGTGTCTTCCTCTGTATCTCGCTCTCTGTATCTCACTCTGTATCTCTCTCTGTATCTCATACTGTATCTCTCTGTATCTCCCTCTGTCTCTCTCGATCTGTATCTCTCGCTGTATCGCTCTTTGTATCTCTATCTCTCTCTCTCTGTATCTCTCTAGGTATCTGTCTCTGTATCTCTCTCTGTATCTCGCTCTCTCTCTCTCTCTCTCTGTATCACTCTGCCTCTGTCTCTGTATCTCTCTCTGTATCTCTCTCTTTAACTCTCTCTGTATCTCTCTGTGCATCTCTCTCTGTGTCGCCTTCTGTATCTCTCTCTGTATCTCTCCCTGTATCTCTCTCTGTATCTCTCTCTGTATCTCCCTCTGTATCTCTCTCTCTGTATATCTCTCTGTATCTCTCTTTGTATCTCTCTCTCTCGGTATCTCCCCCTGTCTCTCTCTCTGTATCGCTACCTGTATCTCTCTCTGTATCTCTTTCTGTATCTCTCTCTCTCGGTATCTCCCCCTGTCTCTCTCTCTGTATATTCCTCTGTATCTCTCTATGTATCTCTCTCTGTACCTCTCTCTGTATCTCTCTCTCTGTATCTCTCTCTGTATCTCTCTGTATCTCTCTTTGTATCTCTCTCTTATTTCTCTCTCTGTATCTCTATCTGTCTCTCTCTGTATCTCTCTGTCTCTGTCTCTGTATCTCTCTCTCTATCTCTCACTGTATCTCTCTCCATACCTCTCCCTGTAACTATCTCTGTATCTCTCTCTGTGTCTCCGTATCTCTCCCTGTATCTCCCTCTGTATGTCCCTCTGTACCTCTCTATGTATCTCCCTCTGTATCTCTCTCTGTATCTATCTCTGTCTCCCTCTGTATCTCTCTCTCTGTATCTCTCCCTGTATCTCTCTCTGCATCTCTCTCTGAATCTCCCTCTGTATCTCCCTCTCTATCGCCCCCTATATCTCTCTCTGTATCTCCCTCTGTATCTCTCTCTCTGTATTTCTCTCTGTATCTCTCTCTCTCGGTATCTCCGCCAGTCTCTCTCTCTCTCTGTATATTTACCAGTATCTCTCTCTGTATCTCTCTATGTATCTCTCAGCCGCTGTCTTTGTATCTCTCTCTGTATCTCTCTCTATATCTCTCTGTGTATCTCTCTCTGTATCTCTCTCTGTATCTCTCTGCGTCTGTCGCTGTATCTATCTCTGTATCTCTCCCTGTATCTCTCTGTCTCTGTCTCTCTCTGTATCTCACTCTGTATCGCTCTCTGTATCTCTCTCTGTATCTCTCTGCCTTTGTCTCTGTATCTCTCTCTGTCTCTCTCTATGTCTCTCTCGCTCTTCCTCTGCCTCTAACTCTGTATCTCTCCCTGTATCTCTCTCTGTACCTCTCTCTGTAAATCTCACTCTGTATCTCTCTCTGTATCCCCCTCTGTATCTCTCTCTGAATCTCACTCTGTATACCCCCTGTATCGCTCTCTGTATCTCGCTGCCTCTGTCTCTGTATCTCTCTCTGTTTCTATCTCTGTATCTCTCTCTCTGTATCTCTGTCTGCATCTCTCTCGCGTTGTATCTCTCTGTACTCCTCTCTGTATTCCTCTCTGTATACCTCTCGCGTTGAAGCACTCTCGCTCTCTATCTCCCTCTGTATCTCTCTGTGTATATCTCTCTGTGTCTGAGTCTGTATCTCTCTGTGTATCTCCCTGTGTATCTCTCTGTGTATCTCTCTGTGTATCTCCATTTGAATCTCTCTCTGTATCTCTCTCTGTATCTGACTCTGTATCTCTCTCTGTATCTCACTCTGTATCTCTCACTGAATCTCTCTCTCGTTCTCTCTCTGTATCTCTCTCGCGTTGTATCTCATTGTGTTCCTCTGTGTATTCATTTCTGTATTCCACCCTGTATACCTCTCCTGTTGAATCTCTCTCGCTCTCTATCTCACTCTGTATCTCTCACTGAATCTCTCTCTCGTTCTCTCTCTGTATCTCACTCTGTATCTCTCTCGCGTTGTATCTCATTTCTGCATTCCACCCTGTAGACCTCTCCTGTTGAATCTCTCTCGCTCTCTACCTCTCTCTGTATCTATCTCTGGATCTCTCTCTGTCTCTCTTTCTAACTCTCTCTGTATCTCTCTCTCTCTCCCTCTCTGTATCTCTCTGCCTCTGTCTCTGTATCTCTCTCTGTACCTATCTCTGTAACTCTCTCTGTATCTCTCTCTGTTTCTCTCTGTCTGCACCCTCTCTGTCTCTCTCTCTGTATCTCTCTCTGCCTCTCTCTGTATCTCTCCCTGTATCTCCCTCTGTCTCTCTCTGTATCTCTCTCTGTACCTCTCACTGTCTCTCTCGCTGTCTCTCTCTCTGTATCTCTCTGTATCGCTCTCTGTAGCTCTCTCTGTATCTCTCTCTGCATTTCTCACTGTTGCTGTGTCTCTGTCTCTGTATCTTACTCTAAATCGTTCTCTCCAACTCTCTGTACCTTTCTCTGTATCTCTCTCTGTATCGCTATCTGTGTCTCCCCCTGTATCTCCCACTGTATCTCTCTCTCTGTATCTCTCTCTGTATCTCTCTTTGTATCTCCCTCTGATTCTCTCTCTGTATATTACTCCGTATCTCGCTCTGTATCTCCATCTGTCTCTCTCGCTCTCTATCTCTCTCTGTATCTCTCTCTGTATCTCCCTCTGTATCACTCTCTCTGTCCTCTCTCTGTATCTCTCTCTGTTTCTCTCTGCCTGTACTCTCTCTTTATCTCTCTCTGTATCTCTCTCTGTCTCTCTCTCTCTGTATTTCTCCCTGTATCTCCCTCTGTCTCTCTCTCTGTATCTCTCTCTGTATCGCTCTCTGTAGCACTCTCTGTATCTCTCTCTGTATTTCTCACTGTCGCTGTGTCTCTCTCTGTCTCTGTATCTTACTCTGTATCGTTCTCTCTTTCTCTCTGTATCTCTCTCTGTATCTCGAGTGGAATTTCTCTCTGCATCTCCCTCTGTATCTCTCTCTGTATCTCACTCTGTATCACTCTCTGTATCTCTCTGTGTATCCCCCTCTGTATCTCTCTCTGTATCTCACTCTGTATCTCGCTCTGTATCTCCATCTGTCTCTCTCGCTCTCTAACTCTCTCTGTATCTCTCTCTTATTCTCCCTCTGTATCACTCTATCTGTCCTCTCCCTATATCTCTCTCTGTTTCTCTCTGCCTGTACTCTCTCTGTATCTCTCTCTGTCTCTCTCCCTCTCTGTATCTCTCCCTGTATCTCCCACTGTCTCTCTCTCTGTATCTCTCTCTGTATCGCTCTCGGTCTCTCTCTCTGTATCTCTCTCTGTATCTATCTTTGTATCGCTCTCTGTAGCTCTCTCTGTATCTCTCTCTATAATTCCCACTGTCGCTGTGACTATATGTCTCGGTATCTTATTCTGTATCGTTCTCTGTATCTCTCTCTGTATCTCTCTCTGTATTTGTCTCTGTATCTCTCTCTGTCTCCCTCTGTCTCCCTCTGTCTCCCTCTGTATCTATCTCTGTATCTCTCTCTGTATCTCACTCTCAGTCTCTCTCTCTGTATCTCTCTCTGTATCTCCCTCTGTATCTCCCTCTCGGTATCTCTCTCTGCATCTCTCTCTGTATCGCCCTCTGTATCTCCCTTTGTATCTCTCTCTCTCTGTATCTCCCTCTGTAGGACTCTCAGTTTCTCACTCTGTATCTCTCTCTGTATCTCACTCTGTATCTCTCTCTGTGTCTCCCTCTGTATCTCCCTCTGTATATCTCTCTCTGTATCTCTCTCTCTCTCTGTATCTCACTCTTTATCTCTCGCTGCATCGCTATTTGTATCTCTCTCTCTGTATCTCTCTCTGTACCTCCCTCTGTATCTCCCTTTGTATCTCTCTCTCTCTTTATCTCCCTCTGTGGGACTCTCAGTTTCTCACTCTGTATCTCTCTCTGGATCTCACTCTGTATCTCTCTCTGTGTCTCCCTCTGTATCTCCCTCTGTATATCTCACTCTGTATCTCTCTCTCTCTGTATCTCACTCTGTATCTCTCGCTGCATCGCTATCTGTATTTCTCTCTCTGCATCTCTATCTGTCTCTCTCTCTGTATCTCTCTGCCTTTGTCTCTGTATCTCTCTCTGTATCTCTCTCTCTAACTCTCACTGTATCTCTCTCCACACCTCTCCCTGTAACTATCTCTGTATCTCGCTCTGTCACTCTGTAACTCTCCCTGTACCTCCCTCTGTATCTATCTCTCGGTATCTCTCTCTGTATCTGTCTCTCTCTATCTCTCTCTGTCTCTCTCTCTGTATCTCCCTTTGTATCTCTCTCTCTGTATCTCTCTCTGTATCTCTCCCTGTATCTCTCTGTGTATCTCTCTCTGTATCTCTCTCTGTATCTCTCTCTGTGTATCTCTCTCTGTGTCGATCTCTCTGTGTATCTCTCTGTGTATCTCTATCTGAATCTCTCTCTGTATCACTCCCTGTATCTGAGTCTGTATCTCTCGCTGTATCTGAGTCTGTATCTCTCTGTGTATCTCCCTGTGTATCTCGCTGTGTATCTCTCTGTGTATCTCTATCTGAATCTCTCTCTGTATCTCTCTCTGTATCTGAGTCTGTATCTCTCTCTGTATTTCACTCTGTATCTCTCACTTAATCTCTATCTCGTTCTCTCTCTGTATCTCACTCTGTATCTCTCTCGCGTTGTATCTCATTGTGTTCCTCCGTGTATTCATTTCTGTATTCCACCCTGTAGACCTCACCTGTTGAATCTCTCTCGCTCTCTATCTCTCTCTGTATCTCTCTCTGTAGCTCTCTCAGTATCTCTCTGTGCATCTCTCTGTGTATCTCTCTCTGCATCTCTCTCTGTAACTCTCTCTGTATCTCTCTGTGCATCTCTCTGTGTATCTCTCTCTGTATCTCTCTCTCTCTCCCTCTCTGTATCTCTCTGCCTCTGTCATTGTATCTCTCTCTGTATCTCTCTCTGTAACTCTCTCTGTATGTCTCTCTGTTTCTCTCTGTCTGCATTCTCTCTGTCTCTCTCTCTGTATCTCTCTCTGTCTCTCTCTCTGTATCTCTCCCTGTATCTCCCTCTGTCTCTCTCTCTGTATCTCTCGCTGTACCTCTCTCTGTCTCTCTCGCTGTCTCTCTCCGTATCTCTCTCTGTATGATTCTCTGTAGCTCTCTCTGTATCTCTCTCTGTATTTCTCACTGTCGCTGTGTCTCTCTGTCTCTGTATCTTACTCTGTATTGTTCTCTCTATCTCTCTGTATCTCACTCTGTATCTCTCTCTGTATCTCACTCTGTATCGCTCTCTGTGTCTCCCTCTGTATCTCCCTCTGTATCTCTCTCACTGTATCACTCTCTGTATCTCTCTATGTATCTCCCTCTGTATCTATCTCTGTATCTCACTCTGTATCTCGCTCTGTATCTCCATCTGTCTCTCTCGCTCTCTATCTCTCTCTGTATATCTCTCTTATTCTCCCTCTGTATCACTCTCTCTGTCCTCTCCCTGTATCTGTCTCTGTTTCTCTCAGCCTGTACACTCTCTGTATCTCTCTCTATCTCTCCCTGTATCTCCCTCTGTCTCTCTCTCTGTATCACTCTCTGTATCTCTCTCGATCTCTCTCTCTGTATCTCTCTCTGTATCTCACTCTGTATCTCTCTCTCTGTGTCTCCCTCTGTATCTCCCTCTGTATCTCCCTCTCTCTGTATCTCTCTCTGTATCTCTCTCTCTCTCTATCTCACTCTGTATCTCTCTCTGTATCTCACACTGTATCTCTCTCTGTATCTCCCTCTGTCTGTCTCGCTATGTATCTCTCGCTGTATCTATCTCTGTTCTCTCCCTGTATCTCTCTCTGTATCTCTCTCTGTATCTCTCTCTGTATCTCCCTCTGTATCTATCTCTGTATCTCTCTCTGTTCTCTCCCTCTCTATCTCTCTCTCTGTACCTTTCTCTGTCTCTCTCTCTGTATCTCTCTTTCTCGGTATCGCCGCCTGTCTCTCTCCCTCTCTGTATCTCTATCTGTACCTCCCTATGCATCTCTCTCTGTATCTCTCTCTGTATCCCTCTGCCCCTGTCTTTGTATCTCGCTCTGTATCTCTCTCTGTATCTCTCTGCCTCTGTCTCTGTATCTCTCTCTGTACCTCTCTCTGTCTCTCTCGCTGTCTCTCTCTGTATCTCTCTCTGTATGATTCTCTGTAGCTCTCACTGTATCTCTCTCTGTATTTTTCACTGTCGCTGTGTCTCTCTGTCTCTGTATCTTTCTCTGTATTGATCTCTCTATCTCTCTGTGTCTCACTCTGTATCTCTCTCTGTATCTCACTCTGTATCGCTCTCTGTGTCTCCATCTGTATCTCCCTCTGTATCTCTCTCACTGTATCACTCTCTGTATCTCTCTATGTATCTCCCTCTGTGTCTCTCTCTGTATCTCACTCTGTATCTCGCTCTGTATCTCCATCTGTCTCTCTCGCTCTCTATCTCTCTCTGTATCTCACACTGTATCTCTCTCTGTATCTCCCTCTGTCTGTCTCGCTATGTATCTCTCGCTGTATCTATCTCTGTATCTCTCCCTGTATCTCTCTCTGTATCTCTCTCTGTATCTCCCTCTGTATCTATCTCTGTATCTCTCTCTGTATCTCTCTCTCTATCTCTCCCTGTATCTCTCTCTGTATCTCCCTCTCTATCTCTCTCTCTGTACCTTTCTCTGTCTCTCTCTCTGTATCTCTCTTTCTCGGTATCTCCGCCTTTCTCTCTCCCTCTCTTTATCTCTATCTGTACCTCTCTATGCATCTCTCTCTGTATCTCTCTCTGTATCTCTCTGCCCCTGTCTTTGTATCTCTCTCTGTACCTCTCTCTGTAAATCTCTCTCTGCAGCTCTCTCTGTATCTCCCTCTGTATCTCTCTCTGAATCTCCCTCTGTATACCCCCTGCATTGCTCTCTGTATCTCTCTGTCTCTGTCTCTGTATCTCTCTCTGTTTCTCTCTCTGTATCTCTCTCTCTGTATCTGTCTCTCTGTATCTCTCTCTGCATCTCTCTTGCGTTGTATCTCTCTGTATTCCTCTCTGTATACCTCTCGCGTTGAAGCGCTCTCGCTCTCTATCTCCCTCTGTATCTCTCTGTGTATATCTCTCTGTGTCTGAGTCTGTATCTCTCTGTGTATCTCCCTGTGTATCTCTCTGTGTATCTCTCTGTGTATCTCCATTTGAATCTCTCTCTGTATCTGAGTCTGTATCTCTCTCTGTATCTCACTCTGTATCTCTCACTGAATCTCTCTCTCGTTCTCTCTCTGTATCTCTCTCGCGTTGTATCTCATTGTGTTCCTCTGTGTATTCATTTCTGTATTCCACCCTGTATACCTCTCCTGTTGAATCTCTCTCGCTCTCTATCTCACTCTGTATCTCTCACTGAATCTCTCTCTCGTTCTCTCTCTGTATCTCACTCTGTATCTCTCTCGCGTTGTATCTCATTGTGTTCCTCTGTGTATTCATTTCTGTATTCCACCCTGTAGACCTCTCCTGTTGAATCTCTCTCGCTCTCTATCTCTCTCTGTATCTCTCTCTGTAACTCTCTCTGTATCTCTCTGTGCATCTCTCTGTGTATCTCTCTCTGCATCTCTCTCTGTAACTCTCTCTGTATCTCTCTGTGCATCTCTCTGTGTATCTCTCTCTGTATCTCTCCCTCTCTCCCTCTCTGTATCTCTCTGCCTCTGTCACTGTATCTCTCTCTGTATCTCTCTCAGTAACTCTCTCTGTATGTCTCTCTGTTTCTCTCTGTCTGCATTCTATCTGTCTCTCTCTCTGTATCTCTCTCTGTCTCTCTCTCTGTATCTCTCCCTGTAACTCCCTCTGTCTCTCTCTCTGTATCTCTCGCTGTACCTCTATCTGTCTCTCTCGCTGTCTCTCTCTGTATCTCTCTCTGTATGATTCTCTGTAGCTCTCTCTGTATCGCTCTCTGTATCTCTCTGCCTCTGTCTATGTATCTCTCTCTGTTTCTCTCTCTGTTTCTCTCTCTGTATCTCTCTCTCTGTATCTCTCTCTCTGTATCTCTCTCTGCATCTCTCTCGCGTTGTATCTCTCTGTATTCCTCTCTGTATTCCTCTCTGTATACCTCTCGCGTTGAATCTCTCTCGCTCTCTATCTCTCTCTGTATCTCTCTCTGTAACTCTCTCTGTATCTCTCTGTGCATCTCTCTGTGTATCTCTCTCTGCATCTCTCTCTGTAACTCTCTCTGTATCTCTCTGTGCATCTCTCTGTGTATCTCTCTCTGTATCTCTCTCTCTCTCCCTCTCTGTATCTCTCTGCCTCTGTCACTGTATCTCTCTCTGTATCTCTCTCTGTAACTCTCTCTGTATGTCTCTCTGTTTCTCTCTGTCTGCATTCTCTCTGTCTCTCTCTCTGTATCTCTCTCTGTCTCTCTCTGTATCTCTCCCTGTATCTCCCTCTGTCTCTATCTCTGTATCTCTCGCTGTACCTCTCTCTGTCTCTCTCGCTGTCTCTCTCTGTATCTCTCTCTGTATGATTCTCTGTAGCTCTCTCTGTATCTCTCTCTGTATTTCTCACTGTCGCTGTGTCTCTCTGTCTCTGTATCTTACTCTGTATTGTTCTCTCTATCTCTCTGTATCTCACTCTGTATCTCTCTCTGTATCTCACTCTGTATCTCGCTCTGTATCTCCATCTGTCTCTCTCGCTCTCTATCTCTCTCTGTTTATCTCTCCTATTCTCCCTCTGTATCACTCTCTCTGTCCTCTCCCTGTATCTCTCTCTGTTTCTCTCTGCCTGTACACTCTCTGTATCTCTCTCTCTCTATCTCTCCCTGTATCTCCCACTGTCTCTCTCTCTGTATCTCTCTCTGTATCGCTCTCGGTCTCTCTCTCTGTATCTCTCTCTGTATCTATCTTTGTATCGCTCTCTGTAGCTCTCTCTGTATCTCTCTCTATATTTCCCACTGTCGCTGTGACTATATGTCTCGGTATCTTATTCTGTATCATTCTCTGTATCTCTCTCTGTATCTCTCTCTGTATTTGTCTCTGTATCTCTCTCTGTCTCCCTCTGTCTCCCTCTGTATCTATCTCTGTATCTCTCTCTGTATCTCACTCTCAGTCTCTCTCTCTGTATCTCTCTCTGTATCTCCCTCTGTATCTCCCTCTCGGTATCTCTCTCTGCATCTCTCTCTTTATCGCCCTCTGTATCTCCCTTTGTATCTCTCTCTCTCTGTATCTCGCTCTGTAGGACTCTCAGTTTCTCACTCTGTATCTCTCTCTGTATCTCACTCTATATCTCTCTCTGTGTCTCCCTCTGTATCTCCCTCTGTATATCTCTCTCTGTATCTCTCTCTCTCTCTGTATCTCACTCTTTATCACCCGCTGCATCGCTATCTGTATCTCTCTCTCTGTATCTCTCTCTGTACCTCCCTCTGTATCTCCCTTTGTATCTCTCTCTCTCTTTATCTCCCTCTGTGGGCCTCTCAGTTTCTCACTCTGTATCTCTCTCTGTATCTCACTCTGTATCTCTCTCTGTGTCTCCCTCTGTATCTCCCTCTGTATATCTCACTCTGTATCTCTCTCTCTCTGTATCTCACTCTGTATCTCTCGCTGCATCGCTATCTGTATTTCTCTCTCTGCATCTCTATCTGTCTCTCTCGCTGTCTCTCTCCGTATCTCTCTCTGTATGATTCTCTGTAGCTCTCTCTGTATCTCTCTCTGTATTTCTCACTGTCGCTGTGTCTCTCTGTCTCTGTATCTTACTCTGTATTGTTCTCTCTATCTC
This sequence comes from Scyliorhinus torazame, assembly GCF_047496885.1. Lineage (NCBI taxonomy): Eukaryota > Metazoa > Chordata > Chondrichthyes > Carcharhiniformes > Scyliorhinidae > Scyliorhinus > Scyliorhinus torazame. Next base: position 48,728,357 of record NC_092726.1, read on the forward strand.
TCTGTATCTCACTCTGTATCTCTCTCTGTATCTCACTCTGTATCGCTCTCTGTGTCTCCCTCTGTATCTCCCTCTGTATCTCTCTCACTGTATCACTCTCTGTATCTCACTCTGTATCTCGCTCTGTATCTCCATCTGTCTCTCTCGCTCTCTATCTCTCTCTGTATATCTCTCTTATTCTCCCTCTGTATCACTCTCTCTGTCCTCTCCCTGTATCTCTCTCTGTTTCTCTCTGCCTGTACACTCTCTGTATCTCTCTCTCTCTATTTCTCCCTGTATCTCCCTCTGTCTCTCTCTCTGTATCTCTCTCTGTATCTCTCGATCTCTCTCTCTGTATCTCTCTCTGTATCTCACTCTGTATCTCTCTCTGTGTCTCCCTCTGTATCTCCCTCTGTATCTCTCTCTCTCTGTATCTCTCTCTCTCTCTATCTCACTCTGTATCTCTCTCTGTATCTCACACTGTATCTCTCTCTGTATCTCCCTCTGTCTGTCTCGCTATGTATCTCTCGCTGTATCTATCTCTGTTCTCTCCCTGTATCTCTCTCTGTATCTCTCTCTGTATCTCCCTCTGTATCTATCTCTGTTCTCTCCCTGTATCTCTCTCTGTATCTCTCTCTGTATCTCCCTCTGTATCTATCTCTGTATCTCTCTCTGTTCTCTCCCTCTCTATCTCTCTCTCTGTACCTTTCTCTGTCTCTCTCTCTGTATCTCTCTTTCTCGGTATCGCCGCCTGTCTCTCTCACTCTCTGTATCTCTACCTGTACCTCCCTATGCATCTCTCTCTGTATCTCTCTCTGTATCCCTCTGCCCCTGTCTTTGTATCTCTCTCTGTATCTCTCTCTGTATCTCTCTGCCTCTGTCTCTGTATCTCTCTCTGTACCTCTCTCTGTCTCTCTCGCTGTCTCTCTCTGTATCTCTCTCTGTATGATTCTCTGTAGCTCTCTCTGTATCTCTCTCTGTATTTTTCACTGTCGCTGTGTCTCTCTGTCTCTGTATCTTACTCTGTATTGATCTCTCTATCTCTCTGTATCTCACTCTGTATCTCTCTCTGTATCTCACTCTGTATCGCTCTCTGTGTCTCCCTCTGTATCTCCCTCTGTATCTCTCTCACTGTATCACTCTCTGTATCTCTCTATGTATCTCCCTCTGTGTCTCTCTCTGTATCTCACTCTGTATCTCGCTCTGTATCTCCATCTGTCTCTCTCGCTCTCTATCTCTCTCTGTATCTCACACTGTATCTCTCTCTGTATCTCCCTCTGTCTGTCTTGCTATGTATCTCTCGCTGTATCTATCTCTGTATCTCTCCCTGTATCTCTCTCTGTATCTCTCTCTGAATCTCCCTCTGTATCTATCTCTGTATCTCTCTCTGTATCTCTCTCTCTATCTCTCTCTGTATCTCCCTCTCTATCTCTCTGCACCTGTCTTTGTATCTCTCTCTGTACCTCTCTCTGTAAATCTCTCTCTGCAGCTCTCTCTGTATCTCCCTCTGTATCTCTCTCTGAAGCTCCCTCTGTATACCCCCTGTATTGCTCTCTGTATCTCTCTGCCTCTGTCTCTGTATCTCTCTCTGTTTCTCTCTCTGTATCTCTCTCTCTGTATCTCTCTCTCTGTATCTCTCTCTGCATCTCTCTTGCGTTGTATCTCTCTGTATTCCTCTCTGTATACCTCTCGCGTTGAAGCACTCTCGCTCTCTATCTCCCTTTGTATCTCTCTGTGTATATCTCTCTGTGTCTGAGTCTTTATCTCTCTGTGTATCTCCCTGTGTATCTCTCTGTGTATCTCTCTGTGTATCTCCATTTGAATCTCTCTCTGTATCTCCCTCTGTATCTGAGTCTGTATCTCTCTCTGTATCTCACTCTGTATCTCTCACTGAATCTCTCTCTCGTTCTCTCTCTGTATCTCACTCGCGTTGTATCTCATTGTGTTCCTCTGTGTATTCATTTCTGTATTCCACCCTGTATACCTCTCCTGTTGAATCTCTCTCGCTCTCTATCTCACTCTGTATCTCTCACTGAATCTCTCTCTCGTTCTCTCTCTGTATCTCACTCTGTATCTCTCTCGCGTTGTATCTCATTGTGTTCCTCTGTGTATTCATTTCTGTATTCCACCCTGTAGACCTCTCCTGTTGAATCTCTCTCGCTCTCTATCTCTCTCTGTATCTCTCTCTGTAACTCTCTCTGTATCTCTCTGTGCATCTCTCTGTGTATCTCTCTCTGCATCTCTCTCTGTAACTCTCTCTGTATCTCTCCGTGCATCTCTCTGTGTATCTCTCTCTGTATCTCTCCCTCTCTCCCTCTCTGTATCTCTCTGCCTCTGTCACTGTATCTCTCTCAGTATCTCTCTCAGTAACTCTCTCTGTATGTCTCTCTGTTTCTCTCTGTCTGCATTCTATCTGTCTCTCTCTCTGTATCTCTCTCTGTCTCTCTCTCTGTATCTCTCCCTGTATCTCCCTCTGTCTCTCTCTCTGTATCTCTCGCTGTACCTCTATCTGTCTCTCTCGCTGTCTCTCTCTGTATCTCTCTCTGTATGATTCTCTGTAGCTCTCTCTGTATCGCTCTCTGTATCTCTCTGCCTCTGTCTCTGTATCTCTCTCTGTTTCTCTCTCTGTTTCTCTCTCTGTATCTCTCTCTCTGTATCTCTCTCTCTGTATCTCTCTCTGCATCTCTCTCGCGTTGTATCTCTCTGTATTCCTCTCTGTATTCCTCTCTGTATACCTCTCGCGTTGAATCTCTCTCGCTCTCTATCTCTCTCTGTATCTCTCTCTCTGTATCTCTCTCTGTACCTCCCTCTGTATCTCCCTTTGTATCTCTCTCTCTCTTTATCTCCCTCTGTAGGACTCTCAGTTTCTCACTCTGTATCTCTCTCTGGATCTCACTCTGTATCTCTCTCTGTGTCTCCCTCTGTATCTCTCTCTGTATCTCTCTCTCTGTATCTCTCTCTGTGTCGATCTCTCTGTGTATCTCTCTGTGTATCTCTATCTGAATCTCTCTCTGTATCACTCCCTGTATCTGAGTCTGTATCTCTCGCTGTATCTGAGTCTGTATCTCTCTGTGTATCTCCCTGTGTATCTCGCTGTGTATCTCTCTGTGTATCTCTATCTGAATCTCTCTCTGTATCTCTCTCTGTATCTGAGTCTGTATCTCTCTCTGTATTTCACTCTGTATCTCTCACTGAATCTCTATCTCGTTCTCTCTCTGTATCTCACTCCGTATCTCTCTCGCGTTGTATCTCATTGTGTTCCTCTGTGTATTCATTTCTGTATTCCACCCTGTCGACCTCTCCTGTGGAATCTCTCTCGCTCTCTATCTCTCTCTGTATCTCTCTCTGTAACTCTCTCTGTATCTCTCTGTGCATCTATCTGTGTATCTCTCTCTGCATCTCTCTCTGTAACTCTCTCTGTATCTCTCTGTGCATCTCTCTGTGTATCTCTCTCTGTATCTCTCTCTCTCTCCCTCTCTGTATCTCTCTGCCGCTGTCACTGTTTCTCTCTCTGTATCTCTCTCTGTAACTCTCTCTGTATGTCTCTCTGTTTCTCTCTGTCTGCATTCTCTCTGTCCCTCTCTCTGTATCTCTCTCTGTCTCTCTCTCTGTATCTCTCCCTGTATCTCCCTCTGTCTCTCTCTCTGTATCTCTCGCTGTACCTCTCTCTGTCTCTCTCGCTGTCTCTCTCCGTATCTCTCTCTGTATGATTCTCTGTAGCTCTCTCTGTATCTCTCTCTGTATTTCTCACTGTCGCTGTGTCTCTCTGTCTCTGTATCTTACTCTTTATTGTTCTCTCTATCTCTCTGTATCTCACTCTGTATCTCTCTCTGTATCTCACTCTGAATCGCTCTCTGTGTCTCCCTCTGTATCTCCCTATGTATCTCTCTCTGTATCTCACTCTGTATCTCGCTATGTATCTCCATCTGTCTCTCTCGCTCTCTATCTCTCTCTGTATATCTCTCTTATTCTCCCTCTGTATCACTCTCTCTGTCCTCTCCCTGTATCTCTCTCTGTTTCTCTCTGCCTGTACACTCTCTGTATCTCTCTCTCTCTATCTCTCCCTGTATCTCCCTCTGTCTCTCTCTCTGTATATCTCTCTGTATCTCTCTCGATCTCTCTCTCTGTACCTCTCTCTGTATCTCACTCTGTATCTCTCTCTGTACCTCTCTCTGTCTCTCTCTCTGTACCTCTCCCTGTATTTCCCTCTGTCTCTCTCTCTGTATCGCTCTCTGTATCTCACTCTGTATCTCTCTCTGTGTCTTCCTCTGTATCTCTCTCTCTGTATCTCACTCTGTATCTCTCTCTGTATCTCATACTGTATCTCTCTGTATCTCCCTCTGTCTCTCTCGATCTGTATCTCTCGCTGTATCGCTCTTTGTATCTCTATCTCTCTCTCTCTGTATCTCTCTCTGTATCTGTCTCTGTGTCTCTCTCTGTATCTCTCTCTCTCTCTCTCTCTCTCTCTCTCTCTGTATCACTCTGCCTCTGTCTCTGTATCTCTCCCTGTATCTCTCTCTGTATCTCTCTCTGTATCTCCCTCTGTATCTCTCTCTCTGTATATCTCTCTGTATCTCTCTTTGTATCTCTCTCTCTCGGTATCTCCCCCTGTCTCTCTCTCTGTATCGCTACCTGTATCTCTCTCTGTATCTCTTTCTGTATCTCTCTCTCTCGGTATCTCCCCCTGTCTCTCTCTCTGTATCTTCCTCTGTATCTCTCTATGTATCTCTCTCTGTACCTCTCTCTGTATCTCTCTCTCTGTATCTCTCTCTGTATCTCTCTGTATCTCTCTTTGTATCTCTCTCTTATTTCTCTCTCTGTATCTCTATCTATCTCTCTCTGTATCTCTCTGTCTCTGTCTCTGTATCTCTCTCTCTATCTCTCACTGTATCTCTCTCCATACCTCTCCCTGTAACTATCTCTGTATCTCTCTCTGTGTCTCCGTATCTCTCCCTGTATCTCCCTCTGTATGTCCCTCTGTACCTCTCTATGTATCTCCCTCTTGTATCTCTCTCTGTATCTATCTCTGTCTCCCTCTGTATCTCTCTCTCTGTATCTCTCCCTGTATCTCTCTCTGCATCTCTCTCTGAATCTCCCTCTGTATCTCCCTCTCTATCTCCCACTATATCTCTCTCTGTATCTCCCTCTGTATCTCTCTCTCTGTATTTCTCTCTGTATCTCTCTCTCTCGGTATCTCCGCCAGTCTCTCTCTCTCTCTGTATATTTACCAGTATCTCTCTCTGTATCTCTCTATGTATCTCTCAGCCGCTGTCTTTGTATCTCTCTCTGTATCTCTCTCTATATCTCTCTGTGTATATCTCTCTGTATCTCTCTCTGTATCTCTCTGCGTCTGTCGCTGTATCTATCTCTGTATCTCTCCCTGTATCTCTCTGTCTCTGTCTCTCTCTGTATCTCACTCTGTATCGCTCTCTGTATCTCTCTCTGTATCTCTCTGCCTTTGTCTCTGTATCTCTCTCTGTCTCTCTCTATGTCTCTCTCTCTCTGCCTCTGCCTCTCCCTCTGTATCTCTCCCTGTATCTCTCTCTGTACCTCTCTCTGTAAATCTCACTCTGTATCTCTCTCTGTATCCCCCTCTGTATCTCTCTCTGAATCTCCCTCTGTATACCCCCTGTATCGCTATCTGTATCTCGCTGCCTCTGTCTCTGTATCTCTCTCTGTTTCTCTCTCTGTATCTCTCTCTCTGTATCTCTCTCTCTGTATCTCTCTCTGCATCTCTCTCGCGTTGTATCTCTCTGTACTCCTCTCTGTATTCCTCTCTGTCTACCTCACGCGTTGAAGCACTCTCGCTCTCTATCTCCCTCTGTATCTCTCTGTGTATATCTCTCTGTGTCTGAGTCTGTATCTCTCTGTGTATCTCCCTGTGTATCTCTCCGTGTATCTCTCTGTGTATCTCCATTTGAATCTCTCTCTGTATCTCTCTCTGTATCTGACTCTGTATCTCTCTCTGTATCTCACTCTGTATCTCTCACTGAATCTCTCTCTCGTTCTCTCTCTGTATCTCTCTCGCGTTGTATCTCATTGTGTTCCTCTGTGTATTCATTTCTGTATTCCACCCTGTATACCTCTCCTGTTGAATCTCTCTCGCTCTCTATCTCACTCTGTATCTCTCACTGAATCTCTCTCTCGTTCTCTCTCTGTATCTCACTCTGTATCTCTCTCGCGTTGTATCTCATTTCTGTATTCCACCCTGTAGACCTCTCCTGTTGAATCTCTCTCGCTCTCTACCTCTCTCTGTACCTCTCTCTGTATCTCTCTCTGTCTCTCTTTCTAACTCTCTCTGTATCTCTCTCTCTCTCCCTCTCTGTATCTCTCTGCCTCTGTCTCTGTATCTCTCTCTGTATCTATCTCTGTAACTCTCTCTGTATCTCTCTCTGTTTCTCTCTGTCTGCACCCTCTCTGTCTCTCTCTCTGTATCTCTCTCTGTCTCTCTCTGTATCTCTCCCTGTATCTCCCTCTGTCTCTCTCTCTGTATCTCTCTCTGTACCTCTCACTGTCTCTCTCGCTGTCTCTCTCTCTGTATCTCTCTGTTTCGCTCTCTGTAGCTCTCTCTGTATCTCTCTCTGTATTTCTCACTGTTGCTGTGTCTCTGTCTCTGTATCTTACTCTGTATCGTTCTCTCCAACTCTCTGTACCTCTCTCTGTATCTCTCTCTGTATCGCTATCTGTGTCTCCCCCTGTATCTCCCACTGTATCTCTCTCTCTGTATCTCTCTCTGTATCTCTCTATGTATCTCCCTCTGATTCTCTCTCTGTATATTACTCTGTATCTCGCTCTGTATCTCCATCTGTCTCTCTCGCTCTCTATCTCTCTCTGTGTCTCTCTCTGTATCTCCCTCTGTATCACTCTCTCTGTCCTCTCTCTGTATCTCTCTCTGTTTCTCTCTGCCTGTACTCTCTCTTTATCTCTCTCTGTATCTCTCTCTGTCGCTCTCTCTCTGTATTTCTCCCTGTATCTCCCCCTGTCTCTCTCTCTGTATCTCTCTCTGTATCGCTCTCTGTAGCACTCTCTGTATCTCTCTCTGTATTTCTCACTGTCGCTGTGTCTCTCTCTGTCTCTGTATCTTACTCTGTATCGTTCTCTCTTTCTCTCTGTATCTCTCTCTGTATCTCGAGTTGAATTTCTCTCTGTATCTCCCTCTGTATCTCTCTCTGTATCTCACTCTGTATCACTCTCTGTATCTCTCTGTGTATCCCCCTCTGTATCTCTCTCTGTATCTCACTCTGTATCTCGCTCTGTATCTCCATCTGTCTCTCTCGCTCTCTAACTCTCTCTGTATCTCTCTCTTATTCTCCCTCTGTATCACTCTATCTGTCCTCTCCCTGTATCTCTCTCTGTTTCTCTCTGCCTGTACTCTCTCTGTATCTCTCTCTGTCTCTCTCCCTCTCTGTATCTCTCCCTGTATCTCCCACTGTCTCTCTCTCTGTATCTCTCTCTGTATCGCTCTCGGTCTCTCTCTCTGTATCTCTCTCTGTATCTATCTTTGTATCGCTCTCTATAGCTCTCTCTGTATCTCTCTCTGTATTTGTCTCTGTATCTCTCTCTGTCTCCCTCTGTCTCCCTCTGTCTCCCTCTGTATCTATCTCTGTATCTCTCTCTGTATCTCACTCTCAGTCTCTCTCTCTGTATCTCTCTCTGTATCTCCCTCTGTATCTCCCTCTCGGTATCTCTCTCTGCATCTCTCTCTGTATCGCCCTCTGTATCTCCCTTTGTATCTCTCTCTCTCTGTATCTCCCTCTGTAGGACTCTCAGTTTCTCACTCTGTATCTCTCTCTGTATCTCACTCTATATCTCTCTCTGTGTCTCCCTCTGTATCTCCCTCTGTATATCTCTCTCTGTATCTCTCGCTCTCTCTGTATCTCACTCTTTATCTCTCGCTGCATCGCTATCTGTATCTCTCTCTCTGTATCTCTCTCTGTACCTCCCTCTGTATCTCCCTTTGTATCTCTCTCTCTCTTTATCTCCCTCTGTGGGACTCTCAGTTTCTCACTCTGTATCTCTCTCTGGATCTCACTCTGTATCTCTCTCTGTGTCTCCCTCTGTATCTCCCTCTGTATATCTCACTCTGTATCTCTCTCTCTCTGTATCTCACTCTGTATCTCTCGCTGCATCGCTATCTGTATTTCTCTCTCTGCATCTCTATCTCTCTCTCTCTCTGTATCTCTCTGCCTTTGTCTCTGTATCTCTCTCTGTATCTCTCTCTCTATCTCTCACTGTATCTCTCTCCACACCTCTCCCTGTAACTATCTCTGTATCTCGCTCTGTCACTCTTTAACTCTCCCTGTACCTCCCTCTGTATCTATCTCTCGGTATCTCTCTCTGTATCTGTCTCTCTCTATCTCTCTCTGTCTCTCTCTCTGTATCTCCCTTTGTATCTCTCTCTCTGTATCTCTCTCTGTATCTCTCCCTGTATCTCTCTGTGTATCTCTCTCTGTATCTCTCTCTGTATCTCTCTCTGTGTATCTCTCTCTGTGTCGATCTCACTGTGTATCTCTCTGTGTATCTCTATCTGAATCTCTCTCTGTATCACTCCCTGTATCTGAGTCTGTATCTCTCGCTGTATCTGAGTCTGTATCTCTCTGTGTATCTCCCTGTGTATCTCGCTGTGTTTCTCTCTGTGTATCTCTATCTGAATCTCTCTCTGTATCTCTCTCTGTATCTGAGTCTGTATCTCTCTCTGTATTTCACTCTGTATCTCTCACTGAATCTCTATCTCGTTCTCTCTCTTTATCTCACTCTGTATCTCTCTCGCGTTGTATCTCATTGTGTTCCTCTGTGTATTAATTTCTGTATTCCACCCTGTAGACCTCACCTGTTGAATCTCTCTCGCTCTCTATCTCTCTCTGTATCTCTCTCTGTAACTCTCTCTGTATCTCTCTGTGCATCTCTCTGTGTAGCTCTCTCTGCATCTCTCTCTGTAACTCTCTCTGTATCTCTCTGTGCATCTCTCTGTGTATCTCTCTCTGTATCTCTCTCTCTCTCCCTCTCTGTATCTCTCTGCCTCTGTCACTGTATCTCTCTCTGTATCTCTCTCTGTAACTCTCTCTGTATGTCTCTCTGTTTCTCTCTGTCTGCATTCTCTCTGTCTCTCTCTCTGTATCTCTCTCTGTCTCTCTCTCTGTATCTCTCCCTGTATCTCCCTCTGTCTCTTTCTCTGTATCTCTCGCTGTACCTCTCTCTGTCTCTCTCGCTGTCTCTCTCCGTATCTCTCTCTGTATGATTCTCTGTAGCTCTCTCTGTATCTCTCTCTGTATTTCTCACTGTCGCTGTGTCTCTCTGTCTCTGTATCTTACTCTGTATTGTTCTCTCTATCTCTCTGTATCTCACTCTGTATCTCTCTCTGTATCTCACTCTGTATCGCTCTCTGTGTCTCCCTCTGTATCTCCCTCTGTATCTCTCTCACTGTATCACTCTCTGTATCTCTCTATGTATCTCCCTCTGTATCTCTCTCTGTATCTCACTCTGTATCTCGCTCTGTATCTCCATCTGTCTCTCTCGCTCTCTATCTCTCTCTGTATATCTCTCTTATTCTCCCTCTGTATCACTCTCTCTGTCCTCTCCCTGTATCTCTCTCTGTTTCTCTCTGCCTGTACACTCTCTGTATCTCTCTCTCTCTATCTCTCCCTGTATCTCCCTCTGTCTCTCTCTCTGTATCACTCTCTGTATCTCTCTCGATCTCTCTCTCTGTATCTCTCTCTGTATCTCACTCTGTATCTCTCTCTGTATCTCCCTCTGTCTGTCTCGCTATGGATCTCTCGCTGTATCTATCTCTGTTCTCTCCCTGTATCTCTCTATGTATCTCCCGCTGTATCTCTCTCTGTATCTCTCTCTGTATCTCTCTCGCTATCTCTCCCTCTATCTATCTCTGTTCTCTCCCTGTATCTCTCTCTGTATCTCTCTCTGTATCTCCCTCTGTACCTATCTCTGTATCTCTCTCTGTATCTCTCTCTCTATCTCTCCCTGTATCTCTCTCTGTATCTCCCTCTCTATCTCTCTCTCTGTACCTTTCTCTGTCTCTCTCTCTGTATCTCTCTTTCTCGGTATCTCCGCCTGTCTCTCTCCCTCTCTGTATCTCTATCTGTACCTCCCTATGCATCTCTCTCTGTATCTCTCTCTGTATCTCTCTGCCCCGTCTTTATATCTCTCTCTGTATCTCTCTCTCTGAATCTCTCTGCCTCTGTCTCTGTGTCTCTATCTGTACCTCTCTCTGTCTCTCTCGCTGTCTCTCTCTGTATCTCTCTCTGTATGATTCTCTGTAGCTCTCTCTGTATATCTCTCTGTATTTTTCACTGTCGCTGTGTCTCTCTGTCTCTGTATCTTACTCTGTATTGTTCTCTCTATCTCTCTGTATCTCACTCTATCTCTCTCTGTATCTCACTCTGTATCGCTCTCTGTGTCTCCCTCTGTATCTCCCTCTGTATCTCTCTCACTGTATCACTCTCTGTATCTCTCTATGTATCTCCCTCTGTCTCTCTCTCTGTATCTTACTCTGTATCTCGCTCTGTATCTCCATCTGTCTCTCTCGCTCTCTATCTCTCTCTGTATCTCACACTGTATCTCTCTCTGTATCTCCCTCTGTCTGTCTCGCTATGTATCTCTCTCTGTATCTCACTCTGTATCTCTCCCTGTATCTCTCTCTGTATCTCTCTCTGTATCTCCCTCTGTATCTATCTCTTTTTCTCTCTCTGTATCTCTCTCTCTATCTCTCCCTATATCTCTCTCTGTATCTCCCTCTCTATCTCTCTCTCTGTACCTTTCTCTGTCTCTCTCTCTGTATCTCTCTTTCTCGGTATCTCCGCCTGTCTCTCTCCCTCTCTGTATCTCTATCTGTACCTCTCTATGCATCTCTCTCTGTATCTCTCTCTGTATCTCTCTGCCCCTGTCTTTGTATCTCTCTCTGTACCTCTCTTTGTAAATCTCTCTCTGTATCTCTCTCTGTATCTCCCTCTGTATCTCTCTCTGAATCTCCCTCTGTATACCCCCTGTATCGCTCTCTGTATCTCTCTGCCTCTGTCTCTGTATCTCTCTCTGTTTCTCTCTCTGTATCTCTCTCTCTGTATCTCTCTCTCTGTATTTCTCTCTGCATCTCTCTCGCGTTGTATCTCTCTGTATTCCTCTCTGTATACCTCTCGCGTTGAAGCACTCTCGCTCTCTATCTCCCTCTGTATCTCTCTGTGTATATCTCTCTGTGTCTGAGTCTGTATCTCTCTGTGTATCTCCCTGTGTATCTCTCTGTGTATCTCTCTGTGTATCTCCATTTGAATCTCTCTCTGTATCTGAGTCTGTATCTCTCTCTGTATCTCACTCTGTATCTCTCACTGAATATCTCTCTCGTTCTCTCTCTCTATCTCTCTCGCGTTGTATCTCATTGTGTTCCTCAGTGTATTCCTTTCTGTATTCCACCCTGTATACCTCTACTGTTGAATCTCTCTCGCTCTCTATCTCACTCTGTATCTCTCACTGAATCTCTCTCTCGTTCTCTCTCTGTATCTCACTCTGTATCTCTCTCGCGTTGTATCTCATTGTGTTCCTCCGTGTATTCATTTCTGTATTCCACCCTGTAGACCTCTCCTGTTGAATCTCTCTCGCTCTCTATCTCTCTCTGTATCTCTCTCTGTAACTCTCTCTGTATCTCTCTGTGCATCTCTCTGTGTATCTCTCTCTGCATCTCTCTCTGTAACTCTCTCTGTATCTCTCTGTGCATCTCTCTGTGTATCTCTCTCTCTCTCCCTCTCTGTATCTCTCTCCCTCTGTCACTGTATCTCTCTCTGTAACTCTCTCTGTATGTCTCTCTGTTTCTCTCCCTGTATCTCCCTCTGTCTCTCTCTCTGTATCTCTCGCTGTATCTGTCTCTGTATCTCTCCCTGTATCTCTCTCTGTATCTCTCTCTCTATCTCTCCCTGAATCTATCTCTGCATCTCCCTCTCTATCTCTCTCTCTGTACCTTTCTCTGTCTCTCTCTCTGTATCTCTCTTTCTCGGTATCTCCGCCTGTCTCTCTCCCTCTCTGTATCTCTACCTGTACCTCTCTATGCATCTCTCTCTCTGTATCTCCCTCTGTATCTCTCTGCCCCTGTCTTTGTATCTCTCTCTGTATCTCTCTGCCTCTGTCTCTGTATCTCTCTCTGTATCTATATCTGTATCTCTCTCTGTATCTCTCTGTGTATCTCTCTCTGTATCTCTCTCTGTATCTCTCTGTGTATCACTCTCTGTATCTCCCTCTGTGTCTCTCTGCCTCTGCCTCTGTATGTATGTCTGTATCTCTCTCTGTATCTCTCTGTCTCGGTAACGCTCTCTGAATTTCTCTCACCATCTCTCTCTGTGTCCCCTTCTGTATCTCTCTCTCGGTATCTCTTTTTGTATCTCTCTCTGTCTCTCCCTCGGTATCTCCCTCTGTATTTCTCCCTATGTATCTCCCTCTGTATCTCTCACTGTATCTCACTCTGTATCTCTCTCTGTACCTCACTCTGTATCTCTCTCTGTATCTCCATCTGTATCTCCCTCTGTCTCTCTCTCTGTACCTCGCTCTGTATCTCCATCTGTATCTCTCTCTGTCTATCTCTTTGTATCTCCCTCTGTATCTCCCTCTGTATCACTGTCTGTATCTCAGTCTGTATCGCTCTCGGTATCTCACTCTGTATCTCTCTGTGTATCCCCCTCTCTATCTCTCTCTGTATCTCACTCTGTATCTCGCTCTGTATCTCCATCTGTCTCTCTCGCTCTCTATCTCTCTCTGTATCTCTCTCTTATTCTCCCTCTGAATCACTCTCTCTGTCCTCTCCCTGTATCTCTCTCTGTTTCTCTCTGCCTGTACTCTCTCTGTATCTCTCTACTGTATCTCTCTCTGTCTCTCTCTCTCTCTGTATCTCTCCCTGTATCTCCCTCTGTCTCTCTCTCTGTATCTCTCTCTGTATCGCTCTCGGTCACTCTCTCTGTATCTCTCTCTGTATCTATCTTTGTATCGCTCTCTGTAGCTCTCTCTGTATCTCTCTCTCTATATTTCCCACTGTCGCTGTGACTATATGTCTCTGTATCTTATTCTGTATCGTTCTCTGTATCTCTCTCTGTATCTCTCTCTGTATTTGTCTCTGTATCTCTCTCTGTCTCCCTCTGTCTCCCTCTGTATCTCTCTCTGTATCTCTCTCTCTTTCTCTCTCTCAGTCTCTCTCTCTGTATCTCTCTCTGTATCTCCCTCTGTATCTCCCTCTCGGTATCTCTCTCTGCATCTCTCTCTGTATCGCCCTCTGTATCTCCCTTTGTATCTCTCTCTCTCTGTATCTCCCTCTGTAGGACTCTCAGTTTCTCACTCTGTATCTCTCCCTGGATCTCACTCTGTATCTCTCTCTGTGTCTCCCTCTGTATCTCCCTCTGTATATCTCACTCTGTATCTCTCTCTCTCTGTATCTCACTCTGTATCTCTCGCTGCATCGCTATCTGTATTTCTCTCTCTGCATCTCTATCTGTCTCTCTCTCTGTATCTCTCTGCCTTTGTCTCTCTATCTCTCACTGTATCTCTCTCCACACCTCTCCCTGTAACTATCTCTGTATCTCGCTCTGTCACTCTGTAACTCTCCCTGTACCTCCCTCTGTATCTATCTCTCGGTATCTCTCTCTGTATCTATCTCTCTCTATCTCTCTCTGTCTCTCTCTCTGTATCTCCCTTTGTATCTCTCTCTCTGTATCTCTCTCTGTATCTCTCCCTGTATCTCTCTGTGTATCTCTCTGTGTATCTCTCTCTGTATCTCTCTCTGTGTATCTCTCTCTCTGTCGATCTCTCTGTGTATCTCTCTGTGTATCTCTATCTGAATCTCTCTCTGTATCACTCCCTGTATCTGAGTCTGTATCTCTCTGTGTATCTCGCTGTGTATCTCGCTGTGTATCTCTCTGTGTATCTCTATCTGAATCTCTCTCTGTATCTCCCGCTGTATCTGAGTCTGTATCTCTATCTGTATTTCACTCTGTATCTCTCACTGAATCTCTCTCTCGTTCTCTCTCTGTATCTCACTCTGTATCTCTCTCGCGTTGTATCTCATTGTGTTCCTCTGAGTATTCATTTCTGTATTCCACCCTGTAGACCTCTCCTGTTGAATCTCTCTCGCTCTCTATCTCTCTCTGTATCTCTCTCTGTAACTCTCTCTGTATCTCTCTGTGCATCTCTCTGTGTATCTCTCTCTGCATCTCTCTCTGTAACTCTCTCTGTATCTCTCTGTGCATCTCTCTGTGTATCTCTCTCTGTATCTCTCTCTCTCCATCTCTGTATCTCTCTGCCTCTGTCACTGTATCTCTCTCTGTAACTCTCTCTGTATGTCTCTCTGTTGCTCTCTGTCTGCATTCTATCTGTCTCTCTCTCTGTATCTCTCTCTGTCTCTCTCTCTGTATCTCTCCCTGTATCTCCCTCTGTCTCTCTCTCTGTATCTCTCGCTGTACCTCTCTCTGTCTCTCTCGCTGTCTCTCTCTGTATCTCTCTCTGTATGATTCTCTGTAGCTCTCTCTGTATCTCTCTCTGTATTTCTCACTGTCGCTGTGTCTCTCTGTCTCTGTATCTTACTCTGTATTGTTCTCTCTTTCTCTCTGTATCTCACTCTGTATCTCTCTCTGTATCTCACTCTGTATCGCTCTCTGTGTCTCCCTCTGTATCTCCCTCTGTATCTCTCTCACTGTATCACTCTCTGTATCTCTCTATGTATCTCCCTCTGTAACTCTCTCTGTATATCACTCTGTATCTCGCTCTGTATCTCCATCTGTCTCTCTCGCTCTCTATCTCTCTCTGTATATCTCTCTTATTCTCCCTCTGTATCACTCTCTCTGTCCTCTCCCTGTATCTCTCTCTGTTTCTCTCTGCCTGTACACTCTCTGTATCTCTCTCTCTCTATCTCTCCCTGTATCTCCCTCTGTCTCTCTCTCTGTATCTCTCTCTGTATCTCTCTCGATCTCTCTCTGGGTATCTCTCTCTGTATATCATTCCGTATCTCTCTCTGTGTCTCCCTCTGTATCTCCCTCTGTATCTCTCTCTCTGTATCTCTCTCTGTATCTCTCTCTCTCTATCTCACTCTGTATCTCTCTCTGTATCTCACACTGTATCTCTCTCTGTATCTCCCTCTGTCTGTCTCGCAATGTATCTCTCGCTGTATCCATCTCTGTATCTCTCCCTGTATCTCTCACTGTATCTCTCTCTCTATCTCTCCCTGTATCTATCTCTGTATCTCCCTCTCTATCTCTCTCTCTGTACCTTTCTCTGTCTCTCTCTCTGTATCTCTCTTTCTCGGTATCTCCGCCTGTCTCTCTACCTCTCTGTATCTCTACCTGCACCTCTCTATGCATCTCTCTCTCTGTATCGCTCTCTGTATCTCTCTGCCCCTGTCTTTGTATCTCACTCTGTATCTCTCTCTGTATCTCTCTGCCTCTGTCTCTGTATCTCTCTCTGTATCTATATCAGTATCTATCTGTGTATCTCTGTGTATCACTCTCTGTATCTCCCTCTGTGTCTCTCTGCCTCTGCCTCTGTATGTATCTCTGTATCTCTCTCTGTATCTATCTCTGTATCTCTCTGTGTATCACTCTCTGTATCTCCCTCTGTGTCTCTCTGCCTCTGCCTCTGTATCTATCTCTGTATCTCGCTCTGTATCTCTCTGTCTCGGTACCGCTCTCTGAATTTCTCTCACCATCTCTCTCTGTGTCTCCTTCTGTATCTCTCTCTCTGTACCTCACTATGTATCTCTCTCTGTATCTCCATCTGTATCTCCCTCTGTCTCGCTCTCTCTGTATATCGCTCTGTATCTCCATCTGTTTCTCTCTCTGTATCTCTCTTTGTATCTCCATCTGTATCTCACTCTGTATCACTGTCTGTATCTCAGTCTGTGTCGCTCTCGGTATCTCACTCTGTATCTCTCTCTGTATCTCACACTGTATCTCTCTCTGTATCTCCCTGTATCTCCCTCTGTATCTATCTCTGTATCTCTCTCTGTATCTCTCTCTGTATCTCTCTTTGTATCTCCCTCTCTTTCTCTCTCTCTGTACCTCTCTCTGTATCTCTCTCTCTGTATCTCTCTATGCATCTCTCTCTGTATCTCTCTCTGTATCTCTCTTTGTATCTCCCTCTCTATCTCTCTCTCTGTACCTCTCTCTGTATCTCTCTCTCTGTATCTCTCTGTGCATCTCTCTCTGTATCTCTCTCTGTATCTCTCTGCCCCTGTCTTTGTATCTCTCTCTGTATCTCTCTGCCTCTGTCTCTGTATCTCTCTCTGTATCTATATCTGTATCTCTCTGTGCATCTCTCTCTGTATCTCTCTCTGTATCTCTCTGCCTCTGTCTCTGTATCTCTCTCTGTATCTATATCTGTATTTATCTCAGTATCTCTCTGTGTATCTCTATCTGTATCTCTCTCTGTGTCTCTCTGTCTCTCTATCTCTCTCTGTCTCTCTCTCTGTATCTATATCTGTATCTATCTCTGTATCTCTCTCTGTATCTCTCTCTGTATCTATATCTGTATCTATCTCTGTATCTCTCTGTGTATCTCTCTCTGTATCTCCCTCTGTGTCTCTCTGCCTCTGTCTCTCTATCTATCTCTGTATCTCGCTCTGTATCTCTCTGTCTCGGTACCGCTCTCTGAATTTCTCTCTGTATCTCTCTCTGTGTCTCCTTCTGTATCTCTCTCTCGGTATCTCTCTCTCTTTCTCTCTCTGTCTCTCACTCTGTATCTCCCTGAGTATTTCTCTCTCTGTATCTCCCTCTGTATCTCTCACTGTATCTCACTCTTTATCTCTCTCTGTATCTCACTCTGTATCTCTCTCTGTATCTCCATCTGTATCTCCATCTGTATGTCTCTCTTTATCTCTCTCTGTATCTCCATATGAATCTCCCTCTGTATCTCACTCTGTGTCTCTCTCTGTATCTCCAGCTGTATCTCTCTCTGTATCTCTCTCTCTTTCTCTCTCTGTATCTCCATCTGTATATCCCTCTGTATCTCTCTCTCCGTATCTCTCTCCGTATCTCTCTCTCTGTATCTCCCTCTTTATCTCTCTCTATATCTCACTCTGTATCTCTCTCTGTATCTCGCTCTGTCTCTCTCGCACTGTATCTCTCCCTGTATCTCTCTCTGTATCACTATCTCTGTAGATCTCTCTGTATCTCTCTCTCTCTATCTCTCTCTGTATCACTCCCTGTATCTCTCTTTGTTTTTCTCTCTGTGCGTATCTCTCTCTCTGAATCTCTCTCTGTCTCGATCTTTTTATCTCTCTCTGTATCTCTCTCCGTATCTCTCTCTGCATCTCTCTCTGTATCTCTCTGCCCCTGTCTTTGTATCTCTCTCTGTATCTCTCTCTGTATCTCTCTGCCTCTCTCTCTGTATCTCTCTCTGTATCTCCTTCTGTATTTCTCTCACGGTATCTCTCTCTGTATCTCTCTCTCCGTATCTCTCTCCGAATCTCTCTCTCTGTATCTCCCTCTTGATCTCTCTATGTATCTCACTCTGTATCTCTCTCTGTATCTCCCTCTGTCTCTCTCGCTCTGTATCTCTCGCTGTATCTCTCTCTGTATATCACTCTGTATCTCTCTCTCTGTATCTCTCTCTGTATCTCCTTCTGTATCTCTCTCACGGTATCTCTCTCTGTATCTCTCTCTCCGTATATCTCTCCGAATCTCTCTCTGTATCTCCCTCTTTATCTCTCTATGAAACTCACTCTGTATCTATCTCTATATCTCCCTCTGTCTCTCTCGCTCTGTATCTCTCGCTGTATCTCTCTCTGTATATCTCTCTGTATCTCTCTCTCTGTATCTCTCTCTGTATCTCTCCCTGTATCTCGCTCTGTGATTCTCTCTCTGTATCTCTCTGAATCTCTCTCTCAGTATCCCTCTCTGTCTCGCTCTCTTTATCTCTCTCTGTATCTCTCTCTGTATCTCTCTCTGTTTCTCTCTCTGTATCTCTCTGCCCCTGTCTTTGTATCTCTCTCTGTCTCGCTCTCTTTATCTCTCTTTGTATCTCTCTCTGTATCTCTCTCTCTGTAACTCTCTCTGTATCTCTCTCTCTGTAACTCTCTCTGTATCTCCATCTGTAACTCCCTCTGTCTCTCTCTCTGAATATCCCCCTGTATCTCCATCTGTGTGTCTCTCTTTATCTCTCTCTGTATCTCACTGTGTCTCTCTCTGTATCTCCATCTGTATCTCTCTCTGTATCTCTCTCTCTTTCTCTCTCTGTATCTCCATCTGTATACCCCTCTGTATCTCTCTCTCCGTATCTCTCTCCGTATCTCTCTCTCTGTATCTCCCTCTTTATCTCTCCCTGTATCTCTCTCTGTATCACTATCTCTGTAGATCTCTCTGTATCTCTCTGTATCTCTCTCTCTATATCTCTCTCTGTATCACTCCCTGTATCTCTCTCTGTTTTTCTCTCTGTGCGTATCTCTCTCTCTGTATCTCTCTCTGTCTCGATCTTTTTATCTCTCTCTCTGTATCTCTCTCCGTATCTCTCTCTGCATCTCTCTCTGTATCTCTCTGCCCCTGTCTTTGCATCTCTCTCTGTATCTCTCTCTGTATCTCTCTGCCTCTGTCTCTGTATCTCTCAGTGCATCTCTCTCTGTATCTCTCTATGTATCTATATCTGTATCTCTCTCTGTATCTCCTTCTGTATTTGTCATACGGTATCTCTCTCTGTATCTCTCTCTCCGTATCTCTCTCCGAATCTCTCTCTCTGTATCTCCCTCTTTATCTCTCTTTAAAACTCACTCTGTATCTCTCTCTATACCTCCCTCTGTCTCTCTCGCTTTGTATCTCTCGCTGTATCTCTCTCTGTATATCTCTCTGTATCTCTCTCTCTCTGTATCTCTCTCTGTATCTCCTTCTGTATTTCTCTCACGGTATCTCTCTCTGTATCTCTCTCTCCGTATCTCTCTCCGAATCTCTCTCTCTGTATCTCCCTCTTGATCTCTCTATGTATCTCACTCTGTATCTCTCTCTGTATCTCCCTCTGTCTCTCTCGCTCTGTATCTCTCGCTGTATCTCTCTCTGTATATCTCTCTGTATCTCTCTCTCTGTATCTCTCTCTGTATCTCCTTCTGTATCTCTCTCACGGTATCTCTCTCTGTATCTCTCTCTCCGTATATCTCTCCGAATCTCTCTCTCTGTATCACCCTCTTTATCTCTCTATGAAACTCACTCTGTATCTCTCTCTATATCTCCCTCTATCTCTCTCGCTCTGTATCTCTCGCTGTATCTCTCTCTGTATATCTCTCTGTATCTCTCTCTCTGTATCTCTCTCTGTATCTCTCCCTGTATCTCGCTCTGTGATTCTCTCTCTGTATCTCTCTGAATCTCTCTCTCTGTATCCCTCTCTGTCTCGCTCTCTTTATCTCTCTCTGTATCTCTCTCTGTATCTCTCTCTGTTTCTCTCTCGGTATCTCTCTGCCCCTGTCTTTGTATCTCTCTCTGTCTCGCTCTCTTTATCTCTCTTTGTATCTCTCTCTGTATCTCTCTCTCTGTAACTCTCTCTGTATCTCTCTCTCTGTATCTCTCTGTATCTCCATCTGTATCTCTCTCTGTATCGCTCTCTGTAGCACTCTCTCTATCTCTCTCTGTATTTCTCACAGTCGCTGTGTTTCTCTGTCTCTGCATCTTACTCTGAATCGTTCTCTCTATCTCTCTGTATATCTCTCTATATCTCTCTGTATCTGTCTCTCGGTATCTCTCTCTGTATCTCTCTCAGTCTCCCTCTGTATCTCTCTCTGTATCTCTCTCTCTGTATATCTCTCTGTATCTCTCTCTGTATCTCACTCTGTATCTCTCTCTATGTATCTCTCTCTGTATCTCTCTCTCTCTGTATCTCCCTCCGTATTTCTCTCTTTATCTCACTTTCTATCTCCCTCTGTATCTCCCTCTGCATCTCTCTCTGTATCTCCCTCTGTATCTCTCTCTCTGTATCTCTCTCCATCCCTATCACTGTAACTCACTCTGTCTCTCTCTTTGTATCTCTCTCTCTGCACTCTCTCTGTCTCTCTCTCTGTACCTCTCTCTGTCTCTCTCTCTGTACCTCTCCCTGTATTGCCCTCTGTCTCTCTCTCTGTATCGCTCTCTGTATCTCACTCTGTATCTCCCTCTGTGTCTTCCTCTGTATCTCTTTCTCTGTATCTCACTCTGTATCTCTCTCTGTATCTCCCTCTGTATCTCTCTCTCTCTGTATCTCTCTGAATCTCTCTCTGTATCTCTCTCCATCCCTCTCACTGTAACTCACTCTGTCTCTCTCTTTGTATCTCTCTCTCTGCACTCTCTCTGTCTCTCTCTCTGTACCTCTCTCTGTCTCTCTCTCTGTACCTCTCCCTGTATTTCCCTCTGTCTCTCTCTCTGTATCGCTCTCTGTATCTCACTCTGTATCTCTCTCTGTGTCTTCCTCTGTGTCTCTCTCTCTGAATCTCACTCTGTATCTCTCTCTGTATCTCGCACTGTATCGCTTTGTATCTCCCTCTGTTTCTCTCGATCTGTATCTCTCGCTGTATCGCTCTTTGTATCTCTCTCTCTCTCTCTGTATCTCTCTCAGTATCTGTCTCTGTATCTCTCTCTGTATCTCTCTCTCTGTCTCTGTGTATCTCTCTCTGTATCTCCCTCTGTATCTCCCTCTGTATTTCCCAATGTCGCTGTGTCTCTCTGTATCTTACTCTGTATCGTTCTCTCTCTCTCTGTATCTCTCTCTGTGTCTCCCTCTGTATCTCTCTCTGTGTCTTCCTCTGTGTCTCTCTCTCTGAATCTCACTCTGTATCTCTCTCTGTATCTCGCACTGTATCGCTTTGTATCTCCCTCTGTTTCTCTCGATCTGTATCTCTCGCTGTATCGCTCTTTGTATCTCTCTCTCTCTCTGTATCTCTCTCAGTATCTGTCTCTGTATCTCTCTCTGTATCTCTCTCTCTGTCTCTGTGTATCTCTCTCTGTATCTCCCTCTGTATCTCCCTCTGTATTTCCCAATGTCGCTGTGTCTCTCTGTATCTTACTCTGTATCGTTCTCTCTCTCTCTGTATCTCTCTCTGTGTCTCCCTCTGTATCTCCCTCTGTATATCTCTCTCTGTATCTCTCTCTCTCTTTATCTCACTCTGTATCTCTCGCTGCATCGCTATCTGTATTTCTCTCTCTGTATCACTATCTGTCTCTCTCTCTTTATCTCTCTGCCTTTGTCTCTGTATCTCTCTCGGTATCTCTCTCTCTATCTCTCACTGCATCTCTCTCCACACCTCTCCCTGTAACTATCTCTGTATCTCGCTCTGTCACTCTGTAACGCTCCCTGTACGTTCCTCTGTATCTATCTCTCGGTATCTCTCTCTATATCTGTCTCTCTCTATCTCTCTCTGTTTCTCTCTCTCTGTATCTCCCTTTGTATCTCTCTCTCTGTATCTCTCTCTGTATCTCTCCCTGTATCTCTCTGTGTATCTCTCTCTGTATCTCCCTCTGTATCTCTCTCTCTGTATCTCTCTCTCTGTCGATCTCTCTGTGTATCTCTCTGTGTATCTCTATCTGAATCTCTCTCTGTATCACTCCCTGTATCTGAGTCTGTATCTCTCTCTGTATCTAAGTCTGTATCTCTCTGTTTATCTCCCTGTGTATCTCGCTGTGTATCTCTCTGTGTATCTCTATCTGAATCTCTCTCTGTATCCCTCTCTGTATCTGAGTCTGTATCTCTCTCTGTATTTCACTCTGTATCTCTCACTGAATCTCTCTCTCGTTCTCTCTCTGTATCTCACTCTGTATCTCTCTCGCGTTGGATCTCATTGTGTTCCTCTGTGTATTCATTTCTGTATTCCACCCTGTATACCTCTCCTGTTGAATCTCTCTCGTTCTCTATCTCTCTCTGTATCTCTCTCTGGTATATCTCTCTGGATCTCTCTCTGTATCTTTCTCTGTAACTCTCTCTGTATCTCTCTGTGCATCTCTCTGTGTATCTCTCTCTGTATCTCTCTCTCTCTCTCTCTCTCCCTCTCTGTATCTCTCTGCCTCTGTCTCTGTATCTCTCTCTGTATCTCTCTCTGTAACTCTCTCTGTATGTCTCTCTGTTTCTCTCTGTCTGCACTCTCTCTGTCTCTCTCTCTGTATCTCTCTCTGTCTCTCTCTCTGTATCTCTCCCTGTATCTCCCTCTGTCTCT
The DNA here is from genome assembly GCF_047496885.1 of Scyliorhinus torazame. Classification (NCBI taxonomy): domain Eukaryota; kingdom Metazoa; phylum Chordata; class Chondrichthyes; order Carcharhiniformes; family Scyliorhinidae; genus Scyliorhinus; species Scyliorhinus torazame. The sequence goes on from NC_092726.1 coordinate 48,750,468, forward strand.
CTCTCTCTGTATCTCTCTCTGTACCTCTCTCTGTCTCTCTCGCTGTCTCTCTCTGTATCTCTCTCTGTATCGCTCTCTGTAGCTCTCTCTGTAGCTCTCTCTGTATTTCTCACTGTCGCTGTGTCTCTCTGTCTCTGTATCTTACTCTGTATTGTTCTCTCTATCTCTCTGTATCCCACTCTGTATCTCTCTCTGCATCTCACTTTGTATTGCTCTCTGTGTCGCCCTCTGTATCTCCCTCTGTATCTCCCTCTGTATCTCTATCACTGTATCACTCTCTGCATCTCTCTATGTATCTCCCTCTGTATCTCTCTCTGTATCTCACTCTGTATCTCGCTCTGTATCTCCATCTGTCTCTCTCGCTCTCTATCTCTCTCTGTATCTCTCTCTTATTCTCCCTCTGTATCACTCTCTCTGTTCTCTCCCTGTATCTCTCTCTGTTTCTCTCTGCCTGTACACTCTCTGTATCTCTCTCTCTGTATCTCTCCCTGTATCTCCCTCTGTCTCTCTCTCTGTATCTCTCTCGATCTCTCTCTCTATATCTCTCTCTGTATCGCTCTCTGTAGCTCTCTCTGTCTCTCTCTCTATATTTCCCACTGTCGCTGTGTCTATACGTCTCTGTATCTTATTCTGTTTCGTTCTCTGTATCTCTCTGTATGTCTCTGTATCTATCTCTGTATCTGTCTCTGTATCTCTCTCTGTCTCCCTCTGTCTCCCTCTGTATCTCTCTCTGTATCTCTCTCTGTATCTCGCTCTCTGTCTCTCTCTCTGTATCTCTCTCTGTATCTCCCTCTGTATCTCCCTCTCGCTTTCTCTCTCTGCATCTCTCTCTGTATCTCCCTCTATATCTCCCTTTGTATCTCTCTCTCTCTGTATCTCCCTCTGTAGGACTCTCAGTTTATCACTCTGAATCTCTCTCTGTATCTCATTCTGTATCTCTCTGTGTCTCCCTCTGTATCTCCCTGTATATATCTCTCTGTATCTCTCTCTCTCTGTATCTCACTCTGTATCTCTCGCTGCATCGCTCTCTGTATCTCTCTCTCTGCATCTCTCTCTCTGTATCTCTCTCTGCATTTCTCTCACTGTATCTCTATCTGTCTCTCTCTCTGTATCTCTCTGCCTCTGTCTCTGTATCTCTCTTTCTATCTCTCTCTCTATCTCTCACTGTATCTCTCTCCACACCTCTCCCTGTAACTATCTCTGTATCTCGATCTGTCACTCTGTAACTCTCCCTGTATCACCCTCTGTATCTCCCTCTATATCTCTCTCTGTATCTCCCTCTGTATCTCTCTCTGTATCTCCCTCTGTATCTCTCTCTGTATCGCTCTCTGTATCTCTCTCTCTCTATCTCTCTCTGTATCTCACTCTGTATCTACCTCTGTATCTCTCTGTATTCAGCACTGAGTGCTGAATTTGGTGCTTTTTGAGTGCTTTGGTAAGAGTTTGGTGACCGAGGGAGTATAAGGCTTCATTTTTATCTAAAGTTTAGTCTTTCTTTTATTTAGTTAATTAACTTAAAAGTTGCTGTTTGGTTTAGAAGAAGGTGAATTTTCAATCAGCTTTAAACAGGCTTCTACTTGTAGGCACTTGCAGCTGGAGCTTGTTAATTAGTTAATTGGTTTAGGCCAGTTTTCAGAGGCTAGATTCACAGTATAAAAGTGATCCCCTACAGTGCAGACTTTGTTTGCACTGAGTGCTGAATTTGGTGCTTTTTGAGTGCGATAGTAAGAGTTTGGTGACCGAGGGAGTTAGGTGAGGAGGGAGTAAGGTGCTCCTTTCGTTTTGTTTCCGACATTTCCGCAAAGAGTGCGAAGAGAGCCAGGAATTTACAGAAAGTGTAGCTGACTGGGAGCAGAGTCGGAGGGCGGAGATCTAGTTAGTCCACAGGGCAGGTATATTCTGTAAGGTAAAAGGGGATGGAGGCTAAGCCAGTTGCATGCTCCTCCTGTAGGATGTGGGTGGTGATGGATACCACTGGTGTCCCCGCTGACTATACCTGCGGGAAGTGCACCCAACTTCAGCTCCTCAAAGACCGTGTTAGGGAACTGGAGCTGAAGCTGGATGAACTTCGGATCATCCGGGAGGCAGAGGGGGTGATTGAGAAGAGTTACAGGGAGGTAACCACACCCAAGGTACAGGACAAGAATAGCTGGATAACAGTCAGGGGGAAAAAAACAAACAGGCAGACAGTGCAGGGATCCCTCGTGGCCGTACCCCTTCAAAAAAAGTGTACCGTTTTGGATGCTGTTGGGGGGGATGAACTACCGGGGGAAGGCCCTAGCGGCCAGGTCTCTGGCACTGAGTCTGGCTCTGGGGCTCAGAAGGGAAGGGGGAGAATAGAAAAGCAATAGTTGTAGCAGATTCAATGGCTAGGGGAATAGATAGGAGATTCTGTGGTCGCGAGCGAGACTCCCGGAAGGTATGTTGCCTCCCGGGTGCCAGGGCCAGGGATGTCTCGGATCGTGTCTTCAGGATCCTTAAGGGGGAGGTGGAGCAGCCAGAAGTCGTGGTGCACATTGGTACCAACGACATAAGTAGGAAAAGGGGTGTGGAGGTAATAAACAAGTTTAGGGAGTTAGGTTGGAAGATAAAAGCCAGGACAGACAGAGTTGTCATCTCTGGTTTGTTGCCGGTGCCACGTGATAGCGAGGCTAGGAATAGGGAGAGAGTGCAGTTGAACACGTGGCTGCAGGAATGGTGTAGGAGGGAGGGCTTCAGGTATTTGGATAATTGGAGCGCATTCTGTGGAAGGTGGGACCTGTACAAACAGGACGGGTTGCATCTGAACCAGAGGGGCACCAGTATCCTTGGAGGGAGGTTTTCTAGTACTCTTCGGGAGGGTTTAAACTAATTTGGCAGGGGAATGGGAACCGGATTTGTAGTCCAGCAACTAAGGTAGCCGATATTCAGGACGCCAAAGCGTGTAGTGAGGCAGTGGGGAAGGGAACACTGACAAAGGAGAGTACTTGCAGGCACGGAGATGGGTTGAAGTGTGTACATCAAGAAGCATCAGGAATAAGGTGGGTGAACTTAAGGCATGGATCGGTACTTGGGACTACGATGTGGTGGCCATCACGGAAACTTGGATAGAAGAGGGGCAGAAATGGTTGTTGGAGGTCCCTGGGTATAGATGTTTCAATAAGATTAGGGAGGGTGGTAAAAGAGGTGGGGGGGGTGGCATTATTAATTAGAGATAGTATAACAGCTGCAGAAAGGCAGTTCGAAGAATATCACCCTATTGAGGTAGTATGGGTGGAAGTCAGAAATAGGAAAGGAGCAGTCACCTTGTTAGGAGTTTTCTATAGGCCCCCCAATAGTAGCAGAGATGTGGAGGAACAGATTGGGAAACAGATTTTGGAAAGGTGCAGAAGTCATAGGGTAGTAGTCATGGGCGACTTTAACTTCCCAAATATTGAGTGGAAACTCTTGAGATCAAATAGTTTGGCTGGGGTGGTGTTTGTGCCGTGTGGCCAGGAAGCTTTTTTAACACAGTATGTAGATTGTCCGACCAGAGGAGGGGCAATATTGGATTTAGTACTTGTTAATGAACCAGGGCAAGTGATAGCTTTGTTAGTGGGGGAGCATTTTGGAGATAGTGACCACAATTCTGTGACTTTCACTTTAGTAATGGAGAGGGATAGGTACGTGCAACAGGGCAAGGTTTACAATTGGGGGGAAGGGTAAACACGATGTTGTCAGACAAGAATTGAAGTACATAAGTTGGGAACATAGGCTAGCAGGGAAGGACACAAGTGAAATGTGGAACTTGTTCAAGGAACAGGTGCTACGTGTCCTTGATATGTATGTCCCTGTCAGGCAGGGAAGAGATGGTCGAGTGAGGGAACCATGGTTGACAAGAGAGGTTGAATGTCTTGTTAAGATGAAAAAGGAGACTTATATAAGGCTGAGGAAACAGGGTTCAGACAGGGCATTGAAGGGATACAAGATAGCCAGGAGGGAACTGAAGAAAGGGATTAGGAGAGCTAAGAGAGGGCATGAACAATCTTTGGCAGGTAGGATCAAGGAAAACCCCAAGGCCTTTTACACATATGTGAGCATTATAAGAATGACGAGAGCGAGGGTAGGTCCGATCAAGGACAGTAGCGGGAGATTGTGTATTGAGTCTGAAGAGATAGGAGAGGTCTTGAACGAGCACTTTTCTTCTGTATTTACAAATGAGAGGGGCGATATTGTTGGAGAGGACAGTGTGAAACAGATTAGTAAGCTCGAGGAAATACTTGTTAGGAAGGAAGATGTGTTGGGCATTTAGAAAAACTTGAGGATAGACAAGTCCCCCGGGCCTGACGGAATATATCCAAGGATTCTATGGGAAGCAAGAGATGAAATTGCAGAGCCGTTGGCAATGATCTTTTCGTCCTCACTGTCAACAGGGGTGGTACCAGGGGATTGGAGAGTGGCGAATGTCGTGCCCCTGTTCAAAAAAGGGACTCGGGATAACCCTGGGAATTACAGGCCAGTTTGTCTTACTTCAGTGGTCGGCAAAGTAATGGAAAGGGTACTGAAGGATAGGATTTCTGAGCATTCGGAAAGACACTGCTTGATTAGGGATAGTCAGCACGGATTTGTGAGGGGTCGGTCTTGCCTTACAAATCTTATTGAATTCTTTGAGGAGGTGACCAAGCATGTGGATGATGGTAAAGCAGTGGATGTAGTGTACATGGATTTTAGTAATGCATTTGATAAGGTTCCGCATGGTAGGCTTCTGCAGAAAGTAAGGAGGCATGGTATAGTGGGAAATTTGGCCAGTTGGATAACGAACTGGCTAACCGATAGAAGTCAGAGAGTGGTGGTGGATGGCAAATATTCAGCCTGGATCCCAGTTACCAGTGGCGTACCGCAGGGATCATTTCTGGGTCCTCCGCTGTTTGTGATTTTCATTAATGACTTGGATGAGGGAGTTCAAGGTTGGGTCAGTAAATTTGCAGACGATACGAAGATTGGTGGATTTGTGGATAGTAAGGAGGGCTGTTGTCGGCTGCAAAGAGACATAGATAGGATGCAGAGCCGGGCTGAGAAGTGGCAGATGGAGTTTAACCCTGAAAAGTGTGAGGTTGTCCATTTTGGAAGGACAAATATGAATGCGGAATACACGGTTAACAGTAGAGTTCTTGGCAATGTGGAGGAGCAGAGAGATCTTGGGGTCTGCGTTCATACATCTTTGAAAGTTGCCACTCAAGTGGATAGAGCTGTGAAGAAGTCCCCGATGTCTTGGAGTGACATCGAGTGACATATGGTGTTACCAAAACTTTGGTAAGGCCACATTTGGAGTACTGTGTACAGTTCTGGTCACCTCATTTTAGGAAGGATGTGGAAGCTTTGGAAAAGGTGCAAAGAAGATTTACCAGGATGTTGCCTGGAATGGAGAGTAGGTCTTACGAGGAAAGGTTGAGGGTGCTAGGCCTTTTCTCATTAGAACGGAGAAGGATGAGGGGCGACTTGATAGAGGTTTATAAGATGATCAGGGGAATAGATAGAGTAGACAGTCAGAGACTTTTCCCCCGGGTGGAACAAACCATTACAAGGGGACATAAATTTAAGGTGAAAGGTGGAAGATATAGGAGGGATATCAGAGGTAGGTTCTTTACCCAGAGAGTAGTGGGGGCATGGAATGCACTGCCTGTAGAAGCAGTTGAGTCGGAAACATTAGGGACCTTCAAGCAGCTATTGGATAGGTACATGGATTACGGTAAAATTATATAGTGTAGATTTATTTGTTCTTAAGGGCAGCACGGTAGCATTGTGGATAGAACAATTGCTTCACAGCTCCAGGGTCCCAGGTTCGATTCCGGCTTGGGTCACTGTCTGTGCGGAGTCTGCACGTTCTCCCCGTGTCTACGTGGGTTTCCTCCGGGTGCTCCGGTTTCCTCCCACAGTCCAAAGATGTGCAGGGTAGGTGGATTGGCCATGATAAATTGCCCTTAGTGTCCAAAATTGCCCTTGGTGTTGGGTTGAGGTGTTGAGTTTGGGTGGGGTGCTCTTTCCAAGAGCCGGTGCAGACTCAGGGGGGCGAATGGCCTCCTTCTGCACTGTAAATTCAATGATAATCTATGATTAATCTGGGACAAAGGTTCGGCACAACATCGTGGGCCGAAGGGCCTGTTCTGTGCTGTATGTTCTATGTTCTATTAACCTGCCTCCCTTCCCCAGTTCTATTTTACAGGTGTGGAATATGATGGGGTGGCTACGCACCGCCTGTGTGATCTACGGCCTCACCTCGCTTGGAGTGACATCGGGGACGGACATGGAAAAGGGACATATTATCTACATTTGTAACCCCAATCAAACTACATTTCGTTTATGCAGAGGTGATGTTCTTTGCTGCCCCCATATACGAGGACATGGTCTCGACTCATGGAAGGTCATAAGGATAACGGAAAATGCAGGAGTCATGAAGCAATTGCACCGGTCCCGACGATGAGAAGCGAACATTACATGAACAATGCCTTGTTTTTGGAGTACATGGAAATTTGATGTTGGATGTGTTAAGATTGGTGCGATAAAGGTAACATCAGACCATCAGGAGAGGGTAGGAAGAGGTTGTGAGAGAGAGAGGGGGACTAGAGAGAGGACGGGGCGTGTGAGAAGGGAAGTACAACTCGAACGTGGGTTATCAGGAGATACACTTAATTTAGTTAAAGGCAAAACTGAGGAAAATCCGGGCAGTCTGAATCACTTCTACCAGATTTACCACCGCTTGTATGGCCAGGGACGGGTTGTCTACTACCCGAACCCCGCAGCGGTGTCTCGGTTATTTTCTGTTTCACCGCTTTGGGGCACTCCCCAAACGGTGGTTCATTGTCAGCGTTCCGAGCCATTGCCCGAGCAAGTCACTCTTCCTTACGATCCGGATTCAGCACCACCGGCTATTTGCCTTCCCCTTCCTCGGGATAATTCCCACTCACAGTATGATAGGCTGCAACGGTGGAGGGCGTACATACCTAGCCACTTGGCTCCCAATAGGGATTCCCGGTCGTATGAGAATTATTTCAGCAGTGAAGGATACGGCTGTTTGCTGGTAGAGGTGGAAACGAATATAACATGTCTGTTCCCCACCTGTACGGACAGGAGGTGTCATATCACCCAGGCGTCTGGCCAATGCGTTTGTTACAACACCACTTGCGTTCCATTGAACGCCGGCCTCCAGTTCCTTTGTTGCTGGGCGAATGTCTCTCATATCACTGTTGGGACTAGGGCTTTCCGCATTGCTGGGCGGCCCGAATGGGCGTTCCAAAGCTGGATAAACTGGGCTACTGGGGGATCCTTACGCAACCGATATACTGATTGTGATGCTAGCCTGCACACGGAACACGGAACAAGGATACTACTTTTTTAAAAAATTGGTACAGCAACTAATGTTTTGTCACCCCCATTTCCCCGCCAAATTGCTATTGGGACTCTAGTCCCTACCACAGTCCCCTGCCCCTCGGCGTGGATGCTGCATAATCAGTTAGCACGCCGGGCAGTCTCAGCTGAATTTTGCGAGAACTGGAAAAAACCTCAGGTTCTCGCACCCAACCGGGGCCACTCAGCTGGGTGGGGAATCCTTAGCGTCTTGTAGCTGTGGTTGTTTGCACTTCAGAACCGGTATGCTCTTGACTATCTTCTGGCCCGTGAGGGTGGGGCATGCGCCATAGTACAGGGCAAGTGTATCATGGGAGTTCAAGACTTAACCGCAAACATCACTAAATTTATGGATCGCATACGGGATCACCTGGACGGAATGCAGGATCTTGGCTCTTGGGGTAACTGGGAATTTGGAGGTTGGAAGGACTGGTTGATAAATATGGCCATGTATTTAGCAGTGGCTATTGGCTGCATCTTTGTGGGCCCAGCTATCCTTAAATATGTGATGGGTAGAATGCGGGGTGCACTGGAACAGATCAACGCCCCTAAAATATTTGCTGTCAAAATCCATGAGGGTGCAGCGGATGAGGTGGGGGGGGCGGGGGGGGGGGGCTACTACAGGAATTGGAAATGCAGCGACGGATCTTTTTAGATGAGGGACCGTAGCTATGGATTGGATAGTTCGGTTATCATGGAATGATAAAAGGAGGGAATGACGAATGTGATATAAAATAGTTACTTTAGAGATATTAGTTACTGTAATGTAGAGATAGGCCAGTCTCATTCTGGTGAGTTCACAGACAAAGGATTTCAGACCGCATGGCAAAGCAAGAAGGAGGTGTGTCCAGCAAAGGAGGAGAAAAGGATGCTGGGTAATAAGGGGGCCAGAGGAAGGGATGAGAAGTGAGCCAATAAGGATGCATGGCCAGGTCACGAGGGGTATAGGCTGACCTATGGGAATCGTGTATGTGAAACTTGATACCTTTTGAATGTATTTGCAGAAATCCCTTTGTCTCCTTGTTCATTCGTTTCCCGGGGTGTAGGAGACAAGTCCTGTGTCCTGTGCCTCTGTGAAATGAATCAGGCTTGCAAGTCAAATAAAACAACTAATGCTGTACCTGCAAATCCATCTCGACTTTTATTGAGGCCAGAGTGACGGGTAAAGAAATTTATATTTGTCACATCTAGATCTCTCTGACTTTCAATAATCTTCAGGGTTCTACCTGTATAAGACCTTCCAAAATGCAGTTCCTTTACATTTTTCCGGATTGAACTCCATCTGCCATATCTTCGACCAACTCTCGAAACGATCTAAATCATGCTGTATCGTCTGACAGTTCTCATCGCTATCCACAATTCCACCAACCTTTGTTTCGTCCACAAACTTACTAATCAGACCAGTTACATTTTCCTCCAAATCATGTATATATACTACGAACAGCAAAGGTCCCAGCACTGATCCCTGCGGAACACCACAAGTCACAGCCCTCCAATCAGAAAAGCACCCTTCCATTGCTACTCTCTGCCTTCTATGATCTAACCAGTTCTGTATCCACCTTGCAAGCTCCCACCTGATCCCGTGTGACTTCACCTTTTGTACCAGTCTGCCATAAGGGCCCTTGTTAAAGGTCTTACTGAAGTCCATATAGACAACATCCACTGCCCTACCTGCATCAATCATCTTTGTAACCTCGGCTCATAGGCAACAAATAGCGAAGGCCATGGATGATGTCCGGTCAGGCCAACTGATAACATGCAAACGGTGCATACTGTCCGTGCGTTCCAGACCGCATTGGTGCCGCTGTCGAGGTGACGGAAAATTGCGATTTGGCGTGAACTCGGAGCCTGACGCATCTTTTCGTGATTCTGGCGTCAGCCGACGGATAATCCCGCCGATTGTATCCATTGAGTGTTCTGTATCAGTTAAAGGGTCCTTATCGATCGGAGGTTCAAAATACTTAAACATGGAACATAGAACATAGAAGAATACAGCGCAGTACAGGCCCTTCGGCCCACGATGTTGCACCGAAACAAAAGCCATCTAACCTACACTATGCCATTATCATCCATATGCTTAGCCAATAAACTTTTAAATGCCCTCAATGTTGGCGAGTTCACTACTGTAGCAGGTAGGGCATTCCACGGCCTCACTACTCTTTGTGTAATGAACCTACCTCTGATCTCTGTCCTATATCTATTACCCCTCAGTTTAAAGCTATGTCCCCTCGTGCTAGCCATTTCCATCCGCGGGAGAAGGCTCTCACTGTCCACCCTATCCAACCCCCTGATCATTTTGTATGCCTCTATTAAGTCTCCTCTTAACCTTATTCTCTCTCACGAAAACAACCACAAGTACATCAGCCTTTCCTCATAAGATTTTCCCTCCATACCAGGCAACATCCTGGTAAATCTCCTCTGCACCCGCTCCAAAGCTTCCACGTCCTTCCTATAATGCGGTGACCAGAACTGTACGCAATACTCCAAATGCAGCCGTACCAGAGTTTTGTAAAGCTGCAACATGACCTCATGACTCCGGAGCTCAATCCCTCTACCAATATAGCCAACACTCCATAGGCCTTCTTTACAACCCTATCAACCTGGTTGGCAACTTTCAGGGATCTATGTACATGGACACCTAGATCCCTCTGCTCATCCACACTTCCAAGAACTTTACCATTAGCCAAATATTCCGCATTCCTGTTATTCCTTCCAAAGTGAATCACCTCACACTTCTCTACATTAAACTCCATTTGCCACCTCTCAGCCCAGCTCTGCAGCTTATCTATGTCCCTCTGTAATCTGCTACATCCTTCCGCACTGTCGACAACACCACCGACTTTAGTGTTGTCTGCAAATTTACTCACCCACCCTTCTGCGCCCTCCCCTAGGTCATTGATAAAAATGACAAACAGCAACGGCCCCAGAACAGATCCTTGTGGTACGCCACTTGCAACTGAACACCATTCTGAACATTTCCCATCAACCACCACCCTCTGTTTTCTTTCAGCTAGCCAATTTCTGATCCACATCTCTAAATCACCCTCAATCCTCAGCCTCCGTATTTTCTGCAATAGCCTACCGTGGGGAACCTTATCAAACGCTTTTCTGAAATGCATATACACCACATCAACTGCTCTACCCTCGTCTACCTGTTCAGTCACCTTCTCAAAGAACTCGATAAGGTTTGTGAGGCATGACCTACCCTTCACAAAGCCATGCTGACTATCCCTGATCATATTATTCCTATCTAGATGATTATAAATCTTGTCTCTTACAATCCCCTCCAAGACTTTACCCACAACAGACGTGAGGCTCACTCGTCTATAGTTGCCGGGGTTGTCTCTACTCCCCTTTTTGAACAAAGGGACCACATTTGCTATCCTCCAGTCCTCTGGCACTATTCCTGTCGCCAATGATGACATAAAAATCAAAGCCAATGGCCCAGCAATCTCTTCCCTGGCTTCCCAGAGAATCCTAGGATAAATCCCATCAGGCCCCGGGGCCTTATCTGTTTTCCGCCTCTCCAGAATTGCCAACACCTCTTCCCTAAGTACCTCAATGCCATCTATTCTAATAGCCTGGGTCTCAGCAATCTCCTCCACAACATTATCTTTTTCCTGAGTGAATACTGACGAAAAATATTCTTTTAGTATCTCGCCTATCTCTTCAGACTCCACATACAACTTCCCATCCCTGTCCTTGACTGGCCCTACTCTTACCCTCGTCATACTTTTATTCCTGACATACCTATAGAAAGCTTTTGGGTTTTCCTTGATCCTTCCTGCCAAATACTTCTCATGTCCCCTCCTTGCTCGTCTTAGCTCTCTCTTTAGATCCTTCCTCGCTACCTTGTAACTATCCATCGCCCCAACTGAACATTCACACCTCATCTTCACATAGGCCTCCTTCTTCCTCTTAACAAGAGATTCCACTTCTTTGGTAATCCACGGTTCCCTCGCTCGACGCCTCCCTGCCTGACCGGTACATACTTATCAAGAACACGCAGTAGCTGTTCCTTGAAAAAGCTCCACTTATCCAGTGTGCCCAACACTTGCAGCCTACTTCTCCACCTTATTCCCCCCCAAGTCACGTCTAATGGCATCATAATTGCCCTTCCCCCAGCTATAACTCTTGCACTCCGGTGTATACTTATTCCTTTCCATCACTAACGTAAACGTCACCGAATTGTGGTTACTGTCCCCAAAGTGCTCTGCTACTTCCAAATCCAACACCTGGCCTGTTTCATTACCCAAAACCAAATCCAAAGTGGCCTCGCCTCTTGTTGGCCTGTCAACATATTGTGTCAGGAAACCCTCCTGCACACATTGTACAAAAAACGACCCGTCTAATGTACTCGAACCATATATTTTCCAGTCAATACTTGGAAAGTTAAAGTCTCCCATAATAGCTACCCTGCTACTTTCGCTCTTATCCAGAATCATCTTCGCCATCCTTTCCTCTACATCCCTAGAACAATTTGGAGGCCTATAGAAAACTCCCAACAGGGTGACCTCTACTTTCCTGTTTCTAACCTCAGCCAATACTACCTCGGAAGAAGATTACCCATCTAGCATCCTCTCCGCCACCGTAATACTGCTCTTGATTAGGAGCGCCACACCTCCCCCTCTTTTGCCTCCTTCTCTGAGCTTACTAAAACACCTAAACCCCGGAACCTGCAACATCCATTCCTGTCCCTGCTCTATCCATGTCTCCGAAATGGCCACAACATCGAAGTCCCAGACACCAACCCATGCTGCCAATTCCCCTACCTTATTTCGTATACTCCTGGCATTGAAGTAGACACACTTCAAACCACCTACCTGAACACTGGCCCCTCCTGCGACGTCAAATCTGTGCTCCTCACCTCTATACTCTCATTCTCCCGTACCCTAAAGCCACAATCCCGGTTCCCGTTCCCCTGCTGCATTAGTTTAACCCCTCCCCCCAAAGTGCACTAAGAAATCTCCCTCCCCCCCCCCCCCAGGATATTTGTGCCCCTCAGGTTCAGATGTACACCATCCTGTCTGTAGAGGTCCCACCTTCCCCAGAAAGAGCCCCAGTTATCCAGAAATCTGAATCCTTCCCCGCCTGCACCATCCCTGTAGCCACGTGTTTAATTGCTCTCTCTCCCTATTCCTCATCTCATTATCACGTGGCACGGGCAACAACCCAGAGATAATAACTCTGTTTGTTCTCTTTCTGAGTTTCCATCCTAGCTCCCTGAAAGCCTGCCTGATATCCTTGTCCCCTTTCCTACCTATGTCGTCAGTGCCAATGTGGACCACGACTTGGGGCTGCTCCCCCTCCCCCTTAAGGACCCGAAAAACACGATCCGAGACATCACGTACCCTTGCACCTGGGAGGCAACATACCAACCGTGAGTCTCTCTCGCTCCCACAAAATCTCCTATCTGTGACCCTGACTATCGTGTCCCCAATTACTAATGATCTGCTCCTCTCCCCCCTTCCCTTCTGAGCAACAGGGACAGACTCCGTGCCAGAGGCTCGTACCCCATGGCTTACCCCTGGTAAGTCCCCCCCCCCACACAAGTATCCAAAGCAGTATACTTGTTACCCAGGGGAACGACCGCAGGGGATCCCTGCACTGACTGTTTCTTCCCAGTCCCTCTTACACTTATCATTCTATCTCTAATCTTTGGTGTAACTAATTCCCTGAAGCTGCTATCTATGACCCCCCTCTGCCTCCCGAATGATCCGAAGTTCATCCAACTCCAGCTCCAGTTCCCTAAATCGGTCTTGGAGGAGCTGGAGATGGCTGCACATTCTGCAGGTAAAATCAGCAGGGACACTAACAGGGTCATTAAGGAGGAACATTGCACTCCCTTCCCTGCCATCCCTCTAACTTTCAACCAAGATCTGTCTAATAAATAATTTTTTTTAAAAAGAAAAAATAATAATATAATATGGCACTTACCTCACACCAATGGGTTTTATTATTAGGTTAGAGGAGGAGGACGGGTGGGAGACACTACACGTGTAGTGTCCAGGGTTTCCTCTCCACCAGAATTTATTGGTGGGGGTGGGGGGACTTTCCCAGAAGTCCTCGGGTCGAACTTCCGGTTCCCGTCTTAAAAAAATAAAAAAATAAAAATAAAAAATATAACAGCAAAGAAGAACAGAAACGGGACCAGGTAACTGTTTCAAACTTAAATACTCACCCACTGGCAGCCCCCGCACGCTGCTCTCGCCGAAACTCCAAGTGCTGCTCCTGCAAGGTAAGTGAATTTAAACTTAAATACTCACCCACCGGCAGCCAAACGTTGTATATTAATTGGAGGTACCGTTTGGATTGGAATGACGACTCACTTGCAGCCCTGAATTTGGTTGAGATATCTTTTATGTTTCAAGTTAGCACTCCGGATTTGACCAAAAACTTAAGTGGACTAGCCATGTAAATTATGTAGCTACAAGAGATGGTCAGAGGCTGGGAATCCTGCGGAGAGTAACTCAACTGCTGCCCCACCCCCAACCCACATACACAACCCGGCCGCAAGCATGTCCATAAGGCACAGTTAAGCAGTGTGATGACATAGCCCTGACTGGCCTAAATTGGAACAGCTCCAACAACACTCAAGAATCTCGACACCATCCACGACAAAGCAGGTTGTCTGATTGTCACTCCTTCCACAAACAAGCAGCACCACCACCACCGACACACAGGGGCGGCGTCTGTACCATCTACAAGATGCACTGCAGAAACGCACCAAAACCCCTTCAACAGCACCGCCCAAACCCACGACCAGTAGAATCTAGAAGGACAGGGTGTTTCATTGGTTTAATGGGTGTTTCTCTGGTTGGCAATCAGTAGCTAGTGGTGTCCCTCAGGGATCAGTGTTGGGCCCACAACTGTTCACAATTTTCATAGATGATTTGGAGTTGGGGACCAAGGGCAATGTGTCCAAGTTTGCAGACGACACTAAGATAAGTGGTAAAGCAAAAAGTGCAGAGGATACTGGAAGTCTGCAGAGGGATTTGGATAGGCTAAGTGAATGGGCTAGGGTCTGGCAGATGGAATACAATGTTGACAAATGTGAGGTGATCCATTTTGGTAGGAATAACAGCAAAAGGGATTATTATTTAAATGATAAAATATTAAAACTTGCTGCTGTGCAGAGAGACCTGGGTGTGCTAGTGCATGAGTCGCAAAAAGTTGGTTTTCAGGAGCAACAGGTGATAAAGAAGGTAAATGGAATTTTGTCATTCATTGCTAGAGGGATGGAGTTTAAGACTAGGGAGGTTCTGCTGCAATTGTATAAGGTCTTAGTGAGGCCACACCTGGAGTATTGTGTTCAGTTTTGGTCTCCTTACTTGAGAAAGGACGTACTGGCACTGGAGGGTGTGCAGAGGAGATTCATTAGGCTAATCCCAGAGCTGAAGGGGTTGGATTACGAGGAGAGGTTGAGTAGACTGGGACTGTACTCGTTGGAATTTAGAAGGATGAGGGGGGATCTTATGGAAACGTATAAGATTATGAAGGGAATAGATAGGATAGATGCGGGCAGGTTGTTTCCACTGGCGGATGAAAGCAGAACTAGGGGGCATAACCTCAAAATAAGGGGAAGTAGATTTAGGACTGAGTTTAGGAGGAACTTCTTCACCCAAAGGGTTGTGAATCTATGGAATTCCTTACCCAGTGAAGCAGTAGAGGCTCCTTCATTAAATGTTTTTAAGATAAAGATAGATAGTTTTTTGACGAATAAAGGGATTAAGGGTTATTGTGTTCGGGCCGGAAAGTGGAGCTGAGTCCATAAAAGATCAGCCATAATCTCATTGAATGGTGGAGCAGGCTCGAGAGGCCAGATGGCCTACTCCTGCTCCTAGTTCTTATGTTCTTATGTTCTTATGACAGTAGATAACTGGAATCGCCACCATCTGGAGGTTTCGCCGACCATCCTGCCTTCTAAATATATTGTCGTTTCTTCTCTGTGTCTGTGGTAAATTTGAACCTCGCTTTCTAAAAGCATAGCGGATGTTCTGACACCACAGGGACTGAAGTGGTTCAAGCAGGCAGCTCACCACCAGCATCTCAAGGGAAATTAGGGATGGGAAACATATGCCAGACTCGCCAGCGAAGCCGACATTCAGGAAAAATGAAAAGGAGAAAAAAAGACGACGAGGGATTTTCGGGGTTAATAATTGTGATCAGAAATGTCCACTGCTTTCATCTATCGTAGATCATAGAATTTACAGTGCAGAAGGAGGCCATTCGGCCCCTCGTTACTGCCCAGGCCCTTGGAAAGAGCACCCTACCCAAGCCCACACATTCACCCCATCCCTGCAACAATTAACCCCACCTATCCTTTTCTTTGCACACGAAGGGTAATTTGACATGGCCAATCCAGACATCCTGCAGATCATTGGACTTTCCAAGTCAATTGGCGAAGACCACATTTATTTCGCAACTCGATGTCGGAATCCGTTGTTCAGTTGTTTGAAAAGAAAAGATCTTGAAAGATGTCGCAAGTTCAATATCCCCATGGAGATCACACAAGATATATATTGAATGATTGAAAGTGTATCACCAAAGTGACGAACCGCCACACGAAGGGGCAGAGAGCTGAGCACCGAAAATGCTTGTCGCATTTAGCAGTGTAGATAAAATCTTCTACACATTCCTGGCTGCCATTGGTATTCCAGGTACGTGATTATAGCAATTATGTTCCTGGCAATAGTCATTGTGATCAGACTTATTTTACTCTGCTAATTATAATTTCACCAGCAGGATATTTGTCACCACTCCACAGGCACCAGAATAGTGATGTCCATTGATACATGCAAATGTTTTGATTTATTGCTGTGGTAATGTTTTATTACCTCACTCATGGAGATCATTGTTTGTAACTCGCAGCTTCTCGAAGTTAATATGTCCTTGCATTCCGTGGAATATCACGCTCTGTTGTATGACAGCACAGTGAAGGACAACTCTTTCAGTAAGGTATGAGTGGGAGACATACTTAAATTAAATCAAGTGGGAATCGCTAAACGCCGTGCGTGAGATGACTCGAGTGAGAATATGCTCCTGGAAAAATTACCCAACGTGAATTATATTGAACGTGTGTGAGTGACCAGAGTAAACTATCTGACTAACCATTACTGGGAATATGTTTCAGTGTAAAATTCATGGACGGCGCTTACCAATCAGCTTATTGCATGTTATTCCTGTGGCCACATATCTGTGCCTGTATAATCTGAATCACGAATTTAATTGAAATGAGATCCGTTGTTTGAATGTGCCCTTGTGTGGCATACGTCCAATAGATTGGCAATAGAATATATGTCGCTGTTGGTTGAAGGCGTTTTGGAATGGGTCTGTACAATGGTCTATTTCGATTCGGTGGCACAGTGGTTGGCAATGTTGCCCCACAGTGCTAGGGACTCGAGTTCAATCCTCGCCTTGGGTTACTGTTTAGAGTTAGCACACCCTCGCTTGGTCAGCGTGGGTTTCCTCCGGGTGCTTCAGCTTGCTCCCACAGTCCAAAGATGTGCAGTTTAGGTGGAGTACATTGGCTAAATTGCCCCTTGGTGTCAGAAACTGTGCAGGTTCGGTGCGGGTACGGGGATAGGGTGGAGGAGTTGGTCTAGATCGCATACTTCTTGGAAGGGACCGTGCCACTCGATGACATTATCGCCTCGTTCTGCACTGATCTTTCATTATTTTCTGTTTTCCGAGCCATAATAAAGGATATTCTAGTTATCGGCAGTTAAACAGTTCGGCGGCACTGTTACCATAACCACATTCATTTGATAATAACGTATTCTAACTCTGACTATTGTTTCTGTAAACATTCCATTTGTTTTCATTTCAAATACCCTCCTCCCCAGGCAAAGGTTCCTGAGAACCTGTGGGCCTTGAGTACTCAATTCCAATTTCTGACTATTACTCGGGATCACCATTCAAATGGGAGCATTTCACCGTTCAATTCGGCAATGATTATTACTTTTATCATCAATTCTGATCAATGTTTCAAAGAGTTTAAATATATCACCTGTACAAGATCTGTGACGTGTGTCCCAGTGAGAAGGGGGACCTGAAACTGAAGATACGCCACATTTTTTCCGAACACAGGGATTAGTCGGAGGGATGTGTTGAGCTTTGGATGATGAAAACCTTATTTCAGAACTCTCAGTTCTATCAGCATTCTGATCATAATCATTTTCACCCTATACAGAGCATCATTTCATGTAAGAGGGGGAACGCACAGAAAGAGCTAATTTAGTGTAGTCAAAACCAAACTGTGAGCTGTTTAGTGCCAGTTCCATTTTTTTAAAAATCCATTCACCTTTGATATATATACTCTTCTTCAGGATTGATGCTGCTGCAAATATTTTGTGAAACGAGGAATGTTTTGGAAAGGTATTGCTTCAACGAAAATACATCAGCTGGCGTTTAGCTACGTTGAAATGAATTAATTGTCATTGGAATGTCACTTGTGCACGTTCTGTGATTATTATTAATATACTCACGTGTTCTGTTCCTGTTTCCTGTGTGATTAATATGTTCTCAAGTTGGATTTGCCATTAAAATTGGACTTTGTGATTCTGCTTCCCAACTCCACATTGTTGATGAAGGGCAGAAATGCCGGCGCTCATTCTTGTGGAATGTCACTTCCCACGCCCCAATAAACTGAAGAAATGGCTTCAACGTCTACACCTTGTGTTATAGAAACATAGAGAGTATGAGCAGGACGATACCCGTATCGTCTTCCATCATTGACTTTGTCGATATGTATGTTTCTGGAACCCACCTCTTCATTCACCTGAGGAAGGTGCAGTGCTCCGAAAGCTAGTGATTCGAAACTTACCTGTTGGACTTTAACCTGGTGTTGTAGGACGTCTTACTGTGCTCACCCCAGTCCAACGCCGGTATTATGATCTTATGATCACGGCTGATCATGCAACTCAATAGCCTGATGTTGCCTTTCATCCTCTTCGCCCCAAGTGCTAAATCTAACTGCTCCTTGAAAACATAGTGTTTGGTTTCAACTAATTTCTGGGGCTGCGAGTTGATCAGGTCGACCACTCTCTGGGTGATTTTCTGTTGCATTCCATTCTGCAACTTTTCCCCATAACTTCTACTTGCTCCAAACTTAGTGCCGAGTTTGCTAAGCGGCACCTTATGCAAGGCTTTTGTGTAGTAAAATGATTGTGTACCTGTCCTACAAAACTGTTCTACAATTCATCATAATTATTAAAATACTTCAAAACATATATTCAAGTATGATTTTCTTTCCTCTATTCGTAACTCTATCCTGTGCGTCTACGCTGCACCAATATTTTATTTTGATTTTATAATACTTCCGACCTCTGGGGTGTGTTCCTGCTGTAAAGTGTTTTTGGGAAGGAGGTCAGATGTCAGAGAGGTCGCGTCATTCTCTGTGACATCGCATTCGTGATCAAATCCTTTGCGTACCCCCATGGCAATGGCAGGTATGGCATTACGGGTTCGAGCACATGGACTGAAATTCTGTCAATAGATTCGATACAACCGGGACCGATGTAAAGAGCGGGAGACCTCCCTCTTTGTTGATTTCATTGTGCAGCCACAGAGTAACTGGGAATACTTAAATCATAAATAGCTGCATTTCCTCCATGCGCACAGCTTGGCTAAAGCTGCTGGTAGCAGGCGGCGCGAACACAAGAACGTTTTTTCATTTTCATGGAGCTTGAGTTTGAAAAAAGTGCAAGGAGCTGGGACTGACGTCCGGGAGGGTGAACAAGTGGGTTGCAGAATTTAGCAGAACCATCAGAAGCATCGAGACAGAGCACGTTCCGATCTTGAGAAGCATCACATCGTGAAGAAGAAGAAAATGACGTGTTTTATGACAGCCGGATTCGCTTGCCCATCCTGTCTCTATATGGGTGTGTGGTCTCATGGAAATTAGGGGTTACCAGTAATAAACGTGTGGAACGGCTTAACTCAGAGAGCTTCAGTCTGAGGACAGGTATACAATGCCAAGACATCTCGTCAGAGTAATTGTCGGTATTTTTGCGAGTTGAAGTCTGCAACTACTGGTGTTCCACAGGGGTCAGTACTTCGACCTCTGCTCTTTGCAATATATATAAATAGATTGGAAGAAAACTTAGCGGGTATGATTAGCAAGCGTGCGGATGATACATAGGTTGCAGGCGTTTCGGATAGTGATGAAGCTTGTCAGAGAATACAACAGGAGAGGGATAGACTGCAACATTGGGAGGAGAAATGGTAGATGGAATTTATCCCGGACGAATGCGAAGTGATGCATTTTGGTAGATCCAATTCAGGTGGGAGCTATTAAATAATTAGCAGAACCATCAGAAGCATAGAGACACAGGTAGATCTGAGCGCGCAGTACCACACAGCCTTAAAATTGACAACACAGGTGGAAATGGTAGTAAAGAAAGCATATGGCATGCTTGCCTTCATAGGACGGGGTATCAACTATAAAAGGTCGAAAATTATGTTGCAGTTATATAGAACGTTGGTAAGGCCATTTCTGGCATGCTGTGTCGAATTCTGGTCACCGCACTACCAGAACGACTTGGAAATTATTAACGGTATAGATAGGGTGAACAATTGGAGGCTTTTTCTCAGGGCGGAATTAAAATTTATAAGGGCGCACAAGTTCAAGGTGAGGGGGGAAAGGTTCAGTGGAGATGTACGGGGGAATTCTTTTACACAGAGTATGGTGGTGGCCTGGAATGCACTGCCAATTGAGGTGGTTGTGGCAGATACGTTAGCGACCTATAAGAATTATCTGGATAGGCACATGAAGAGACGGGGTACAGAAATATACAGGCGGTTGGTCTAGATAAGGCACGTGATTGGAGCTTGCTTGGAGGAGCGAAGAACCTGTTCCTGTGCTGTCTTATTCTTTGTTGTTGTTTCTTCTCAATCCTTAGCCCACTAAACTTGGAGCTCGTCTGGATTGGGGGTAGGTTAGTGTCCTGGTATTTGTTTTAAATTATTGCCTCTCATCGCCGCTGTCCTACCTTGTTTCATGTTAAGATCCAGTCTTTCGTTCCAGTGTCACTCACAGAGAATGTTTTATCAGCATTTTCCCTTCTTTCTCTTACAGTTGACTTGCTGGCCATCTTAATCCTGTCCCGGGGAAAGTGCGGTCTCTCCAGCTGTACAACTCGTTACCTGCTGGCCATGGCACTGTCAGATCTATTCGTCATTATCACTGAGGTTATACTTATGCAGATCAATCATTACTATTTTCCAATCTGTTTCCTAGACATCACCCCTATATGCAGCATTAATGCTGTCCTGCGAGGGGCAGCCATAGACTGTTCGGTGTGGTTCACTATCACTTTCTCCTTTGATCGATTTGTGGCTATTTGTTGCCAGAAGCTTAACGCCAAATATTGCACAGCTAAAACAGCGGCAGTGGTTCTAGCAACATTCTGCATTTTGCTGTGTTTCGCCAACATCCCCATCTACTTCACCTATGAACCCGAAAGCATTACTGACAATGTGCCGTGGTTCTGTCATACAAAGCCAGACTTCTATTCTGAGACCGGATGGGTGAGATACAATTGGTTTGATAGATTTCTAACCCCTTTGCTCCCATTTGCTTTAATTGTGTTGATCAACGCCCTGACGGTCAGACACATTTTAGTGGCCAGTCGGGTCCGAAAGGGACTGAAGGGTCAGAGGAAGGGAGACAAGCACCGTGACCCAGAGATGGAGAGCAGAAGGAAGTCTGTGATTTTACTCTTCTCCATATCCGGCAGCTTCATAATTCTGTGGCTGGTAAATGTTATAGAATTCTTATATTACAACCTTGCAGGAATAGATCCCAATGATTACACCGAGGCTGAATATATATTCCAGCAAGTTGGAATTATGCTGCGGAACTTAAGTTGCTGCACGAACACGTTTATTTATGCGGCGACTCAGTCCAAGTTCAGAGGAAAAATCAAGGCCGCTTTGAGCTTCCTCGTTCCGTAAGTTATTCAACTTGTGAATAAACCAAACATGCGAGAGCAGTGTTTCCAGTCCCATAATGGAAAATGGATGCCAGACTACCAAATAGCAAACAACAAGAGCAGGGCACTATTGAGGGAAAAAGCCGATGCATCCCCCATAAATGGGAAGGAGAGAAAGAACGAGGACAGGTGTTCAAACAGCTGCCACACTATTTCCCCAGCTGTTTGATCCTCATTTTCTGAGATCTATGGACGAACTTCTTCTGAAAAGAACGTGCTCGCCGTGATGACAATATTTTAATGTGGATTCCTTCTTATTACAGATTGTTTTTATTGTTTTCTGTGTTCGTTTTGGAGTCACCATATCCTGGAATTTCAACCTATCTTTACCTTCAAAGTCCTTGAGCGTGTTGCGGCCTCCGAAACATGTCTCACTTATCGGTTCAAAATAAAGGCGAACTGCCTCGAATTAGCTTTCCACCTCTGCCTCCCATGGGCGCTCCCCTCCCTCTAGTCCGTGCAGATTGTCCCTCATCCCCCTACCTCGTACAGAATAAACACCAATCCCTTTCCGTCCCCTGATACCAGTCCCAATCTTGGCCAGTTCCATGCACCCTCTGCTTGAAAAGGCGATACTCCCCTACAATAACTGAACATGGAATTTATACAGTGCAGAAGGGGAATCTTCGACCTATCATGCCTGCAGTCTACCCAGGCCCATAGCCAAACCCTATCTCCGTATCCCCATGCGTTGGCCATGGTAAATCCACGTAACATCCACATATTTAGACTCAAAGTGTAAATTTTCCTTGACAAATCCACCTAACCTACATATCGTTCGAATGTTAGAGGAAGCCGTGTCACCCAACAGGGAACCCACCCAGTCACGGGGAGAACTTGCAAGCTCCACAGTCACCCAAGGCTGGAATGGAATCCAGCTCCCTAACGCTGTGAGGCAGCAGTACTAACCACTGAGTCAGCGTGTCGCAATCCCATCGCATTGGTCTCTCCCCTTGTCCTTTACCTCTGACACACACAAAGGATTGTGCCAGGAGCCACCTTCATCAACTGGCATCACGCCAATACCACTTATCCGTCGACCTGTCTTTCCTTCGAATATGGTCCTGCCAAGTAAACGAGTTCCGCTTTCCATCAGCCCATTGGGGTGACAGTCTTGAACCCAACCAGATTCCTCGCCACAGAAACAAACCAACACTTTGGATGCAAAACATATTCACAGTTTTAATACTTTCCCCCAGGGCTGTGGTTGAGGGTGGTGATGGTGGGAAGAGGTGGTTGGGGAAGATAATCTGTAATGTCCGAGAGACCTCCAGGCGAATGAAGCTACTGACTGTTGTCAGCTACCATTCATATTCGTTGCAGACGTAGTTTCTTAATTAAATGCATTATCTGCCTTGTTGTCTCCCAGAAACATACCTGATTTAACATGGACACACTCGGCAAACTCAACGCTGTACTACAATTCCCAGGGGGTAGGGGTCGTGTGTGTGTGTATGTGTGTGTCGGTCTATCATCCACTCTTCTTGGAGTTGGTCACAGTTTGCACTTGTGTGAACACACGTCAACATCAGTTGCCACTTCTCAGCCCAAGTCTGAATGTTATCCAGGTCTTACTGCATGTTGAGATGCCCACTGAATCCCAACATTGCAGACTGAGGCCCTTCGGCGAATCAAGTCTGCAACGATCTTTTGAAAGAGCACCCTACCTATTCCAATCCGCAGCTCCATCATCGTAATCCCACCTAACCTGCACATACCTGTACACCAAATGGAAATTTGCCACAGACAATCCACCTAACCTACACAGAAAACGTGCAAACTCCACATGGAAAGTCATCCAAGGCGGGAACTAAAATCTGTTCGCTTTTCCTGTGAGCCAACGGTGCTAACCCCGTGCCACAGTGCTGCCATGGACGCTGCAAATTGCAGGGATCGTTAACCAACACAATTAACTTGAAATAGTCTCTGCATTGTGCCATGCATTTTACTTTAGTCTGGCGATCGGATATTGTTAGTTTGAGTCGTGTGCGACAAGAGGATTTTCACAGTAACTTCATTACAGTGTTAAGGTATGCCTACTTGTGACAATAATAAAGATTATTATACGAGACCTGGGGAGGACTTCAAGGGAAGTAATACAGAGCACGGCCATGGGTAGCACAAGGAGGGGGATAGCAGGAATATCCAGAGTCTGGTTTTGTATTTTCACTAATTTTCACTTAATTGCAAAGAACTTTCCTGATTTTAGATAACAACTATTAGTGCGATAATGCCACATTATAAATTTGCACGAGATTAATATAACACTCAGTTCAGAAGTGTCGATGATGTTTGCTGCACATGAAGATGGTTTGGACATTACATCTTTGAAACCATGTTTTTCATTGAATTTGCTTGTGGCTGATTTTCAGTTCGAATCCATTTCCTCACTCCTCTGCCAAATCCCGATAAGCCCTTTCCAAAAAAAGATATTGATGTCTGTGTTAGGTCATTATCTTCTGCGGCTGGGCAGAAGCTACCGTATTTCGATGTGTTCCCACGTGGCCTGTTCTACTTTTGAAGACATGCCCTTCTTCTTCTGCATCCCACTGAAAGGTGAGTTTTCCAATCCCCAAACGTTGCATGATCAGAACAATTAAAGTAATTCTGATAAATCATGCTTCAACCGTCTATAATCAGGGGAACAAAAGCTAAGATTCCTCCATTAGACTTTAGATATTTATGTGTAATCTGATTAATGTCGTTTCCAAAGGCCAAATGTCTTCTCAATTCTGATGATTCAAAATCTGAATGCTCTATTCCCAAAGTAGGCCTAATCCAAATTCGGAAAACCCAAATCAAAATTGGCCCACGATTGTATGTCAACACTGGGCATGATAATCTTTAGTCCTGTGCGATCTTATTTTGAGAAATGCCACGGAATTTCTCACCGAATAAACGATATCAAAAATAGGCTCAGAATGAACAATGGGATACAACTGTAGAATATTGCAAAACCATATAATATTAATCCTCCATTTGCGTGAAATAACATTACTTCGAATGAGGACAACTGGTGCAGCTTTTGCAGATGTTGAAAATATATTATGACGTTCAGTAACATGCGACAATGCTGATGCACCACGATGGGATAGAGTTGTGATTGTCACAGAACATTATGATATTCAACCAGAACCAGGATCAATATAAACGACAAAAGGTCTAAATAAATCACTGCCTCCCCAATCTCCACAATAGCATTTGGCATCGAAACGTGTGTTGAGGTGATGAGTTTGATGAACGATCTGATGGATGTTCGACTTTCAGAATTCTTTTCCTACAAATACATTTAGATTACATTGTGTGCGCATAATGCCGCCTATAAAACTGCAACACAGCATAAAAACATGAACGAACTAAACGATCGCACATAGTTAGTTGAACAATAATTAAAATGCTCATCACCGGCTTGGTGTCGGACATGGGAATGGAACACAAACTGCTAACATCGAAATTGATTATTAATGCAAAACGAACCTTTCAGTTGGATTTTAATGTGTATTCACACTGAGTTCGTTGAAAGAATATAGAATAATTTCATGGCTTGCA
Source organism: Scyliorhinus torazame (assembly GCF_047496885.1). Classification (NCBI taxonomy): domain Eukaryota; kingdom Metazoa; phylum Chordata; class Chondrichthyes; order Carcharhiniformes; family Scyliorhinidae; genus Scyliorhinus; species Scyliorhinus torazame. The sequence continues at coordinate 48,775,373 of NC_092726.1, forward strand.
TCATTTTGTTTTCAAAATTGTTCTGGAGAATTGCAAATTTAACAGCTGATATATTAGTGTTTGACATTGAACATTTCTCCGAAGACTCATGTACAACATTCATTAGCTCCCAGTCGGTCAAAACCTTTGCAGTATACTTGAGAAATTCTTTATCTGAAATGAAGTTGCCAAGCCCACGAAGACCACATGGCACTTGGCACATGTTATTAATTCGTTGTGGCGGTGAGACACTTTGGATCGAAATGAAAATGGCTTATTGTCACAAGTAGGTTTCAAATGAAGTTACTGCGAAAAGCCCCTAGTCGCCACATTCCGGCGCCTGTTCGGGGAGGCTGGTACGGGAATTGAACCGTGCTGCTGGCCTGCCTTGGTCTGCTTTCAAAGCCAACGATTTAGCCCAGTGTGCTAAACCAGCCCCGACGATTGAATTAACAGGATGAGGATTCCATAACGAAGCTCGTTCGGCATCATATTCAATACATAACATTGAAGCAAGATGGGAAGAAACCTCTTCGAAAAGAAGATTGTTCCATACCGGTGTTCACTTCGCGTGTTAATGATTGAGGATCAAAGTGAGTCAATATTCAAAGTATATTGCATATGCAGATAGAAGGAGAAGTAATAATGTGTTGTTGAGGAAGGAGGAATAAAAATGATTGGAAATTATTTCCATCCGTAAAATTTATTAAAATATTTTGATTCAAATGATTACATATTTTCAACAACCCCCCCCTTACAGACAAAAGAAAAACAAAGATCACATAAATAAACATCTTACGACTACATCACGAATTCCCCCAATATACAAATCCCCCATTAAGTAATAATAAACACAGTAGTAAACTCAAAGTACAACCCCTCCTACCCCCTCCTACTTCCCCCTCCTACCCCCTCCCCTCCCCCTCCTACCCCCTCCTACACCCCTCGTACCCCACCCTACCCCCCTCCCCCTCACCCTCCCCCCCCCGGTTTGCTGCTGCTGACCACCTCCTAACACTCCGCTAGCAAGTCTAGGAACCGTTGTCACAGCCTGAAGAACCCTTGCACAGACCCTGTCAAGGCAAATCTTACCCTCTCCAATTTAATGAACCCTGCTATGTCGCTGATCCAGGCTTACACGCTCGGGGGCCTCGCATCTTTCCCCTGTAGCAGAATCCTCCGCCGAGCTACCAGGGATGCAAAGGCCAGAATGCCGGCCTCTTTCGCCTCCTGCACTCCCGGCTCGTCCGATACCCCAAATAGTTCTAATCCCCAGCTCGGCTTAAACTGGGTGTTCACCACCTTAGACATCGTCCTCGCAATACCCCTCCAGAACCCATCCAGCGCCGGGCACGCCCAGAACATGTGGGTGTGATATGCTGTGCTCCCCGAGCACCTCCCACACCTGTCCTCCACCCCAAAGAACCTGCTCAGCCTCGCCCCTGTGATATGCGCTCTGTGAAGAACCATAAATAGTATCAGTCTAAGGCTGGCATAAGAGGAGGAAGAATTAACCCTACCCAGGGCGTCCGCCCACGTACCCTCTGTGGTGGTATGTATTAGGGGTCATGTGGGACTGTGAAGCCGGGATGCTATTGGCTGACTGATCCCGGGTCCTGGTTGGCTGTTGACTCCTGGCTCCGCCCTGAAGGCGGATTATAAGATCCCGAGCTTCTCCCCGCCGCTTCATTCTGTTGCTGAACTGCTGGGGAGAAGTCTCGCTTAATAAAGCCTCATCGACTTCATCACTACTCGTCTCTCTCGTAAGTCATTGTGCGCTACAATTTATTAAGCGAGCTTAAAGGACTATGTAGCTCCGGATCGCCCCGGAATGCCTGCGGATCAGCCCCCATGCAGCGAACTCGGCAGCAGTTTTTAAACACTGGCAAGCTTGTTTTGAAGGCTACCTCCGAACGGCCCCCGGACGGATCACAGAAGACCAGAAAATGCAGGTCCTGCATTCGAGGGTAAGCCCGGAAATTTACCCTCTCATAGAAGACGCAGAGGATTTCCCGACGGCGCTCGCAGCACTGAAGAGCATCTACGTTCGCCACGTGAACCAGGTCTACGCACGCTACCAACTCGCAACGAGACAGCAACGTCCCGGAGAATCGTTAGAAGAATTCTACGCTGCGCTGCTAATTTTGGGACGAGGCTGCAGCTGCCCGCCGGTGAACGCGATCGAACACATGGACATGCTAATTCGCGATGCGTTTGTGGCAGGTAGGAACTCTCCCCAGCTCCGCCAAAGACTTTTAGAAAGAGAGTCGCAAAACGCCCGCACCTACGGCCCCGACTGCGCGGCAGCCCCTTGGGCTCCATGGACCCCCGTCGCGACAACCCCCTCCCCTCCTTCACAGGCTTGCGCGGTTAAATCGCCAGACTATCCCAGGGAGGCCCGCTGCTAGTTCTGTGGGCAAGTGAAACACCCCCGGCAGCGCTGCCCGGATCGCGCAGCTATATGCAAAAGCTGCGGCAAGAAGGGCCATTACGTGGCTGTGTGCCGGTCCCGGGGGGGGGGGGTCGCCGCAATCCCCGGAGAAGAATGAGCCCAGCCCATCCAAAACGCTCCCCAACACCCCCACCCCCCAGCGCCCCATGTGTGACCCGCGAGCGCCGCCATTTTGGGTCCCGGGCACCACGAGGGGAGGATGGGTGCCGCCATCTTGTGACCCCCCAGCCACGTGCGATTCATGGGGGCGGCCATTTTGTCCACCCCCGACCACGTGCTATCCATGGGGCGGCCATTTTGTCCAACCCCGGCCGCGTGCGATTCATGGACGCCGCCATCTTGGATGACAACAAATGTCCCCAGCATCGACGGCTCCACGGGGTCCGAAGAAGACGCCGAGACACTACGACCACGACTGGCTTCGGTGACGCTGGATCATTCACGGCCCCGGACGCTCCAGACGACGACAACAACGGTGCTGATCAACGGACACGAGACATCATGCCTGATCGACTCCGGGAGCACCGAAAGTTTCATTCACCCAGACACGGTAAGACGCTGTTTTCTGACCATCCATCCAAGTACGCAAAAGACTTCCCTAGCTGCAGGATCCCACTCCGTAGAGATCAAAGGGTTCTGCGTCGCGAACCTAACGGTGCAAGGGAGGGAGTTTGAAAACTACAGGCTCTACGTCCTTCCCCAACTCTGCGCGCCCACATTACTGGGATTAGATTTCCAGTGTAACCTGCAGAGCCTAACATTTCAATTCGGCGGCGCAATACCCCCACTCACTATCTGCGGACTAGCAACACTCAAGGTTGAACCGCTGTCCTTGTTTGCAAACCTCACCCCGGACTGCAAACTCGTTGCCACTAGGAGCAGACGGTACAGCGCCCAGGATCGGATATTTATTCGGTCTGAAGTCCAGCGGTTGCTGAAGGAAGGCATAATCCAGGTCAGTAATAGTCCCTGGAGAGCACAGGTGGTAGTAGTAAAGACCGGGGAGAAGCAAAGGATGGTCATAGACTATAGCCAGACCATCAACAGGTACACACAGCTAGATGCGTACCCTCTCCCCCGCATAACCGACATGGTAAATTGGATTGCCCAGTATAAGGTTTTCTCCACCGTGGACCTCATGTCCGCCTACCACCAGCTCCCCATCCGCCCAGGTGACCGCAAGTACACAGCCTTCGAGGCAGACGGGCATGTATACCACTTCCTAAGGGTCCCATTTGGTGTCACGAACGGGGTCTCGGTCTTCCAACGGGAGATGGACTGAATGGTTGACCAGCACGGGTTGCAGGCCACGTTCCCGTATCTCGACAACGTAACCATCTGCGGCCACGATCAGCAGGACCATGACGCCAACCTCCAAAAATTCCTCCAGACCGCTAACGCCTTGAACCTCACATACAACGAGGAAAAGTGCGTTTTTAGCACAAAACGGTTGGCCATCCTGGGATACGTAGTGCGCAATGGGATAATAGGCCCCGACCCCGAACGCATGCGCCCCCTCATGGAATTTCCCCTCCCTCACTGCTCCAAAGCCCTGAAACGTTGCCTGGGGTACTTTTCATATTACGCCCAGTGGGTCCCCCAGTATGCAGACAAGGCCCGCCCGCTAATACAGACCACTACCTTCCCCGTGTCGACAGAGGCTCGCCAGGCCTTCAGCCACATCAAAGCGGATATCGTAAAGGCCACGATGCGCGCCATCGATGAGTCCCTCCCCTTCCAGGTCGAGAGCGACGCCTCCGACGTAGCTCTGGCGGCCACCCTTAACCAAGCGGGCAGACCCGTGGCCTTTTTCTCCCGAACCCTCCACGCCTCCGAAATCCGCCACTCCTCAGTGGAAAAGGAAGCCCAAGCCATAGTGGAAGCTGTGCGACATTGGAGGCATTACTTGGCCGGCAGGAGATTCACTCTCCTCACCGACCAACGGTCGGTAGCCTTCATGTTCGATAATGCACAGCGGGGCAAAATTAAAAATGACAAGATCTTAAGGTGGAGGATTGAGCTCTCCACCTTCAACTACGAGATCTTGTACCGTCCCGGAAAGCTGAACGAGCCGTCCAATGCCCTATCCCGCGGCACATGTGATCAAAGGCACAAATAGACCGTCTCAAAGCCCTCCAAGAGGACCTCTGCCACCAGGGGGTCACTCGGTTCTACCATTTTATAAAGTCCCGCAACCTCCCCTACTCTGTGGAGGAGGCCCGTACAGTCACCAGGAACTGCCACATCTGCGCGGAGTGCAAACCGCACTTTTTCAGGCCGGATAGAGCGCACCTGATCAAGGCTTCCCGCACGTTCCCTTTGAATGCCAAAGTCTGGATTTCAAAGGGCCCCTCCCCTCCATCGACCGCAACACATACTTCCTGAACGTGGTGGACGAGTACTCCCATTTCCCCTTCGCCATCGCCTGCCCCGACATGACAGCGGCCACAGTCATTAAAGCCCTTGGCACCATATTCACACTGTTCGGTTGCCCCGCATATATCCATAGCGACAGGGGGTCCTCCTTCATGAGTGACGAGCTGCGCCAGTTCCTGCTCAGCAAGGGCATAGCCTCGAGCAGGACGACCAGCTACAACCCCCGGGGGAGCGGGCAAGTAGAGAGGGAGAACGGCACGGTCTGGAAGACCGTCCTACTGGCCCTACGGTCCAGGGATCTCCCAGTTTCCCGGTGGCAGGAGGTCCTCCCGGACGCTCTCCACTCCATCCGGTCGCTGCTGTGTACCACCACTAACCAAACGCCTCACGATCGCCTCCTTGTCTTCCCCAGGAAGTCCTCCTCCGGAACGTCGCTGCCGACCTGGCTGGCGGCCCCAGGACCCATCTTGCTGTGGAAACATGTGCGGGCGCACAAGTTGGACCCGTTGGTCGAGAGGGTTCACCTTCTCCACGCGAACCCGCAGTACGCCTATGTGGCGTACCCCGACGGCTGACAGGACACGGTCTCCCTGCGGGACCTGGCGCCCGCCGGCAACACACACACGTCCCCGACACCGATCGTCCCCTCCCTGCCACCGGCGCACCCCGCGACCGCCCCCTTCCCGGGAGGATCGGTCCTCCTCCCGTGCCCGCCCAGGAGTAAAACAGGAACAAACACCGAAACGCTCCCGGAGACGACAACGCCGGGACAAGCACCTGCACCACCACTGGGGCTGAGGCGATCGACGAGGAAGACCAGACCGCCCGCTCGACTCGCGGCATCGGCGTGAAACCAAGAATTTTGTTGGACTGTAACAAAAAAAAAATCTCTTACTAATATTGTAAGTAGTTCCACAAACCTTGTACATCGCCCAGTGTAGTGCTAAAACTGTAAAAACATGCCCGAAATTTTCCTCACAGGACCAGTCTTGTAAACCTCTACCATCATACGAACCACCACCCCGCCGGGTTCATTTTTAGCAAGGGGTGAATGTGGTGGTATGTATTAGGGGTCATGTGGGGCTGTGAAGCCGTGATGCAATTGGCTGACAGATCCCGGGTCCTGGTTGGCTGTTGACTCCTGGCTCCGCCCTGAAGGCGGAGTATAAGAACCCAAGCTTCTCCCCGCCGCTTCATTCTGTTGCTGAACTGCTGGGGACAAGTCTCGCTTAATAAAGCCTCATCGACTTCATCACCTCTCGTCTCTCTCGTAAGTCATTGTGCGCTACACCTCATCTATCTCCTCCCCAAGCTCCTCCTCCCATTTACCCTTTAGCTCCTCCACCAAGGTCTCCTCCTCCTCCTGCATCTCCTGGTAGATCGCCGAGACCTTGGCTTCTCCAACCCACAACCTCGAGAGCACCCCATCCTGGATCCAGCGTGCTGGAAGCAGCGGGAACTCCCTCACCTGCCGTCTTACAAACGCCCTTACCTGCAAGCACCTGAAGGCATTTCCGGGGGCAAGCCCGAATGTTTCCTCCAGCGCCCCAAGGCTCGCAAACGTCCCATCTAAAAACAGGTCCCCCATCCTTCTAATTCCTGCCCTGTGCCAGTTCAGGAACCCTCCATCCATTCTCCCCGGGATAAACCGATGGTTCTCCCGGATCGGGGACCAAACCGAAGCCTCAACCTCACGCCTGTGACGCCTCCACTGCCCCCAAATTTTCAAAGTCGCCGCCACCACCGGACTCGTGGTGTACCTAGTCGGCGGGAGCGGCAGCGGTGCTGTCACCAGCGCTTCCAGACTCGTGCCCACATTGGACGCCATCTCCAGCCTCTTCCACGCCGTCCCCTCCCCCTCGATTACCCACTTGCATATCATCGCCACATTGGCAGCCTAGTAATACCCACACAGATTAGGTAACGCTATCCCTCCTCTGTCCCTACTCCGCTCCAGAAACACCCTTTTCACCCTCGGGGTCTTTTTAGCCCACACGAATCCTATGATGCTCCTACTGACCCGCTTAAAAAAGGCCTGAGGGATCAGGGTGGGGAGGCACTGGAATATAAAAAGGAACCTCGGGAGCACCGTCACCTTCACCGACTGCACCCTACCCGCCAGGGAGAGTGGCACCATATTCCGCCTTTTAAATTCCTCCTCCATCTGCTCCACCAGCCTCATCAAGTTGAGCTTGTGTAGGGCCCCCCAGCACCTGGCCACCTGGATCCCCAGGTAGCGAAAACTCCTTTCTGCCCTCTTCAGTGGAAGCTCGTCTATCCCCCTTCCCTGGTCCCCTGGGTGTACCACGAAGAGCTCACTCTTCCCCACGTTGAGCTTATACCCGGAAAGGTCCCCAAACTCCCTGAGGAACCGCATCACCTCCGGTATCCCCCCCACTGGGTCCGCCACATACAGTAACAGGTCATCGGCATACAACGATATCCGGTGTTCCTCCCCACACCCCCCCCCCCCCGGACCAGCCCCTTCTGTTCCTGCACTCCCTTCGAGCCATAGCCAAAGGCTCAATTCCCAATGCAAATAGCAAGGGGGATAGGGGGCACCCCTGCCTCGTCCCCCGGTACAGCCGAAAGTATTCCGACCTCCTCCGATTCGTGGCCACATTCGCCACTGGGGCTTTGTAAAGTAGCCTAACCCAACTAATGAACCACTCCCCGAAGCCAAACCTCCTCAACACTTGCAGAGGTACCCCCCACTTCACCCTATCGAAGGCCTTCTCCGTGTCCATCGCCGACACAATCTCCGTCTCCCCCTCCACTGTAGGCATCATGATTACGTTAAGGAGCCTCCGCACATTGGTATTCAGCTGCCTTCCCTTAACAAAACCCGTCTGGTCCTCGTGAATCACCCTCGGGACACAATCCTCAATTCAGGTAGCCAACACTTTCGCTAGCAGCTTCGCCTCCATGTTGAGGAGAGAGATTGGCCTATACGACCCCCCTCGCTGCGTTGCTCCCCCCATAGCACTCCCGTAAGTCAGTTGACTCTGCCTGCGTCTCTGACACAGACACACACACAGACTCTGCCTGTCTCTCTGACACAGACACACACACAGTCTCTACTTGTCTCTCTGACAGAGACACACACACAGACTCTGCCTGTCTCTCTGACACTGGCACACACACATACTCTGCTTGTCTCTCTGACACAGACACACACACAGACTCTGCCTGTCTTTCTGACACAGGCACACACAGACTCTGCCTGTCTCTCTGACACAGACACGAACACAGACGCTGCCTGTCTCTCTGACACAGGCACACACACAGACTCTTTCTGGCCTGGTTCTCTCTCTGCCTTAATCTCTCTCTCTTTCTCTCTCTCACTCGCTCCTCTCTAACAGCCACGCACATCCAAATATTATGACACACAAGACTAACTAGGATTCACCCACACTCTCTATCAGACACACACACAGTCACAGTGTCTCACTCTGGCTCTATCAGTCACACAGACTGACACAGTCTCTTTCTGTCTCACATTCACTATTTCTATCAGACACAGACATCTGACAAAGATTTTCTCTGTTTACACGCTCTCGATGAGACACACGCATGCAGAAACATACCATCTCTGTCTCATTTTCTAACCCTCTATCAGACACACATACAGACTCTTTCTGCCTCACTCACTCTTCAGACGCGCACATACAAACACAGACACTCTCTCTTTCTCTCTCTTCCACTATTTCTCTCTGCCTCTCCCGCCTCTCTCTCGTTCTCTCTCTCTCTCTCTCTCTTTCCCGTTCTCTCTCTCTCAGACACAGCCACATACTCTTTCTGGACAGGTATGTCTCTCTCAGCCTCTCAGTTATAGACTGTTCCTGCTTCACTCTTGCACTGTTTCAGGCACACAGATAGAGACACAGACTGCCTCTCTCTCGCTCTCTCTACCACCCTCCCCTTCTCTCTCACACACACACAGACACACATCGACATAGCCACAGAAAGAGAGAGAAAGAATGAGGCAGAGAGAGACAGAAAGAGAAAGAGGCAGAAAGCTCTCTGTCCCTCTCGCTCTCTCTCTCTTTCTCTTTCTCTCCCCCCCCCCTCCCCTCACACTCTCGTCTTTGTCTCTGAATATTCTAAAACTTATGGAATTGTGATCGCTTTTCCCAAAGTAATCACCGACTGCAACTTCAACCACCAGTCCGGGATCATTCCCCAATACCAGGTCCAGTATGGCACCTTCCAGATTTGGACAATTTACATTCTGCTCCAAAAAAAACACTCCTGGATGCTCCTTACAAATTCTGCTCCATCTACGCCTCCAACACTACATGAGTCCTATTCAATGTTGGGGAAGTTAAACTCTCCCTTCACGATCATCCTATTTCTCCTACATTTTTCTATAATCTGTCTACATATTTGTACCTCTATTTCACCTCGCTTTTGGGAGGCCTGTCGTAAAATCCCAACAATGTTACTGCCCCGTCCCTATTTCTTAGCTCTACCCATATTGCCTCAGTGCTCGAATCCGCTATAGCGCCCTCCTTAATCACAGCGGTAATATCATCTCTGACCAGTCGTGCAACTCCTCAACCCCTTTTACCTCCCTCTCGCTCCCGCCTGTGTGATGGGAGCGGCGTTTTCAGAACCTCAAAATGTATCATGGAGCTAAACCAACCTCTTCTTTTAATGTTTTGTTATTTTTGAAGCACACAGCTTTGTCTCCAGGTGTGGTATTACAATTATGCATTGCATCCCTCTCTATCTCTCCTGAAGCATCTGTACCCTGGGATATTTAGTTGCCAGTTTTGCCCTTCCCTCAACCAATTAAATATCGAACATAAACATAGAACATTACAGCGCAGTACAGCCCCTTCGGCTCTCAATGTTGCACCGACCTGTGAAACCATTCTAAAGCCCATTTACACTATTCCCTTATCGTCCATATGTCTATCGCATGGCCATTTGAACGCCCTTAGTGTTGGCGAGTCAACTACTGTTGCAGACAGGGCATTACATGCTCTTACTACTCTCTGAGTAAAGAACCTACCTCTGAAATCTGTCTTATATCTATCTCCCCTCAACTTAAAGCTATGTCCCCTCATGCTAGACATCACCATCCAAGGAAAAAGGCTCTCACTGTCCACCCTATCCAATCCTCTGATCATCTTGTGTGCCTCAATTAAGTCACCTCTTAACCTTCTTCTCTCTAACGAAAACAGCCTCAAGTCCCTCAGCCTTTCCTCATAAGATCTTCCCTCCATACCAGGCAACATTCTGGTAAATCTCCTCTGCATTCTTTCCAATGCTTCCACATCCTTCCTATAATGCGGTGACCAGAATTGCATGCAATACTCCAAATGCGGCCGCACCAGAGTTTTGTAAAGCTGCAACATGACCTCATGGCTCCGAAACTCAATCCCTCGACCAATAAAAGCGAACACACCGTACGCCTTCTTAACAACCCTCTCAACCTGGGTGGCAGCTTTCAGGGATCTATGTACATGGACACCGAGATCTCTCTGCTCATCCACACTGCCAAGAATCTTACCATTAGGCCAGTACTCTGTCTTCCTGTTATTCCTTCCAAAATGAATCACCTCACACTTTTCTGCATTAAACTCAATTTGCCACCTCTCAGCCCAGCGCTGCAGCTTATCTATGTCCCTCTGTAACTTGTAACATACTTCCTCACTTTCCACAACTCCACCGACTTTAGTGTCATCTGCAAATTTACTCACCCATCATTCTACACCCACCTCCAGGTCATTTATAAAAATGACAAACAGCAGAGCCCCAAAACAGATCCTTGTGGTACACCACTCGTAACTGGACTCCAGTCTGAACATTTCCCATCAACCACCACCCTTTGTCTTCTTCCAGCTAGCCAATTTCTGATCCAAACTGTGAAAGCACACTGAATCCCATGCCTCTGTATTTTCTACAGTAGCCTACCGTGGGGAATCTTATCAAACGCTTTACTGAAATCCATATACACCACATAAACTGCTTTACCCTCATCCACCTGTTATGTCACCTTCTGAAAGAACTCAATAAGGTTTGTGAGGCACGACCTACCCTTCACAAAACCGTGTTGACTATCTCTAATCAAATTATTCCTTTACAGATGATTATACATCCTATCTCTGATAAACCTTTCCAAGATTTTGCCCACAACAGAAGTAAGGCTCACTGGTCCATAGTTACTGGGATTGTCTCTACCCCCAATCTTGAACAAGGGGACAATATTTGCTATCATCCAGTCTTCTGGCACTATTCCTGTCGAAAAAGATGACATAAAGATCAAAGCCAAAGGCTCAGCAATCTCCTCCCTAGCTTCACAAAGAATCCTCGGATAAATCCCATCCGGCCCAGGGGACTTATCTGTTTTCACACTTTCCAGAATTGCTAACACCTCCTCCTTATGAACCTCAAGCACTTCTAGTCTAGTAGCCTGAATCTCAGCATTGTGCTCGACAACATTGTCTTTTTCCTGTGTGAATACTGACGAAAAATATTCCTTTAACACCTCTCCTATCTCCTCGGAGTCCAAGTAGAACTCCCCACTACTGTCCTTGACTGGCCCTACTCTTACCCTAGTCATTCGTTTATTCCTGACATATATATAGAAAGCTTTATGGTTATCCTTGATCCTACCTGCCAAAGACTTCCCATGTCCCCTCCTGGCTCTTCTTAACCCTCTCTTTAGGTCCTTCCTAGCTAACTTGTAACTCTCGAGCGTCCTGACTGAACCTTCATGTCTCATCTTTACATAAGCCTCCTGATTCCTCTTGACAAGTGTTTCGACTGCCGTAGTAAACCACGGTTCCCTTGCTCGACCACTTCCTCGCTGCCTGACAGGTACATACTTATCAAGGACACGCAGTAGCTGTTCCTTGAACAAGCTCCACATTTCCATTATGCCCATCCCCTGCAGTTTTCCTCTCCATCTGATGCATCCTACGTCTTGCCTCATCGCATCATAATTGCCTTTCCCCCAAATACAACTCTTGTCCTGCGGTATATACCTATCCCTTTCCATCACTAAAGTAAACATAATCTAATTGTGGTCACTATCACCAAAGTGCTCACCTACCTCCAAATCTAACACCTGTCCTGGTTCCAAATCCAATATGGTCTCACCTCTCGTTGGCCTATCTGGAAACCCTCTTGCACACATTTCACAAAAACGGACCCATCTAAAGTACTCGAACTACAGCGTTTCCAGTCAATATTTGGGAAGTTAAAACCCAACTACCCTGTTGATTGCGCTCCTATCCACAATCATCTTTGCAATCCTTTCCTCTACATCTCTGGAACTTTTCGGAGACCTATAGAAAACCCCGAACAGGGTGACCTCTCCTTTCCTGTTTCTAACCTCAGCCCATAGTATCTCAGTAGACGTGTCCTCATCAAACGTGCTTCCTGCCACCGTAAAACTGCTCTTGACTAACAATGCCACCCCTCCCCCTCTTTTACCACCTTCCCTGCGCTTACTGAAATATCTAAACACCGGCACCTGCAACAACCATTCCTATCCCTGCTCTATCCATGTCTCCGAAATGGCCACAACATCGAAGTCCCAGGTACCAACCCATGCCGCACGTTCACCCACCTTATTCCGGATGCTCCTGGCATTGAAGAAGACACACTTTAAACCACCTTCCTGCCTGCCGGTACACTCCTGCAAATTTGAAACCTGACTCATGACCTCACTACTCTCAACCTCCTGTATACTGGAGCTACAATTCAGGTTCCCAAGCCCCTGCTGAACTAGTTTAAACCCTCCCGAAGAGCATCAGCACATATCCCCCCCCCCCCACCCCCCCCCCCCCCCCCCGCAGGTCTCAGTAATACCAATAACATCATATTCACAGTACCCGGTTGAGCCTCTGACCTCCGGGTAAGCGGTTTCCAAGGCGGCCTTCAGGACGCGCGACAACGCAGAATCTCCGAGCAGAAACTTATAGCCAAGTTCCGGGACCTGGGATTCATGTCGCATTACATTCATCCCCCCCCATCTGGCCTGCGAAATCCTACCAACTGTCCTGGCTTGATACAATTCACACCTCTTTAACCTGAGGTTACCCCATCTTTGGATCTGTAAAAATTGAACCACCTGCTAACGCTGGCATTCCAAGCATTGTCTGGCATCTTTGAATTTGCCTATATATTTGTTTCTGGAACATACCTCTTCATTCACCTGAGGAAGGAGGAGCGCTCCGAAAGCTAGTGACATCGGAACAAACCTGTTGGACTTTAACCTGGTGTTGTAAGACTTCGTACTGTAAATAATGACATACTACACAGGGACCACTGTAAATAAGGATATACTACCCAGGGACCACTGTAAATATGTATGTACTACTCAGGGAGCACTGTAAATAATGAGATACTATCCAGGGACCACTGTAATTGATGAAATTCCACTCCGGGACCATTGTAAATGATGATGTACTACACAGGGAAATAATGTAAATAATGACATACTGCCCAGGGACGACTGTGAATAATGATGAACTACCCATGGACCATTGTCACTAATGATATTATACCCAGGGAACACTGTAATTCATGATATACTATCCAGGGATCACTGTAAGTAATGACATTCCTCCATGGGACCGTTGTAAACAATGATTTACTACACAGTGACCACTGCAAATAATCACATACTGTCCAGGGACCACTGCAAATAAGATGTTCTATCCAGGGACAACTGTAAATAACGATAAACAATCCAGGGACCACTGTCAATAACAACATTCCAACATGCGACAGTTGTAAATAATGATGTATTACACAGGGACCACTGTAAAAAAGAAATTCCAGCCTGGGACCGTTGTAAGTTATGATGTACTATCCAGAGACCACTGTAAATAATGATATACTATCAAGGAGCCACCGTAAGTGATGATATAATATCTAGGGACCACTGTAAATAATGATCTACTATCCAGGGACCACTGTAAGTAATGAAATCCCACACTGGGTCCATTGTAAACAATGATGTACTATACAAGTAACACTGTACATAATGACATATTCCCCAGGGACAACTGTAAATAATGATATGCTACCCAGAGACCACTGTGATTAATGATATATTTCCCAGGGACCACTGTAAATAATGAAATACTAATCAGGAACCACTGTAAATAATGATCTACTACCCAGGGCCCACGGTAAATAATGAAATACGACACAGGGACCACTGCAAATAATGATACTCTACTGTAAATAATGATATACTACCCAAGGGCCACTGTACATTATGATATACTATCCAGGGATCATTGTAAATAATGAAATTCCACCCTGGGACCGTTGTAAATCGTGACGCACTAATAATGAGGGACTATCCAGGGCCCACTGTAAATGATTATACACTACCTAGGGGACTCTGGAAATAATGATATACTACCCAGCAACCACTGTAAATAATGCGATATTATCCAGGGACCACTGTAAATAATGAAATACTACACAGGAACCACTGTAAATAATGAAATCCTGCCCAGGGACCATTATAAATAATGATATACTACCCAGGGACTATTGTAAATAATGAAATGCAACACAGGAACCAGGGTAAATAACGGAATACTACACAGGGACCACTGTGAGGAATGATATACTACACAGGGACCACTGTCAGTAATGATATACTGCACAGGGACCAGTGTAAGTAATGATATACTGCACAGGGACCACTTTACATGGTGATATACTGCCCAGGGACCACTGTAAATGATGTTACCTAGCCAAGGTCACTATAAATAATGATATACTTCCCATGGACTACTGTAAATAATGATATACTACCCGAAGCCACTATAATAATGATCTTCTACCCAGGGACCACTGTAAATTATGAAATTCTTCCCTGGGACTACTGTAATAAATATGGAGAGTGTCTAGAAAACGCAAATCCATTCTACAACGAAGGGGTCACAGTGGAGGCCTGTCCCTGGTATACAGTGGTTCTTTTATAGTATTTCATTTTTTACAGTGGTCCCTTAATATTATATCATTTTTTACAGTTGTCCCAGGGTAGCATATCTTGGCAATGTGGAGGAGCAGAGAGATCTTGGGGTCTATGTTCATACATCTTTGAAAGTTGCCACTCAAGTGGATAGAGCTGTGAAGAAGGCCTATGGTGTGCTCGCGTTCATTAACAGAGGGATTGAATTTAAGAGCCGCGAGGTGATGATGCAGCTGTACAAAACTTTGGTAAGGCCACATTTGGAGTACTGTGTACAGTTCTGGTAGCCTCATTTTAGGAAGGATGTGGAAGCTTTGGAAAAGGTGCAAAGGAGATTTACCAGGATGTTGCCTGTGATGGAGAGTAGGTCTTTCGAGGAAAGGTTGAGGGTGCTAGGCCTTTTCTCATTAGAACGGAGAAGGATGAGGGGCGACTTGATAGAGGTTTATATGAAGATCAGGGGAATAGATAGAGTAGACAGTCAGAGACTTTTTCCCCAGGTGTAACAAAGCATTACAAGGGGACATAAATTTAAAGTGAATGGTGGAAGATATAAGGGGGATGTCAGAGGTAGGTTATTTACCCAGAGAGTAGTGGGGGCATGGAATGCACTGCCTGTGGAAGTAGTTGAGTCGGAAACATTAGGGACCTTCAAGCAGCTATTGGATAGGTACATGGATTACGGTAGAATGATATAGTGTAGATTACTTTGTTCTTAAGGTCAGCACGGTAGCATTGTGGATAGCACAATTGCTTCACAGCTCCAGGGTCCCAGGTTCGACTCCGGCTTGGGCCACTGCCTGTGCGGAGTCTGCACATCCTCCCCGTGTGTGCGTGGGTTTCCGCTGGGTGCTCCGGTTTCCTCCCACAGTCCAGTGATGTGTAGGTTAGGTGGATTGGCCATGATAAATTGCCCTTAGTGTCTAAAATTACCTTAGTGTTGGGTGGAGGTGTTGACCTTGGGTAGGGTGCTCTTTCCAAGAGCTGATGCAGACTCAATGGGCCGAATGGGCTCCTTCTGCTCTGTAAATTCAATGATAATCTATGATTAATCTGGGACAAACGTTCGGCACAACATTGTGGGCCGAAGGGCCTCTTATCTGCTGTATTTTTCTATGGTGTATATAGTGGTCCCTGGGTAGTATATCATTTTCTACAGTGGTTCCTGTTGTATTGTGTTGTATCACTGGGCAGCCAGCACAGAGAGGGTGAAGGGATGTTTCAGGGAGCTGGAGGTGGACTGGGTCTGAACGGAGGAGGCCTCCTGCACGGGTAACTCACTCTGAGCGCTGGATGCAAGTCCACTCCCGGCCAGCCCACACACACACTCGAGGCCAGGCCACTCCCGGCCAGCCACTCACTCCAGGCCAGGCCACTCCCGACCAACCCGCACACACTGCAGGCCACTCCCGGCCAGCGCACACACACTCTCCAGGCCACTCCCGGCCAGCCCACACACACACTCCAGGCCACTCCCGGCCAGCCCACACACACTCCAGGCCAGGCCACTCCCAGCCAGCCCACACACACACTCCAGGTCCACTCCAGGCCAGCCCACACACACACTCCAGGCCACTCCCTGCCAGCCCACACACACTCCAGGCCAGGCCACTCCCGGCCAGCCCACACACACACTCCAGGCCGCTCCCGGCCAGCGCACACACACTCTCCAGGCCACTCCCGGCCAGCCCACACACACACTCCAGGCCACTCCCGGCCAGCCCACACACACTCCAGGCCAGGCCACTCCCAGCGAGCCCACACACACACTCCAGGCCACTCCCGGCCAGCCCACACACACACTCCAGGCCACTCCCTGCCAGCCCACACACACTCCAGGCCAGGCCACTCCCGGCCAGCCCACACACACACTCCAGGACACTCCCAGCCAGCCCACACACACTCGCCAGGCCAATCCCGGCCAGCCCACACACACACCCCAGGCCGCTCCCCGCCTCCCACACACACACTCCAGGCCACTCGCGGCTAGCCCACACACACTCCAGGCCACTCCCGGCCAGCCCACGCACACATTCCAGGCCACTCCCGGCCAGCCCACACACACATTCCAGGCCACTCTCGGCCAGCCCACACACACACTCCAGGCCAGGCCACTCCCGGCCAGCCCACACACACACTCCAGGCCACTCCCGGCCAGCCCACACACACACTCCAGGCCACTCCCGGCCAGCCCTCACACACACTCCAGGCCACTCCCGGCTAGCCCACAACACTCCAGGCCACTCCCGGCCAGCCCACACACACATTCCAGGCCACTCCCGGCCAGCCCACACACACATTCCAGCCACTCACGGCCAGCCCGCACACACACTCCAGGCCAGGCCACTCCCGGCCAGCCCACACACAGACGCCAGGCCACTCCCGGCCAGCCCCCACACACACTCCAGGCCACTCACGGCCAGCCCCCACACACACTCCAGGCCACTCCCCGCCAGCCCGCACAGACACCCCCGGCCACTCCCGGCCAGCCCACACACAATCTCCAGGCCACTCCCGGCCAGCCCACACACACACTCCAGGCCACTCCCCGCCAGACCACACACACACTCCAGGCCACTCACGGCCAGCCCATACACACACTCCAGGCCACTCCCGGCCAGCCCACACACACACACCAGGCCAGTCCCGGCCAGCCCACACACACACTCCAGGCCAGTCCCGGCCAGCCCACACACACAGTCCATGCTACTCCCGGCCAGCCCACACTCACAGTCCATGCTACTCCCGGCCAGCCCACACACACACTCCAGGCCCCTCCAGGCCAGCCCACACACACACTCCAGGCCCCTCCAGGCCAGCCCACACACAAACTCCAGGCCACTCCCGGACAGCCCACACACTCAGGAGCCCAGTGGTAGGAGCCACCTTAATGACGTGAAACAATTCATTTGACGGGCGCCGGAATGTGGCGACTTGGGGCTTTTCACAGTCACTCCATTAAAGCCGACTTGTGACAATAAGTGATTATTATTATTGAACTGAGCGAGAGGCCCGCGGGCCCTCCTCCCTGCACAGTACAGGTTCGGGCCGGCAGGGATGGACGGTACATTTGGGATGTGCGGGGCGGGGAGGTGGGGGGGGGGGGGGGAGACAGAGGGATGCTGACGGTTGAGGACATGTCCGCACACGACAGGCTGTCGATTCTGGGAATCTCACAGGGAAGCTCCAACTCTCGAGGAAACAACCTCAGATTGCTGCAGCTGTGTAACTTCCCCCACAAGGAGATTAAAACCTCCCCCCACAAACACACACATTCCTGGACACGGTGGGAGGACTGGATTGGTTACGGGACGGCAAATACGGCCCCATATACAGGAGAGCGATAGAAAACGTCAGGGCATCACTGGAGGGGACCAGACAAAAGTGGGAGGAGGAACTGGACAGAGAGAGGGAGAGGACTCTGGATCGAGGCGCAGCACAGAGTCAACTCCACCTCCTCCTGCGCCGGGCTCAGCCTGATGCAGCTCAAGGTGGTGCACAGAGCGACCTCACAAAGCCGCGCCTGAGCGGGTTCTTCCCGAAGCTGGTGGACAATGCGAGAGGTTCCCGGGGCAGGAGGGCGGCCAACCACACCCGCATGTTCTGGTCCTGCCCCAGACTCAGGGAATTCTGCACGGCCACCTTCGAGGCTGTGTCCAAGGTGGTGGGAGTCGGGGTGGAGCTATACCCGTCTCTGGTGGACTTGGGGGTGTCAGAGCAGCCGGGGCTCTGGTCAGGGAGAGAGGGGGACGCCCTGGCCTTCGGGGTGTCAGAGCAGAGAGAGCTCTGGTCAGGGAGAGAGGGAGACGCCCTGGGCTTCGGGGTGTCAGAGCAGCCGGAGCTCTGGTCAGGGAGAGAGGGGGACGCCCTGGCCTTCGGGGTGTCAGAGCAGCCGGAGCTCTGGTCAGGGAGAGAGGGGGACGCCCTGGCCTTCGCCTCACTGTTCGTCAGGCGGAGACTCCTGCCGGAGGAGTGGGGGGGGGGGGAGACGGCAGCGCCCCCCCCCCCGCCCCCCGCCCCCCCGGAGGCTCAGAATGACTCTCTGATCTCGCTGGATTCCTGAGGCTGGAGAAAATAACATTAGAAATAAGAGGGTCTGAGCCGGGATTCCACAGCACAAGCGGCAAATTCACAAGCCTATCTCCAGACCTGTTTGCAGCCAGCAGCCAACCGGGGTGGGGGCTGGAGGAAGGCCATTTATTGGAGGGAGCGCAGGCCTCCCCTACACGGGGAGAAACCGGGGAAACAAGCAGACCCACCCTCCCTGGACCCTACACGGGGACAAACCGGGGTAACAAGCAGCCCCACCCTCCCTGGACCCTACACAGGGACAAAGCGGGGTAACAAGCAGACCCGCCCTCCCTGGACCCTACACAGGGACAAACCGGGGTAACAAGCAGACGCACCCTCCCTGGACCCTTAACGGGGAGAAACCGGGGTAACAAGCAGTCCCACCCTCCCTGGACCCTACACGGGGACAAACCGGGGTAACAAGCAGACCCACCCTCCCTGGACCCTACACAGGAACAAACCGGGGTAACAAGCAGACCCACCCTCCCTGGACCCTACATGGGGAGAAATCGGGGTAACAAGCAGACCCACCCTCCCTGAACCCTACACAGAGAGAAACCGGGGTAACAAGCAGACCCACCCTCCCTGGACCCTACACGGGGAGAAACCGGGGAAACAAGCAGACCCACCCTCCCTGGACCCTACACGGGGACAAACCGGGGAAACAAGCAGACCCACCCTCCCTGGACCCTGCACGGGGACAAACCGGGGTAACAAGCAGACGCACCCTCCCTGGACCCTGCCCGGGGAGAAACCGGGGTAACAAGCAGACCCACCCTCCCTGGTCCCTACACGGGGACAAACCGGCGTAACAAGCAGTCCCACCCTCCCTGGAAAACCTGTGAACCAAGAGAGGAATGGGGCCTCCTCACCCCCCTCCCCCATTATCAGAAAGAAATGGACAAAGGCAGCAGGGTGGGGCAGTGGTTAGCACTGCTGCCTCAGGGCGCCGAGGTTCCAGGTTCAATCCCGGCTCTGGGTCACTGCCCGTGTGGAGTTTGCACACTCTGCCCGTGTTAGCGTGGGTTTCGCTCCCACAACCCGAGGATGTGCAGATTAGGTGGATTGGAGAAATGAATTCGGTTCTCTACATTTATTTTATTTTTAAAGAAAGAAGTCTGCAGACAAACAAGGGGAGGAACGCTGAGCGCCAAGACACAGGATGGGGAAACTGGGGACAACCACTATCGCCAAGCGGCAGGGGCCCCAGTGGAACCCAATAAACCAGGGTCAACAAATAAACAGCAATGTAAAACTGTCAGTAATATCCGGCATCAGAGGCCAGTCACGGCCATGGTGACAGCGGAGGGCTCAGGGCAGGAGGTTGTGAGATATGTAGCTTTCTTTTTGTTCGGTGTTTAATATTCAATGTGAGAAACTCTTTTTATTTTCTATTCTGTTCCTTGAAACATCAATCAAAACATTTTGTTTTTACATTGCGCCGACCTGCATCTCTTGTGTAAAGCTCCATCTGATATTGGAAGGTGAGAATTGTACTGACTGTGTCAATCCATTCCCCAGAGCCATTCAGAGAAAACCAGCGCCTAAAAATGCCACAACCGCAACAGCGCAGATTCATCTCGAACCCTCCCCTTTAATTCCAATTATTCTGATTCCTCCCCAACCTCTTCACCGTGTGGCTGCCTGGTGTGTGTCTGGGTGGAGGGTGGGACGGGTTTCTTCCCAAATAGGGAGGTAATTTCCTTCAGACGCTGATAAATAGTTTATTAATATTTTGCCTACAAATCTGGTGTCAGGAACTCAGTGGAGCGGCCAATGGTTAAAACCCTTTGGAAAACACGCAAATGATTGGTTGATTCACTCCTGTTGGGACTCCGGGGTCTGTGGGACAGGAACTGGCCGCACGCTCGCCCAGGATGTCGCAACAATATTCGCTCCAGTTCAGAATAATGAGAGGGGCTGGACCATAGAAACCTATGAAACAGGTGAATGTAGGAATGATGTTCCGGATGGCACAGAGGACCGGAACTAGGGGCACAGTCTGAGGATACGGACAGGCCATTTGAAACTGATAGAAGGAGACATTTCCTCACACAGAGAGCTGCGAGCCTATGGAATTCTCCGCCACAGAAAGTAGTTGAAGCTGAAACATTGCATATTTTCAAGGAACAGTTGGTTATGGGACTTGGGGCTAACGGGATCCAAGGATAGGGAGGAAAGCAGGAACATGTTAGTGAGTCGGATGATCAGCGATGTACACAATGCATGTGAAGCAGACCGAAAGGGCCGAATGGCCTGCTCCTGCTCCCATGCTCCATGTTTCTATATAACAATCCCCTGTCAATAATGTCCCAACACCCACTGGACTTAGCGGTGGGAATGATTGTCTTTCCCAAGACCCTTGCAGAGTGCGAGCTCCCTAGTTAATGTGACAGGGGGAACTCAATCTCTGTTGTCTGCAAGGTCAGCAGTTCAGCAGCGGCCTGTTGGTTTGCGCTATTGTCACGTGTACCGAGAAGCACTGAAAAAGATTGTTCGACGTGTAACTCAGGCAGATCATTCCGCACATAAAAATAAAATACACAATAGGGCAAACACAAGGTACACAATGCAAATACAGAGACACAGGCCTCGGCTGAAGCATACAGAGTGCAGTACAGCTCAGGAGAGAAGATGTCTGAAGAAATTAGATCAGTCGATAAGCCCATCAGTCCATAAGAGGGCCGTTTCGGAGACAGGTAACAACGGGGAAGAAGCTGGTGTTGGACCTGTTCGTGCGGTGCCCAATGGAAAAATCTGTAAGAATGAGTAAGCAGGGTGGGAGGGATCTTTGATTATGCTGCCCGCTTTCCCCAGGCAACGGGAGGTGCAGATGGAGTCAATGGATGGGAGGCAGATTCGTGTGATGGACTGGGCGGTGTTCACGACTCTCCCAAGTTTTTGCGGTCCTGGGCCGAGCAGTTGCCATACCAGGCTGTGATGCAGCCCGATAGGATGCGTTCTATGGTGCATCTGTAAAAGTTGGTCAGGGTTAATGTGGACATTCCGAATTTCCTTATTTCCCTGAGTAAGCATAGGCGCTGTTGTTCTTTCTTGGACATTGCGTCGACGTGGGTGAACCAGGACAGATTGTTGCTGATTTCACAGCTAGGAATTTGAAACTGTCAACCATCTCCACCTCGGCCCCGTTGATGCTGACAGGGGTGTGTACAGTACTTTGCTTCCTGAAGTCAATGATCAGCTCTTTAGTTTTGCTGGCATTGAGGGAGAGATTGTTGTCGCTACACCACTCCACTAGATTCTCTATAGCCCTCCTGTTTTCTGACTCATCGTTGTTCGAGATCCGGCCCACTCTGGTCGTGTCGTCAGCAAACTCTCAGATGTACTTGGAGCCAAATTCTGCCTCGCAGTCGTGTATGAGCAGGGAGTATAGTAGTGGGCTAAGTACACAGCCTTGTGGGCCCCGGTATTGAGAAACATTGTGGAGGAAGTGTTGTTCTTTATTCTTCCTGAGTGCGGTCTGTGGGTCAGAAAGTCGAGGATCCAGTTGCAGAGAGAGGAGCCAAGTCCTAGGTTTTGGAGCTTTGATATGAGCTTGGCTGTGATCATGCTGTTGAATGCGGAGCTGTAGTCAATGAACAGGAGTCTGATGTAGGAGTCCCTGTTGTCAAGATGCTCCAGGGATGAGTGTCGGGCCATGGAGATGGTGTCTGCTGTGGATCGGCTGCGGTGATGGGCGAAATGCAGTGGATGTAGGCATTTTGGGAGTATGGTGTTCATGTGTTTCATGACAAACCTCTCGAAGCGCTTTATTACTTTCGAAGTCAGGGCCAGTGGACAATTGTCCTTGAGGCACGTTACCTGGCTCTTCTTTGGCACCGGAATGATGGTGGTCTTCTTGAAGCAGGTGGGGATCTCGGAGCAGAGTATGCAGAGGTTGAAGATGTCCTTGAACGAATCTGCCAGCTGCTCCGCGCAGGATCTGAGTGCACGACCACGGACCCCGTCCGGGCCCGTCGCCTTCCGAGGGTTCACTTCGAAGTTCACCGATCTGATTTAGGAAGGTGTGACGTTGTGTTTGGTGTGACCGGGGCTGCTGGGACAGTCGGCAGCGCTTTGATGGTGTCCTGCACGAACCGAGCATAGAATGCATTGAGCTCATCAGGGACAAGGCCGCTGCTGCTGGACATTCTGTTCAGCTTCGCTTTGTAGCCCGGTATGATGATTATCAAGTTCCATTGTGAAATTTACTGTTGTAACAGTACTGCGCTGTAATGTTCTATGTTCTATGAAACTGCTCCCAGCCTATCTTCAGACAGTGTATTCCAGATTCTAACAACTCTGTATTAAATGTCCTGTCAATATGCTCACGCCGTCTTTGATGAATTATTGTAAATCTTGTTACTGGTGCTGGGTCCAGTGGAACCCTTTCTGCTCACTCTCTCTGAACTCCTTCCTAATTTGGAGTCCTCTGTGAAATTGCTCTTTATCTTCAACTGATCTACAGATTACAATTCCAGTTCACTAATCCCCATATTGAACTGAAATCCTCCATCCCCGACAACACTCCATTAAGTATCCAGCACGGTAGCATGTTGGTTAGCACTGTTGCTTCACAGCCCCAGGATTCCAGGGTTCGAGGTTCGATTCCCGGCTCGGGTCACTGACTGTACGGAGTCTGCACGTTCTCCCCGTGTGTGCGTGGGTTTCCTCCGGGTACTCCGGTGTCCTCCCACAGCCCAAAGATGTGCAGGTTAGGTGGATTGGACATGCTAAATTGCCCTCAGGTTGGATGGGGTTACTAGGTTATGGAGATAGGGTGGAGGTGTTGACCTTGGGTGGGGTGCTCGTTCCAAGAGTCTGTGTAGACCCGATGGGACGGATGGCCTGTAAATTCTATGAAATCCTTTGTTTTCTCGCCAAGATCCTCACCTCCTTTTGTATATTTAGCGGCAGAACAAGAAGCAATTCCTCAGCTATGGCCCTATCTATAAACCTAGTTCTAACTCTATAGGCTATTGGCAAAGTATTAGAAAGTGGGGTTCAAATACTCAGGTGGATGTTTTTGACCAGCCCAGTCCAGATTGGCCGAATGGACTTTCTGTGCTCTGGACGTCGATGACTCTATGATCCTAACCCTTCTTTTAGGAGTCTCCGCCTCTATTGATCAAGTTAAATATCTTCTGAGGTTTTTCCAATCTTATCACCATGATCTTCCAGTGCAAAGTGTGGACATGTCCCCGCTCCCTGACTGTTCACTTTTTAAATTGTCCCGTTTAGTTTATATTTCCTGTCCTCAGCCCTCCTCCCTCATGCATCACATACCCGACAGTGATTTAAATTTACTTTCCCCGTGACTCTCCCTTTCACAGATCTGGGAACATCCTGCTGAAGATTGCTGCTTACCCTGCTCACTGTGTCATTGCTGAGTGTCTGTCATTTGTGAATGTTGAAATTCTTTCCATTGAAGCCTATATCAGTGAATTGTATCTTGAAGAGCAATTTTCCTCATGTGGACCCCGAGTGAACATCAATGTCTCCCCCCTCCTGCCTGAATAACTATCATTCACCGCTTCTCTGTGCTTCCTGTTTCTTAGCCAATATCACATTCTCACTGTCATAGACCCTTTAATCCACGGCTTTGGGACTCGACAACAACTCTAATCAATGACATTTGATCACAATTTCTTCCAGTACATAAATTCATATCAGTTCCCCCATTAATCCCCCAGTTATTTTGAAATATAACTGCAATAACAACATGCGATGTGATTTCCCACGAATGTCGCCGTGTTTCTGGTCAGATAACACCATTTCCTCGCGAAGGAGCAATATTCCTGTTGTCCATTCTGACCTCTAGAAATGTCCTGGCGACTAACATTATAGTGACTGCTCTGTCACTCCAGGGTTTATCCCTCTCTCTCCTTTTATAAACAGAATGGACATTGAAAATGCCCCAGTCCCCTGGAACCACTCAGATATCAATGAGGATTGAATATCAGGGTCAGTGTTTGCACTATTTCCACACTCCATCCCTCAGTCACTGTCACACAGCCAATCCAGACCCGGCTAATCTTCTATTTCATTGTGATAGAAAGAGTATTGGATTGAAAGGGGTTAACTAAGCCTGTTTGTTTAGTAACTGTGATTAATGTCTGTCTCTATGGATCCGAACCGTATCACTGGAGGGTTTGTCTCTGCTATTAATAAGCGATTCCTTTCATTGTGTTATCCCAAACTGTCAGCGGGACCGTCAACTCCAACACTGCCAGAGATCAGCGTCCCAGAGAGACCGAGAGGAGGGAGCAGAATCTGGGAACTACCCACACGAACGTTAAAGCAATGGATCAGAATCTGGGAACAAACCACAGGAACATTGCAGCAAACGATCAGAATCTGGGAACTACCCACAGGAACGTTACAGCAATGGATCAGAATCTGGGAACTACCCACAGGAACGTTACAGCAATGGATCAGAATCTGGGAACTATCCACAGGAACGTTACAGCAATGGACAGGAGTTTATCCGGGGGTATTTACTATATGTCTCTCCAGTCTTTACCAGAGCGGATCCACGGCGCACTGATGATAATTCAGGCGGGTTACTATCCCCTCCTGGCTGTTGTCGGTGTCCCTGGTAAGTCTCCATGTCCAGTTATTTATTGTATAAACCACTTTAAGTGTATTATTGCTCACTTCATTTACATCTTGGAAAGATTGAATCCACGTTCTTCAGTTCAGAAGTTTGTAAGTTCATCAGGTCCAGGAGCAGAATGAGGCTATTTGGCCCCTCGCGTCTGCTCCGTCATTCGGTCTTAGCTGATCTCATCCTCGGTTTAACGCCGCCGTCCTGCCTATTATCCAATATTCTCAACCCATTGCCAATTCAACATCTACCTAACTGCTCCTTAAATTTACTCACTGTCCCAGCATGCACCGCACTCTGGGGTAGCGAATTCCACAGGTTCACATCCCATTAGGAGAAGTAGATTCTCCTCAGCTCTGATTCACATTTGCTTCCTGTTATCCTGAGATGATGACCTCTCGTTCTAGAATGCCCCACAAGAGAAAGCATTCGCTCCATTTCCACTTTACCCACACCTTTAAACATCTTATAAACCACAATTTGATCTCTAATCCTTCTTTACAACTCTCTTGATAAGACAAAGCCCTCATCTCTGCGATCAATCTACTCAACCTCCTGTGAACTGCCTCTAAAGCCACTCCATCTTTCCTCAAATCAGGGGCCAGAACTGTGCAATGCTCCAGGTGCGGTCTGACCAACATCTGGAATAGTTGTAATAACACTTCCTTACCTTGAAGCTCTGTGCCTTTAGCTATAAATATCAACATCGATTCCAGTCACTGAGGTCATTCCTTATCCAGTGGCTCCACTCGTTCTCTGGTTAATATCGGAGGCTGTTCACAATCCCTGCTCTCCCTTTGACAGTAAAATTATTATTGCCAGACGCTCTCTCCATTCCCAATCCCGTTCACTTGCCATCGCCAACTCTGCTTCATCTCAGCTGCAGAATAAATCATCATCTGTGTCTTTGTTAAATCCACACTCGACTAATCCAATGGTATTCTGTCACACAATTTCTGATACAAATCTAAATGAAGTGCAGCTGATCTCCAACTCTGCTGCCATATTCTAACCCTCACCCAATCCCAGTCACCTATTATCCCTGTGCTCACTGCTGTAGATTGGTTCCCAGTCTGGGTCCTAACCCTCACCCAATCCCAGTCACCTGTCATCCCTGTGCTCACTGACGTAGATTGGTTCCCAGTCTGGCAGCATCTCACTATCTGAATTCTCATTCAGTGATTGGAATTCTCCACAGTCTCACTCAATCAAATTAGACCAAGCCCATGTCCATTTTCAATGAACGTGGAAATGAGTTATATCTATTACTTTTACAATTCTGTTGTTGGAATGTGAGTGGAGATGCTCAGGATGGGTTTCTGCAGGTTGTGTTATTGGGAGGTGAGTGGAGATGCTGAGGATGGGTTTCTGCAGGTTGTGTTATTGGGAGGTGAGTGAAGATGCTGAGGATGGGTTTCTGCAGGTTGTGTTATTGGGAGGTGAGTGGAGATGCTGAGGATGGGTTTCAGCAGGTTGTGTTATTGGGAGGTGAGTGGAGATGCTGAGGATGGGTTTCTGCAGGTTGTGTTATGGGAAGGAGAGTGGAGATGCTGAGGATGGGTTTCTGCATGTTGTGTTATTGGAAGGTTAGTGGAGATGCTGAGGATTGGTTTCTGCAGGTTGTGTTATTGGGAGGTGAGTGAAGATGCTGAGGATGGGTTTCTGCAGGTTGTGTTATTGGGAGGTTAGTGGAGATGCTGAGGATTGGTTTCTGCAGGTTGTGTTATTGGGAGGAGAGTGAAGATGCTGAGGATGGGTTTCTGCAGGTTGTGTTTTTGGGAGGTGAGTGAAGATGCGGAGGATGGGTTTCTGCAGGTTGTGTTATTGGAAGGTGAGTGAAGATGCCGAGGATGGTTTTCTGCAGGTTGTGTTGTGAGCTGTTGCAGACATTAAGGGAGAACAGATAATTTGGTGACCCAGCTCTGAACGAGGTCTGGGGACTGTAGTTACCGTGAATCTGGGTCTGGAACATGACCAACAAATGGAACAAAGGCTGCAGAGAGGGAAGAGCCGAACAGATAGAGGAGAATGGTCTTCGTACCAGCATCTTGGGGAATTACAAGAACACTTTACCAACCTACTCCGAACCCAGGAGCAAAGTGTGAGGCAATCTGATATAACAAGGAGCTGGTTACAGAACGGTGTCGCCTCCTTCAGCACGGCCTGGAGCCTGACACCAGGCTGTGGATGGTCCTGTCAAATCTGATATAACAAGGAGCTGGTTACAGAACGGTGTCACCTCCTTCAGCACGGCCTGGAGCCTGACACCAGGCTGTGGATGGTCCTGTCAAATCTGATATAACAAGGTGCTGGTTACAGAACGGTGTCGCCTCCTTCAGCTCGGCCTGGAGCCTGACACCAGGCTGTGGATGGTCCTGTCAAATCTGATATAACAAGGTGCTGGTTACAGAACGGTGTCGCCTCCTTCAGCTCGGCCTGGAGCCTGACACCAGGCTGTGGATGGTCCTGTCAAATCTGATATAACAAGGTGCTGGTTACAGAACGGTGTCGCCTCCTTCAGCTCGGCCTGGAGCCTGACACCAGGCTGTGGATGGTCCTGTCAAATCTGATATAACAAGGAGCTGGTTACAGAACGGTGTCGCCTCCTTCAGCACGGCCTGGAGCCTGACACCAGGCTGTGGATGGTCCTGTCAAATCTGATATAACAAGGTGCTGGTTACAGAACGGTGTCGCCTCCTTCAGCTCGGCCTGGAGCCTGACACCAGGCTGTGGATGGTCCTGTCAAATCTGATATAACAAGGTGCTGGTTACAGAACGGTGTCGCCTCCTTCAGCTCGGCCTGGAGCCTGACACCAGGCTGTGGATGGTCCTGTCAAATCTGATATAACAAGGAGCTGGTTACAGAACGGTGTCGCCTCCTTCAGCACGGCCTGGAGCCTGACACCAGGCTGTGGATGGTCCTGTCAAATCTGATATAACAAGGTGCTGGTTACAGAACGGTGTCGCCTCCTTCAGCTCGGCCTGGAGCCTGACACCAGGCTGTGGATGGTCCTGTCAAATCTGATATAACAAGGTGCTGGTTACAGAACGGTGTCGCCTCCTTCAGCACGGCCTGGAGCCTCACACCAGGATGTGGATGATCCTATCAAATCTGATATAACAAGGTGCTGGTTACAGAACGGTGTCGCCTCCTTCAGCACGGCCTGGAGCCTGACACCAGGATGTGGATGGTCCTGTCAAATCTGATATAAGAAGGAGCTGGTTACAGAACGGTGTCGCCACCTTCAGCACGGCCTGGAGCCTGACACCAGGGTGTGGATGGTCCTGTCAAATCTGATATAACATTGCGTATGTGAGGGGTGTGTGGTGTACTGGGTGACTGGCTGGGGTATGGCACATTGCGTCTGTGAAGAGTGTAGTTTAATGCCTGACGGATTGGGATATGGTACATTGCACATGTGACGGGTGTGTGGGATTGTGTGGCTAACTGAGCGATGGTACATTGCATATGTGAGGGGTGTGTGATTTACTGGGTGACTGACCTGGCTATGGAGATCGCATGTGTGGACGGTGTGTGGTGTATTGTGTGGCTAACTGAGCGATGGTACATTGCATTTGTGAGGGGTGTGTGATTTACTGGGTGACTGACTGTGCTGCAGTACATTGCGCATGTGAGGGGTGCGTGGTTTACAGGGTGACTGACTCCGCACAGACAGTGACCCAAGCCGGAATCGAACCTGGGACCCTGGAGCTGTGAAGCAATTGTGCTATCCACAAGGCTACCGTGCTGCCCCTATGCACTAGCACACCCAGGTCGCTCTGCACAGCAGCATGTTTTAATATTTTATCATTTAAATAATAATCCCTTTTGCTGTTATTCCTACCAAAATGGATAACCTCACATATGTCAACATTGGATTCCATCTTCCAGACTGCAGCCCATTCACTGAACCTATCCAAATCCCTCGGCAGATTTGCAGTAGCCTCTGCACGTTTTGCTTTACCACTCATCTTAGTGGCGTCTGCACACTTGGACACATTGCCCTTGGTCCCCAACTCCAAATCATCTATGTAAATTGTGAACAACTGTGGGCCCAACACTGATCCCTGAGGGAGACGACTAGCTACTGATTGCCAACCAGAGAAACACCCATTAATCCCCACTCTTTGCTTTCAATTAATTAACCAATCCTCTATTCATGCTCCTACTTTCCCCGTAATGCCATGCATCTTTATCTTATGCAGCAACCTTTTATGTGGCACCTTGAGAAAGGCTTTCTGGAAATCGAGATATACCACATCCATTGGCTCCCCTTTATCTACCGCACTGGTAATGTCCTCAAAAAATTCCACTAAATTAGTTAGGCACGACCTGCCATTTATGAACCCATGCCGCGTCTGCGCAGTGGGACAATTTTCTTCCTTGATGATAGATTCCAGCATCTTCCAGACTACCGAAGTTAAGCTCACTGGCCTATAATTACCCGCTTTCTGCCGACCTCCTTTTTTAAACGGTGGTGTCATGTTTGCTAATTTCCAATTCGCCGGGACCACCCCTGAGTCTAGTGAATTTTGGTAAATTATCACTAGTGCATTTTCAATTTCCCTAGCCATCTCTTTTAGCACTCTGGGACGCATTCTAACAGGGCCAGGAGACTTGTCTACCGTTAGCCCATTAGCTTGCCCATCACGACCTCCTTAGTGATGGTAATCCTCTCAATGTCCTCACCTGTCATAGCCTCATTTCCATCAGTCACTGGCATGTTATTTGTGTCTTCCACTGTGAAGACCAACCCAAAGAACCTGTTCAGTTCCTCAGCCATTTCCTCATCTCCCATTATTTAATCTCCCTTCTCATCCTCGAAAGGACCAGTATTTACCTTAGTCACTCTTTTTTGTTTTATTTATTTGTAGAATCTTTTACTATCTGTTTTCATATTCTGAGCAAGTTTACTCTCATAATCTATCTTTCTCAGCAGTGTGAAAAACCGCTTGGAATTTTATCCACTGTTCCTCAACTGTTTCACCAGAACGTATTTGCTCCCAGTCTACCTTAGCTAGTTCTTCTCTCATCCCATTGTAATCTCCTGTTTTTACGCACAAAACACTAGTGTTTGATTTTACCTTCTCATCCTCCATCTATATTTTCAATTCAACCATATTGTCATCGCTTCTTCCGAGAGGATCCCTAACTATGAGATCATCAATCAATCCTGTCTCATTACACAGGACTAGATCTAGGACCGCTTGTTCCCTCGTAGGTTCCATTACATACTGTTTTGGAAACAATCTCGGATATCTTCGATAAACTCCTCCTCAAGGCTGCCTTGACCGACCTGGTTAAACCAATCGTCATGTAGATTAAAATCCCCCATGATAACTGCTGTACCATTTCTACATGCATCCGTTATTTCTTTGTTTATAGCCTGCCCCGCCAAAATGTTATTACTTGGTGGCCTACAGACTACTCCTATATGTGACTTTTTCGCCTTACTATTCCTGATTTCCACCCAAATGGATTCAACC
This sequence comes from Scyliorhinus torazame, assembly GCF_047496885.1. Classification (NCBI taxonomy): domain Eukaryota; kingdom Metazoa; phylum Chordata; class Chondrichthyes; order Carcharhiniformes; family Scyliorhinidae; genus Scyliorhinus; species Scyliorhinus torazame. Next base: position 48,806,297 of record NC_092726.1, read on the forward strand.
TTATCTTGCATTGCACCGATGTCAGCCCTTACTGTTGCCCGGATGTCATCCTTAAATAACAGAGCTACACCACCTCCCTTCCATCCACTCTGTCCTTCCGAATAGTTTGATTCCCTTGGATATTTAACTCCCAGTCGTGACCATCCTTTAACCATGTTTCAGCAATGGCCACTAAATCATAGTTATTCACGATGATTTGCGCCATCAACACATTTACCTTATTCCGAATACTACGAGCATTCAGGTAAAGTACACTTATGTTGGCTTGTTTACCTCTCTTCTGAATCTTCACACCTCGATCAGTAACCTCTCCTAAGTTATATTTCCTCTTAACTTTTCTCCTAATTTTCCTTGTCGTTGAACCCATATCTTCACGTAACAACCTGCCGCGTCGCTTACCATTAATGTTTTTACGTACCGTTTTATTCCTTTTAGTATTACTGGTCCTATTCACTGAACTCCCCTCAGTCACTGTACCTTGTACTGTCGCCCTTTTTGATTTTTGACGATGGCTTCTCTGCCTCACATTTTCCCCCTTACTGCCTTTTGTTTCTGTCCCCGTTTTACTACTGTCCAACTTCCGGCATCGGTTCCCATCCCCCTGCCACATTAGATTAAACTCTCCCCACCAGCTCCAGCAACACGCATTCATCCTATCTATCTTGACAGTCCAATTCTGACTAGCTCGTGGTAGCTAGTCCTGAAATTACTAACTTTGAGGTCCTACGTTTTAGTTTAACTCCTAACTCCCTGAATTCAGCTTGTAGGGCCTCGTCCCGCATTTTACCTCTATCTTTTATGCCTATGTGCACCACGACAGGTGGCTGTTCACCCCCCCCCCCCCCCCAGAATGTCCTGCAGCCGCTCCGAGACATCTTTGAACCTTGCACCAGGGAGGCAACATACCATCCTGGAGTCTCGATTGCGTCCGCAGAACCGCCTGTATATTCTCCTTACGATTGAGTCCCCTATCACTATAGCCCTGCCATTCTTCTTCCTGCCCAGCTGCGCAGCAGAGCCAGCCACGGTGCCATGAACCTAGCAGCTGCTGCCTTCCCCTGGTGAGCCATCTCCCCCAACAGTATCCAATGCGGTATATCTGTTTTACAGGGAGATGACCGCAGAGGACACCTGCACTGCATTCCTACTCTTGCTCTGTCTCTTGGTCAACCATTCTCTGTCTCCCTCAGTACCTTTCACCTGCGGTGTGTTCAACTCGCTAAACGTGCTATCCACAACGTCCTCAGCATCGCGGATGCTCCAACGTGAGTCCATCCGCAGCTCCAGACCCGTCAAGCGGTCTAACAGGAGCTGCAACTGGACACACGTCTTGCACGTGAAGGAGCCAGGGACAGTGGACGTGTCCCTGAGCTCCCACAGCGCACACGAGGAGCATGCCACGGGTCTGAGATCTCGTGCCATGTCTTAAACCTTAAGTAAATGTATACAACTACAATTCCAAAAAAACAAAGAACAAATAAATTAATTGGACAATGAAAAAGAAAACTACGTACCAGTCACTTACCAGGGGAAAAATGCACCTCCTCCCCACCCAGCTTCGAATTCCCATCTAGATTCAAATTCCCAAACTCACTCTTTGGTGTCTCACTCTGGCTGTATCCTCTCTGGTAAAAAAAAGAGAAGTAAATGGTTAACTATATAAAAGCACAGAGGTCACTGAAACAGCTTTTTAATTGGGGGCTCCCGAGGCCACACTGCTTGTCCCCTGCTGCCAGGGATTATTGAGCAGTAAATGGTTAACTATATAAAAGCACAGAGGTCACTGAAACAGCTTTTTAATTGGGGGCTCCCGAGGCCACACTGCCTGCCCCCTGCTGCCAGGGATTATTGAGCAGTAAATGGTTAACTATATACAGACACAGAGGTCTCTGAAACAGCTTTTTAACTGGGGGCTCCCGGAGCCACACTGCCTGCCCCCTGCTCCCAGGGATTATTGAGAAGTAAATGGTTAACTATATACAGCACAGAGGTCTCTGAAACAGCTATTTAACTGGGGGCTCCCGGAGCCACACTGCCTGTCCCCTCCTCCCAGGGATTATTGAGCAGTAAATGGTTAACTATATACAGGCATAGAGGTCTCTGAAACATCTTTTTAATTGGGGGCTTACGGAGCCTCACTGCCTGTCCCCTGCTTCCAGGGATTATTGAGCAGTAAATGGTTAACTATATACAGCACAGAGGTCTCTGAAACAGCTTTTTAAATGGGAGCTCCCGAGGCCACACTGCCTGATTCCTGCTCCCAGGCATTATTCCCCATTAGTCGGGGTTGACACACTCACACACGATGGGCCCCGAGCGCGTAACGTGGACCACATGGGATCACCCCTGAAATATGCAGCGCCATCAGATTCCTCCCCTTACGTCCCTCAGTAACATATAAACAACTTGAGTCATTTACAGTGAACTGTGTACAAGAAAGGCTGGAGACATTGAAAAGGGACAGATTAGAACAGTCCTTCACAGGGGTAATCTGAGGCATGGTGGATCACCCTGGACACTATGCGGCCCCTTAACCAATGGGATGGTGCTGTTGTCAGCAGCAAGATGTTGCCTCGAGGATTCTACACCATTTCGGGGACTCTCCGTCTCCAGATCCATTGGAGTCAACGCTGAGTTCCACCGGATTGAGCTGAGGAAGGAACTGCGCTCTGAAAGATAGTGACTCGAAAAGATACTTGGTGGACTTTACCCTGGTGTTGTAAGACATCTTGGTATTCTCTGCGGAACTCTCTGGGTCCCTCGGTTCCGGTTCTGCCGTGTGGCAGTGTTGATGCCAGCTGGCTACAACTGTTCAGACATTGGCTGTGTGACCTCCCAGCTTCTTAAATGGTCAAGGTACTTCCTCACTCGTCTGCCGTGAAATTCCACCCTGTCTGACACTGGATCGTCTGTCTGGCAATTCCACCATGTCTGACACTGGACCATTTGCCTTGTAGTTCCACCATGTCTGACACTGGACCGTCTGCCTGGCAATTCCACCATGTCTGACACTGGACCGTCTGCCTTCTATTTCCACCATGTCTGACACAGGACCGTCTGCCTGGCAATTCTACCATGTCTGACACTGGACCGTCTGACTTATAATTCCACCATTTCTGACACTGGACCGTCTGCGTGGCAATTCCACCATGTCTGACACTGGACCGTCTGCCTGGCAATGCCACCATGTCTGACACTGGACCGTCTGCCTTGTAATTCCACCAGGTCTGACACTGGACCGTCAGCCTTGTAAGTCCAGCATGTCTGAGACTGGACCATCTGCCTGCCAATTCCACGATGTCTAACACGGGACCGACTGCCTAGCAATTCCACCATGTCTGATACTGGACCGTCCGCCTGCCAATTCCACGATGTCTAACACGGGACCGACTGCCTAGCAATTCCACCATGTCTGAAACTGGACAGTCCGCCTGGCAATTCCACGATGTCTGACACGGGACTGTCTGCCTGGCAATTCCACCATGTCTGAAACTGGACCGTCTGCATTGTAATTGCACCATGTCTGACACTGGACACTGGCAATTCCCCCATGTCTGACACTGGACCGCCTGCCTTGTAATTGCAGCATGTCAGACACTGGACCGTCTGCCTAGCAATTCCACCATGTCTGTGACTGGACCGTCTGCCTGGCAAGTGCACAATGACTGAAACTAGACCGTCTGCCTTGTAATTCCATCATGACTGACTATGGACCGTCTGCCTGGCTATCCACCATGTCTGACACTGAACCGTCTGCAATGTAATTCCACCATGTCTGATACTGGACACTGGCAATTCCACCATTCCTGACACTGGACCGCCTGCCTTGTAATTCCACCATGTCTGACACTGGACCGTCTGCCTGGCAATTCCACCATGTCTGACAATGGACCGTCTGCCTGGCAATTCCACCATGTCTGACACTGGAGCGTCTGCCCGGCAATTCCACCATATCTGACACTGGACCGTCTGCCTTCTAATTCCACCGTGTCAAATACTGGATAGTCTGCCTGGCAATTCCACCAATATTGACACTGGGCCAACTGCCTTGTAATTCCACCATGTCTGACACAGGACCGTCTGCCCGGCAATTCCACCATGTCTGACACTGGACCGTCTGCCTTGTAATTCCACCATGTCTGACACTGGGCCGTCTGCCACGCATTTTCCACCATGTCTGACAGTGAACCGTCTGAGCGGCAATTCCACCATGTCTGACACTGGACTGTCTGCTTGTAATTCCACCTTGTCTGCCACTGGAACGTCTGCCTGTCAATTCCACCACGTCTGTCACTGGGCACCTGCCTGGCAATTCCACCATGTCTGACACTGGACCGTCTGCCTTGTAATTCCACTATGTCTGACACTGGACCGCCTGCCTTGTCATTCCACCATGTCTGACACTGGACCGCCTGCCTTGTCATTCCACCATGTCTGACACTGGGCCGTCTGCCTGACAATTCCACCATGTCTGACACTGGACAGTCTGCCTTTTAATTGCAAAATGTCTGACACTGGGCCGTCTGTCTTTCAATTCCACCATGTCTGACACAGGACGACACCTGGCAACTCAACCATTTCTTACGATGGACTGTCTGTGGCAATTCCACCATGCCTGACACTGGACATTCTGCCAGTCAATTCCACCATGTCTGAAACTGGACCATCTGCCTGGTAATTCCACCATTTCTGACACTGGACCGTCTGCATTGTAATTCCACCATGTCTGATACTGGACACTGGCAATTCAACCATGTCTGACACTGGACCGCCTGCATTGTAATTCCACCATGTCTGACACTGGACCGCCTGCCTTGTAAATCCACCATGTCTGACACTGGACCGCCTGCCTTGTAATTCCACAATGTCTGACACTGGACCGTCTGCGTGGCAATTCCACCATGTTTGTAACTGGAATGTCTGCCTGACAATTCCACGTCTTTCACTGGGCACCTGCCTGGCAATTCCACCGTGTCTGACACTGGACCGTCTGCGTTGTAATTCCACCATGTCTGAAACTGGACCGCCTGCCTGTCAATTCCACCTTATCTGTCACTGGGCACCTGCCTGGCAATTCCACCATATCTGACACTGGACCGTCTGCTTTGTAATTCCAACATGTCTGACACTGGACCGCCTGCCTTGTAATTCCACCATGTCTGACAGTGGACCGTCTGCCTGACAATTCCACCATGTCTGACACTGGACAGTCTGCCTTTTAATTGCACCATGTCTGACACTGGGCCGTCTGTCTTTCAATTCCACTATGTCTGACACTGGACGGAACCTGGCAACTCAACCATTTCTTACGATGGACTGTCTGCTGGCAATTCCACCATGCCTGTCACTGGACCGTCTGCCTGTCAATTCCACCATGTCTGACACTGCACAGTCTGCCTGCTAATTCCACCATGTTTAACGCTGGGCCGTCAGCCTGGCAATTCCACCATGTCTGACACTGGACCCTCAGCCTTGTACTTCCACCATGTCTGTCACTGGTCCGCCTGCCTTGTAATTCCACCATGTCTGACACTGGACCGCCTGCCTTGTAATTCCACCATGTCTGACACTGGACCGTCTGCCTGGCAATTCCACAATGTCTGACACTGGACCGCCTGACTTGTAATTCCATCATGTCTGACTATGGACCATCTGCCTCGCAATTCCAGCATGTCTGACAGTGGACCGTCTGCCTTGTAATTCCACCACGTTGGACAGTGGACCGTCTGCCTGTCAATTCCACCACGTCTGACACTGGACAGTTACCTTATCATTACACCATGTCTGACACTGGACCGTCTGCCTGTCAATTCCACCATGTCAGACACTGGACATTCTGCCTTCTAATTCCACCGTGTCTGACACTGGACATTCTGCCTGGTAATTCCTCCAAGTCTGAAACTGGAAAAACTGCCTTGTATTTCAAAAATGTCTGACACTGGACCGTATGCCCGGCAATTCCACCATGTTTGACACTGGACCGTCTGCCAGGGATTTTCCACCATGTCTGACATTGGACCGTCTGCCTTCTATTTCCACCATGTCTGACACTGGACCGTCTGCCTGGCAATTCCACCATGTCTGACACTGGACCGTCTGCCTTGTAATTCCACCAAGTCTGACACTGGACCGTCTGCCAGGCATTTTCCACCATGTCTGACACTGGACCTTCTGCCTTGTATTTCCACCATGTCTGACACTGGACCGTCTGCCTGGCAATTCCATCATGTCTGACACGGGACCGTCTGCCTTCTAATTCCACCATGTCTGACACAGGACCGTCTGCCTGGCAATTCCACCATGTCTGACACTGGACCGTCTGACTTGTAATTCCACCATTTCTGACACTGGACCGTCTGCTTGGCAATTCCACCATGTCTGACACTGGATCATCTGCCTTGTAATTCCACCATTTCTGACACAGGACCGTCTGCGTGGGAATTCCAGCATGTCTGACACTGGACCGTCTGCCTGGCAATTCCACCATGTCTGACACTGTACCGTCAGCCTGGCAATTCCACCATGTCTGACATTGGACCATCTGCCTGGCAATTCCACCATGTCTGACACTGGACCGTCTGCCTTGTAATTCCACCATGACTGACACTGGAGAGTCTGCCTTCTAATTCCACCGTGTCTGACACTGGACATTCTGCCTGGTAATTCCACCATGTCTGACACTGGACCGTCTGCCTGGCAATTCCACCATGTCTGACACTGGACCGTCTGCCTTGAAATTCCACCATGACTGACACTGGAGAGTCTGCCTTCTAATTCCACCGTGCCTGACACTGGACATTCTGCCTGGTAATTCCTCCAAGTCTGAAACTGGACCAACTGCCTTGTATTTCAAAAATGTCTGACACTGGACCGTATGCCCGGCAATTCCACCATGTTTGACACTGGACCGTCTGCCAGGGATTTTCCACCATGTCTGACATTGGACCGTCTGCCTTCTATTTCCACAATGTCTGACACTGGACCGTCTGCCTTGCAATTCCACCATGTCTGACACTGGTCCGTCTGCCTGGCAATTCCACCATGTCTGACACTGGACCGTCTGCCTGGCAATTCCACCATGTCTGACACTGGACCGTCTGCCTGGCAATTCCACCATGTCTGACACTGGACCGTCTGCCTGGCAATTCCACCATGTCTGACACTGGACCATCTGCCTGGCAATTCCACCATGTCTGACACTGGACCGTCTGCCTGGCAATTCCACCATGTCTGACACTGGACCGTCTGCCTGGCAATTCCACCATGTCTGACACTGGACCGTCTGCCTGGCAATTCCACCATGTCTGACACTGGTCCGTCTGCCTTGTAATTCCACCATGTCTGACACTGGGCCGTCCGCCTGGCAATTCCAGCATGTCTGACACTGGAACGTCAGCCTTGTAATTACACCATGTGTGAGACTGGACCACCTGCCTGACAATTCCACCATGTCTGACACTGGACAGTGCGCCTGGCAATTGAACGATGTCTGACACGGGACTGTCTGTCTGACATTTCCACCATATCTAACACTGGACTGTCTGCCTGGCAATTCCACCATGTCTGATACTGGACCGTCTGCATTGTAATTGCACCATGTCTGACAATGGACACTGGCAATTCCACCATGTCTGACACTGGACCGCCTGCCTTGTAATTCTACCATGTCTGACACGGGACCATCTGCCTGGAAATTCCACTATGTCTGACACTGGACTGTCTGCCTGGCAATTCCACCATGTCTGACACTGGACCTTCTGCCTGGCAATTCCACCATGTCTGACACTGGACTGTCTGCCTGGCAATTCCACCTAGTCTGACACTGGACCGTCTGCCTGGAAATTCCACTATGTCTGACACTCGACTGTCTGCATGGCAATTCCACCATGTCTGACACTGGACCGTCTTCTTGTCAATTCAACCATGCCTGAAACGGAACCGTCTGACACTTAATTAAACCATGTCTGAAACTGGACTGTCTGCCTGACAATTGTACCATGTCTGACACTGGACTGTCTGCCTGACAATTGTACCATGTCTGACACTGGACGTCTGCCTGGCAATTCCACCATGTCAGACACTGGACCGTCTGCCTTGTAATTCCACCATGTCTGACACTGGACCGTCTGCCTGGCAATTCAACCATGTCTGACACTGGACCGTCTGCCTGTCAATTCCACCATGTCTGACACTGGAGCGTCTGCCTGTCAATTCCACCATGTCTGACACTGGACCGTCTGCCTGGCAATTCCACCATGTCTGACACTGTACCTTCTGCCTTGTAATTCCACTATGTCTGACACTGGACCGTCTGCCTGGCAATTCCACCATGTCTGACACTGGACCGCCTGCCTGGCAATTCCACCATATCTGACACTGGCCCGTCTGCCATCAATTTTCCACCATGTCTGACACTGGACCGTCTGCCCGGTAATTCCACCATATCTGCCACTGGACCGTCTGCCTCGTAATTCTACCATGTCAGACACAGGACCGTCTGCCTTGTAATTCCAGCTGTTTGACACTGGACCGTCTGCCTGACAATTCCACCATGTCTGACACTGGACTGTCTGCCTTGTAATTACACCATGTCTAACACTGGGCCGTCTGATTGGCAATTCCACCATGTCTGACACAGGACCGTCTGTCTGGCATTCCACCATGTCTGACACTGGACCGTCAGCCTGGCAATTCAACCATGTCTGACACTGGACCGCCTGCCTGTCAATTCCACCATGTCTGAGACTGGACCGCCTGCCTTGTAATTCCACCATGCCTGACACTGGACCGTCTGCCTAGTAATTCCGCCATGTCTGACACTGGACGTCTGCCTGGCAATTCCACCATGTCAGACGCTGGACCGTCTGCCTTGTAATTCCAACATGTCTGACACTGGACCGTCTGCCTGGCAATTCAACCATGTCTGACACTGGACCGTCTGCCTGTCAATTCCACCATGTCTGACACTGGACCGTCTGCCTGTCAATTCCACCATGTCTGACACTGGACCGCCTGCCTGGCATTTCCAACATGTCTGACACTGGACCGTCTGCCTGGCAATTCAACCATGTCTGACACTGGACCGTCTGCCTGTCAATTCCACCATGTCTGACACTGGACCGTCTGCCTGTCAATTCCACCATGTCTGACACTGGATCGTCTGCCTGGCAATTCCACCATGTCAGACTCTGTGCCGTCTTCTTGTCAATTCAACCATGCCTGAAACTGGACCGTCTGACTCGTAATTACACCATGTCTGAAACTGGACTGTCTGCCTGACAATTGTACCATGTCTGACACTGGACTGTCTGCCTGACAATTGTACCATGTCTGACACTGGACGTCTGCCTGGCAATTCCACCATGTCAGACACTGGACCGTCTGCCTTGTAATTCCACCATGTCTGACACTGGACCGTCTGACTGGCAATTCAACCATGTCTGACACTGGACCGTCTGCCTGTCAATTCCACCATGTCTGACACTGGAGCGTCTGCCTGTCAATTCCACCATCTGACACTGGACCGTCTGCCTGGCAATTCCACCATATCTGACACTGTACCTTCTGCCTTGTAATACCACCAAGTCTGACACTGGGCTCTTGCCTGGCAGTTCCACCATGTCTGACACTAGACAGTCTGCCTTGTAATTCCACTATGTCTGACACTGGACCGTCTGCCTGGCAATTCCACCATGTCTGACACTGGACCGCCTGCCATCAATTTTCCACCATGTCTGACACTGGACCGTCTGCCCGGCAATTCCACCATGTCTGCCACTGGACCGTCTGCCTTGTAATTCTACCATGTCAGACACTGGACCGTCTGCCTTGTAATTCCAGCTGTTTGACACTGGACCGTCTGCCTGACAATGCCACCATGTCTGACACTGGACTGTTTGCCTTGTAATTACACCATGTCTGACACTGGACCGTCTGCCTGGCAATCCCACCATGTCTGACACTGCACCGTCTGCCTTGCAATTCAACCATGTCTGACACAGGACCGTCTGTCTGGCATTCCACCATGTCTGACACTGGACCGTCAGCCTGGCAATTCCACCATGTCAGACGCTGGACCGTCTGCCTTGTAATTCCAACATGTCTGACACTGGACCGTCTGCCTGGCAATTCAACCATGTCTGACACTGGACCGTCTGCCTGTCAATTCCACCATGCCTGACACTGGACCGCCTGCCTTGTAATTCCACCATGTCTGACACTGGACCGTCTGCCCGGCAATTCCACCATGTCTGCCACTGGACCGTCTGCCTCGTAATTCTACCATGTCAGACACTGGACCGTCTGCCTTGTAATTCCAGCTGTTTGACACTGGACCGTCTGTCTGACAATTCCACCATGTCTGACACTGGACTGTCTGCCTTGTAATTACACCATGTCTGACACTGGGCCGTCTGATTGGCAATTCCACCATGTCTGACACTGGACCGTCTGCCTTGCAATTCAACCATGTCTGACACAGGACCGTCTGTCTGGCATTCCACCATGTCTGACACTGGACCGTCAGCCTGGCAATTCAACCATGTCTGACACTGGACCGTCTGCCTGGCAATTCCACCATGTCTGAGACTGGACCGCCTGCCTTGTAATTCCACCATGCCTGACACTGGACCGTCTGCCTAGTAATTCCGCCATGTCTGACAATGGACGTCTGCCTGGCAATTCCACCATGTCAGACGCTGGACCGTCTGCCTTGTAATTCCAACATGTCTGACACTGGACCGTCTGCCTGGCAATTCAACCATGTCTGACACTGGACCGTCTGCCTGTCAATTCCACCATGTCTGACACTGGATCGTCTGCCTGGCAATTCCACCATGTCAGACTCTGTGCCGTCTTCTTGTCAATTCAACCATGCCTGAAACTGGACCGTCTGACTCGTAATTACACCATGTCTGAAACTGGACTGTCTGCCTGACAATTGTACCATGTCTGACACTGGACTGTCTGCCTGACAATTGTACCATGTCTGACACTGGACGTCTGCCTGGCAATTCCACCATGTCAGACACTGGACCGTCTGCCTTGTAATTCCACCATGTCTGACACTGGACCGTCTGACTGGCAATTCCACCATCTGACACTGGACCGTCTGCCTGGCAATTCCACCATGTCTGACACTGTACCTTCTGCCTTGTAATACCACCAAGTCTGACACTGGGCCGTCTGCCTAGTAATTCCGCCATGTCTGACACTGGACGTCTGCCTGGCAGTTCCACCATGTCTGACACTAGACAGTCTGCCTTGTAATTCCACTATGTCTGACACTGGACCGTCTGCCTGGCAATTCAACCATGTCTGACACTGGACCGTCTGCCTGTCAATTCCACCATGCCTGACACTGGACCGCCTGCCTTGTAATTCCACCATGTCTGACACTGGACCGTCTGCCCGGCAATTCCACCATGTCTGCCACTGGACCGTCTGCCTCGTAATTCTACCATGTCAGACACTGGACCGTCTGCCTTGTAATTCCAGCTGTTTGACACTGGACCGTCTGTCTGACAATTCCACCATGTCTGACACTGGACTGTCTGCCTTGTAATTACACCATGTCTGACACTGGGCCGTCTGATTGGCAATTCCACCATGTCTGACACTGGACCGTCTGCCTTGCAATTCAACCATGTCTGACACTGGACTGTCTGCCTGACAATTGTACCATGTCTGACACTGGACGTCTGCCTGGCAATTCCACCATGTCAGACACTGGACCGTCTGCCTTGTAATTCCACCATGTCTGACACTGGACCGTCTGACTGGCAATTCAACCATGTCTGACACTGGACCGTCTGCCTGTCAATTCCACCATGTCTGACACTGGAGCGTCTGCCTGTCAATTCCACCATCTGACACTGGACCGTCTGCCTGGCAATTCCACCATATCTGACACTGTACCTTCTGCCTTGTAATACCACCAAGTCTGACACTGGGCTCTTGCCTGGCAGTTCCACCATGTCTGACACTAGACAGTCTGCCTTGTAATTCCACTATGTCTGACACTGGACCGTCTGCCTGGCAATTCCACCATGTCTGACACTGGACCGCCTGCCATCAATTTTCCACCATGTCTGACACTGGACCGTCTGCCCGGCAATTCCACCATGTCTGCCACTGGACCGTCTGCCTTGTAATTCTACCATGTCAGACACTGGACCGTCTGCCTTGTAATTCCAGCTGTTTGACACTGGACCGTCTGCCTGACAATGCCACCATGTCTGACACTGGACTGTTTGCCTTGTAATTACACCATGTCTGACACTGGACCGTCTGCCTGGCAATCCCACCATGTCTGACACTGCACCGTCTGCCTTGCAATTCAACCATGTCTGACACAGGACCGTCTGTCTGGCATTCCACCATGTCTGACACTGGACCGTCAGCCTGGCAATTCCACCATGTCAGACGCTGGACCGTCTGCCTTGTAATTCCAACATGTCTGACACTGGACCGTCTGCCTGGCAATTCAACCATGTCTGACACTGGACCGTCTGCCTGTCAATTCCACCATGCCTGACACTGGACCGCCTGCCTTGTAATTCCACCATGTCTGACACTGGACCGTCTGCCCGGCAATTCCACCATGTCTGCCACTGGACCGTCTGCCTCGTAATTCTACCATGTCAGACACTGGACCGTCTGCCTTGTAATTCCAGCTGTTTGACACTGGACCGTCTGTCTGACAATTCCACCATGTCTGACACTGGACTGTCTGCCTTGTAATTACACCATGTCTGACACTGGGCCGTCTGATTGGCAATTCCACCATGTCTGACACTGGACCGTCTGCCTTGCAATTCAACCATGTCTGACACAGGACCGTCTGTCTGGCATTCCACCATGTCTGACACTGGACCGTCAGCCTGGCAATTCAACCATGTCTGACACTGGACCGTCTGCCTGGCAATTCCACCATGTCTGAGACTGGACCGCCTGCCTTGTAATTCCACCATGCCTGACACTGGACCGTCTGCCTAGTAATTCCGCCATGTCTGACAATGGACGTCTGCCTGGCAATTCCACCATGTCAGACGCTGGACCGTCTGCCTTGTAATTCCAACATGTCTGACACTGGACCGTCTGCCTGGCAATTCAACCATGTCTGACACTGGACCGTCTGCCTGTCAATTCCACCATGTCTGACACTGGATCGTCTGCCTGGCAATTCCACCATGTCAGACTCTGTGCCGTCTTCTTGTCAATTCAACCATGCCTGAAACTGGACCGTCTGACTCGTAATTACACCATGTCTGAAACTGGACTGTCTGCCTGACAATTGTACCATGTCTGACACTGGACTGTCTGCCTGACAATTGTACCATGTCTGACACTGGACGTCTGCCTGGCAATTCCACCATGTCAGACACTGGACCGTCTGCCTTGTAATTCCACCATGTCTGACACTGGACCGTCTGACTGGCAATTCCACCATCTGACACTGGACCGTCTGCCTGGCAATTCCACCATGTCTGACACTGTACCTTCTGCCTTGTAATACCACCAAGTCTGACACTGGGCCGTCTGCCTAGTAATTCCGCCATGTCTGACACTGGACGTCTGCCTGGCAGTTCCACCATGTCTGGCACTAGACAGTCTGCCTTGTAATTCCACTATGTCTGACACTGGACCGTCTGCCTGGCAATTCAACCATGTCTGACACTGGACCGTCTGCCTGTCAATTCCACCATGCCTGACACTGGACCGCCTGCCTTGTAATTCCACCATGTCTGACACTGGACCGTCTGCCCGGCAATTCCACCATGTCTGCCACTGGACCGTCTGCCTCGTAATTCTACCATGTCAGACACTGGACCGTCTGCCTTGTAATTCCAGCTGTTTGACACTGGACCGTCTGTCTGACAATTCCACCATGTCTGACACTGGACTGTCTGCCTTGTAATTACACCATGTCTGACACTGGGCCGTCTGATTGGCAATTCCACCATGTCTGACACTGGACCGTCTGCCTTGCAATTCAACCATGTCTGACACAGGACCGTCTGTCTGGCATTCCACCATGTCTGACACTGGACCGTCAGCCTGGCAATTCAACCATGTCTGACACTGGACCGTCTGCCTGGCAATTCCACCATGTCTGAGACTGGACCGCCTGCCTTGTAATTCCACCATGCCTGACACTGGACCGTCTGCCTAGTAATTCCGCCATGTCTGACAATGGACGTCTGCCTGGCAATTCCACCATGTCAGACGCTGGACCGTCTGCCTTGTAATTCCAACATGTCTGACACTGGACCGTCTGCCTGGCAATTCAACCATGTCTGACACTGGACCGTCTGCCTGTCAATTCCACCATGTCTGACACTGGACCGCCTGCCTGGCAATTCCACGATGTCTGACACTGGACCGTCTGCCTGGCAATTCAACCATGTCTGACACTGGACCGTCTGCCTGGCAATTCCACCATGTCTGAGACTGGACCGCCTGCCTTGTAATTCCACCATGCCTGACACTGGACCGTCTGCCTAGTAATTCCGCCATGTCTGACACTGGACCGTCTGCCTGGCAATTCCACCATGTCTGACACTGGATCGTCTGCCTGGCAATTCCACCATGTCAGACTCTGTGCCGTCTTCTTGTCAATTCAACCATGCCTGAAACTGGACCGTCTGACTCGTAATTACACCATGTCTGAAACTGGACTGTCTGCCTGACAATTGTACCATGTCTGACACTGGACTGTCTGCCTGACAATTGTACCATGTCTGACACTGGACGTCTGCCTGGCAATTCCACCATGTCAGACACTGGACCGTCTGCTTTGTAATTCCACCATGTCTGACACTGGACCGTCTGACTGGCAATTCAACCATGTCTGACACTGGACCGTCTGCCTGTCAATTCCACCATGTCTGACACTGGAGCGTCTGCCTGTCAATTCCACCATCTGACACTGGACCGTCTGCCTGGCAATTCCACCATGTCTGACACTGTACCTTCTGCCTTGTAATACCACCAAGTCTGACACTGGGCCGTCTGCCTAGTAATTCCGCCATGTCTGACACTGGACGTCTGCCTGGCAGTTCCACCATGTCTGACACTAGACAGTCTGCCTTGTAATTCCACTATGTCTGACACTGGACCGTCTGCCTGGCAATTCCACCATGTCTGACACTAGACAGTCTGCCTTGTAATTCCACTATGTCTGACACTGGACCGTCTGCCTGGCAATTCAACCATGTCTGACACTGGACCGTCTGCCTGTCAATTCCACCATGTCTGACACTGGACCGCCTGCCTGGCAATTCCACCATCTGACACTGGATCGTCTGCCTGTCAATTCCACCATGTCTGACACTGGGCTCGTGCCTGGCAGTTCCACCATGTCTGACACTAGACAGTCTGCCTTGTAATTCCACCATGTCTGACACTTGGCTCGTGCCTGGCAGTTCCACCATGTCTGACACTAGACAGTCTGCCTTGTAATTCCACCATGTCTGACACTGGGCCGTCTGCCACGCATTTTCCACCATGTCTGACACTGGACCGTCTGCCCGGCAATTCCACCATGTCTGACATTGGGCCGTCTGCCTCGTAATTCTACCATGTCAGACACTGGACCGTCTGCCTTGTAATTCCAGCTGTTTGACACTGGACCGTCTGTCTGACAATTCCACCATGTCTGACACTGGACTGTCTGCCTTGTAATTACACCATGTCTGACACTGGGCCGTCTGATTGGCAATTCCACCATGTCTGACACAGGACCGTCTGTCTGGCATTCCACCATGTCTGACACTGGACCGTCAGCCTGGCAATTCAACCATGTCTGACACTGGACCGTCAGCCTGGCAATTCCACCATCTCTGTCATTGGACCGTCTGACTGTCAATTCCATCATTTCTGACACTGGACCGTCTGCAAAGACAAGTCCACCATGTCTGACTGTGGACCATTTGCCTCGCAATTCCAGCATGTCTGACAGTGGACCGTCTGCTTTGTAATTCCACCATGTTGGACAGTGGACCGTCTGCCTGACAATTCCACCACGTCTGACACTGGACAGTTACCTTATCATTACACCATGTCTGACACTGGACCGTCTGCCTGTCAATTCCACCATGTCTGACACTGGACCGTCTGCCTGTCAATTCCACCATGTCTGACACTGGACCGCCTGCCTGTCAATTCCACCATGTCTGTCACTGGGCTCTTGCCTGGCAATTCCACAAAGTCTGAAACTGGACCAACTGCCTTGTATTTCAAAAATGTCTGACACTGGACCGTCTGCCTTGTAATTCCACCATGTCTGACACTGGACCGTCTGCCAGGCATTTTCCACCATGTCTGACACTGGACCGTCTGCCTGGCAATTCCATCATGTCTGACACGGGACCGTCTGCCTGGCAATTCCACCATGTCTGACACTGGACCATCTGACTTGTAATTCCACCATTTCTGACACTGGACCGTCTGCGTGGCAATTCCACCATGTCTGACATTGGACCGTCTGCTTGGCAATTCCACCATGTCTGACATTGGACCGTCTGCTTGGCAATTCCACCATGTCTGACATTGGACCGTCTGCTTGGCAATTCCACCATGTCTGACACTGGACCGTCTGCCTGGCAATTCCAGCATGTCTGACACAGGACCGTCTGCCTGGCAATTCCAGCATGTCTGACACTGGACCGTCTGCCTGGCAATTCCACCATGCCTGACACTGGACCGTCTGCGTGGGAATTCCACCATGTCTGACATTGGACCATCTGCCTGGCAATTCCACCATGCCTGACACTGGACCGTCTGCCTGGCAATTCCACCATGTCTGACATTGGACCATCTGCCTGGCAATTCCACCATGCCTGACACTGGACCGTCTGCCTTGTAATTCCACCATGCCTGACACTGGACCGACTGCCTAGTAATTCCGCCATGTCTGACACTGGACGTCTGTCTGGCAATTCCACCATGTCAGACGCTGGACCGTCTGCCTTGTAATTCCAACATGTCTGACACTGGACCGTCTGCCTGGCAATTCAACCATGTCTGACACTGGACCGTCTGCCTGTCAATTCCACCATGCCTGACACTGGACCGCCTGCCTTGTAATTCCACCATGTCTGACACTGGACCGTCTGCCCGGCAATTCCACCATGTCTGCCACTGGACCGTCTGCCTCGTAATTCTACCATGTCAGACACTGGACCGTCTGCCTTGTAATTCCAGCTGTTTGACACTGGACCGTCTGTCTGACAATTCCACCATGTCTGACACTGGACTGTCTGCCTTGTAATTACACCATGTCTGACACTGGGCCGTCTGATTGGCAATTCCACCATGTCTGACACTGGACCGTCTGCCTTGCAATTCAACCATGTCTGACACAGGACCGTCTGTCTGGCATTCCACCATGTCTGACACTGGACCGTCAGCCTGGCAATTCAACCATGTCTGACACTGGACCGTCTGCCTGGCAATTCCACCATGTCTGAGACTGGACCGCCTGCCTTGTAATTCCACCATGCCTGACACTGGACCGTCTGCCTAGTAATTCCGCCATGTCTGACACTGGACGTCTGCCTGGCAATTCCACCATGTCAGACGCTGGACCGTCTGCCTTGTAATTCCAACATGTCTGACACTGGACCGTCTGCCTGGCAATTCAACCATGTCTGACACTGGACCGTCTGCCTGTCAATTCCACCATGTCTGACACTGGACCGCCTGCCTGGCAATTCCACGATGTCTGACACTGGACCGCCTGCCTGGCAATTCCACGATGTCTGACACTGGACCGTCTGCCTGTCAATTCCACCATGTCAGACTCTGTGCCGTCTTCTTGTCAATTCAACCATGCCTGAAACTGGACCGTCTGACTCGTAATTACACCATGTCTGAAACTGGACTGTCTGCCTGACAATTGTACCATGTCTGACACTGGACTGTCTGCCTGACAATTGTACCATGTCTGACACTGGACGTCTGCCTGGCAATTCCACCATGTCAGACACTGGACCGTCTGCCTTGTAATTCCACCATGTCTGACACTGGACCGTCTGACTGGCAATTCAACCATGTCTGACACTGGACCGTCTGCCTGTCAATTCCACCATGTCTGACACTGGAGCGTCTGCCTGTCAATTCCACCATCTGACACTGGACCGTCTGCCTGGCAATTCCACCATGTCTGACACTGTACCTTCTGCCTTGTAATACCACCAAGTCTGACACTGGGCCGTCTGCCTAGTAATTCCGCCATGTCTGACACTGGACCGTCTGCCTGGCAATTCAACCATGTCTGACACTGGACCGTCTGCCTGTCAATTCCACCATGCCTGACACTGGACCGCCTGCCTTGTAATTCCACCATGTCTGACACTGGACCGTCTGCCCGGCAATTCCACCATGTCTGCCACTGGACCGTCTGCCTCGTAATTCTACCATGTCAGACACTGGACCGTCTGCCTTGTAATTCCAGCTGTTTGACACTGGACCGTCTGTCTGACAATTCCACCATGTCTGACACTGGACTGTCTGCCTTGTAATTACACCATGTCTGACACTGGGCCGTCTGATTGGCAATTCCACCATGTCTGACACTGGACCGTCTGCCTTGCAATTCAACCATGTCTGACACAGGACCGTCTGTCTGGCATTCCACCATGTCTGACACTGGACCGTCAGCCTGGCAATTCAACCATGTCTGACACTGGACCGTCTGCCTGGCAATTCCACCATGTCTGAGACTGGACCGCCTGCCTTGTAATTCCACCATGCCTGACACTGGACCGTCTGCCTAGTAATTCCGCCATGTCTGACATTGGGCCGTCTGCCTCGTAATTCTACCATGTCAGACACTGGACCGTCTGCCTTGTAATTCCAGCTGTTTGACACTGGACCGTCTGTCTGACAATTACACCATGTCTGACACTGGACCGTCTGCCTGGCAATTCCACCATGTCTGACACTGTACCTTCTGCCTTGTAATACCACCAAGTCTGACACTGGACGTCTGCCTGGCAGTTCCACCATGTCTGACACTAGACAGTCTGCCTTGTAATTCCACTATGTCTGACACTGGACCGTCTGCCTGGCAATTCCACCATGTCTGACACTAGACAGTCTGCCTTGTAATTCCACTATGTCTGACACTGGACCGTCTGCCTGGCAATTCAACCATGTCTGACACTGGACCGTCTGCCTGTCAATTCCACCATGTCTGACACTGGACCGCCTGCCTGGCAATTCCACCATGTCTGACACTGGATCGTCTGCCTTGTAATACCACCAAGTCTGACACTGGGCTCGTGCCTGGCAGTTCCACCATGTCTGACACTAGACAGTCTGCCTTGTAATTCCACCATGTCTGACACTGGACCGCCTGCCTTGTAATTCCACCATGTCTGACACTGGGCCGTCTGCCACGCATTTTCCACCATGTCTGACACTGGACCGTCTGCCCGGCAATTCCACCATGTCTGACATTGGGCCGTCTGCCTCGTAATTCTACCATGTCAGACACTGGACCGTCTGCCTTGTAATTCCAGCTGTTTGACACTGGACCGTCTGTCTGACAATTCCACCATGTCTGACACTGGACTGTCTGCCTTGTAATTACACCATGTCTGACACTGGGCCGTCTGATTGGCAATTCCACCATGTCTGACACAGGACCGTCTGTCTGGCATTCCACCATGTCTGACACTGGACCGTCAGCCTGGCAATTCAACCATGTCTGACACTGGACCGTCAGCCTGGCAATTCCACCATCTCTGTCATTGGACCGTCTGACTGTCAATTCCAACATTTCTGACACTGGACCGTCTGCAAAGACAAGTCCACCATGTCTGACTGTGGACCATTTGCCTCGCAATTCCAGCATGTCTGACAGTGGACCGTCTGCTTTGTAATTCCACCATGTTGGACAGTGGACCGTCTGCCTGACAATTCCACCACGTCTGACACTGGACAGTTACCTTATCATTACACCATGTCTGACACTGGACCGTCTGCCTGTCAATTCCACCATGTCTGACACTGGACCGTCTGCCTGTCAATTCCACCATGTCTGACACTGGACCGCCTTCCTGTCAATTCCACCATGTCTGTCACTGGGCTCTTGCCTGGCAATTCCACAAAGTCTGAAACTGGACCAACTGCCTTGTATTTCAAAAATGTCTGACACTGGACCGTCTGCCTTGTAATTCCACCATGTCTGACACTGGACCGTCTGCCAGGCATTTTCCACCATGTCTGACACTGGACCGTCTGCCTGGCAATTCCATCATGTCTGACACGGGACCGTCTGCCTGGCAATTCCACCATGTCTGACACTGGACCATCTGACTTGTAATTCCACCATTTCTGACACTGGACCGTCTGCGTGGCAATTCCACCATGTCTGACATTGGACCGTCTGCTTGGCAATTCCACCATGTCTGACATTGGACCGTCTGCTTGGCAATTCCACCATGTCTGACATTGGACCGTCTGCTTGGCAATTCCACCATGTCTGAAACTGGACCGTCTGCCTGGCAATTCCAGCATGTCTGACACAGGACCGTCTGCCTGGCAATTCCAGCATGTCTGACACTGGACCGTCTGCCTGGCAATTCCACCATGCCTGACACTGGACCGTCTGCGTGGGAATTCCACCATGTCTGACATTGGACCATCTGCCTGGCAATTCCACCATGCCTGACACTGGACCGTCTGCCTGGCAATTCCACCATGTCTGACATTGGACCATCTGCCTGGCAATTCCACCATGCCTGACACTGGACCGTCTGCCTTGTAATTCCACCATGTCTGACACTGGGCCGTCAGCCTGGCAATTCCAGCATGTCTGACACTGGACCGTCAGCCTTGTAATTCCACCATGTGTGAGATTGGACCATCTGCCTGACAATTCCACCATGTCTGACACTGGACCTCCGCCTGGCAATTCCACGATGTCTAACACGGGACCGACTGTCTTGCAATTCCACCATGTCTGAGACTGGACCATCTTCCTAGCAATTCCACCATGTCTGACACTGGACAGTCCGCCTGGAAATTGAACGATGTCTGACACGGGACTGTCTGTCTGACAATTCCACCATGTCTAACACTGGACTGTCTGCCTGGGAATTCCACCATGTCTGAAACTGGACCGTCTGCATTGTAATTGCACCATGTCTGACACTGGACACTGGCAATTCCACCATGTCTGACACTGGACCGCCTGCCTTGTAATTCCACCATGTCTGACACTGGACCGTCTGCCTGGAAATTCCACTATGTCTGACACTGGACTGTCTGCCTGGCAATTCCACCATGTCTGAAACTGGGCCGCCTGCCTGGCAATTCCACCATGTCTGACACTGGACTGTCTGCCTGGTAATTCCACCGAGTTTGACACTGGACCGTCTGCCTTGTAATTCCACCATGTCTGACACTGGACCGTCTGCCTTGTAATTCCACCATGTCTGACACTGGACCGCCTGCCTGTCAATTCCACCATGTCTGTCACTGGGCTCTTGCCTGGCAATTCAACAAAGTCTGAAACTGGACCAACTGCCTTGTATTTCAAAAATGTCTGACACTGGACCGTCTGCCTTGTAATTCCACCATGTCTGACACTGGACCGTCTGCCAGGCATTTTCCACCATGTCTGACACTGGACCGTCTGCCTGGCAATTCCATCATGTCTGACACGGGACCGTCTGCCTGGCAATTCCACCATGTCTGACACTGGACCATCTGACTTGTAATTCCACCATTTCTGACACTGGACCGTCTGCGTGGCAATTCCACCATGTCTGACATTGGACCGTCTGCTTGGCAATTCCACCATGTCTGACATTGGACCGTCTGCTTGGCAATTCCACCATGTCTGACATTGGACCATCTGCTTGGCAATTCCACCATGTCTGACACTGGACCGTCTGCCTGGCAATTCCAGCATGTCTGACACAGGACCGTCTGACTGGCAATTCCAGCATGTCTGACACTGGACCGTCTGCCTGGCAATTCCACCATGCCTGACACTGGACCGTCTGCGTGGGAATTCCACCATGTCTGACATTGGACCATCTGCCTGGCAATTCCACCATGCCTGACACTGGACCGCCTGCCTGGCAATTCCACCATGTCTGACATTGGACCGCCTGCCTGGCAATTCCACCATGTCTGACACTGGATCGTCTGCCTTGTAATACCACCAAGTCTGACACTGGGCTCGTGCCTGGCAGTTCCACCATGTCTGACACTAGACAGTCTGCCTTGTAATTCCACCATGTCTGACACTGGACCGCCTGCCTTGTAATTCCACCATGTCTGACACTGGGCCGTCTGCCACGCATTTTCCACCATGTCTGACACTGGACCGTCTGCCCGGCAATTCCACCATGTCTGCCACTGGACCGTCTGCCTCGTAATTCTACCATGTCAGACACTGGACCGTCTGCCTTGTAATTCCAGCTGTTTGACACTGGACCGTCTGTCTGACAATTCCACCATGTCTGACACTGGACTGTCTGCCTTGTAATTACACCATGTCTGACACTGGGCCGTCTGATTGGCAATTCCACAATGTCTGACACTGGACCGTCTGCCTTGCAATTCAACCATGTCTGACACAGGACCGTCTGTCTGGCATTCCACCATGTCTGACACTGGACCGTCAGCCTGGCAATTCAACCATGTCTGACACTGGACCGTCAGCCTGGCAATTCCACCATGTCTGTCATTGGACCGTCTGACTGTCAATTCCAACATTTCTGACACTGGACCGTCTGCAAAGACAAGTCCACCATGTCTGACTGTGGACCATTTGCCTCGCAATTCCAGCATGTCTGACAGTGGACCGTCTGCTTTGTAATTCCACCATGTTGGGCAGTGGACCGTCTGCCTGACAATTCCACCACGTCTGACACTGGACAGTTACCTTATCATTACACCATGTCTGACACTGGACCGTCTGCCTGTCAATTCCACCATGTCTGACACTGGACCGTCTGCCTGTCAATTCCACCATGTCTGACACTGGACCGCCTGCCTGTCAATTCCACCATGTCTGTCACTGGGCTCTTGCCTGGCAATTCCACAAAGTCTGAAACTGGACCAACTGCCTTGTATTTCAAAAATGTCTGACACTGGACCGTCTGCCTTGTAATTCCACCATGTCTGACACTGGACCGTCTGCCAGGCATTTTCCACCATGTCTGACACTGGACCGTCTGCCTGGCAATTCCATCATGTCTGACACGGGACCGTCTGCCTGGCAATTCCACCATGTCTGACACTGGACCATCTGACTTGTAATTCCACCATTTCTGACACTGGACCGTCTGCGTGGCAATTCCACCATGTCTGACATTGGACCGTCTGCTTGGCAATTCCACCATGTCTGACATTGGACCGTCTGCTTGGCAATTCCACCATGTCTGACATTGAACCGTCTGCTTGGCAATTCCACCATGTCTGACACTGGACCGTCTGCCTGGCAATTCCAGCATGTCTGACACAGGACCGTCTGCCTGGCAATTCCAGCATGTCTGACACTGGACCGTCTGCCTGGCAATTCCACCATGCCTGACACTGGACCGTCTGCGTGGGAATTCCACCATGTCTGACATTGGACCATCTGCCTGGCAATTCCACCATGTCTGACACTGGACCGTCTGCCTGGCAATTCCACCATGTCTGACATTGGACCATCTGCCTGGCACTTCCACCATGCCTGACACTGGACCGTCTGCCTTGTAATTCCACCATGTCTGACACTGGGCCGTCAGCCTGGCAATTCCACCATGTCTGACATTGGACCATCTGCCTGGCACTTCCACCATGCCTGACACTGGACCGTCTGCCTGGCAATTCCACCATGTCTGACATTGGACCATCTGCCTGGCACTTCCACCATGCCTGACACTGGACCGTCTGCCTTGTAATTCCACCATGTCTGACACTGGGCCGTCAGCCTGGCAATTCCAGCATGTCTGACACTGGACCGTCAGCCTTGTAATTCCACCATGTGTGAGATTGGACCATCTGCCTGACAATTCCACCATGTCTGACACTGGACCTCCGCCTGGCAATTCCACAATGTCTAACACGGGACCGACTGTCTTGCAATTCCACCATGTCTGAGACTGGACCATCTTCCTAGCAATTCCACCATGTCTGACACTGGACAGTCCGCCTGGAAATTGAACGATGTCTGACACGGGACTGTCTGTCTGACAATTCCACCATGTCTAACACTGGACTGTCTGCCTGGGAATTCCACCATGTCTGAAACTGGACCGTCTGCATTGTAATTGCACCATGTCTGACACTGGACACTGGCAATTCCACCATGTCTGACACTGGACCGCCTGCCTTGTAATTCCACCATGTCTGACACTGGACCGTCTGCCTGGAAATTCCACTATGTCTGACACTGGACTGTCTGCCTGGCAATTCCACCATGTCTGAAACTGGGCCGCCTGCCTGGCAATTCCACCATGTCTGACACTGGACTGTCTGCCTGGTAATTCCACCGAGTTTGACACTGGACCGTCTGCCTTGTAATTCCACCATGTCTGACACTGGACCGTCTACCTGGCAATTCAACCATGTCTGACACTGGACCGTCTGCCTTGTAATTCCACCATGTCTGACACTGGACCGCCTGCCTGTTTATTCCACCATGTCTGTCACTGGGCTCTTGCCTGGCAATTCCACAAAGTCTGAAACTGGACCAACTGCCTTGTATTTCAAAAATGTCTGACACTGGACCGTCTGCCTTGTAATTCCACCATGTCTGACACTGGACCGTCTGCCAGGCATTTTCCACCATGTCTGACACTGGACCATCTGCCTGGCAATTCCATCATGTCTGACACGGGACCGTCTGCCTGGCAATTCCACCATGTCTGACACTGGACCATCTGACTTGTAATTCCACCATTTCTGACACTGGACCGTCTGCGTGGCAATTCCACCATGTCTGACATTGGACCGTCTGCTTGGCAATTCCACCATGTCTGACATTGGACCGTCTGCTTGGCAATTCCACCATGTCTGACATTGGACCGTCTGCTTGGCAATTCCACCATGTCTGACACTGGACCGTCTGCCTGGCAATTCCAGCATGTCTGACACAGGACCGTCTGCCTGGCAATTCCAGCATGTCTGACACTGGACCGTCTGCCTGGCAATTCCACCATGCCTGACACTGGACCGTCTGCGTGGGAATTCCACCATGTCTGACATTGGACCATCTGCCTGGCAATTCCACCATGCCTGACACTGGACCGTCTGCCTGGCAATTCCACCATGTCTGACATTGGACCATCTGCCTGGCAATTCCACCATGCCTGACACTGGACCGTCAGCCTTGTAATTCCACCATGTGTGAGATTGGACCATCTGCCTGACAATTCCACCATGTCTGACACTGGTCCTCCGCCTGGCAATTCCACGATGTCTAACACGGGACCGACTGTCTTGCAATTCCACCATGTCTGAGACAGGACCATCTTCCTAGCAATTCCACCATGTCTGACACTGGACAGTCCGCCTGGAAATTGAACGATGTCTGACACGGGACTGTCTGTCTGACAATTCCACCATGTCTAACACTGGACTGTCTGCCTGGGAATTCCACCATGTCTGAAACTGGACCGTCTGCATTGTAATTGCACCATGTCTGACACTGGACACTGGCAATTCCACCATGTCTGACACTGGACCGCCTGCCTTGTAATTCCACCATGTCTGACACTGGACCGTCTGCCTGGCAATTCCACCATGTCTGAAACTGGGCCGCCTGCCTGGCAATTCCACCATGTCTGACACTGGACTGTCTGCCTGGTAATTCCACCGAGTTTGACACTGGACCGTCTGCCTTGTAATTCCACCATGTCTGACACTGGACCGTCTACCTGGCAATTCAACCATGTCTGACACTGGACCGTCTGCCAGTCAATTCCATCATGTCTGACACTGGAGCGTCTGCCTGTCAATTCCACCATGTCTGACACTGGACCTTCTGCCTGGCAATTCCACCATGTCTGACACTGTACCGTCTGCCTTGTAATACCACCAAGTCTGACACAGGGCTCTTGCCTGGCAGTTCCACCATGTCTGACACTAGACCGTCTGCCTTGTAATTCCACTATGTCTGACACTGGACCGTCTGCCTGGCAATTCCACCATGTCTGACACTGGACCGTCTGCCTTGTAATTCCACCATGTCTGACACTGGGCCGTCTGCCACGCATTTTCCACCATGTCTGACACTGGACCGTCTGCCCGGCAATTCCACCATGTCTGCCACTGGACCGTCTGCCTCGTAATTCTACCATGTCTGACACTGGACCGACTGCCTTGTAATTCCAGCTGTTTTACACTGGACCCTCTGCCTGACAATTACACCATGTCTGACACTGGACTGTCTGCCTTGTAATTACACCATGTCTGACACTGGGCCGTCTGACTGGCAATTCCACATTGTCTGACACTGGACCGTCTGCCTTGCAATTCAACCATGTCTGACGCAGGACCGTCTGTCTGGCATTCCACCATGTCTGACACTAGACCGTCTGCCTGGCAATTCAACCATGTCTGACACTGGACCGTCTGCCTGTCAATTCCACCATGTCTGAGACTGGACCGCCTGCCTTCAAATTCCACCATGCCTGACACTGGACCGTCTGCCTAGTAATTCCGCCATGTCTGACATTGGACCGTCTGCCTGGCAATTCCACCATGTCTGACACTGAACCATCTGCCTAGCAATTCCACCATGTCTGAACCTGGACCGTCTGCCTTGTAATTCCACCATGTCTGAGACTGGACCATCGGCCTAGCAATTCCACCATGTCTGACACTAGACCGTCCGCCTGGCAATTCGACGATGTCTGACACGGGACTGTCTGTCTCGCAATTCCACCATGTCTGACACCGGACTGTCTGCCTTGTAATTACACCATGTCTGACACTGGACCGTCCGCCTGGCAATTCGTCGATGTCTGACACGGGACTGTCTGTCTCGCAATTCCACCATGTCTAACACTGGACTGTCTGCCTGGCAATTCTACGATGTCTGACAGTGGACCGTTTGCCTTGTAATTCCACCATGTCTGAGACTGGACCATCTGCCTAGCAATTCCACCATGTCTGACACTGGACCGTCCGCCTGGCAATTCGACGATGTCTGACACGGGACTGTCTGTCTCGCAATTCCACCATGTCTGACACCGGACTGTCTGCCTTGTAATTACACCATGTCTGACACTGGACCGTCCGCCTGGCAATTCGACGATGTCTGACACGGGACTGCCTGTCTCGCAATTCCACCATGTCTAACACTGGACTGTCTGCCTGGCAATTCTACGATGTCTGACAGTGGACCGTTTGTCTAGTAATTCCACCATGTCTGACACTGGACCGTCTGCATTGTAATTCCATCATGTCTGATACTGGACACTGGCAATTCCACCATGTCTGACACTGGACCGTCTGCCTGGCAATTCCACAATGTCTGACACTGGACCGCCTGCCTTGTAATTCCACCATGCCTGACACTGGACCGTCTGCCTGGCAATTCCACAATGTCTGACACTGGACCGCCTGCCTTGTAATTCCACCATGTCTCACACTGGACCGTCTGCCTGGCAATTCCACAA
The DNA here is from genome assembly GCF_047496885.1 of Scyliorhinus torazame. NCBI lineage: Eukaryota > Metazoa > Chordata > Chondrichthyes > Carcharhiniformes > Scyliorhinidae > Scyliorhinus > Scyliorhinus torazame. The sequence goes on from NC_092726.1 coordinate 48,833,932, forward strand.
TGTCTGACAGTGGGCCGTCTGCTTTGTAATTCCACCACGTTGGACTGTGGACCGTCTGCCTGACAATTCCACCATGTCTGACACTGGACCGCCTGCCTTGTAATTCCACCATGTCTGACACTGGACCGTCTGTCTGGCAATTCCACGATGTCTGACACTGGACCGCCTGCCTTGTAATTCCACCATGTCTGACACTGGACCATCTGCCTGGCAATTCCACAATGTCTGACAGTGGGCCGGCTGCTTTGTAATTCCACCATGTTGGACAGTGGACCGTCTGCCTGACAATTCCACCATGTCTGACACTGGACTGTCTGCCTGGCAATTCCACCATGTCTGACTCTGGACCGTCTGCCTGTCAATTCTACGATGTCTGACAGTGGACCGATTGTCTAGCAATTCCACCATGTCTGATACTGGACCGTCTGCATTGTAATTCCACCATGTCTGATACTGGACACTGGAAATTCCACCATGTCTGACACTGGACCGTCTGCCTGGCAATTCCACCATGCCTGACACTGGGCCGTCTGCATTGTAATTCCACCATGTCTGACACTGGACCGTCTGCATTGTAATTCCACCATGTCTGATACTGGACCGTCTGTCTTGCAATTCCACCATGTCGGACACTGGACCGTCGGCCTTGGAATTCCACCATGTTGGACAGTGGACTGTCTGCCTTACAATTCCACCATGTCTGACACTGGACAGTTACCTTATCATTACACCATGTCTGACACTGGACCGTCTGCCTGGCAATTCCACCATGTCTGACACTGGACCGTCTGCCTGGCAATTCCACCATGCCTGACACTGGGCCGTCTGCATTGTAATTCCACCATGTCTGACACTGGACCGTCTGCATTGTAATTCCACCATGTCTGATACTGGATCGTCTGTCTTGCAATTCCACCATGTCGGACACTGGACCGTCTGCCTTGGAATTCCACCATGTTGGACAGAGGACTGTCTGCCTTACAATTCCACCATGTCTGACACTGGACAGTTACCTTATCATTACACCATGTCTGACACTGGACCGTCTGCCTGGCAATTCCACCATGTCTGACAGTGGACCGTCTGACTGGCAATTCCACCATGTCTGACACTGGACCGACTGCCTTGTAATTCCACCATATCTGACACTGGACAGTCTGCCTTCTAATTCCACCGTGTCAGGCACTGTACAGTCTGCCTGGCAATTCCTCCAAGTCTGACACTAGACCAATTGCCTTGTATTTCAAAAATGTCTGACACTCGACCGTCTGCCCGGGAGTTCCAACATGTCTGACACTGGACCGTCTGCCTTGTAATTCCACCATGTCTGACAATGGACCGTCTGCCAGGCATTTTCCATCATGTCTGACACTGCACCATCTGCCTGGCAATTCAACCATGTCTGACACTGGACCGTCTGTCTGGCAAGTCCACAATTTCTGACCCTGGACCGCCTGCCTTGTAATTCCATCATGTCTGACTATGGACCATCTGCCTGGCAATTCCACCATGTCTGACATTGGACAGTCTACCTTGTAATAACACCGTGTCTGACACTGGACCGTCTGCCTGGCAATTCCACCATGTCTGACAGTGGACCGTCTGCCTTGCAATTCCACCATGTCTGACACTGGACCGTCTGCCTGGCAATTCCACCATGTCTTACACTGGACCGTCTGCCTGACAATTCCACCATGTCTGACACTGAACCGTCAGCCTGACAATTCCACCATGCCTGACACTGGACTGTCTGCCTTGTAATTACACCATGTCTGACACTGGGCCGTCTGTCTTGCAATTCCACCATGTCGGACACTGGACCGTCTGCCTTGTAATTCCACCATTACTGTCACTGGACCGTCTGTCTGTCAATTCTACCATGTCTGAAACTGGACTGTTTGCTTGGCATTTCCACCATGTCTGACACTGGACCGTCTGCCTGTCAATTCCACCATGTCTGACACTGGACCGCCTGCCTGTCAATTCCACCATGACTGTCACTGGGCTCTTGCCTGGTAATTCCACCATGTCTGACACTGGACCGTCTGCCTTGTAATTCCACCGTGTCAGACACTGGACAGTCTGCCTGGCAATTCCTCCAAGTCTGACAGTGGACCAACTGCCTTGTATTTCAAAAATGTCTGACACTGGATGTCTGCCCGGCAATTCCAACACGTCTGACACTGGACCGTCTGCCTTGTAATTCCAACGTGTCTGACACTGGGCCGCCTGCCTGGCAATTCCACCATGTCTGACACTGGACCGTCTGCCAGGCATTTTCCACCAAGTCTGACACTGGACCGTCTGCCTGGCAATTCAACCATGTCTGACACTGGACCGCCTGCCTTGTAATTCCATCATGCCTGACTATGGACCATCTGCCTGGCAATTCCACCATGCCTCACACTGGACCGTCTGCCTAGTAATTCCGCCATGTCTGACATTGGACCGTCTGCCTGGCAATTCCACCATGTCTGACACTGGACCATCTGCCTAGCAATTGCACCATGTCTGACACTGGACCGTCTGCCTTGTAATTTCAGCATGTCTGAGACTGGGCCGTCCGCCAGGCAATTCCACGATGTCTGACACGGGACTGTCAGTTTCGCAATTCCACCATGTCTAACACTGGTCTGTCTGCCTGGCAATTCTACGATGTCTGACAGTGGACCGTTTGTCTAGCAATTCCACCATGTCTGACACTGGACCGTCTGCCTGGCAATTCCACCATGTCTGACACTGGACCGTTTACATTGTAATTCCACCATGCCTGATACAGGACACTGGCAATTCCACCATGTCTGTCTCTGGGCTCTTGCCTGGCAATTCCACCATGTCTGACACTGGACCGCCTGACTAGTAATTCCAACGTGTCAGACACTGGACAGTCTGCCTGTCAATTCCTCCAAGTCTGACACTGGACCAACTGCCTTGTATTTCAAAAATGTCTGACACTGGACCGTCTGCCCGGCAATTCCAACATGTCTGACACTGGACCGTCTGCCTTGTAATTCCACCATGTCTGACACTGGGCCGTCTGCCAGGCATTTTCCACCATGTCTGACACTGGACCGCCTGCCTGGCAATTCAACCATGTCTGACACTGGACCGTCTGTCTGACAAGTCCACAATGTCTGACACTGGACCGCCTGCCTTGTAATTCCACCATGTCTGACATTGGACCGTCTGCCTAATAATTCCGCCATGTCTGACATTGGACCGTCTGCCTGGCAATTCCACCATGTCTGACACTGGACCATCTGCCTAGCAATTCCACCATGTCTGACACTGGACCGTCTGCCTTGTAATTCCACCATGTCTGAGACTGGACCATCTGCCTAGCAATTCCACCATGTCTGACACTTGACCGTCCGCCTGGCAATTCCACCATGTCTGACACGGGGCTGTCAGTCTCGCAATTCCACCATGTCTAACACTGGACTGTCTGCCTGGCAATTCTACGATGTCTGACAGTGGACCGTTTGTCTAGCAATTCCACCATGTCTGACACTGGACCGTCTGCCTGGCAATTCCACCATGTCTGACACTGGACCTTCTGCATTGTAATTCCACCATATCTGATACTGGACACTGGCAATTCCACCATGTCTAACACTGGACTGTTTGCCTGGCAATTCCACCATGTCTGACACTGGACCGCCTGCCTTGTAATTCCACCATGTCTGACACTGGGACGTCTGCCTGGCAATTCCACCATGTCTGTGACTGGACTGTCTGCCTGGCAAGTCCACAATGCCTGACACTGGACCGCCTGCCTTGTAATTCCATCATGTCTGACTATGGACCATCTGCCTCGCAATTCCAGCATGTCTGATAGTAGAATGTCTGCCTTGTAATTCCACCATGTTGGACAGTGGACCGTCTGCCTTACAATTCCACCATGTCTGACACTGCACAGTTACCTTATCATTACACCATGTCCGACACTGGACCGTCTGCCTGGCAATTCCACCATGTCTCACACTGGACAGTCTGCATGGCAATTCCACCATTTCTGAAACTGGACCGTCTGCTTGGCAATTCCACCCTATCTGACACTGGACCATCTGTCTCGTAATTCCACCATGTCTGAAACTGGACTCTCTGCCTGACAATTGTACAATGTCTGACACTGGACTGTCTACTTGACAATTGTACCATGTCTGACACTGAACGTCTGCCTGGCAATTCCACCATGTCCGGCACTGGACCGCCTGCCTTGTGATTCCACCATGTCTGACACTGGACCGTCTGCCTGGCAATTCCACAATATCTGAGACTGGACCGTTAGCCTCGTATTCCAACATGGCTGACACTGGACCGTCTGCCTGGCAATTCCACCATGTCTGACACTGGACCGTCTGCCTGGCAATTCCACCATGTCTGACACTGGACCGTCTGCCTGGCAATTCCACCATGTCTGACACTGGACCGTCTGCCTGGCAATTCCACCATGTCTGACACTGGACCGTCTGTCTGGCAATTCCACCATGTCTGACACTGGGCCGTCTGCCTGGCAATTCCACCATGTCTGGCACTGGGCCGTCTGCCTGGCAATTCCACCATGTCTGACACTGGACCGTCTGCCTGGCAATTCCACCATGTCTGACACTGGACCGTCTGCCTGGCAATTCCACCATGTCTGACACTGGACCGTCTGCCTGGCAATTCCACCATGTCTGACACTGGACCGTCTGTCTGGCAATTCCACCATGTCTGACACTGGGCCGTCTGCCTGGCAATTCCACCATGTCTGACACTGGGCCGTCTGCCTGGCAATTCCACCATGTCTGACACTGGGCCGTCTGCCTGGCAATTCCACCATGTCTGACACTGGACCGTCTGCCTTGTGATTCCACCATGTCTGACACTGGACCGCCTGCCTGGCAATTCCACCATGTCTGGCACTGGACCGACTGCCTTGTGATTCCACCATGTCTTACACTGGACCGCCTGCCTGGCAATTCCACCATGACTGTCACTGGACCGTCTGCCTGTCAATTCCACCATGTCTGACACTGGACCGCCTGCCTTGTGATTCCACCATGTCTGACACTGGACCGCCTGCCTGGCAATTCCACCATGTCTGACACTGGACCGCCTGCCTTGTGATTCCACCATGTCTGACACTGTGCCGTCTGCCTTGTAATTCCACCATGTCTGAGACTGGACCATCTGCCTGGCAATTCGATCATGTCTGACACTGGACCGTCTGCCTGGCAATTCCACAATGTCTGATACGGGACCGACTGTCTGGCAATTCCACCATGTCTAAAACTGGACAGTCTGCCTGGCAATTCATTTCAGCTCCTGGTCAACATTCCCATCTCTGTGTGGCCAGGGTGTGCTCTGAATAACTCCTGCAGCTCCTGGTCAACATTACCATCTCTGTGTGGCCAGGGTGTTCTCTGTATAACCCCTGCAGCTCCTGGTCAACATTCCCTTCTCTCTGTGGCCAGGGTGTGCTCTGTATAACCCCTGCTCCTGGTCAACATTATTATCTCAGTGTGGCCAGGGTGTGCTCTGTATAACCCCTGCAGCTCCTGGTCAACATTCCCATCTCTGTGTGGCCAGCGTGTGCTCTGTTTAACCCCTGCAGCTCCTGGTCAACATTCCCATCTCTGTGTGGCCAGATTGTGCACTGTATGCCCCCTGCAGCAGTGGCTGCCTCGCTGGGGTTTGAATCCCCTCCCGGAAGGCCAGAGGAAGACTCTGTCCTCACAACGCAGTTCATGGTTTCTGATGAGGTGGGGCCTTATCTGGTCTGAATTGTCTGGATGCCATCCGGTGAGGATCATTCGCTTGTCCCTGGAAAGGACCGGATCGCGGTGAGTCCAGTTCTTTATCTGGACGAACGAGCCCAGGGGGTGGCTGTATAGGCTCCCAGCCGGACAATCTCCTGCTGGGCGGATTTGGATGTCAAACATTTGGGAGCTGGAGTCCACTCTGGACATCGGTGTTTGTGATTTGCATCCCCGGCTGCTGCTGGGCAATGGAGCTGGACGCCGCCAACACCAATCCACCGCCGGACCCTGACTGAGGCAATTGTGGGAATTGGCTTGTCTTCACCCACGAGCCCCAGCAGTGACTGAGAGTCTGCTGGATGGTGAAAGCACGGCCCTGCATTTACTGGTGGAATTTATTCACAGCATTATTTACAGCGAGGTCTTCTCTCAATCTGTGCACACTTCCATTCGGAGTCGCTGACAGTTCGGGGGACAAAGGCACTCGGTCTCTCTGAGTCATCCTCCATCCCATAAGACAGGACCACACCTATTCAATAAGACGATGTGCCGCAGGACAGGCTGATCAGTTTATTGGGATCAAAGTGCACAGGCTTGGTGACTGTCGGGCCTGCTGGACGTGGTGTAAATCATGTTCTTGTGGTTCTTTCCAATGCCTGAACTGGTGTGTATTTAACAGGAGCTGTCGGGCAGCCAATGTGCGGGTCAGATTGCGGATGAACTGACCACAGCAGTTTCCAATCCCTAAAACCATTTTATTTATGCCACAGTATTTGGTAAGAAGTCTTACAACATCAGGTTAAAGTCCATCTGGTTTGTTTCGATGTCACTAGCTTTCGGCGCGCTGCTCCTTCCTCAGGTGAATTCATCGAAACAAACCTGTTGGACTTTAACCCGGTGTTGTAAGTCTTCTTACAGTGCTCACCCCAGTCCAACGCCGGCATCTCCACATCGTGGATACCATCGGCACATTATTGGGTGGCAGCTCTTCCTTTCGGTCTCTCTCCTTGTCCTCAGACTGTGCAGGCCTTTTGAGGCTACTTTGAATCCAAAGTGTGTGACCTCACTGGCCTGGAAACTACACTTTGCGCACTTCAATCCGATGCCAGCATCTTTGAATCATCTCACTGCCTCTTCTGAATTGACCAAGTGTTTTTCTGTGTTGTTCCTCTCACTGAAACATCATCGAGGTAGACTACAGCCTTTGGGACGCGTTGGAACAGTGTTTCCATTGTGCCTTGAAACATTGCGCAGGTCGAACAGATTCCCAAAGTTAATCCGAAGGATTAAAAAGGCTGTTGTGTTTATTAATTGCATCATTATTCCCGGAATCCTCGTCCTGTTCCAATAGTAAAGAAGCGTGACTTAAGACAAACTATGTAAACCTGAGGGCCACCACCAACGCCGCACAAAGATCTTTTGTCTGGGGAATTGGGCACTTTGTAATTTGGGCAGCTGGTTAATTCGAATCTTATTGTGCCCACAGATTCTGACAAAGTGATCAGGCTTCAACACAGGGACGTTGGGGACTGCCCACTCAGAAAACGGAACACGTTTTCATTCTGCAACACCCAGGTCCCCACTGCCCGCCTCCTGCTCCCAGCGAACCGCGCTTTTCCCCCATTGGTTGTCGGGAATAGATAGGATAGATGCGGGCAGATTGTTTCCACTGGCGGGTGAAAGCAGAACTAGGGGGGGCATAACCTAAAAATAAGGGGAAGTAGATTAAGGACTGAGTTTTGGAGGAACTTCTTCACCCAAAGGGTTGTGAATCTATGGAATTCCTTGCCCAGTGAAGCAGTAGAGGCTCCTTAATTAAATGTTTTTAAGATGTAGATAGTTTTTTGAAGAATAAAGGGATTAAGGGTTATGGAGGTGTTCGGGCCGGAGAGTGGAGCTGAGTCCACAAAAGATCAGCCATGATCTCATTGAATGGTGGAGCAGGCTCGAGGGGCCAGATGGCCTACTCCTGCTCCTCGTTCTTATGTTCTTATGTTGTGATTCGCGTGCTCACATACAATAGGTCACGTGGACCGTGAGGGGCCGAAAGAGAAAATGCTAGAAAATCTCAGCAAGTCTGGCAGCATCTGTCGGGAGAGGTAGACTACAGCCTTTGGGACGCGTTGGAACAGTGTTTCCATTGTGCCTTGAAACATTGCGCAGGTCGAACAGATTCCCAAAGTTAATCCGAAGGATTAAAAAGGCTGTTGTGTGTATTAATTGCATCATTATTCCCGGAATCCTCGTCCTGTTCCAATAGTAAAGAAGCGTAACTTAAGACAAACTATGTAAATCTGAGGGTCACCACCAACGTCGTACAAAGTTCCTCTGTCTGGGGAATTGGGCACTTAGTAATTTGGGCAGCTGGTTAATCGGAAGCTTATTGTGCCCACAAATTCTGACAAAGTGATTAGGCTTCAACACAGGGACGTTGGGGACTGCCCACTCAGAAAACTGAACACGTTTTCATTCTGCAACACCCAGGTGCCCACTGCCTGGCCCCTGCTCCCAGAGAACCGCGTTTTTTTCCCATTGGTTGTCGGGAATAGATAGGATAGATGTGGGCAGGTTGTTTCCAGTGGCGGCTGAAAGCAGAACGAGGGGGCATAGCCTCAAAATAAGGGGAAGTAGATTTAGGACTGAGTTTAGGAGGAACCTCTTCACCCAAAGGGTTGTGAATCTATGGAATTCCTTGCCCAGTGAAGCAGTTGAGGCTCTTTCATTAAATGTTTTAAAGATAAAGATAGATAGGTTTTGAAAAATAAAGGGATTAAGGGTTATGGTGTTCGGGCCGGAAAGTGGAGCTGAGTCCACAAAAGATCAGCCATGATCTCATTGAATGGTGGAGTAGGCTCGAGGGGCCAGGTGGCCTACTCCTGCTCCTAGTTCGTATATTCTTATGATCTTATGTTGTGATTCGCGTGCTCACACACAATAGGTCCCGAATTGGTCACGTGAACGGTGAGGGGCCGAAAGAGAAAATTCTAGAAACTCTCAGCAGGTCTGGCAGCATCTGTCCGGAGAGAAAAGATGGAGCGTTTTGAGTCCAATGACTCTTTGTCAAAGCTAACAGACAGAGAAAGTGAGAAGTATCTATACTGTAGAGTGACAATGAAAGATGCGTCATAGCCACAGAAACCCAGGGAAACCGGGTGCTAATGGCCACAGAAACCAAGGGGAAAGAGCGCTAATGGCCACAGAAACCAACGTAACAGAGTGCTAATGGCAGTCCCCAGAGAGAACAAAAGATGTGAAAGGTCAAACTGCGGGGAAACTAACATCAGAGGGTGAACTGCAGATGTGGGGGATGGGGGCGGGGAAGCAAAGAGGACACGGTGAAGGAAAGGTGGATAAGATTTGGTGGGTGGGGGGGGGGATTAAATGAATATTAGGAAAGAAAGAAGTGGTAAAAGACAGTTAAAATGAAATGAAAACAAATGGGTCGATGTGGGGCTGATCATCTGAAGTTGTTGAATTCGATGTTCAGGCCGGAAGGCTGTAGCGTGCCGAACCGGAAGATAAGATGTTGTTCCTCCAGTTTGCGTTGAGCTTCACTGGAACATTGCAGAAGGCCAAGAACAGACATGTGGGCATGGGAGCAGGGTCTTGTAAAATGGCAAGTAACAGAGACGTCAGGGTCCTGAATGCGCACAGATCGAAGGTGCTCAGCAAAGCGACCACCCAGTCTGCGTTTCGTCTCTCCGAGAGAGAAGACCACATTGGGAGCAGCGCACGCAGTAGAACAAATTGGAAGAGATGCAAGTGAAACGGTGCTTAACCTGGAATGAGTGTTTTGGGCCTGGGATGTTAAGCATGGAAGAGCTACAGGGGCAGCTGTTACACCTTCTGCCATTGAATGGGAAGGCGCCATGGTTGATGGGAGAGGTGAGCGGGCTCTGATTCCAGGAGCCCCATTGCCTCAGAAACTATCATTGATTGTTGTAATCATCAATATAGTTTACTGATGTCCTTTAGGGAAGGAAGTCTGCCACCCTTACCCAGTCTGACCTCGGTGTGACTCCATACCCACAGTAATGCCCCTTCATACCACCACCATCATGAGGGTACAATCATTATTTTTGTGCTTCACAGTGTGCATGTATGACTTGGTTAGCTGTTCTTCATCCAATATTGTCAACACCACCGACTGTGTGCAATGGCATGGAGGGTCAAACAGGATAAATGTTTAGAATCATAGATTATCATAGAATTTACAGTGCAGAAGGAGGGCATTCGGCCCATGGAGTCTGCACCTGCTCTTGGAAAGAGCACCCTACCCAAGGTCAACACATCCACCATATCCCCATAACCCAGTAGCCCCACCCAACACTAAGGGCAATTCTGGACACTGGGGGCAATTTATCATGGCCAATCCACCAAACCGGCACATCTTTGGACTGTGGGAGGAAACCGGAGCACCCGGAGGAAACACACGCACACACGGGGAGGATGTGCAGACTCCGCACAGACAGTGACCAAAGCCGGAATCGAACTTGGGACCCTGGAGCTGTGAAGCAATTGTGCTAACCACTGTGCTACCGTGCAGCCCTGTACGGTTCAGATGTTACACTTTAGATGTCAGTTTAAGTAGGAGGACACAGGAAGTCTTAGTACTGACCTTACAAAGGGAGGTGGTTCTGATTCTGCGGGATATTAATGTCCAGCGCACGGCTTCGCCAACATGGCGGCAGTGTGGCAAGGCGGTAAATAACTTCACTTGGGTGGTCAATGTGAGCGAAATCATCGACACATCTCATCTCACACTCAGTAAACAACAGACCCCTCACATACGCAAAGTACCAAATCCCAGTCAGTCACCCAGTAAACCACACTCCCCTCACATACGCAATGTACCATAGCCCAACCATTCACCCAGTAAACCACACACCCCTCACATACGCAATGTACCATAGCCCAGCCATTCACCCAGTAAACCACACACCCTTCACATACGCAATGTTGCATTGCCCAGGCAGCCCAGGCAGCCACCCAGAAAGCCACAGCAGCCGTCACAGGCTCAATGTACCATAGACGAGGAAGCCAACCAGCAAACCATACACCCTTCACATACGCAATGTGCCAGTCAGTCACTCAGTAAATCACACGCCCCTCACATAAGCAATATACCACAGCCCAGTCAGCCACACAATACACCACACACCCCTCACATACGCAATGTTCCATTGCCCAGGCAGCCACCCAGAAAGCCACAGCAGCCGTCACAGGCTCAATGTACCATAGCCGAGGAAGCCAACCAGCAAACCATACACCCTTCACATACGCAATGTGCCAGTCAGTCACTCAGTAAATCACACATCCCTCACATAAGCAATGTAAAGCAGCCCAGACAGCCACACAGAAAACAACACATCACTCATATACGCAATGTACCATAGCCTAGTCAGTCACCCAGTAAACCACACACACCCCTCACGCACGCAATTTACCACAGCCCAGTCAGTAATCTAGGAAACCGCTCTGCCCTCACATACACAATGTGCCATTGCCCAGTCAGCCAGACAATACACCACACACCCTTCACATAATCAATGTACCATAGTCCAATCAGTCACCCAACAAAGCACACACCCCTCACAAACGCAATATACCATCGCTCAGTTAGCCACACAATACACCACACACCACCCACACATGCTATGTAACATAGCCAAGTCAGTCACCCAGTAAACCACACACCCTTCACATACGCAATGTACCATTGCCCAGGCAGCCATCCAGAAAACCACACCAGCCCTCACAGGCTCAATGTACTTAAGCCCAGGAAGCCAACCAGCAAACCATACACACTTCACATACGCAATGTGCCAGTCAGTCACTCAGTAAATCACACGCCCCTCACATAAGCAATATTACACAGCCCAGTCAGCCACACAATACACCACACACCCCTCACATACGCAATGTACCATAGCCCAGTAAGCCACACAATACAGCACACACCCCTCACATACGCAAAGTCCCATTGTCCAGTCAGTCACTCAGTAAACCACACTCCCCTCACATAAGCAATGTACCGCAGCCCAGTCAGCCAGACAATACACCACACACCCTTCACATAATCAATGTACCATAGTCCAATCAGTCACCCAACAAAGCACACACACCTCACATACGCAATGTACCACAGCCCAGTCAGTCACTCAGTAACCCACACACCCCTTACATACGCAATGTACCATAGCCCAGTCAGTCACCCAGTAAACCACACACACCTCACACACGCAATATGCCATAGCCTAGTCAGTCACCCAGTACATCACACACCCCTCACATACGCAATGTACCATAGTCCAATCAGTCACCCAGTAAACTACACCCCCCTTACAGTGTGCCACAGCGCAGTCAGTCACCCAGTACACCACACACCCCTCACATATGCAATGTACCATCGCTCAGTTAGCCACTCAATTCACCACACACCCATTACACACGCAATGAACCATAGCCAAGTCAGCCACACAATTGACCACACACCCCTCACACACACAATGTACCTTACAGAGTCAGTCACCCTGTAAACCACGCACTCCTCACATACGCAATGTACTGCAGAACAGTCAGTCACCCAGCAAATCACACACCCCTCACAAACGCAATATACCATCTCTCAGTTAGCCACACAATACACCACACACCACCCACACATGCTAAGTAACATAGCCAAGTCAGTCACCCAGTAAACCATACACCCTTCACATACGTAATGTACCATTGCCCAGGCAGCCACCCACTTACCTTTACAGGAGCAGCCCTTTGGATTTCGGCGGCAGCGGTGCGCAGGGGCCTTCTGGGAGGTGAGTAGTGTATTTAAAAACCTTACCTTTCCAGGAGCAGCCCTTTGGATTTCGGCGGGAACCGGAGTTCGACCTCTGGCAAGTCCCCCCCCCCCCCCCTCAACCAATAAATTCTGGTGGAGAGGAAACCCGAGACACTACACGTGTAGTGTCTCCCACCCGCCCTCCTCCTCTAACCTAATAATAAGACCCATTGGTGTAAGGTAAGTGCCATATTATATTATTATATTATTAGCATTGTGCAGGTCAAGGATTGGAGGTGGAGGAGCAGTCTCTGTCAGCGAGAGAACCTGAGAACATCTCAGAAGGTAAGCAAGTGATTTTTACTTATATACCTTTTCTCAAATTGTGTGTGTCGGGGGGAAACTGAAGTGACATCACAGAAAAGCTGTGACCTGAGTGGCTGGTTGGGATTCTAACCTAAATTTTTTTGAGTATTTGGGAACTAATTAAACATAATAACTTAATTATAATTTAGAGGATATCTAAGCCAGAGATCGGAGAATATTATAGTTAGCTATCGCATTTCTATTAGAAATCTAGTGCTAGGAAACAGATAGTTGACAGTAACTTTGCAATTTAAAAAAAAGTATTTAAAAAAAAAAAAAGACAAATTTTAATTTTAATTAATTGACGCAATGTCAGTTAGAGGGGTGCTGTGCTCTGACTGTGAGATGTGGCAGGTCCAGGAGGCTTCCAGCGTCCCGGATGGCTTCATCTGCAGAAAGTGCACCCAACTGCAGCTCCTCACAGACCGCATGGTTCGGTTGGAGCAGCAATTGGATGCACTTAGGAGCATGCAGGTGGTGGAAAGCGTCATAGATCGCAGTTATGTAAATGTGGTCACACCCAAGGTGCAGGCAGAGAAATGGGTGACCACCAGAAAGGGCAGGCAGTCAGTGCAGGAATCCCCTGTGGTTGTCCCCCTCTCGAACAGATATACCCCTTTGGATACTGTCGGGGGGGATAGCCTATCAGGGGAAAACAGCAGCAGCCAGAGCAGTGGCACCACGGCTGGCTCTGATGTTCAGAAGGGAGGGTCAAAGCGCAGAAGAGTAATAGTAATAGGGGACTCTATAGTCAGGGGCACAGATAGGCGCTTCTGTGGATGTGAAAGAGACTCCAGGATGGTATGTTGCCTCCCTGGTGCCAGGGTCCAGGATGTCTCCGAACGGGTAGAGGGAATCCTGAAGGGGGAGGTCAAACAGGCAGAGGTCGTTGTACATATTGGTACTAACGACATAGGCAGGAAGGGGCATGAGGTCCTGCAGCAGGAGTTCAGGGAGCTAGGCAGAAAGTTAAAAGACAGGACCTCGAGGGTTGTAATCTCGGGATTACTCCCTGTGCCACGTGCCAGTGAGGCTAGAAATAGGAAGATAGAGCAGACAAACACGTGGCTAAACAGCTGGTGTAGGAGGGAGGGTTTCCGTTATCTGGACCACTGGGAGCTCTTCCGGGGCAGGTGTGACCTGTATAAGATGGACGGGTTGCATCTAAACCGGAGAGGCATAAATATCCTGGCCGCGAGGTTTGCTAGTGTCACACGGGAGGGTTTAAACTAGTATGGCAGGGGGGTGGGCACGGGAGCAATAGGTCAGAAGGTGAGAGCATTGAGGGAGAACTAGGGAATAGGGACAGTGTGTCTCTGAGGCAGAGCAGACGGGGAGAAGTTGCTGAACACAGCGGGTCTGGTGGCCTGAAGTGCATATGTTTTAATGCAAGGAGAATTACGGGTAAGGCAGATGAACTTCGAGCTTGGATTACTACTTGGAACTATGATGTTGTTGCCATTACAGAGACCTGGTTGAGGGAAGGGCAGGATTGGCAGCTAAACGCTCCAGGATTTAGATGTTTCAGGCGGGATAGAGGGGGATGTAAAAGGGGAGGCGGAGTTGCGCTACTTGTTCGGGAGAATATCACAGCTATACAGCGAGAGGACACCTCAGAGGGCAGTGAGGCTATATGGGTAGAGATCAGAAATAAGAAGGGTGCAGTCACAATGTTGGGGGTATACTACAGGCCTCCCAACAGCCAGCGGGAGATAGAGGAGCAGATAGGTCGACAGATTTTGGAAAGAGTAAAAACAACAGGGTTGTGGTGATGGGAGACTTCAACTTCCCCAATATTGACTGGGACTCACTTAGTGCCAGGGGCTTAGACGGGGCAGAGTTTGTAAGGAGCATCCAGGAGGGCTTCTTAAAACAATATGTAAGCAGTCCAACTAGGGAAGGGGCGGTCCTGGACCTGGTATTGGGGAATGAGCCCGGCCAGGTGGTAGATGTTTCAGTAGGGGAGCATTTCGGTAACAGTGACCACAATTCAGTAAGTTTTAAAGTACTGGTGGACAAGGATAAGAGTGGTCCGAGGATGAATGTGCTAAATTGGGGGAAGGCTAATTATAACAATATTAGGCGGGAACTGAAGAACATAGATTGGGGGCGGATGTTTGAGGGCAAATCAACATCTGACATGTGGGAGGCTTTCAAGTGTCAGTTGAAAGGAATACAGGACAGGCATGTTCCAGTGAGGAAGAAAGATAAATACGGCAATTTTCGGGAACCTTGGATGACGAGTGATATTGTAGGCCTCGTCAAAAAGAAAAAGGAGGCATTTGTCAGGGCTAAAAGGCTGGGAACAGACGAAGCCTGTGTGGCATATAAGGAAAGTAGGACGGAACTTAAGCAAGGAGTCAGGAGGGCTAGAAGGGGTCATGAAAAGTCATTGGCAAATAGGGTTAAGGAAAATCCCAAGGCTTTTTACACGTACATAAAAAGCAAGAGGGTAGCCAGGGAAAGGGTTGGCCCACTGAAGGATAGGCAAGGGAATCTATGTGTGGAGCCAGAGGAAATGGGCGAGGTACTAAATGAATACTTTGCATCAGTATTCACCAAAGAGAAGGAATTGGTAGATGTTGAGTCTGGAGAAGGGGGTGTAGATAGCCTGGGTCACATTGTGATCCAAAAAGACGAGGTGTTGGGTGTCTTAAAAAATATTAAGGTAGATAAGTCCCCAGGGCCGGATGGGATCTACCCCAGAATACTGAAGGAGGCTGGAGAGGAAATTGCTGAGGCCTTGACAGAAATCTTTGGATCCTCGCTGTCTTCAGGGGATGTCCCGGAGGACTGGAGAATAGCCAATGTTGTTCCTCAGTTTAAGAAGGGTGGCAGGGATAATCCCGGGAACTACAGGCCGGTGAGCCTTACTTCAGTGGTAGGGAAATTACTGGAGTGAATTCTTCGAGACAGGATCTACTCCCATTTGGAAGCAAATGGACGTATTAGTGAGAGGCAGCACGGTTTTGTGAAGGGCAGGTCGTGTCTCACTAACTTGATAGAGTTTTTCGAGGAGGTCACTAAGATGATTGATGCAGGTAGGGCAGTAGATGTTGTCTATATGGACTTCAGTAAGGCCTTTGACAAGGTCCCTCATGGTAGACTAGTACAAAAGGTGAAGTCACACGGGATCAGGGGTGAACTGGCAAGGTGGATACAGAACTGGCTAGGCCATAGAAGGCAGAGGGTAGCAATGGAGGGATGCTTTTCTAATTGGAGGGCTGTGACCAGTGGTGTTCCACAGGGATCAGTGCTGGGACCTTTGCTCTTTGTAGTATATATAAATGATTTGGAGGAAAATGTAACTGGTCTGATTAGTAAGTTTGCAGACGACACAAAGGTTGGTGGAATTGCGGATAGCGATGAGGACTGTCTGAGGATACAGCAGGATTTAGATTGTCTGGAGACTTGGGCGGAGAGATGGCAGATGGAGTTTAACCCGGACAAATGTGAGGTAATGCATTTTGGAAGGGCTAATGCAGGTAGGGAATATACAGTGAATGGTAGAACCTTCAAGAGTATTGAAAGTCAAAGAGGTCTAGGAGTACAGGTCCACAGATCACTGAAAGGGGCTACACAGGTGGAGAAGGTAGTCAAGAAGGCATACGGCATGCTTGCCTTCATTGGCCGGGGCATTGAGTATAAGAATTGGCAAGTCATGTTGCAGCTGTATAGAACCTTAGTTAGGCCACACTTGGAGTATAGTGTTCAATTCTGGTCGCCACACTACCAGAAGGATGTGGAGGCTTTAGAGAGGGTGCAGAAGAGATTTACCAGAATGTTGCCTGGTATGGAGGGCATAAGCTATGAGGAGCGATTGAATAAACTCGGTTTGTTCTCACTGAAACGAAGGAGGTTGAGGGGCGACCTGATAGAGGTATACAAAATTATGCGGGGCATAGACAGAGTGGATAGTCAGAGGCTTTTCCCCAGGGTAGAGGGGTCAATTACTAGGGGGCATAGGTTTAAGGTGAGAGGGGCAAAGTTTAGAGTAGATGTACGAGGCAAGTTTTTTACGCAGAGGGTAGTGGGTGCCTGGAACTCACTACCGGAGGAGGTAGTGGAAGCAGGGACGATAGGGACATTTAAGGGGCATCTTGACAAATATATGAATAGGATGGGAATAGAAGGATACGGACCCAGGAAGTGTAGAAGAGTGTAGTTTAGTCGGGCAGTATGGTCGGCACGGGCTTGGAGGGCCGAAGGGCCTGTTCCTGTGCTGTACATTTCTTTGTTCTTTGTTCTTTGTTATACGCAATGTACCATTGCCCAGGCAGCCATCCAGAAAACCACACCAGCCCTCACAGGCTCAATGTACTTAAGCCCAGGAAGCCAACCAGCAAACCATACACCCTTCACATACGCAATGTGCCAGTCAGTCACTCAGTAAATCACACACCCCTCACATAAGCAATATTACACAGCCCAGTCAGCCACACAATACACCACACACCCCTCACATACGCAATGTACCATAGCCCAGTAAGCCACACAATACAGCACACACCCCTCACATACGCAAAGTCCCATTGCCCAGTCAGTCACTCAGTAAACCACACTCCCCTCACATAAGCAATGCACCGCAGCCCAGCCAGCCAGACAATACACCTCACACCCTTCACATAATCAATGTACCATAGTCCAATCAGTCACCCAACAAAGCACACACACCTCACATACGCAATGTACCACAGCCCAGTCAGTCACTCAGTAACCCACACACCCCTTACATACGCAATGTACCATAGCCCAGTCAGTCACCCAGTAAACCACACACACCTCACACACGCAATATGCCATAGCCTAGTCAGCCACCCAGTACATCACACACCCCTCACATACGCAATGTACCATAGCCCAATCAGTCACCCAGTAAACTACACCCCCCTTACACACGCAGTGTGCCACAACCCAGTCAGTCACCCAGTACACCACACACCCCTCACATATGCAATGTACCATCGCCCAGTTAGCCACTCAATTCACCACACACCCATTACACACGCAATGAACCATAGCCCAGTCAGCCACACAATTGACAACACACCCCTCACACACACAATGTACCTTACAGAGTCAGTCACACTGTAAACCACGCACCCCTCACATACGCAATGTACTGCAGAACAGTCAGTCACCCAGCAAGTCACACGCCCCTCACAAACGCAATGTACCATCGCTCAGTTAGCCACACAATACACCACACACCACCCACACATGCTATGTAACAGAGCCAAGTCAGTCACCCAGTAAACCACACACCCTTCACATACGTAATGTACCATTGCCCAGGCAGCCACCCAGAAAACCACACCAGCCCTCACAGGCTCAATGTACCATCGCCCAGGAAGCCAACCAGCAAACCATACACCCTTCACATACGCAATGTGCCAGTCAGTCACTCAGTAAATCACACACCCCTCACATAAGCAATATTACACAGCCCAGTCAGCCACACAATACACCACACACCCCTCACATACGCAATGTACCATAGCCCAGTAAGCCACACAATACAGCACACACCCCTCACATACGCAAAGTCCCATTGCCCAGTCAGTCACTCAGTAAACCACACTCCCCTCACATAAGCAATGTACCGCAGCCCAGACAGCCACACAGAAAACACCACACCACTCACATACGCAATGTACCATAGCCCAGTCAGTCATCCAGCAAACCACACACACCTCACATACGCAATGTACCACAGCCCAGTCAGTCACTCAGTAAATCACTCAGCCCGCACATACGCAATGTACCATAGCCCAGTCAGTCACCCAGTAAACCACACACACCTCACACACGCAATATGCCATAGCCCAGTCAGTCACCCAGTACATCACACAACCCTCACATACGCAATGTTCCACAGCCCAGTCAGTCACCCAGTAAACCACACACCCCTCACACACGCAATGTGCCACAGCCCAGTCAGTCACCCAGTACACCACACACCCCTCACACATGCAATTTACCATCGCTCAGTTAGGCACACAATTCACCACGCAACCATTACAGACGCAATGAACCATAGCCCAGTCAGCCAAACAATAGACCACACACCCCTAACACACGCAATATACCTTACTGAGTCAGTCACCCTGTAAACCACGCACCCCTCACAAACGCAATGTACCATCGCTCAGTTAGCCACACAATACACCACACACCAGCCAGACATGCTATGAACCATAGCCAAGTTAGTCACCCAGTAAAACACACACCCCTCACATATGCAATGTACCATCGCTCAGTAAGCCACACAATACAGCACACACCCATCACATACGCAAAGTCCCATTGCCCAGTCAGTCACTCAGGAAACCTCACACACATCACATACCCAATGTACCACAGCACAGTCAGTAACCCATAAACCACACACCCCTCACATACGCAATGTACCATAGCCCAGTCAGTCACCCATTAAACCACACACACCCCTCACGCACGCAATGTACCACAGCCCAGTCAGTCACCCAGTAAACCACACACCCCTCACACACGCAATGTGCCGCAGCCCAGTCAGTCACCCAGTACACCACACACCCCTCACATATGCAATTTACCATCGTTCAGTTAGCCACATCATTCACCACACACCCATTACAGACGCAATGAACCATAGCCCAGTCAGCCACACAATAGACCACACACCCCTCACACACACAATGTACCTTACTGAGTCAATCCCCCAGTAAATCACACACCCCTCACAAACGCAATGTACAATCGCTCAGTTAGCCACAGAATACACAACACACCACCCACACATGCTATATACCATAGCCAAGTCAGTCACCCAATAAAACTCACACCCCTCGCATATGCAATGTACCATCGCTCAGTTAGCCACACAATACCACACACCCCTCACATGCGCAAGGTACCATATCCCAAGCCGTCACTCATTAAACCACACACTCTTCACGGACGCAATGTGCCATACCCCAGTCAGTCACCCAGTACACCACATACCCCTCACATACGCAATGGACGAAAGCCCAATCAGTCACCAGGTAACCACACACCCCTCACACACGCAATGTGCCATAGCCCAGTCAGTCACCCAGTACACCACATACCCCTCACATACGCAATGTACCACAGCCCAGTCAGTCACCCAGTAAACAACACACCCCTCACAGACGCAATGTGCCACAGCCCAATCAGTCACCCAGTAACCACACACCCCTCACATATGCAATGACCATCGCTCAGTTAGCCACACAATACACCACTCACCACCCACACATGCTATGTACTATAGCCCAGTCAGTCACCCAGTAAACCACACACCAATCACATACGCAATGTACCATTGCCCAGGCAGCCACCCAGAAAACCACACCAGCCGTCACAGCCTCAATGTACCATAGCCCAGGAAGCCAACCAGCAAACCATACACCCTTCACATACGCAATGTGCCAGTCAATCACTCAGTAAATCACACACCCCTCACATAAGCAATATACCACAGCCCAGTCAGCCACACAATACACCACACACCCCTCACATAAGCAATATACCACAGCCCAGTCAGCCACACAATACAGCACACACCCCTCACATACGCAAAGTCCCATTGTCCAGTCAGTCACTCAGTAAACCACACTCCCCTCACATAAGCAATGTACCGGAGTCCAGACAGCCACACAGAAAACAACACACCACTCACATACTCGCCAACATTGAGGGTATTTAAAAGTTTATTGGATAAACATATGGATGATAATGGCATAGTGTAGGTTAGATGGCTTTTGTTTCGGTGCAACATCGTGGGCCGAAGGGCCTGTACTGCGCTGTATTGTTCTATGTTCTATACGCAATGTACCATAGCGCAGTCAGTCACCCAGTAAAACACACACACCCCTCACGCACGCAATTTACCACAACCAGTCAGTAACCTAGGAAACCGCACAGCCCTCACATACACAATGTGCCATTGCCCAGTCAGCCAGACAATACACCACACACCCCTCACATAAGCAATGTACCATAGCCCAGACAGCCACACAGAAAACCACGCACCCCTCACTTACGCAATGTACCATAGCCCAGTCATTCACCCAGTAAACCGCACACTCCTCACATAGACAATGTACCAAAGCCCAGTCAGTCACCCAGCAAACCACGCACCCCTCACATACACAGTGTACCTCAGCACAGTCAGTCACCTAGTACACCACACACCCCTCACATACGCAATGTGTAGGGCAGCACGGTAGCATTGTGAATAGCACAATTGCTTCACAGCACCAGGGTCCCAGGTTCGATTCCTGCTTGGGTCACTGTCTGTGCGGAGTCTGCACATCCTCCCCGTGTGTGCGTGGGTTTCCTCCGGGTGCTCCGGTTTCCTCCCACAGTCCAAAGATGTGCAGGTTAGGTGGATTGGCCATGATAAATTGCCCTTAGTGTCCAAAATTGCCCTTAGTGTTGGGTGGGGTTACTGGGTTATGGGGATAGGGTGGAAGTGTTGACCTTGGGTTGGGTGCTCTTTCCATGAGCCAGTGCCGACTCGATGGGACGAATGGCCTCCTTCTGCGTTGTAAATTTTATGATAATGTACCATTGCCCAGTCAGTCACCCAGAAAACCACACTCCCCTTACATACGCAATGTACCATTGCCCAGTTCGCCACACAATACACACACGCCCCTCACATAAGCAATGGAACATCGACCAGTCAGTCACCCGGTACACCACACACCCCTCACATACGCATTGTACGATCCCACAATTAGTCAGCCGATACACCACATACCCCTCACATACGCAATGTACCATAGCGCAGACAGTCACCCAGTAAACCACACACCCCTCATATTCGCAATGTACCATATCCCAATTAGTCACCCAGTAAACCACACACCCCTCACATACGCAATGTGCCATCGCCCTGTCAGTCAGCCAGTACACCGCACACCCCTCAAATACGCAATGTACCATAGCCCAGTCAGTCACCCAGTAAACCACACTCCCCTCACATACTCAATGTACCATTGACCATAGGCTGGTTAACCACACAATACAACACACAACTCTCACATACGCATTGTACGATCCCACATTTAGTCAGCCGATACACCACATACGCCTTACATACGCAATGTACCATAGCGCAGACAGTCACCCAGTACACCACACACCCCACACATACAAAATGTACCAAAGCCCAGTAAGTCACCCAGTAACCCGCACACTCCTCACATACACAATGTGCCAAAGCCCCGTCAGTCACCCAGCAAACCACACACCCCTCACATACGCAATGTACCATAGCCCAGTTAGTCACCCAGTAAACCACACACCCCTCACATACGCAATGTACCATTGTCCAGTTAGCCACACAATACACCACACACCCCTCACGTACGCAATGTACCACAGACCAGTCAGTCACCCAGGACACCGCACACCCCACAGATACGCAATGTACCATAGCCCTGTTAGCCATACAATTCACCACACAACCATCACATTTGCAATGTACCATATCCCAGTTAGTCACCCAGTAAACCACACACCCCTCACATAACCAATGGACCATAGCCCATTCAGTCACCCAGCAAACCACACACCCTCACATTCGCAATGTACCATTGCCCAGTTTGCCACACAATACACCACACACCCCTCACATATGCAATGGACCATAGCCCAGTCAGTCACCCAGCAAACCACACATCCCTCACATACGCAATGTACCATTACCCTGTCAGTCAGCCAGTACACCGCACACCCCTCACATACGCAAAGCTCCATAGTCCAGTCAGTCACCCAGTAAACCACACACCCCTCTAATACCCAATGTACATTGACGATAGGCTGGTTAACCACACAATACACCACACACCCCTCACATACGCATTGTACGATCCCACAATTATTCAGCCGATACACCACATACCCCTCACATACGCAATGTACCATAGCGCAGTAAGGCTATAGTTCGAGTACATTAGATGGTTCCGTTTTTGTCCAATGTGTGCAGGAGGGTTTCCTCACACAGTATGTAGATAGGCCAACGAGAGGCGAGGCCATATTGGATTTGGTACTGGGTAATGAACCAGTACAGGTGTTAGATTTGGAGGTAGGTGAGCACTTTGGTGATAATGACCACAATTCGATTACGTTTACTTTAGTGATGGAAAGGGATAGGTATATACCGCCGGGCAAGAATTATATCTGGGGGAAAGGCAATTATGATGCGATGAGGCAAGACTTAGGATGGATCGGATGGAGAGGAAAACTGCGGGAGATGGGCACAATGGAAATGTGGAGCTTGTTCAAGGAACAGCTACTGAGTGTCCTTGATAAGTATGTACCTGTCAGGCAGGGAGGAAGTGGTCGAGTGAGGAACCGTGGTTTACTAAAGCAGTCGAGACACTTGTCAAGAGGAAGAAGGAGACTTATGTAAAGATGAGACATGAAGGTGCAGTTAGGGCGCTCGAGAGTTGCAAGTTAGCTAGGAAGGACCTAAAGAGAGAGCTAAGAAGAGCCAGGAGGGGACATGAGAAGTCTTTGGCAGGTAGGATCAAGGATAACACTAAAGCTTTCCATAGATATGTGAGAAATAAAAGAATGATTAGGGTAAGAGTAGGGCCAGTCAAGGACAGGAGTGGGAAGTTGTGCTTGGAGTCCGAGGAGATAGAAGAGGTGCTAAATGAATATTTTTCGTCAGTATTCTCACAGGAAACAGACAGTGATGTCGAGGAGAATACCGAGATACAGGCTACTAGACTAGAAGGACTTGAGGTTCATAAGGAGGAGGTGTTAGCAATTCTGGAAAGTGTGACAATGGATAAGTCACCTGGGCCAGTTGGGATTTATCCTAGGATTCTCTGGGAAGCTAGGTAGGAGATTGCTGAGCCTTTGGCCTTGATCTTTAAGTCATCTTTGTCTACAGGAATAGTCCCAGAAGACTGGAGGATAGCAAATGTTGTCCCCTCGTTCAAGAAGGGGAGCAGAGATAACCCCGGTAACTATAGACCAGTGAGCCTTACTTCTGTTGTGGGAAAAATATTGGAAAGGTTTATAAGAGATAGGATGTATAATCATCTGGAAAGGAATAATTTGATTAGAGATAGTCAACACGGTTTTTTGAAGGGTAGGTCGTGCCTCACAAACCTTATTGAGTTCTTTGAGAAGGTGACCAAACAGGTGGATGAGGGTAAAGCAGTTGATGTGGTGTATATGGATTTCAGTAAAGCGTTTGATAACGTTCGCCATGGTAGGCTACTGCAGAAAATACGGAGGCATGGGATTCAGGGTGATTTAGCAGTTTGGATCAGAAATTGGCTAGCTGGAAGAAGACAAAGGGTGGTGGTTGATGGGAAATGTTCAGACTGGAGTCCAGTTACTAGTGGTGTACCACAAGGATCTGTTTTGGGGCCACTGCTGTTTGTCATTTTTATAAATGACCTGGAGGAGGGCGTGGAAGGATGGGTGAGTAAATTTGCAGATGACACTAAAGTCAGTGGAGTTGTGGACAGTGCGGAAAGATGTTACAAGTAACAGAGGGACATAGATAAGCTGCTGCGCCTGGCTGAGAGGTGGCAAATGGAGTTTAATGCAGAAAAGTGTGAGGTGATTAATTTTGGAAGGAATAACAGGAAGACTGAGTACTGATCTAATGGTAAGATTCTTGGCAGTGTGGATGAGCAGAGAGATCTCGGTGTCCATTACATAGATCCTGAAAGCTGCCACCCAGGTTGAGAGGGTCGTTAAGAAGGCGTACGGTGTGTTAGCTTTTATTGGTAGAGGGATTGAGTTTAGGAGCCATGAGGTCATGTTGCAGCTGTACAAAACTCTGCTGCGACCGCATTTGGAGTATTGCATGCAATTCTGGTCGCCGCATTATAGGAAGGATGTGGGAGCATTGGAAAGGGTACAGGTGAGATTTACCAGGATGTTGCCTTATATGGAGGGAAGATCTTATGAGGAAAGGCTGAGGGACCTGATGCTGTTTTCGTCAGAGAGAAGAAGGTTAAGAGTTGACTTAATTGAGGCATGCAAGATGATCAGAGGATTGGATAGGGTGGACAGTGATAGCCTTTTTCCTATGATGGTGATGTCGAGGACGAGGGAACATATCTTTAAATTGAGGGGAGATAGATATAGGACAGATGTCAGAGGTAGGTTCTTTACTCAGAGAATAGAAAGGGCGTTGAGTGCCCTGCCTGCAACAGTAGTGGACTCGCCAAACCAAAGGTCATTCAAACGGTCATTGGATAGACATATGGACAATAAGGGAACAGTGTAGATGGGCTTTAGCGTGGTTTCACAGGTCGGCGCAACATTGAGGGCCGAAGGGCCTGTACTGCGCTGTAATGTTCTATGTTCTATGTTTAAACCTCACACACCTAGCACACGCAATGTACCATAGCCCAGTCAGTCACCCAGTAAACCACACACCTCTCACATACGCAATGTACCACGGCCCAGTCAGTCACCCAGTAAACCTCACACCCCTAACACACGCAATGTACCATAGCCCAGTCAGTCACCAGTACACCACATCACCTCTCACATATGCAATGTACCATAGCCCACTCAGTCACTCAGTAAACCACTCACCCCTGACATACGCAATGTACCAAAGCCCAGTCAGCCACCCTGCAAAACACACACACCTCACATACGCAACTTACCACAGCCCAGTCAGTCACACTGCAAACCACTCATCCCTCACTTACGCAATGAGCCATAGTCCAGTCAGCCATCCAGGAAACCACAAACCCTTCAGATACGCAATGAACCATAGCCCAGTCAGACACACATTACACGACACACCGCTCACATGCGCAATGTACCATAGCACAGTTAGGCACACAATACACCTCACACGCCTCGCATACGCAATGTACGTTAGCCCAGTCACTCACCCAGTAAAGCACACACCCTTCACATACGGAATGTACCATAGCCCAACCAGTCATACAATGAACCACATACCCCTCACATACGCAACGGACCATTGCGCAGCCAGTCACCCAGTAAACAACGCACCCCTAACATCGCAATGTACCATATCCGAGCCAGTCACCCGGTAAACGACACACCCCTCACATAGGCAATGTACCATAGCCCAATCAGTCACCCAGTACACCAACACCCCTCACATACGCAACGTACCCTCTCCCTTAGGCACACAATACACCACACACCCCTCAAATATGCTATATACAATAGCCTAGTTGTCCACACATTACACCACATACCCCTCACATACTCAAAGTACCATGGCCCTGCAGACACCCAGCAAACCAGACACCTGCCACATACTCAATGTACCATTGCCCAGTCAGCTACACAATACACCACACACCCTTCACATACGTAATGTACCAAAGCCCAGTCAGTCACCCATTAAGCCACACACCTCTCACCTACGCAATGGACCATAGCACAGTCACCCAGTAAACCGCACACCTCTCACATATGCAAAGTACCATAGCCCAATCAGTCACCCAGTGCACCACACACCCCTCACATACGCAATGTACCATATCACATTCAGTCACCCAGTAAACCACACACCCCTTACATACGCAATGTACCATAGCCCAGTCAGTCACCCAGTTAACCACACACCTCTCACATACGCAATGTGCCTTAGCCCAGTCAGCCACACAATTCACCACACACCCCTGACATGCGCAATGTACAATACCCCAGATAGTCACCTGGTAAAACGCACCTGCATATATGCATTGTACAATAGCCCAGTGAGTCATAGAACATAGAACATAGAAAATACAGCACAGAACAGGCCCTTCGGCCCACGATATTGTGCCGAACCTTTGTCCCAGATTAATCATAGATTATCATTGAATTTACAGTGCAGAAGGAGGCCATTCGGCCCTTTGAGTCTGCACCGGCTCTTGGAAAGAGCACCCTACTCAAACTCAACACCTCCACCCAACACCAAGGGCAATTTGGACATTAAGGGCAATTTATCCTTGGCCAATTCACCTAACCCGCACATCTTTGGACTGTGGGAGGAAACCGGAGCACCCGGAGGAAACCCACGCAGACACGGGGAGGACGTGCAGACTCCGCACAGACAATGACCCAAGCCGGAATCGAACCTGGGACCATGGAGCTGTGAAGCAATTGTGCTATCCACAATACTACCGTGCTGCCCTTAAGAACAAATAAATCTACACTACATCATTTTACCTTAATCCATGTACCTATCCAATATCTGCTTGAATGTCCCTAATGTTTCCGACTCAACTACTTCCACAGGCAGTGTATTCCATGCCCCCACTACTCTCTGGGTAAAGAACCTACCTCTGATATCCCTCCTATACCTTCCACCTTTCACCTTAAATTTATGTCCCCTTGTAATGGTTTGTTCCACCCGGGGAAAGAGTCTCTGACTGTCTACTCTATCTATTCCCCTGATCATCTTGTAATCCTCTATCAAGTCGCCCCTCATCCTTTTCCGCTCTAATGAGAAAAGGCCTAGCGCCCTCAACCTTTCGTCGTAAGACCTACTCTCCATTCCAGGCAACATCCTGGTAAATCTTCTTTGCACCTTTTCCGGAGCTTCCACATCCTTCCTAAAATGAGGCGACCAGAACTGTACACAGTACTCCAAATGTGGCCTTACCAAAGTTTTGTACAGCTGCATCATCACCTCACGGCTCTTAAATTCAATCCCTCTGTTAATGAACGCGAGCACACCATAGGCCTTCTTCACAGCTCTATCCACTTGAGTGGCAACTTTCAAAGATGTATGAACATAGACCCCAAGATCTCTCTGCTCCTCCACATTGCCATGAACTCTACCGTTAACCCTGTATTCCGCATTCATATGTGTCCTTCCAAAATGGACAACCTCACACTTTTCAGGGTTAAACTCCATCTGCCACTTCTCAGCCCAGCTCTGCATCCTATCTATGTCTCTTTGCATCCGACACCAGCCCTCCTTACTATCCACAATTCCACCAATCTTCGTATCGTCTGCAAATTTACTGACCCACCCTACAACTCCCTCATCCAAGTCATTAATGAAAATCACTAACAGCAGAGGACCCAGAACTGATCCCTGCGGTACGCCACTGGTAACTGGGATCCAGGCTGAATATTTGCCATCCACCACCACTCTCTGACTTCTATCGGTTAGCCAGTTCGTTCTTCAACTGGCCAAATTTCCCACTATCCCATGCCTCCTTACTTTCTGCATAAGCCTATCATGGGGAACTTTATCAAATGCCTTACTAAAATCCATGTACACGACATCCACTGCTTTACCTTCATCCACATGCTTGGTCACCTCCTCAAATAATTCAATAAGACTTGTAAGGCAAGACCTACCCCTCACAAATCCGTGCTGACTCTCCCTAATCAAGCAGTGTCTTTCCAGATGCTCAGAAATCCTATCCTTCAGTACCCATTCCATTACTTTGCCTACCACCGAAGTAAGACTAACTGGCCTGTAATTCCCAGGGTTATCCCTAATTCCTTTTTTGAACAGGGGCTCGACATTCGCCACTATCCAATCCCCTGGTACCACCCCTGTTGACAGTGAGGACGAAAAGATCATTGCCAACGGCTCTGCAATTTCATCTCTTGCTTCCCATAGAATCCTTGGATTTTTCCCGTCAGGCCCGGGGGACTTGTCAATCCTCAAGTTTTTCAAAATGCCCAACACATCTTCCTTCCAAACAAGTATTTCCTCGAGCTTACCAATCTGTTTCACACTGTCCTCTCCAACAATATTGCCCCTCTCATTTGTAAATACAGAAGAAAAGTACTCGTTCAAGACCTCTCCTATCTCTTCAGACTCAATACACAATCTCCCGCTACTGTCCTTGATCGGACCTACCCTCGCTCTAGTCATTCTCATATTTCTCACATATGTGGAAAAGGCCTTGGGGTTTTCCTTGATCCTACCCGCCAAAGATTGTTCATGCCCTCTCTTAGCTCTCCTAATCCCTTTCTTCAGTTCCCTCCTGGCTATCTTGTATCCCTCCAATGCCCTGTCTGAACCTTGTTTCCTCAGCCTTACATC
Source organism: Scyliorhinus torazame (assembly GCF_047496885.1). Classification (NCBI taxonomy): domain Eukaryota; kingdom Metazoa; phylum Chordata; class Chondrichthyes; order Carcharhiniformes; family Scyliorhinidae; genus Scyliorhinus; species Scyliorhinus torazame. The sequence continues at coordinate 48,862,850 of NC_092726.1, forward strand.
AGTCACCTTTTTCCTCTTAACAAGACATTCAACCTCTCTTGTCAACCATGGTTCCCTCACTCGACCATCTTTTCCCTGCCTGACAGGGACGTACATATCAAGGACACGTAGCACCTGTTCCTTGAACAAGTTCCACATTTCACTTATGTCCTTCCCTGCCAGCCTACGTTCCCAACTGATGCACTTCAATTCTTGTCTGACAACATCGTATTTACCCTTCCCTCAATTGTAAACCTTGCCCTGTTGCACGTACCTATCCCTCTCCATTACTAAAGTGAAAGTCACAGAATTGCGGTCACTATCTCCAAAATGCTCCCCCACTAACAAATCTATCACTTGCCCTGGTTCAGTACCCAGTACTCAATCCAATATTGCCCCTCCTCTGGTCGGACAATCTACATACTGTGTTAGAAAAGCTTCCTGGACACACTGCACAAACACCACCCCATCCAAACTATTTCATCAAAAGAGTTTCCACTCAATATTTGGGAAGTTAAAGTCGCCCATGTCTACTACCCTATGACTTCTGCACATTTCCAAAATCTGTTTCCCAATCAGTTCCTCCACATCTCTGTTACTATTGGGGGGGCCTATTGAAAACTCCTAACAAGGTGACTGCTCATTTCCAATTTCTTCACCAGGCAAACCATACACCCCTCACATACGCAATGTGCGATCGCCCAATCAGTCACCCATTGACACCACAAAACCCTTACATACGCAATACACCATAGCCCAGTCAGTCACCCACTAAACCACACAGTCCTTACATACGCAATGTTCCATAGCCCAGCCAGTCACTCAGTCAACCACACACCGCTCACATACGCAATGTGCCATAGCCCAGTCAGTCACCCGGCAAACCACACCCCCCCCCCACAAACCCAATGTACCATAGCCCGGTTAACCACACAATACACCACATACCCCTCACATGTGGAATGAACCATAGCCCACTCAATCACACAACAAACCTCACACACCTCACATGCGCAATGTACGATCGCCCAATTAGTCACCCAGTGCACCTCTTACATATGCAATGTACCATAGTCATGTCAGCCATACAATACACCACACTGCCCTCAATGCGCAATGTACCATAGCATAGTCAGTCTCTCAGTAAACCAGTCATCTCTCACATACACAATGTACCATAGCCTAGTCAGTCACACAGTAAACCACAAACCCCTCACACGCGCAATGTATCGGAGCCCAGTAAACCGCACAATAAACCCAGCACACATCACATATGCAATGAACCATAGCCCACTTAGCCACACAGTACACCACACACCCCTCACATAAGCAATGTACCATAACCCAGTTAGTCACACTGTACATTACACACCCCTCACCTAGGCAATGTACCATATCCCAGTCAGTCAAACAGTAAAGCACTAACCCCTCACTAACGCAATGTACCATAGCCCAGTCCGTCACCCAGCAAACCACACACCCCTCACACACGTAATGTACCATAACCCGGTTAACCACACAAACCACGCACCCCTCACCACAGGCCAGTAAGTCACACAATACACCACACACCCTTCACATACGCAATTTGCCAGGGACCAGTCAGTCACACAATACACCATACTCCTCTCACATCCGCAATGTACCCTAGCCCAGTCAGTCACCCAGTAAACTACACACCCCTCACATACGCAATGTACCATAGCCCAGTCCGTCACCCAGCAAACCACACACCCCTCACACACGTAATGTACCATAACCCGGTTAACCACACAATACACCACACACCCTACGCATACGCAATATACGATCCCACAATCAGTCACCCAATACACCACACACCCCTGACATATGGAATGTACCATAGCTCAGACACTCACCTAGTAAACCACTCACCGTCACATACGCAATTTACGATAGCCCAGGCAATCATGCAGTAAACCACACACCCCTCACACACGCTATGTACCATAGCCTTGTCAGTCACTCAGTAAACCACTCACCCCTCAGGTACGCAATGTACCATAGCCCAGTCAGCCACCCAGCAAAAGACACACACCTCACATACGCAACGTACCATAGCACCATCAGTCAATCTGCAAACCACGCACCCCTCACGTACGCAATGTACCATAGCCCAGTTTGCCGCACAATACACCACACACCCCTCACATACGCAATGTACCATCGCCCAGTCAGTCACGTAGTAAACCACACGCCCCTCGCATACGCAATGTACGATCGCCTAATAAGTCACTCAGAACACCACACACCTATCAGAACGCAATGTACCATAGCCCAGTCAGTCACCCAGTAAACCACACCCCCCCCAGACACGCAATGTACCATAGCAAGGTTAACCACAAAATACATCACATACCCCTCACATACGAAATGTACCATAGCCCAGTGAGTCACCAGTACACCAAAACAATTCTCACATACGCAATGTACCATAGCCCAGTCAGTAACCAGTACACCACAACACCTGTCACAAATGCAATGTACCAAAGCCGAATCAGCCACCCAGCAAAACACACACCCCTCACATACGCAATGTACCATAGCCCAGTCAGTTGCCCAGTGAACCCCACACCTCTCACGTACGCAATGTATCATAGCCCAGTCAGTCACTCAGTGGCCACACACCGTTCACATACGCAATGTACCATAGCCCAGTCAGTCACCCGTTAAACCACACAGCGCTCACATGTGCAATGTACCATAGCTCAGTCAGCTACACAATACACCACACACCTCTCACATATGCAATGCACCATAGCACAGTCAGTCACTCAGTAACCACACACCCTTCAGATGCGCAATGTAGCATAGCCCAGTCAGTCACCCAGAAAACCACACACCCCACACATACGCAATGTATCATAGCCCAGTCAGTTGCCCAGTAAACCACACACCCCACACATACGCAATGTATCATAGCCCAGTCAGTTCCCAGTAAACCACACACCCCTCACATACGCAATGTACGATCCCACAACCAGTCACCCAGTACACCACGTACCACTCACATACGTCATGTTCCATAGGCCAGTCAGCCATTCTGAAAACCACGCACCCCTCACATACGCAATGTACCATAGCCCTGTTAGCCACACAATACGCCGCACCCCTCACAACCGCAATGTATCCTAGCACAGTCAGTCACTCAGTAAACCACACACCCCTCACATTCGCAATGTACCATGGCACCGTCAGTCACCCAGTAAACCACACACCTCTCACAGACGGAATGCACCATTTCCCAGTCAGTCACCGAGCAAACCACACACCCCTCGCACATGCAATGTACCATAGCACGGTTAACCACACATGACACCACACACCACTCACATAATATGCATTGTACCATAGCTCAGTCTGTCACCCAGTACACCACACACCCCTCACACAGGCAATGTGCAATAGCCCAGTCAGTCACCCAGTAAGCACACCGCTCACATACGCAATGTACCATCGCCCATTAAGCCATCCAGCAAACCACACACCCCTCACACACGCAATGTACCATCGACCATTAAGCCATCCAGCAAACCACACACCCCTCACATACGCAATGTACCATATCCCGCTTAACCACACAATACACCACACACAACTGACATACCCAATATACCATTGACCAGTCAGTCACCAAGTAAACCACACACCCCTCACAAACGCACTGTACCGTAGCCCAGTCAGTCACCCAATGCAACACACACTACTCACATACACATGGTACCATAGCCCAGTCAGTCACCCCGAAAACCACGCACCCCTTACATACGCAATGTACCATCACTCCACTATTTCTTCAGCTGTCTCCTTTAGAACTCTAGGATGTAGCCCATCTGGGCCTGGAGATTTATCAATTTTTAGACCTCTTAGTTTATCTAGCACTTTCTCCTTTGTGATGGTTACCATATTCAACTCTGCCCCCTGACTTTCCGTAATTGTTGGGATATTACTCATGTCTTCTACTGTGAAGACTGACGCAAAGTACTTATTCAGTTCCTCAGCTATTTCCTTGCCTCCCATCACAAAATTACCAGCGTCATTTTGGAGCGACCCAATGTCAACTTTTGCCTCCCGTTTGTTTTTAAAGTATTTAAAGAAACTTTTACTATCATTCCTAATGTTACTGGCTAGCCTACCTTCATATTTGATCCTCTCTTTCCTTATTTCTCTCTTTGTTATCCTCTGTTTATTTTTGTAGCCTTCCCAATCTTCTGACTTCCCACTACTCTTTGCCACTTTATAGGCTTTCTCTTTTGCTTTGATGCATTCCCTAACTTCCTTTGTCAGCCATGGCTGCCTAATCCCCCCCTCTGATAACCTTTCTTTTCTTTGGGATGAACCTCTGTACTGTGTCCTCAATTATTCCCAGAAACTCCTGCCATTGCTGTTCTACTGTCTTTCCCACTAGGCTCTGCTCCCAGTCGATTTTCGTCAGTTCCTCCCTCATGCCCCTGTAGTTACCTATTTTTAACTGTAACACCTTTACATCTGATTCTACCTTCTTTCTTTCAAATTGGAGATTGAATTCTACCATATTATGATCACTGCCTCCTAAGTGCTCCCTTACTTTAAGATCTTTAATCAAGTCTGGCTCATTACATAACACTAAGTGCAGAATGGCCTGTTCCCTCGTGGGCTCCATCACAAGCTGTTCCAAAAAGCCCTCCTGTAAACATTCAATGAATTCCCTTTCCTTGGGTCCACTGGAAGCATTATTTACCCAGTCCACCTGCATATTGAAGTGCCCCATGATCATTGTGACCTTGCCTTTCTGACATGCACTTTCTATTTCCTGGTGCATTTTGTGCCCCCTGTCCTGACCAATGTTAGGAGGTCTGTGCATAACTCCCATTATGTTTTTTTTGCCTTTGTGATTCCTCAATTCTACCCACACAGACTCCACATCATCTGACCCTATGTCGTTTAGTGCTAGTGATTTAATTTCATTCCTAATTAACAAGGCAACCCCGCCCCCTCTGTCCACCTCTCTGTCTTTTCGATAGGTTGTGAATCCCTGGCTGTTTAAATGCCAGTCCTGAACCCACTGCAACCATGTCTCTGTGATGCCTACCACATCATGCCTGCCAGTCACAATCTGGGCCACAAGCTCATCTGCCTTGTTCCGTACACTGCGCGCATTTAAATATAGCACCTTTAATTCTCTATTGACCGTCCCTTTTTGTTTTCTTCGTGGGGTGGACCTTGGTTTACTGAGCCTTTCCATACACTGTGTCATATTTTGTGGGATGGGGACAATCCTAACCTCTCCTGAGTTTTGTCTTTTCGTGCTTTTTTGTATTCCTCAGCAGCTACGCTTCCCACTGATTATTTCACCTCTTGGTTCCCTGATTTTCCCCTCCAACCCCCCAATCATTAGTTTAAAGTCCTATTGATCACCCTATTTACTCTTTTCCCCAGAACACTGGTCCCAGCTCGGTTCAGGTGGAGACCATCCGAACGGTATAGGTCCCCCCTGTCCCAAAACTGATGCCAGTGTCCCATGAAAATGAACCCCTCTTTCCCACACCACTCTTTCAGCCACGTGTTAACTTCCCTTATTCTTGCCTCCCTATGCCAATTTGCACGTGGCTCGGGCAGTAATCCGGAGGCCCTCTTTTCTAGACTTGCCTATGTTGTTGGTACCGACATGGACCACAACAACTGTATCCTCCCCCTCCCTCTCCAGTATCCTTTCAAGCCGGTCAGAGATGTCCCGCACCCTAGCACCGGGCAGGCAACATACCATGCGGGACTCTTTATCCTGCTCACAAAGGATACCATCTTTTCCCCAGATAATAGAATCCCCTACAACTACAACTTGCCTATTTACTCCCTCCCCTTGAATGGCCTGCTGAACCATGGTGCCTTGGTCAGCTGACTCATCCTTCCTGCAGCCCTGTTCGCCATCCACACAGGGAGCAAGTGCCTCATACCTGTTGGACAGAGTCAAGGGCTGAGGCTCCTGAGTTCCTGACTGCTGGTTCCCTTTACCAGCCTGACTTGCAGTCACACACTGCTGTCCCTGGCCACTGGCAGGATTTAAACTACTTACTCTGACAGGTGTGACTGCCTCCTGAAACACAGTGTCCAGGTACGTCTCCCCCTCCGGATGTGCCTCAGTGTTTGAAGCTCAGACTCCAGCTCATCAACTCTGAGCCGGAGCTCTTCGAGCAGCCAACACTTACTGCAGATGTGGTCGCTGAAGTTCGCAATGGGATCTGCCAGCTCCCACATCAAGCAGGTCAAGCACATCACCTGACCACCCCTCACATACGCAATGAACCACCGCCCAGTCAGTCAAACAATACACCATACACCCCTCACATGCTCAACGTACCATAGCCCAGTGAGTCACCCAGTAAACCACACACCCCTCACAAACGCAATGTACCACCGCCCTGTCAGTCACCCAATACACCACACAACCCTCACAAACGCAATGTTCCATAGCCCAGTCAGTCACTCAGTAAACCACACACCCCTCACAAATGCAATGTACCACCGCCCTGTCAGTCACCCAATACACCACACACCCCTCACTATCGCAATGTACCATCGGCCAGTCAGACACCCAGTACACCACACACCCTTCACATTCGCAATGTACCATAGCCCAGTCAGTCACACAATATACCACACTCCCCTCACATCCGCAATGTACCCTAGCCTAGTCAGTCACCCAGTAAACCACATGCCCCTCACATACGCAATGTACCATAGCCCAGTTAGCCGCACAATACACCACACACCCCTCACATACGCAATGTACCATAGTCCAGTCAGTCACGCAGTAAACCACACGCCCCTCGCATACGCAATGTATGATCGCCTAATAAGTCACCCTGAACACCACACACCTCTCAGATACTCAATGTACCATAGCCCAGTCAGTAACCCTGTAAACCACACACCCCTCACACACGCAAAGTACCATAGCAAGGTTAACAACAAAATAAACCACACACCCCTCACATACGCAATTAACCATCCCACAATCTGTCACCCAATACATCACACACCCCTCACATATGAAATGTACCATAGCCCAGTCAGTGACACATTAAACCACTCACGCCTCACATACGCAATGTACCATAGCCGAGTCAGCCACCCTGCAAAACACACACCCCTCACATACGCAACGTACGATAGCACAGTCAGTCACCATGCAAATCACGCACCCCTCGCAAACGCAATGTACCATAGCCCAGTGAGTCACACAATACACCACACACCCCTTACATACGCAATGTACCATAAAACACTCAGCCACACAGCATAACTCACACACATCACATACGCAAAGTACCATAGCCCTGTTAGCTACACAATACAACAAACCCCTCACATTAGCAATATACCCTCGCGTAGGCAGTCACTCAGTAAACCACACCCCTCTCACAGACGCAATGTACCATAGCCCAGTCAGTCACACAATACATCACACACCCCTCACATACGCAATGTACCGTCTCCCTGTCAGTCACCCAGTAAACCACACACCCCTCACATACGCAATGAACCATAGCCCAGTCAGTTGCACAGTGAACCACACATCTCTCACATACGCAATGTACCATTGCCCAGTCAGTCACCAGTACACCACGACACCTCTCACAAATGCAATGTACCATAGCCCAGTCAGTCACTCAGTAAACCACTCACTCCTCACATACACAATGTACCATAGGCCAGTTAGTCAAACACTTCACCACAAACCACTCAAATACTCAATGAACCAGAGCCATGTCAGTCACACAATACTACACACACCCATCACATACGCAATGTACCCCAGCCCGGTCAGTCACTCAGTAAACCACACACCTCTCACATATGCAATGGACTATAGCCCAGGCAGCCACACAATACAACACACACCCCTCACATATGCAATGTACCATAGCCCAGTCAGTCACTCAGTTACCACACAGCGCTCACATGTGCAATGCTCCATAGCCCAGTCAGCTACACAATACACCACCCACCCCTCACATGCACCATGTACCACAGCCCAGTCACTCAGCCAGTAAACCACACACCATTCACATACGCAATGTACCGTAGTCCAGTCAGTCACCAAAAACAGCACTCATACCTCACATACGCAATGTAGCATAGCCCAGTCAGTCACACAGAAAACCACACACCCCTCACATACGCAATGTACGATCGCACAATCAGTCACCCAGTACACCACGCACCATTCACATACGCAATGTACCATAACCCAGCCAGTCACACAGAAAACCACACACCCCTCACATACGCAATGTACGATCGCACAATCAGTCACCCAGTACACCACGCACCATTCACATACGCAATGTACCATAACCCAGCCAGTCACTAGTAAATCACACACCCCTCACATACGCAACGTACGATAGCACAGTCAGTCACCATGCAAATCACAAACCCCTCGCAAACGCAATGTACCATTGCCCAGTCAGTCACACAATATACCACACTCCCCTCACATCCGCAATGTACCCTAGCCTAGTCAGTCACCCAGTAAACCACACGCCCCTCACATACGCAATGTACCATAGCCCAGTTAGCCGCACAATACACCACACACCCCTCACATACGCAATGTACCACAGTCCAGTCATTCACCCAGTAAACCGCACACTCCTCACATAGACTATGTACCAAAGCCCAGTCAGTCACCCAGCAAACCACGCAACCCTCACATACACAGTGTACCAAAGCCCAGTCAGTCACCCAGCAAACCACACACCCCTCACATACACAGTGTACCATAGCCCAGTCAGTCACCCTGGAAACCACAAACCCCTCACATACGCAATGTACCTCAGCACAGTCAGTCACCTATTACACCACACACCCCTCACATACGCAATGTGTAGGGCAGCACGGTAGCATTGTGAATAGCACAATTGCTTCACAGCACCAGGGTCCCAGGTGCGATTCCTGCTTGGGTCACTGTCTGTGCGGAGTCTGCACATCCTCCCCGTGTGTGCGTGGGTTTCCTCCGGGTGCTCCGGTTTCCTCCCACAGTCCAAAGATGTGCAGGTTAGGTGGATTGGCCATGGTAAATTGCCCTTAGTGTCCAAAATTGCCCTTAGTGTTGTGTAGAGTTACTGGGTTATGGGGATAGGGTGGAGGTGTTGACCTTGGGTTGGGTGCTCTTTCCATGAGCCAGTGCAGACTCGATGGGACGAATGGCCTCCTTCTGCGTTGTAAATTTTATGATAATGTCAGTTAGAGGGGTGCTGTGCTCTGACTGTGAGATGTGGCAGGTCCGGGAGGCTTCCAGCGTCCCGGATGGCTTCATCTGCAGAAAGTGCACCCAACTGCAGCTCCTCACAGACCGCATGGTTCGGTTGGAGCAGCAATTGGATGCACTTAGGAGCATGCAGGTGGCGGAAAGCGTCATAGATCGCAGTTATGTAAGTGTGGTCACACCCAAGGTGCAGGCAGAGAAATGGGTGACCACCAGAAAGGGCAGGCAGTCAGTGCAGGAATCCCCTGTGGTTGTCCCCCTCTCGAACAGATATACCCCTTTGGATACTGTCGGGGGGGATAGCCTATCAGGGGAAAACAGCAGCAGCCAGAGCAGTGGCACCACGGCTGGCTCTGATGTTCAGAAGGGAGGGTCAAAGCGCAGAAGAGTAATAGTTATAGGGGACTCTATAGTCAGGGGCACAGATAGGCGCTTCTGTGGACGTGAAAGAGACTCCAGGATGGTATGTTGCCTCCCTGGTGCCAGGGTCCAGGATGTCTCCGAACGGGTAGAGGGAATCCTGAAGGGGGAGGGCAAACAGGCAGAGGTCGTTGTACATATTGGTACTAACGACATAGGCAGGAAGGGACATGAGGTCCTGCAGCAGGAGTTCAGGGAGCTAGGCAGAAAGTTAAAAGACAGGACCTCGAGGGTTGTAATCTCGGGATTACTCCCTGTGCCACGTGCCAGTGAGGCTAGAAATAGGAAGATAGAGCAGACAAACACGTGGCTAAACAGCTGGTGTAGGAGGGAGGGTTTCTGTTATCTGGACCACTGGGAGCTCTTCCGGGGCAGGTGTGACCTGTATAAGATGGACGGGTTGCATCTAAACCGGAGAGGCATAAATATCCTGGCCGCGAGATTTGCTAGTGTCACACGGGAGGGTTTAAACTAGTATGGCAGGGGGGTGGGCACGGGAGCAATAGGTCAGAAGGTGAGAGCATTGAGGGAGAACTAGGGAATAGGGACAGTGTGGCTCTGAGGCAGAGCAGACGGGGAGAAGTTGCTGAACACAGCGGGTCTGGTGGCCTGAAGTGCATATGTTTTAATGCAAGGAGCATTACGGGTAAGGCAGATGAACTTAGAGCTTGGATTACTACTTGGAACTATGATGTTGTTGCCATTACAGAGACCTAGTTGAGGGAAGGGCAGGATTGGCAGCTAAACGTTCCAGGATTTAGATGTTTCAGGCGGGATAGAGGGGGATGTAAAAGGGGAGGCGGAGTTGCGCTACTTGTTCAGGAGAGTATCACAGCTATACAGCGAGAGGACACCTCAGAGGGCAGTGAGGCTATATGGGTAGAGATCAGGAATAAGAAGGGTGCAGTCACAATGTTGGGGGTATACTACAGGCCTCCCAACAGCCAGCGGGAGATAGAGGAGCAGATAGGTAGACAGATTTTGGAAAAGAGTAAAAACAACAGGGTTGTGGTGATGGGAGACTTCAACTTCCCCAATATTGACTGGGACTCACTTAGTGCCAGGGGCTTAGACGGGGCAGAGTTTGTAAGGAGCATCCAGGAGGGCTTCTTAAAACAATATGTAAACAGTCCAACTAGGGAAGGGGCGGTACTGGACCTGGTATTGGGGAATGAGCCCGGCCAGGTGGTAGATGTTTCAGTAGGGGAGCATTTCGGTAACAGTGACCACAATTCTGTAAGTTTTAAAGTACTGGTGGACAAGGATAAGAGTGGTCCGAGGATGAATGTGCTCAATTGGGGGAAGGCTAATTATAACAATATTAGGCAGGAACTGAAGAACATAGATTGGGGGCGGGTGTTTGAGGGCAAATCAACATCTGACATGTGGGAGGCTTTCAAGTGTCAGTTGAAAGGAATACAGGACAGGCATGTTCCTGTGAGGAAGAAAGATAAATACGGCAATTTTCGGGAACCTTGGATGACGAGTGATATTGTAGGCCTCGTCAAAAAGAAAAAGGAGGCATTTGTCAGGGCTAAAAGGCTGGGAACAGACGAAGCCTGTGTGGCATATAAGGAAAGTAGGAAGGAACTTAAGCAAGGAGTCAGGAGGGCTAGAAGGGGTCATGAAAAGTCATTGGCAAATAGGGTTAAGGAAAATCCCAAGGCTTTTTACACTTACATAAAAAGCAAGAGGGTAGCCAGGGAAAGGGTTGGCCCACTGAAGGATAGGCAAGGGAATCTATGTGTGGAGCCAGAGGAAAAGGGCGAGGTACTAAATGAATACTTTGCATCAGTATTCACCAAAGAGAAGGAATTGGTAGATGTTGAGTCTGGAGAAGGGGGTGTAGATAGCCTGGGTCACATTGTGATCCAAAAAGACGAGGTGTTGGGTGTCTTAAAAAATATTAAGGTAGATAAGTCCCCAGGGCCGGATGGGATCTACCCCAGAATACTGAAAGAGGCTGGAGAGGAAATTGCTGAGGCCTTGACAGAAATCTTTGGATCCTCGCTGTCTTCAGGGGATGTCCCGGAGGACTGGAGAATAGCCAATGTTGTTCCTCTGTTTAAAAAGGGTGGCAGGGATAATCCCGGGAACTACAGGCCGGTGAGCCTTACTTCAGTGGTAGGGAAATTACTGGAGAGAATTCTTCGAGACAGGATCTACTCCCATTTGGAAGCAAATGGACGTATTAGTGAGAGGCAGCATGGTTTTGTGAAGGGGAGGTCGTGTCTCACTAACTTGATAGAGTTTTTCGAGGAGGTCACTAAGATGATTGATGCAGGTAGGGCAGTAGATGTTGTCTATATGGACTTCAGTAAGGCCTTTGACAAGGTCCCTCATGGTAGACTAGTACAAAAGGTGAAGTCACACGGGATCAGGGGTGAACTGGCAAGGTGGATACAGAACTGGCTAGGCCATAGAAGGCAGAGGGTAGCAATGGAGGGATGCTTTTCTAATTGGAGGGCTGTGACCAGTGGTGTTCCACAGGGATCAGTGCTGGGACCTTTGCTCTTTGTAGTATATATAAATGATTTGGAGGAAAATGTAACTGGTCTGATTAGTAAGTTTGCAGACGACACAAAGGTTGGTGGAATTGCGGATAGCGATGAGGACTGTCTGAGGATACAGCAGGATTTAGATTGTCTGGAGACTTGGGCGGAGAGATGGCAGATGGAGTTTAACCTGGACAAATGTGAGGTAATGCATTTTGGAAGGGCTAATGCAGGTAGGGAATATACAGTGAATGGTAGAACCCTCAAGAGTATTGAAAATCAAAGAGACCTAGGAGTACAGGTCCACAGATCACTGAAAGGGGCTACACAGGTGGAGAAGGTAGTCAAGAAGGCATACGGCATGCTTGCCTTCATTGGCCGGGGCATTGAGTATAATAATTGGCAAGTCATGTTGCAGCTGTATAGAACCTTAGTTAGGCCACACTTGGAGTATAGTGTTCAATTCTGGTCGCCACACTACCAGAAGGATGTGGAGGCTTTAGAGAGGGTGCAGAAGAGATTTACCAGAATGTTGCCAGGTATGGAGGGCATAAGCTATGAGGAGCGATTGAATAAACTCGGTTTGTTCTCACTGGAACGAAGGAGGTTGAGGGGCGACCTGATAGAGGTATACAAAATTATGAGGGGCATAGACAGAGTGGATAGTCAGAGGCTTTTCCCCAGGGTAGAGGGGTCAATTACTAGGGGGCATAGGTTTAAGGTGAGAGGGGCAAAGTTTAGAGTAGATGTACGAGGCAAGTTTTTTACGCAGAGGGTAGTGGGTGCCTGGAACTCACTACCGGAGGAGGTAGTGGAGGCAGGGACGATAGGGACATTTAAGGGGCATCTTGACAAATATATGAATAGGATGGGAATAGAAGGATACGGACCCAGGAAGTGTAGAAGATTGTAGTTTAGTCGGGCAGTATGGTCGGCACGGGCTTGGAGGGCCGAAGGGCCTGTTCCTGTGCTGTACATTTCTTTGTTCTTTGTTTGTTTGATAATGTACCATTGCCCAGTCAGTCACCCAGAAAACCACACACCCCTTACATACGCAATGTACCATTGCCCAGTTCGCCACACAATACACACACACCCCTCACATAAGCAATGGAACATCGACCAGTCAGTCACCCGGTACACCACACACCCCTCGCATGCGCAATGTACTGTAGCCCAGTCTGTCAGCCAGAAAAAAACACAAACCCCTCACACATGCCATGAACCATAGCTCAGACAGTCACCCAGTACACCACATACCCCACACATACGCAATGTACCATTGCCCAGTCAGTCACCCAGCAAACCACAGACCCCTCACACACGCAATGAACCATAGCCCAGTAAGTCACCCAGTAAATCACTCACACACGCAACGCACCATAGTCACATAGACTGATTGTGCTTGGCCCAGTCAGTCACCCAGTAAACCATACACCCCTGACATACGCAATGTACGATCGCCCAATCAGTCACTCAGTAAACCACTCACCTCTCACGTACGGAATGTACCATAGCACAGTCAGTCACCCAGGAAAGTACACACCCCTCACATACGCAATGTACCGGAGCCCAGCGAGCCACACAATAAACCAAACACACCTGACATATGCAATTAACCATTGCCCAGTCAGTCATCCAGTAAACCACATACCCATCACCTACGCAATGTACGATTGCACAGTTAGAGACAATAAACCACACACCACTCACATACGCAATGTACCATCGCCCATTCAGTCATCCTGTACACCACCCCCCTCAAATGCGCAATGTAAGATCGTCCAATTAGTCACCCATTACGCCACACACCCCTCACATACACAATGGACCATAGACCAGTCAGTCACCCGTTATACCACACACCCCTCACATACGCATTGTACGATCCCACAATTAGTCAGCCAATACACCACATACCCCTCACATACGCAATGTACCATAGCGCAGACAGTCACCCAGTAAACCACACACCCCTCATATTCGCAATGTACCATATCCCAATTAGTCACCCAGTAAACCACATACCCCTCACATACGCAATGTGCCATCGCCCTGTCAGTCAGCCAGTACACCGCACACCCCTCAAATACGCAATGTACCATAGTCCAGTCAGTCACCCAGTAAACCACACACCCCTCACATACTCAATGTACCATTGACCATAGGCTGGTTAACCACACAATACACCACACACCTCTCACATACGCATTGTACGATCCCACATTTAGTCAGCCGATACACCACATACCCCTCACATACGCAATGTACCATAGCGCAGACAGTCACCCAGTACACCACACACCCCACACATACAAAATGTACCAAAGCCCAGTCAGTCACCCAGTAACCCGCACACTCCTCACATACACAATGTGCCAAAGCCCCGTCAGTCACCCAGCAAACCACACACCCCTCACATACGCAATGTACCATAGCCCAGTTAGTCACCCAGTAAACCACACACCCCTCGCATACGCAATGTACCATTGCCCAGTTAGCCACACAATACACCACACACCCCTCACGTACGCAATGTACCACAGACCAGTCAGTCACCCAGGACACCGCACACCCCACAGATACGCAATGTACCATAACCCTGTTAGCCACACAATTCACCACACAACCCTCACATTTGCAATGTACCATATCCCAGTTAGTCACCCAGTAAACCACACACCCCTCACATAAGCAATGGACCATAGCCCAGTCAGTCACCCAGCAAACCACACACCCTCACATACGCAATGTACCATTGCCCAGTTTGCCACACAATACACCACACACCCCTCACATATGCAATGGACCATAGCCCAGTCAGTCACCCAGCAAACCACACATCCCTCACATACGCAATGTACCATTACCCTGTCAGTCAGCCAGTACACCGCACACCCCTCACATACGCAAAGCTCCATAGTCCAGTCAGTCACCCAGTAAACCACACACCCCTCTAATACCCAATGTACATTGACGATAGGCTGGTTAACCACACAATACACCACACACCCCTCACATACGCATTGTACGATCCCACAATTATTCAGCCGATACACCACATACCCCTCACATACGCAATGTACCATAGCGCAGTAAGGCTATAGTTCGAGTACATTAGATGGTTCCGTTTTTGTCCAATGTGTGCAGGAGGGTTTCCTCACACAGTATGTAGATAGGCCAACGAGAGGCGAGGCCATATTGGATTTGGTACTGGGTAATGAACCAGTACAGGTGTTAGATTTGGAGGTAGGTGAGCACTTTGGTGATAATGACCACAATTCGATTACGTTTACTTTAGTGATGGAAAGGGATAGGTATATACCGCCGGGCAAGAATTATATCTGGGGGAAAGGCAATTATGATGCGATGAGGCAAGACTTAGGATGGATCGGATGGAGAGGAAAACTGCGGGAGATGGGCACAATGGAAATGTGGAGCTTGTTCAAGGAACAGCTACTGAGTGTCCTTGATAAGTATGTACCTGTCAGGCAGGGAGGAAGTGGTCGAGTGAGGGAACCGTGGTTTACTAAAGCAGTCGAAACACTTGTCAAGAGGAAGAAGGAGACTTATGTAAAGATGAGACATGAAGGTGCAGTTAGGGCGCTCGAGAGTTGCAAGTTAGCTAGGAAGGACCTAAAGAGTGAGCTAAGAAGAGCCAGGAGGGGACATGAGAAGTCTTTGGCAGGTAGGATCAAGGATAACACAAAAGCTTTCTATAGATATGTGAGAAATAAAAGAATGACTAGGATAAGAGTAGGGCCAGTCAAGGACAGGAGTGGGAAGTTGTGCTTGGAGTCCGAGGAGATAGTAGAGGTGCTAAATGAATATTTTTCGTCAGTATTCTCACAGGAAACAGACAGTGATGTCGAGGAGAATACCAAGATACAGGCTACTAGACTAGAAGGACTTGAGGTTCATAAGGAGGAGGTGTTAGCAATTCTGGAAAGTGTGACAATGGATAAGTCACCTGGGCCAGTTGGGATTTATCCTAGGATTCTCTGGGAAGCTAGGTAGGAGATTGCTGAGCCTTTGGCCTTGATCTTTAAGTCATCTTTGTCTACAGGAATAGTCCCAGAAGACTGGAGGATAGCAAATGTTGTCCCCTCGTTCAAGAAGGGGAGCAGAGATAACCCCGGTAACTATAGACCAGTGAGCCTTACTTCTGTTGTGGGAAAAATATTGGAAAGGTTTATAAGAGATAGGATGTATAATCATCTGGAAAGGAATAATTTGATTAGAGATAGTCAACACGGTTTTTTGAAGGGTAGGTCGTGCCTCACAAACCTTATAGAGTTCTTTGAGAAGGTGACCAAACAGGTGGATGAGGGTAAAGCAGTTGATGTGGTGTATATGGATTTCAGTAAAGCGTTTGATATGGTTCCCCACGGTAGGCTACTGCAGAAAATACGGAGGCATGGGATTCAGGGTGATTTAGCAGTTTGGATCAGAAATTGGCTAGCTGGAAGAAGACAAAGGGTGGTGGTTGATGGGAAATGTTCAGACTGGAGTCCAGTTACTAGTGGTGTACCACAAGGATCTGTTTTGGGGCCACTGCTGTTTGTCATTTTTATAAATGACCTGGAGGAGGGCGTGGAAGGATGGGTGAGTAAATTTGCAGATGACACTGAAGTCAGTGGAGTTGTGGACAGTGCGGAAGGATGTTACAAGTTACAGAGGAACACAGATAAGCTGCAGCGCTGGGCGGAGAGGTGGCAAATGGAGTATCATGCAGAAAATTGTCAGGTGATTCATTTTGAAAGGAATAACAGGAAGACAGAGTACTGGGCTAATGGTAAGATTCTTGGCAGTGTGGATGAGCAGAGAAATCTCGGTGTCCATGTACATAGATCCTGAAAGCTGCCACCGAGGTTGAGAGGGTCGTTAAGAAGGCGTACGGTGTGTTAGCTTGTATTGGTAGAGGGATTGAGTTTAGGAGCCATGAGGTCATGTTGCAGCTATACAAAACTCTGCTGCGACCGCATTTGGAGTATTGCGTGCAATTCTGGTCGCCGCATTATAGGAAAGATGTGGAAGCATTGGAAAGGGCGCAGAGGAGATTTACCAGAATGTTGCCTTATATGGAGGGAAGATCTTATGAGGAAAGGCTGAGGGACCTGATGCTGTTTTCGTTAGAGAGAAGAAGGTTAAGAGGTGACTAAATTGAGGCATACAAGATGATCAGAGGATTGGATAGGGTGGACAGTGATAGCCTTTTTCCTATGATGGTGATGTCGAGGACGAGGGAACATATCTTTAAATTGAGGGGAGATAGATATAGGACAGATGTCAGAGGTAGGTTCTTTACTCAGAGAATAGAAAGGGCGTTGAGTGCCCTGTCTGCAACAGTAGTGGACTCGCCAAACCAAAGGGCATTCAAACGGTCATTGGATAGACATATGGACAATAAGGGAATAGTGTAGATGGGCTTTAGCGTGGTTTCACAGGTCGGCGCAACATCGAGGGCCGAAGGGCCTGTACTGTGCTGTAATGTTCTATGTTCTATATTTAAACCTCACACACCTAGCACACGCAATGTACCATAGCCCAGTCAGACACCCAGTAAACCACACACCTCTCACATACGCAATGTACCACAGCCCAGTCAGTCACCCAGTAAACCTCACACCCCTAACACACGCAATGTACCATAGCCCAGTCAGTCACCAGTACACCACATCACCTCTCACATATGCAATGTACCATAGCCCACTCAGTCACTCAGTAAACCACTCACCCCTGACATACGCAATGTACCAAAGCCCAGTCAGCCACCCAGCAAAACACACACATCTCACATACGCAACTTACCACAGCCCAGTCAGTCACACTGCAAACCACTCATCCCTCACTTACGCAATGAGCCATAGCCCAGTCAGCCATCCAGGAAACCACAAACCCTTCAGATACGCAATGAACCATAGCCCAGTCAGACACACATTACACGACACACCGCTCACATGCGCAATGTACCACAGCACAGTTAGGCACACAATACACCTCACACGCCTCGCATACGCAATGTACGATAGCCCAGTCACTCACCCAGTAAACCACACACCCTTCACATACGGAATGTACCATAGCCCAACCAGTCATACAATGAACCACATACCCCTCACATACGCAACGGACCATTGCGCAGTCAGTCACCCAGTAAACAACGCACCCACCCCTAACATCGCAATGTACCATATCCGAGCCAGTCACCCGGTAAACGACACACTCTCACATAGGCAATGTACCATAGCCCAATCAGTCACCCAGTACACCAACACCCCTCACTTACGCAACGTACCCTCTCCCTTAGGCACACAATACACCACACACCCCTCACATACTCAAAGTACCATGGCCCTGCAGTCACCCAGCAAACCAGACACCTGCCACATACTCAATGTACCATTGCCCAGTCAGCTACACAATACACCACACACCCTTCAAATACGTAATGTGCCAAAGCCCAGTCCGTCACCCATTAAGCCACACACCTCTCACCTACGCAATGGACCATAGCACAGTCAGTCACCCAGTAAACCGCACACCTCTCACATACGCAAAGTACCATAGCTCAATCAGTCACCCAGTGCGCCACACACCCCTCACATACGCAATGTACCATATCACATTCAGTCACCCAGTAAACCACACACCCCTGACATACACAATGTACCATAGCCCAGTCAGTCACCCAGTTAACCACACACCTCTCACATACGCAATGTGCCTTAGCCCAGTCAGCCACACAATTCACCACACACCCCTGACATGCGCAATGTACAATACCCCAGATAGTCACCTGGTAAAACAAACGTTCATATACGCATTGTACAATAGCCCAGTGAGTCACAGAACATAGAACTTAGAAAATACAGCACAGAACAGGCCCTTCGGCCCACGATGTTGTGCCGAACATTTGTCACAGATTAATCATAGATTATCATTGAATTTACAGTGCAGAAGGAGGCCATTCGGCCCTTTGAGTCTGCACCGGCTCTTGGAAAGAGCACCCTACTCAAACTCAACACCTCCACCCAACACCAAGGGCAATTTGGACATTAAGGGCAATTTATCCTTGGCCAATTCACCTAACCCGCACATCTTTGGACTGTGGGAGGAAACCGGAGCACCCGGAGAAAACCCACGCAGACACGGGGAGGATGTGCAGACTCCGCACAGACAATGACCCAAGCCGGAATCGAACCTGGGACCATGGAGCTGTGAAGCAATTGTGCTATCCACAATACTACCGTGCTGCCCTTAAGAACAAATAAATCTACACTATATCATTTTACCTTAATGCATGTACCTATCCAATAGCTGCTTGAAGGTCCCTAATGTTTCCGACTCAACTACTTCCACAGGCAGTGTATTCCATGCCCCCACTACTCTCTGGGTAAAGAACCTACCTCTGATACCCCTTCTATACCTTCCACCTTTCACCTTAAATTTATGTCCCCTTGTAATGGTTTGTTCCACCCGGGGAAAAAGTCTCTGACTGTGTACTCTATCTATTCCCCTGATCATCTTGTAAACCTCTATCAAGTCGCCCCTCATCCTTCTCCGCTCTAATGAGAAAAGGCGTAGCGACCCCAACCTTACCTCGTAAGACCTACTCTCTATTCCAGGCAACATCCTGGTAAATCTTCTTTGCACCTTTTCCAGAGCTTCCACATCCTTCCTAAAATGCGGCGACCAGAACTGTACACAGTACTCCAAATGTGGCCTTACCAAAGTTTTGTACAGCTGCATCATCACCTCACGGCTCTTAAATTCAATCCCTCTGTTAATGAACGCGAGCACACCATAGGCCTTCTTCACAGCTCTATCCACTTGAGTGGCAACTTTCAAAGATGTATGAACATAGAGCCCAAGATCTCTCTGCTCCTCCACATTGCCAAGAACTCTACCGTTAACCCTGTATTCCGCATTCATATTTGTCCTTCCAAAATGGACAACCTCACACTTTTCAGGGTTAAACTCCATCTGCCACTTCTCAGCCCAGCTCTGCATCCTATCTATGTCTCTTTCCATCCGACACCAGCCCTCCTTACTATCCACAATTCCACCAATCTTCGTATCGTCTGCAAATTTACTGACCCACCCTTCAACTCCCTCATCCAAGTCATTAGTGAAAATCACTAACAGCAGAGGACCCAGAACTGATCCCTGCGGTACGCCACTGGTAACTGGGATCCAGGCTGAATATTTGCCATCCACCACCACTCTCTGACTTCTATCGGTTAGCCAGTTCGTTCTTCAACTGGCCAAATTTCCCACTATCCCATGCCTCCTTACTTTCTGCATAAGCCTATCATGGGGAACTTTATCAAATGCCTTACTAAAATCCATGTACACTACATCCACTGCTTTACCTTCATCCACATGCTTGGTCACCTCCTCAAATAATTCAATAAGACTTGTAAGGCAAGACCTACCCCTCACATATCCGTGCTGACTATCCCTAATAAAGCAGTGTCTTTCCAGATGCTCAGAAATCCTATCCTTCAGTACCCTTTCCATTACTTTGCCTACCACCGAAGTAAGACCAACTGGTCTGTAATTCCCAGGTTTATCCCTAATTCCTTTTTTGAACAGGGGCTCGACATTCGCCACTCTCCAATCCCCTGGTACCACCCCTGTTGACAGTGAGGACGAAAAGATCATTGGCAACGGCTCTGCAATTTCATCTCTTGCTCCCCATAGAATCCTTGCATATATCCCGTCAGGCCCGGGGGACTTGTCTATCATCAAGTTTTTCAAAATGCCCAACACATCTTCCTTCCAAACAAGTATTTCCTCGAGCTGACCAATCTGTTTCACACTGTCCTCCCCAACAATATTGCCCCTCTCATTTGTAAATACAGAAGAAAAGTACTCGTTCAAGACCTCTCCTATCTCTTCAGACACAATACACAATCTCCCGCTACTGTCCTTGATCGGACCTACCCTCGCTCTAGTCATTCTCATATTTCTCACATATGTGTAAAAGGCCTTGGGGTTTTCCTTGATCCTACCCGCCAAAGATTGTTCATGCCCTCTCTTAGCTCTCCTAATCCCTTTCTTCAGTTCCCTCCTGGCTATCTTGTATCCCTCCAATGCCCTGTCTGAACCTTGTTTCCTCAGCCTTACATCAGTCACCTTTTTCCTCTTAACAAGACATTCAACCTCTCTTGTCAACCATGGTTCCCTCACTCGACCATCTTTTCCCTGCCTGACAGGGACGTACATATCAAGGACACGTAGCACCTGTTCCTTGAACAAGTTCCACATTTCACTTATGTCCTTCCCTGCCAGCCTACGTTCCCAACTGATGCACTTCAATTCTTGTCTGACAACATCGTATTTACCCTTCCCCCAATTGTAAACCTTGCCCTGTTGCACGTACCTATACCTCTCCATTACTAAAGTGAAAGTCACAGAATTATGGTCACTATCTCCAAAATGCTCCCCCACTAACAAATCTATCACTTGCCCTGGTTCATTACCCAGTACTCAATCCAATATTGCCCCTCCTCTGGTCGGACAATCTACATACTGTGTTAGAAAAGCTTCCTGGACACACTGCACAAACACCACCCCATCCAAACTATTTCATCTGAAGAGTTTCCACTCAATATTTGGGAAGTTAAAGTCGCCCATGTCTACTAACCTATGACTTCTGCACCTTTCCAAAATCTGTTTCCCAATCTGTTCCTCCACATCTCTGTTACTATTGGGGGGGCCTATAGAAAACTCCTAACAAGGTGACTGCTCATTTCCAATTTCTTCACCAGGCAAACCATACACCCCTCACAGACGCAATGTGCGATCACCCAATCAGTCACCCATTAACACCACAAAACCCTTACATATGCAATACACCATA
Organism: Scyliorhinus torazame; assembly: GCF_047496885.1. Classification (NCBI taxonomy): domain Eukaryota; kingdom Metazoa; phylum Chordata; class Chondrichthyes; order Carcharhiniformes; family Scyliorhinidae; genus Scyliorhinus; species Scyliorhinus torazame. The sequence goes on from NC_092726.1 coordinate 48,884,883, forward strand.
GCCCAGTCAGTCACCCACTAAACCACACAGTCCTCACATACGCAATGTTCCATAGCCCAGCCAGTCACTCAGTCAACCACACACTGCTCACATACGCAATGTGCCATAGCCCAGTCAGTCACCCAGCAAACCACACCCCCCCACAAACCCAATGTACCATAGCCCGGTTAACCACACAATACACCACATACCCCTCACATATGGAATGTACCATAGCCCACTCAATCACACAACAAACCTCACACACCTCACATGCGCAATGTACGATCGCCCAATTAGTCACCCAGTGCACCTCTTACATATGCAATGTACCATAGTCATGTCAGCCATACAATACACCACACTGCCCTCAATGCGCAATGTACCATAGCATAGTCAGTCTCTCAGTAAACCAGTCATCTCTCACATACACAATGTACCATAGCCTAGTCAGTCACTCAGTAAACCACAAACCATTCGCACGCGCAATGTATCGGAGCCCAGTAAGCCGCACAATAAACCCAGCACACATCACATATGCAATGAACCATAGCCCAGTTAGCCACACAGTACACCACACACCCCTCACATAAGCAATGTACCATAACCCAGTTAGTCACACTGTACATTACACACCCCTCACATAGGCAATGTACCATATCCCAGTCAGTCAAACAGTAAAGCACTAACCCCTCACTAACGCAATTTACCATAGCCCAGTCCGTCACCCAGCAAACCACACACCCCTCACACACGTAATGCACCATAACCCGGTTAGACACAATACACCACACACCCTAAGCATACGAAATATACAATCCCACAATCAGTCACCCAATACACCACACACCCCTCACATCTGGAATGTACCATAGCCCAGACAGTCACCTAGTAAACCACTCACCCTCATATACGCAATGTAACATAGCCCAGGCATTCACGTAGTAAATCACACATCCCTCACACACGCTATGTACCATAGCCTTGTCAGTCACCCAGCAAACCACTGACCCCTCAGGTACGCAATGTACCAGAGGCCAGTCAGCCACCCAGCAAAAGACACACACCACACATACTCAAAGTACCATAGCACCGTCAGTCAATCTGCAAACCACGCACCCCTCACGTACGCAATGCACCACAGGCCAGTAAGTCACACAATACACCACACACCCTTCACATACGCAATTTGCCAGGGCCCAGTCAGTCACACAATACACCATACTCCTCTCACATCCGCAATGTACCCTAGCCAAGTCAGTCACCCAGTAAACCACACGCCCCTCACATACGCAATGTACCATAGCCCAGTCCGTCACCCAGCAAACCACACACCCCTCACACACATAATATAGCATAACCCGGTTAACCACACAATACACCACACACCCTACGCATACGCAATATACGATCCCACAATCAGTCACCCAATACACCACACACCCCTGACATATGGAATGTACCATAGCTCAGACACTCACCTAGTAAACCACTCACCGTCACATACGCAATTTACGATAGCCCAGGCAATCATGCAGTAAACCACACACCCCTCACACACGCTATGTACCATAGCCTTGTCAGTCACTCAGTAAACCACTCACCCCTCAGGTACGCAATGTACCATAGCCCAGTCAGCCACCCAGCAAAAGACACACACCTCACATATGCAACGTACCATAGCACCATCAGTCAATCTGCAAACCACGCACCCCTCACGTACGCAATGTACCATAGGCCAGTTAGTCACACAATACACCACACACCCCTCACATACGCACTGTACCATAGCCCAGTTAGCCGCACAATACACAACACACCCCTCACATACGCAACGTACGAGAGCACAGTCAGTCACCATGCAAATCACGCACCGCTCACACAAGCAATGTACCATAGGCCAGTTAGTCAAACACTAAACCACAAACATCTCGCATACGCAATGCACCATAGCCCAGTCAGTCACCCAGTAAACCACACACCCTTCACATACGCAATGTCCCAGAGCCAAGTCAGTCACACAATACACCACACACCCCTAACATACGCAATGTACCATCGGCCATTCAGTCACCCAGTAAACCACATTTTTCACTGACGCAATGTACCATAGCCCAGTCAGTCACCCAGTAAACCACACGCCACTCACATACGCAATGTACCATAGCCCAGTCAGTTGCCCAGTGAACCCCACACCTCTCACGTCCGCAATGTATCATAGCCCAGTCAGTCACTCAGTGACCACACACCGTTCACATACGCAATGTACCACAGCCCAGTCAGTCACCCGTTAAACCACACAGCGCTCACATGTGCAATGTACCATAGCTCAGTCAGCTACACAATACACCACACACCTCTCACATGTGCAATGCACCATAGCACAGTCAGTCACTCAGTAACCACACACCCTTCACATACGCAATGTAGCATAGCCCAGTCAGTCACCCAGAAAACCACACACCCCTCACATACGCAATGTATCATAGCCCAGTCAGTTGCCCAGTAAACCACACACCCCTCACATACGCAATGTACGACCCCACAACCAGTCACCCAGTACACCACGTACCACTCACATACGTCATGTTCCATAGGCCAGTCAGTCATTCTGAAAACCACGCACCCCTCACATACGCAATGTACCATAGCCCAGTTAGCCACACAATACGCCGCACCCCTCACAACCGCAATGTACCCTAGCACAGGAAGTCACTCAGTAAACCACACACCCCTCACATTCGCAATGTACCATGGCACCGTCAGTCACCCAGTAAACTACACACCTCTCACAGACGCAATGTACCATAGCCCAGTCGGTCACCCAGTAAACCACACACCCCTCAGATACGCAATGTGTCATTGCCCAGTCAATCACCGAGCAAACCACACACCCCTCACACACGCAATGTACCATAGCACGGTTAACCACACATTACACCACACACCCCTCACATATTATGCATTGTACCACAGCCCAGTCAGTCACCCAGTTCACCACACACCCCTCACATAGGCAATGTGCAATAGCCCAGTCAGTCACCCAGTAAGCACACCAGTCACATACGCAATGTTCCGTCGCCGATTAAGCCATCCAGCAAACCACACACCCCTCACATACGCAATGTACCATATCCCGGTTAACCACACAATACACCACACACGACTGACATACCCAATATACCATTGACCAGTCAGTCACCAAGTAAACCACACCCCTCACAAACGCACTGTACCGTAGCCCAGTCAGTCACCCAATGCAACACACACTACTCACATACACATGGTACCATAGCCCAGTCAGTCACACCGAAAACCACGCACCCCTTACATACGCAATGTACCATCACCCAGTCAGTCACCCTGTAGACCGCAACACTTCTCACATATGCAATGGACCGTACCCCAGTCTGTCACCCAGCAAACCTCACACCCCTCACATACGCAATGTACCACCGCCCAGTCAGTCACCCAATACACCACACACCCCTCACATACACAATGTACCATAGCCCAGTCAGTCACCCAATGCAACACAGACTACTCACATACACATGGTACCATAGCCCAGTCAGTTACCCTGTACACCACAGCACCTCTCACATATGCAATGGACCGTACCCCAGTCTGTCACCCAACAAACCACACACCCATCACATACGCAATGCACGATCGCTCAATCTGTCACCCATTACACCACACACCCCTCATATACACAATGTACCACAGCCCAGTCAGTCAATCGGAACGCCACAACTCCTCTCACGTATGCAATATACCATAGCCCAGTCAGCCACACAATACACCACACCCCCCTCACATGGGCAGCACGGTAGCATTGTGGATAGCACAATTGCTTCACAGCTCCAGGGTCCCAGGTTCGATTCCGGCTTTGGTCACTGTCTGTGCGGAGTCTGCACATCCTCCCCTTGTGTGCGTGGGTTTTTTCCGGCTGCTCCGGTTTCCTCCCACAGTCCAAAGATGTGCAGGTTAGGTGGATTGTGCATGATAAGCTGCCCTTAGTGTCTAGAATTGCCCTTAGTGGTGGGTGGGGTAACTGGGTTATGGGGATAGGGTGGAGGTGTTGACCTTGGATAGAGTGCTCTTTCCAAGAGCCGGTGCAGACTCGATGGGCCGAATGGACTCCTTTCGCACTGTAAATTCTGTGTAAATATGAAATGCACCATATCCTAGTCAGTCACTCATTAAACCCACACCCCTCACATACGCAATGTACCACAGCCCAGTCAGCCATCCAGTACACCACACACCCCTCACTCACGCCATGTACCATAGCCCGTTTAACCACACAATACACCACCACACCACTGACATACCCAATGTACCATAGCCCAGTCAATCACACAGCAAACCACACACCCCTCAAATACGCAATGTACCATAGCCCAATCAGTCACCCAGCAATTCACACACCTCTCAAATATGCAACATGCCATAGTCCAGTCAATCGCCAAACTAACCTCACACACCCCTCACATATGCAATGTACTTAATCGCAGTCAGTCACGCATCAAGCCACACACCCCTCACACACGCAATGTAAAGTAGCCACGTCAGCCACAGAATACACCACACACTCCTCACATGCGCAATGTACCATAGCCCGGACAGTCACCAGGCAAATGAAACATCGCTCACACGCTCAATATAGGGGCTGGTTTCGCACAGGGCTAAAGAGCTGGCTTTAAATGCAGACAAAGGCAGGGCAGCAGCACCATTCAAATCCCCTTCCAGGTTCCTCGAACAGGCGGAGGAATGTGGCGACTAGGGGATTTTCACAATAACTTCATTTGAAGCCTACTTCTGACAATAAACGATTTTCATGTACCATAGCACAAACAGTCACCCAGTACACCACACATCCCTCAGATACACAATGCACCATAGGACATTCACTCACCCAGCAAACCACACACCCCTCACATACACAATGAACCATAGCCCAGTCAGTCTCCCAGTAAACCACACAATCCTCACATGCACAGTGTGCCACATCCCAGACGGTCAACCGATCCACCACACTTCCCTCAAATACGCAATGTGTCATAGCCCAGTCAGTCACCTCGTGCACCACACACCCCTCACATACGTAATGTACCATAGCCCAGGCAGTCACCCAGCAACCCACACACCCCTCACATACGCAATGAACCATAGCCCTGTCAGTCACCCAGCAAACACACACACCTCACATTCGCAATGTGCCATAATACAGTCAGTAACCCAGTAAACCACAGAACCCTCACTTACGCAATGTACTATAGCCTAATCAGTCACAAATACACCACACACGTCTCACAATCGCCAGGTACATAGCTCAGTCACCCAGAAAATCACGCACAGCTCACGTAAGCAATATGGTGGCTGGTTTCGCACAGGGCTAAAGACCTGGCTTTTAAAGCAGGCCATGGCAGGACAGAAGCAAGGTTTAATTCCCCTTCCAGACTTTCCGAACAGGCGAATGAATTTGGCGACTATGGGATTTTCACAAAAACTTCATTTGAAGCCTACTTGTGACAATAAACGATTTTCAAGGACCATCCCCCAGTCAGTCACCCAGTACACCACACACCCATCAAATACGCAGTGTACCATAGCCCAGTCAGTAACACAGTGTAATACATACCCCTCGCATATAGATTGTACTATAGCCCAGTCAGTCACCCAGCAAACCACCCACCTCACACACACGCAATGTACTATAGCACAATTGTTCACCGGTGCACAACACACCTCACTCATACTCAATGTACCACAGCCCAGTCAGTCACTCAGTAAGCCGCAGACCACTCACCTACGCATTGTACCAAAGCCCAGGCAGTCACCCAGTAAAACACATACCCCTCACAAACGCAATGTACCAGAGCCCGTTTAGCCACACAATACAGCACAAACCCCTCACATACACATGTACCATAGCAGAGTCAGTCAATCAGTAAACGACACACCCATCAAATACGCAATGTACCATAGCCCAATCAGTCACCCGGTAAAACACACACCCATCACATATGCAATGTACCGTAGCCCAGTCAGTCACCCAGTAAAACACACACCCATAACATTTGCAATGTACCATAGCCAAGAAAAACACCCAGTACACCACACAACCTTCACGTACGTAATGTAACATTGCCCATTTAGCCATACAATACCTCACAGACCCCTCTCATACACAATGTACCATAGCCCACTCAGTCACTCAGTAAAGCACACACCCATCACATACGCAATGTACCATAGCCTAGCTAGCCACACAATACACCACACACCCCGACATACGCAATGTAAAACAGCCCAGTCAGTCACCCAGTAAACCACACACCCTTCACATACGCAATGTACCATAGCCCATTTAGCCTCACATTACCTCACAGTCCCGTCACATACGCAATGTTCCATAGCCCAGATAGCCACACAATACACCACACACCCCTCACATGCGCAATGTACCATACCCAGACTGTCACCCAGTCAACCACACATCCCTAACAGAAGCAATGTACCATCTCCCAGTCAGTCACCCAGCAAACCACACACCCCTCACATACGCAATGTAGCAAATCACAGTCAGTCACGCATCAATCCACACATCCCTCACATACGCAATGTAAAATAGCCCCCTTAGCCACAGACTACAATACACACTCCTCACATCCGCAATATACCATAGCCCAGGCAGTCACCCAGCAAATGAGACATCCCTCACACGCGCAATATAGGGTCAGGTTTCGCACAGGGCTAAAGAGCTGGCTTTTAAAGCAGACAAGACAGGGCAGCAGCACGATTCAATTCCCCTTCCAGGCTCCTCGAACAGGCGGCGGAATGTGGCGTCGAGTGTTTTTTCACAGTAACTTCATTTAAAGCCTACTTGTGACAATAAACGAATTTCATGTACCATAGCCTAGTCAGTCACCCAGTATACCACAGACCCCTCACATGCGCAGTGTACCATAGCTCAGACAGTCACCCAGTACACAACACACCCCTCACATACACAATATACCACAGCCCAGACAGTCACCCAGTACACCACACACCCCTCACATCTGCAACGTGTCATGGCCCAGTCAGTCACCCGGTAAACCATACATCCCTCACAATCGGTGAACCATAGCCTAGTCAGTCACCCAGTACACCACACACCCTTCACGTACGCAATGTACCATAACAGAATTAGTCACCCGGTAAACCATACATCCCTCAAATACGCAATGTACCATAGCGCAGTCAGTCACCCAGTGAACCACATACCCCTCACATACAAAGAACTAAGAAAATTACAGCACAAGAACAGGCCCTTCGGCCCTCCCAGCCTGCGCCGATCCAGATCCTTTATCTAAACTTGCTCTATATTTCCCAAGGATCTACTTCCCTCTGTTTCCCGCCCTTTCATATATCTGTTTAGATGCATCTTAAATTATGCTATCGTGCCCGCCTCTACCACGTCCGCTGGCAACGCGCTCCAGTCACCCACCACCCTCTTCGTAAAAAACATTCCACCCACATCTCCCTTGAACTTTCCCCCTCTCACCTTGAAATTGTTAACCTTTGTAATTGACACCCCCATTCTTGGAAAAAGTTTGTTGCTATCCAACCTGTCCATATCTCTCATAATATTTAGACCTCAATCACGTCCCCCCCTCCACCTCCATCTTTCCAACGAAAACAATCCTAATCGACTCAAACTTTCTTCACAGCTAGCACCCTCCATACCAGGCAACATCCTGGTGAACATCCTCTGCACCCTCTCTAAGCATCCACATCCTTCTGGTAATGTGGCGACCAGAACTGGACGCAATATTCCAAATATGACCTAACTTCAGTCCTATACAAGTGTAACATGACCTGCTGACTCTTGTACTCGATAGCCCGTTCGATGAAGGCAAGTTTGCTGTATGCCTTATTGACCACTCTATGGACCTGCATTGCCACCTTCAGGGTACAATGGACCTGAACTCCCAGATCTCGCTGTACGTCAATTTTCCCAGGACTCTTCCATTGACCGTAAAGTCCGCTCTTGAATTAGATCTTCCAAAATGCATCACCTTGCATTTGGCTGGATTGAACTCGATCTGCCATTTCTCTGCCCAACTCTCCAATCTATCTACCTGTTGCTGTATTCTCTGACAGTCCTCCTCGCTATCCGCAAATCCACCAATCTTTGTATCATCTGCAAACCTGCTAATCACACCACCTATGCCGTCGTCCAGATCATTTATGTATATCACAAACAACAGTGGCCCGAGCACGGATCCCTGTGTAACACCACTAGTCACCCTTCTCCATTATGAGACACTCCCTTCCACTACTACTCTGTCTCCTGTTGCCCAGCCAGTTCTTTATCCATCTAGCTAGTACATCCTGAACCCCATGCGACTTCACCTTTTCCATCAACCTGCCATGGGAAACTTTATCAAGCGCCTTATTGGAGTCCATGTATATGACATCTAAAGCCCTTCCTTCATCAAGTCACTTTGCCACTTCCTCAAATCAGTCTATTAGGTTTGTAAGACATGACCTTCCCTGCACAAAACCGTGCTGCCTATCACTGATAAGTCTATTTTCTTCCAAATGTGAATAGACCCGATTCCTCAGTGTCTTCTTCAACAGTTTGCCTACCACTGACGTCAAGCTCACAGGTCTATTATTTCCTGGATTATCCCTGCTACCCTTCTCAAACAAAGGGACAGCATTAGCAATTCTCCAGTCCTCCGGGACTGATGCAAAGTACTCATTAAGAATCTCACCCATTTCCTATTACTCCACGCATAAATTCCCTCTTTTGTCTTAGAGTGGGCCAATCCTTTCTCTGGTTACCTTCTTGCTCCTTATATAGGAATAAAAGGCTTTGGGATTTTCCTGAACCCTGTTAGCCAAAGGTATTTCATGACCCCTTTTAGCCCTCTTTATTGCGGGTTTGAGATTTGTCCTACTTTCCCGATATTCCTCCAAAGCTTCATCAGTTTTTAAGTCGCCTCGATCGTATGTATGCTTCCTTTTTCATCTGAGCTCGTCTCACAATTCCACCCGTCAACCATGGTTCTCTAACCTTGCCACTTCTATCTCTCATTTTCACAGGGACAAGATGTCCTGCACTCTAATCAACTTTTCCTTAAAAGACTCTCACATTTCAAATGTGGATTTACCCTTAAACAGCTACACCCAATCCACATTCCGTAGCACCTGCCGAATTTTGGTATACTTGGCCTTTCCCCAATTTAGCACTCTTCCTTTAGGACCATTCTCGTCTTTGTCCATGTGTATTCTAAAACTTACGGAATTGTGATCGCTCTTCCCAAATTAATCACCGACTGAAATTTTAACCACCTGGCCGGGATCATTCCCCAATACCAGGTCCAGAATGGCCCCTTCCCGAGTTGGACTATTTACATACTGCTCTAAAAAAAACTCTTCTGGATGATCCTTACAAATTCTGCTCCATCTACGCCTCCAACACTGCATGATTCAATGTTGGGAAGTTAAAATCTCCCATCACGATCACCATATTGCTCCTACATTTTTCGATAATCTGTCTACATATTTGTACCTCTACTTCACGCTCGCTTTTGGGAGGCCTGTAGTAAAGCCCCAACAATGTTACTGTACCCTTCCTATTTCTTAGCTCTACCCATATTGCTCGAATCCTCCATCGTGCCCTCCTTAATCACAGCTGTGATATCATCTCTGACCAGTAGTCCCACTCCTCAATCCCTTTTACCTCCCTCTCAATCCCTCCTGTGTTATGGGAACGACGTTATCAGAACTCCAAAATGTATCGTGGAGTTCAACCAACCTCTCCCTTTAATATATTGTTGCTTTTGAAGCACACGGCTTTGTCTCCCGGTGTGGTATTACAATTATGGACACGTGGGTTTTTAAATACAAAACGATGTTTATTCCATGAATTCAACTTAATCTTTTTAAATAAACATTGGATCCCGTAACACCCCTTACTTCAAAGATAACCCCGAAAATAATACAACACTAAATAACGCCTCAAAATGTTCCTTCAAACCTCCAAAAGACTTAACACCTTTAAACAGAAACACATCAGGTTAAAGGCATTACTATTATGTGTTTAAATGACCCAAACGATTCAGAGATAGTCTTTCTTGGCAGAGATCACCGCAGATCCAGCTCGCTGCAAACACAGACACACCCAAGCTCTTTTCCTCAAAACTGAAACTAAACACTGCAAAATGGCTGAGCTCCACCCACACTCTGACACCACTTGAGTAATATGAGCTGCTCCATTTCTTAAAGGTACATTGCTTAAACATCCGTTTCTTAAAGGTACTCTCAGATGGCACATTCCCCTCAAGAAAATAAAAATAAACCTTCAACTTCAAGATGGTTAAATTTTTCACTTTTGCACCATCTACTAAGAAATGTACACAGGAAATATACTTCTTCGTTTCACAAAAAAAAATCACACGTAAACAGATATAATAATATCGTCCATCTTTCCCGTTCTTCTTCCTCCAACCGTAATCCTTCTCGATTGACAATCTCTTTGAACAAGGAAGTCAATGCACGATCCATCCATTCCTCTACGCCTCGGCAATTCTCTTTAAAATTAGATACTTCAGTTCACTCTGATCACAGAGTCCCTGCAATTCTCCAATCCAGGAGCATCGGTTAGCATAGCTTTCAGGCAGTCACATGCCTGTTGAAAGTCCGCTGTCCATTGACATTTTCACGTTTCTTTAGCAAGTCCCTCAGTGGAGTAATCACGCCACAAAACTTTTGCACAAAGGTTCGATCAAATCCACTCATGCTAAGAAATCGCATTATTCCCCTTCGTCTTGAGGGTATCGGAAACTCCTCAAGGAAAGTGATTCGTGCTTCTCCAAATTCACTTTCGGCTAGGTTCAATACCAAACCCGCCTCCTGAAGTCGATCGAAGAACGCCATACGATGTTTTAAATGTTCGTTCCACGTCTGGAAGTTGGAAATAAAAGCAGATTGTCCCACTTTCTCCATGCAATCCTTCAAACGTGGGACAAGGTAAGAGTCCGTTCTTGTAACTGCATTCACCTTTCTATAGTCCACACACAACCGTTGGGTACCGTCTGGTTTAGGGACAATCACTATGGGTGAGCTCCATTGGCTGCAACCCACTTCAATTATGCCATTTTTCAGCATAATCTCAATCTCTCTGGTAACCTGTGCCAATTTTAAAGTATTAAGTCTATACGAATGTTGTTTGATAGGAACAGCATTTCCCACATCTACATCATGTATAGCCATTTTAGTACTTCCCAATTTATCTCTACAAACTTGCCCATGTGATATCAATAACTCTTTCAGGCCAGTTCATTTTTCCTCTGGAAGGTAACTTAACAATTCATCCCAATTTTTAAGAACATCCTCACTTTCCAATTTCATTTGAGGTATGTCAAATTCAAAGTCATCTGGATGTGGTTCGTCACTTTGAGTTAGAATCATTAAAATTTCATTTTTCTCTCCTTCCCTTTCAAAGTGTACCTTTTAAGCATATTAACATGACACACTCGGTGAGTCTTCCTTCTATATGGTGTTTTTACCACATAATTCACCTCACTTAATTCCCTTTCAAGCTGATACGGTCCACAAAACCTATATTTGAAAGGCTCACCTACCACTGGTAAAAACACTAAAACGTTATCCCCACTGACAAAACTACGAACTTTGGTGTTCTTGTCTGCTACCCGTTTCATCACTTTTTGTGCAACTTTCAAATGTTGTCCAGCCAATTCACCTGCTCTATTTAATCGTTCCCTAAAATTTGACACGTAATCCAATAGTTTAATTTCTGATTTCTCACCCACCAATTTTTCCATAATCAATTTAAGTGGTCCTCTTATATCAAGACCAAAAATTAGTTCAAAAGGACTACATTTGGTAAACTCATTAGGTGCATCCCTAATTGCAAACAATACGAATGGAATTCCTTTATCCCTATCCCCTAGATAATCTTGACAATACGCCGTCAACATTGTTTTAATGTCTGATGCCATCTTTCGAACGCTCCCTGCGATTCTGGATGGTACGCAGTTGATTTAAATTGTTTTATTCCTAAGCTATCCATAACTTCTTTGAATAACTTTGAAGTAAAATTCGATCCTTGATCCGATTGAATTTCTGTGGGTAGTTCATATCTAGTAAATAATTTAAGTAACTCCTCCACAATCCTTTTTGCTGTAATATTAGGTAATGGAATGGCCTCTGGAAACCTAGTAGGCACATTCATTTTAATCAAAAGATATTGATTCCCACTTTTTGTTTTAGTAAGCGGTCCTAAACAATCGAGTAGGACCCTTGCAAAAAGTTCCTCAAATGCTGGGATGGGTATTAAGGGCGCTGGTTTTATCACTGCTTGAGGTTTCTCTATCACTTGACGTGTGTCACTTGATTGACAAGTTTTCCTGATTCCCAAATGACCTCCCACTGGTACCTCATGTGCGACTCGCAACACCTCCTTTCTATACCCTACCGGCAATACTACTTGATGAACTTCTGCCCACTATTCATCCGCCTGCATATGTACAGTCCTCTATTGTCTCATCAAGACATCACTTTTACGGTAATGACACTGCTGTTTACTCTCAGATTCCTCTTCCGTGTATTCTTTCTGATATATCCGTTTTATTTCTACATTTTTCTGTTGTAACTCCGCCTTTTTTCCTGAACTAAAAATATCCACCTCATCCTCCATCTGTCCTTGTTCTTTTTCAACCATCTGATCAAAAATCGTTTCTGATAATTGCACTTCAACTTCACCTTCACTCTTTGATTTCTCCCCTTGTCTTAACCTGTGACTTTGTGACATTGTTAGTACACAATCTAAAAAAATCCCAGGATATTCGTCCTTTAACACTTCAGTTGTCTGATTTTCCACTGGCTTATCAACCACAGTAGGCATCACTCCCACCTGCGATCCAGCTATACCATTACCAAAGATAAACTGTATTCCTGGACAAGATAGTTTCTCTATTCCTCCTGCTACCACTTCACCACTCTTCACTGGACTTTCCAACCTTACCTTATATAATGGAACGCTACTCCTCTCACCCTGAATTCTACATATCACCTCCTTTTCAGACAACATTCTTCCCAAACTACATAATTCCTCATTTCTTACCATTAAAGATTGACTAGCCCCTGTATCTCCTAAAATTGTGACTTCTTTACCTGCTCCTCCTGATGCACATGACTAAACTTTACCCACATAAGTCAATTCTTTAAAGTCATCTGGCACCTTCTTAACAATTAGTTCTTGAACAGGCTGTACAATCGTTTGCACCTCCTTCGCTTCCCTTGAGATTTCCTTTACCACTCCAACAGATACCACTGGCTTATCCTGTTTTACCACATCAACCTTCACAGTGCTTTTCTTCAACTACTAACACTGTGACTTTACATGGCCTAGTTTATTTCGAAACCATTGTCTGTAAGCTTCAGGCACTAGCTCATATGCACTTAAGCTGGGTTTCTTCACCTCCTCATACGTTCCAGATACCTCCTCCGGTAGTCATGCAAACACTTCACAAGCTCTATCTACCAGCTTTGTTTGAATCAGTAACACCCACATGTCCTGTGGCCATTTCATTTGTTTAGCTACCTTCTGAAATGAAATGAAAAAGGCTTCCACTTCCTTCTCATCAGACTCTGGCAATGCTTGGATATATTTAAATAGATTCCCACCAAGCCTTCGACTATGACGCTCCTTCTCACTATCCTCATCACTATCATCCAACTGTACGTTTCCCCTTTATGTCTGCCAATTTTAATTGACTTTCATGTTTCATGGCCATTTTCTGAAGTTCAAACTCCCTCTCTTTATCTTTTTCCCTGACCTCTATCTCCCTTTCTTGTTATTTTTGTTCTTCTAGGGCTATTCGTTGTTTGCTCCTTTATCATAGAATCATCTAAGTTTACAGCATGGAAACAGGCCCTTCGCCCAACCAGTCCATGCCGCCCAGTTTTTACCATTAAGCTAGTCCCAGTTGCCCGCACTTGGCCCATAACCCTCTATACGCATCTTACCCATGTAACTATCTAAATGCTTTTTAAAAGACACAATTGTACCCGCCTCTACTACTACCTCTGGCAGCACATTCCAGACACTCACTACCCTCTCAGTGAAGAAATTGCCCCTCTGGGGCCTTCTGAATCTCTCCCCTCTCACCTTAAACCTATGCCCTCTAGTTTTAGACTCCCCTACCTTTGAGAAACTATGTTGACTATCTACCTTATCTATGCCCCTCATTATTTTATAGACCTCTATAAGATCACCCCTAAGCCTCCTACGCTCCAGGGAAGAAAGTCCCAGTCTATCCAGCCTCTCCTTATAACTCAAACCATCAAGTCCCGGCAACATCCTAGTAAATCTTTTCTGCACTCTTTCTAGTTTAATAATATCCTTTCTATAATAGGGTGACCAGAACTGCACACAGTATTCCAAGTGTGGCCGTACCAATGTCTTGTACAACTTCAACAAGACGTCCCAACTCCTGTATTCAATGTTCTGACCAATGAAACCAAGCATGCCGAATACCTTCTTCACCACCCTGTCCACCTGCGACTCCACCTTCAAGGAGCTATGAACCTGTACTCCTAGATTTCATTGTTCTATAATTCTCCCCAACGCCATACCATTAACTGAGTAGGTCCTGGCCTGATTCTATCTGCCAAAATGCATCACCTCACGTTTATCTAAATTAAACTCCATCTGCCATTCGTCGGCCCACTGGCCTAATTGATCAAGATCCCGTTGCAATCCTAGATAACCTTCTTCACTATCCACTGTGCCACCAATCTTGGTGTCATCTGCAAACTTACTAACCATGCCTCCTAAATTCTCATCCAAATCACTAATATAAATCACAAATAACAGTGGACCCAGCACCGATCCCTGAGGCACACCACTGGTCACAGGCCTCCAGTTTGAAAAACAACCCTCTACAACCACCCTCTGTCTTCTGTCGTCCAGCAAATTTTGAATCCAATTGGCAACGTCACCCTGGATCCCGTGAGGTTTAACCTTCTGCAACAATCTACCATGCGGTACCTTGTCAAAGGCTTTGCTAAAGTCCATGTAGACAACGTCTACTGCACTGCCCTCATCTGCCTTCTTGGTCACCCCCTCAAGAAACTCAATCAAATTTGTGAGACATGATTTTCCACGCACAAAGCCATGCTGACTTCCCCGAATCAGTCCTTGCCTCTCTAAATGCTTGTAGATCCTTACTCTCAGAATACCTTCTAGCAACTTACCTACTACAGACGTTAGGCTCACCGGTCTGTAGTTCCCAGGCTCTTCCCTGCTGCCCTTTTAAACAAGGGCACAGCATTCGCTACTCTCCAATCTTCAGGCACCTCACCTGTGGCTGCCGATGATTCAAATATCTCTGTTAGGGGACCCGCAATTTCCTCCCTAGCCTCCCACGACATCCTGGGATACATTTCATCAGGTCCCGGGGATTTATCTACCTTGATGCGCTTTAAGACTTCCAGCACCTCCTCCTCTGTAATATGCACACTTCTCAGTACATCACTATTTATTTCCCTGAGTGTCCTAACATCCATGCTTTTCTCCACCGTGAATACCGATGAGAAATATTCATTCAGGATCTCACCCAACTCTTGTGGCTCTGCACATCGATGTCCTTGTTGATCCTTAAGAGGCCCTACTCTGTCCATAGTTACTCTTTTTCCCTTTATGTGTCTGTGGAAGCTCTTTGGATTCTCCTTTGCATTATTTGCCAAAGCAATTTCATGTCCCCTTATTGCCCTCCTGATTTCCCTCTTAACTCTATTTCGACAATCTCTATACTCTTCAAGGGATCCACTTGATCCCAGTTGTTTATGTACGTCATATTCCTCCTTCTTCTTTTTGACCAGAGTCTCAATATCTCGAGTCATCCAGGGTCCCCTACTTCTACCAGCCTTGCCCTTCACTCTAAAGGGAATGTGCTTACCCTGAACTCTGGTTAACACATTTTTAAAAGCCTCCCATTTACCAGCCGTCCCTTTGCCTGCCAACAGTCTCCCCCAATCTACCTCTGAAAGTTCCTGTCTGATACCATCAAAATTGGCCTTGCCCCAATTAAGAATTTTAACTCTTGGTCCAGACCTATCATTCTCCATAGCTATCTTAAAACTAATGGAGTTATGGTCACTTGTCCCAAAGTGATCCCTCACTAACACTTCTGTCACTTGCCCTTCCTTATTTCCCAATACGAGGTCAAGTTTTGCCCCCTCTCTAGTCGGTCCATCCACATGCTGAATGAGAAATTCCTCCTGAATACACTCAACAAATTTCCAAGCCCCTACTGCTATGGCAGTCCCAGTCAATGTTGGGAAAGTTAAAGTCCCCTACTATTACCACCCTATTTTTCTTGCAGCTATCTGTAATCTCCTTACATATTTGCTCCTCAATTTCCCGCTGACTATTTGGGGGCCTGTAGTACAGTCCTATCAAGGTGATCTCTCCCTTCTTATTTTTCAGTTCCACCCATATAGACTCAGTGGGCGAACCCTCGGATATATCCCCTCTAAGTACTGCCGTGATGTTCTCCCCAATCAAAAACGCCACTCCCCCTCCTCTCTTACCTCCTGTTCTATCCTTTCTATACCATCTGTACCCAGGAACATTGAGCTGCCAGTCCTGCCCCTCCCTTAGCTATGTTTCAGTCATCGCTATAATATCCCAGTCCCATGTGCCCATCCATGCCCTGAGTTCATCCGCTTTGCCCGTCAGTCCCCTTGCATTGAAATAAATGCAGTTTAATGTAGACTTTCCTTGCTCTCTGCCCTGCTTTCTCTAGTCATGCTTTACACACTCTCCCTTCCCGCCTTTTGTTTCCGTCCCGACTGACTTCCTACATCGGTTCCCATCCCCCTGCCACATTAGTTTAAACCCTCCCAAACTGCACTAGCAAACACACCCCCGAGAACATTGGTTCCGGTCCCACTCAGATGCAGACCGTCCAATTTGTACAGGTCCCACCTCCCCTAGAACCGCTTCCAATGTCCCAGGAATTTGAAACCCTTCCTCCTGCACCATCTCTCAAGCCACGTATTCATCCTAGCTATCCTGTCATTCCTACTCTGTCTATCACGTGGCACTGGTAGCAATCCTGAGATTACTACCTTTGAGGTCCTACTTTTTAGTTTAACTCCTAACTCCCTAAATTCAGTTTGTAGGACCTCATCCCGTTTTTTACCTATATCGTTGGTGCCTATATGCACCACGACAGCTGGCTGTTCACCCGCTCCCTCCAGAATGCCCTGCAGCCGCTCCGAGACATCCTTGACCCTTGCACCAGGGAGGCAACATACCAACCTGGATTCTCGTTTGCGTCCGCAGAAACGCCTGTCTATTCCCCTTCCAATTGGATCCCCTGTCACTATAGCTCTGCCACTCTTTTTCCCGCCCTTCTGTGCAGCAGAGCCAGCCACGATGCCATGAACCTGGCTGCTGACAGGTTCTCTCTCCTTTGCATTTTCCTCTGTCTCTGTCGTTCTTTTACCTCTCTCTCTCTCTTTATTTCTTTTTCCTCTCTCTCTCTCTCTCTCTCTCTCTTTCTCACTCTTTCGTATTCAAGCCGCTTTAATTCTTTCTCATTTTCCATTTGTTGAATTTGCAACTGCATTTTTGCCGTTTCCAATGAGTCAAACTCTATCTCAGGCAACTTTAAATGCTTAACCACCGCCATAATTACCTCATCTTTTCGCACTTTGTCAGGTAATGTTAACTACAATGTTTTTGCCAAATCTAACAGTCTGCTTTTCGTCTCTGTCCGTAAGGTACTGCGCATCACATTCTCCACCCCCAAACACTTCTGAGCCTCTGAAAGAGCCATTGTTCACAACACTCTCCCCACATAAACTAAAATACAACACAGGAAAAGCAGTAATCCTTCACTGTCTTTAAGTTCACAAAAACTAATCCAATAAATAGACCTTTATCCCCCTCGAGCCCACAATTGTTATGGGAGAGGTGTTTCCAGAACTCCAAAATGTATCGTGGAGTTCAACCAACCTCTCCCTTTAATATATTGTTGCTTTTGAAGCACACGGCTTGGTCTACAGGTGTGGTATTACAATTATGGATACGTGGGTTTTTAAATACAAAACAATGCTTATTCCATGAATTCAACTTAACCTTTTTAAATAAACATTGGACCCCGTAACACCCCTTACTTCAAAGATAGCCCCGAGAATAATACAACACTAAATAATCCCTCAAAATGTTCCGTCAAACCTCCAAAAGACTTAACACCTTTAAACAGAAACATATCAGGTTCAAGACATTACTATTATGAGATAAAATCACACAAATGATTCAGAGATAGTCTTTCTTGGCAGAGATCACCGCTGATCCAGCTCACCGCAAAACACAGACACACCCAAGCTCTTTTCCCAAAACTGAAACTTAAAACTGCAAAGTGGCTGAGCTAAAGCCCAGCTCTACCCTCATTCTGACATCACTTCAGTAATATGAGCTGCTCCATTTCTTAAAGGTACATTGCTTAAACATCCATTTCTTAAAGGTACTCTCACATGACACCTGAAGCATTGATATCCTGGGATATTTAGTTGCCGATCTTGCCCTTCCCTTAACCAAGTCGCAGTGATAACAATAACATCATATTGCCAGGAGCGAATCCAAGCACTAAATTCATCTGCCTTACCTGCTACACTTCTCGCATTAAGACAAATGCACCTCGGACCACCTGTCCCCTTGCGTTCATCATCACTTCCCTGTCTACTCTTCCCCTTAGTCACAGAGTTTCTTATCTAGTACCTTAATGGCTTTAGTTGCTGCCTCTTTACTGACCTCTAACTTCCTAATCTGGTTCCCGTCCCCCTGCCACATTAGTTTAAAACCTCCCCAACATTGTTAGCAAAAGCACCTCCTGGGACATTGGTTCCAGTCCTGCCCAGGTGTAGACCATCCGATTTGTAATGGTCCCACCGCCCCCACACCCGGTTCCAATGTCCCAAAAATCCGAACCCCTCCCTCCTGCACCATCTCTCAAGCCACGTATTCATTCTGACTATTCTTGAATTTCTACTCTGACTGCCTCGTGGCACTGGTAGCAATCCTGAGATACGACCTTTGAAGTCTTACTTTTTAACTTATCTGCTAACTCCCGAAATTCTGATTGTTGGACGTCATCCCGTTTTTTACCAATATCGTTCGTGCCTATATGCACCACGACAACTTGCTGTTCACCCTCCCCCTTCAGTATGGCCTGCAGCCGAGCTGAGACATCCCTGACCCGTGCACCCGGGAGGCAACATACCATTCGGGTGTCTCGTTTACGACCACAGAAACGCCTGTCTACACCCCTGACGACTGAATCCCCTATGACTATAGACCTGCCAGTCTTTTTCCCGCCCTTCCGTGCAGCAGAGCCAGCCACGGTGCCATGAGTCTGGCTACTACTGCCTTCACCTGGTGAGTCATCTCCCCCAACAGTGTCCAAAACGGTATGCCTGTTTTGGAGGGAGATGACGGCAAGGGACACCTGCACTGCCTTCCTGCTCTTTCTCTGCCTTTGAGTCACCCATTCCCTTTCTCCCTCAGCAATCCTCATCTGTGGTGTGACCAACTCACTAAACGTGCTATCCACGACCTCCTCAGCATCGCGGATGCTCCAAAGTGAGTCCATCCGCAGCTCCTGGGCCCTCATGCGGTCTAACAGGAGCTGCAGCTGGACACACTTCCCGCACATGAAGGACTCAGGGACATCGGCCGCGTCCCTGAACTCCGACATTGGGCACGGGCAACATTATACGGGTCTGGGATCTCCTGCCATTTTCACACTTTACCTTTAAATACTCACCGCTCGACGCTGTAGCGCCGCCCAGTCCAACAACTGAATACCCGCCGAGAAGTCTCGAATCCGCGAAGCAGCTAGTTTAAATATAACCGCTCGACTCTGCTGCGCCGCCCGCTCCAACAGCTGAATTCCAGGTGGAAAGGCAATGGTACACCATGTCCCATAGCCCGGTTAGCCACACAATTCACCACACACCCCTCACATGCGCAACGTACAATAGCCCAGTCAGTCACCCATCAAACCACACACCACTCACATATGCAACGTACCATCGCCAAGTCAGCCACCCAGCACACCACACTCCCCTCACATACACAATGCACCACACCCCCATCAGGCACCCAGCACACCGCACACCACTGACAGTACACAATGTACCACACCCCCAACAGGCACCCAGCACACCACACACCACTGACAGTACACAATGCACCACACCCCCATCAGGCACCCAGCACACCGCACACCACTGACAGTACACAATGTACCACACCCCCATCAGGCACCCAGCACACCACACACCACTGACAGTACACAATGTACCACACCCCCATCAGGCACCCAGCACACCACACACCACTGGCAGTACACAATGTACCACAGTCCCATCAGGCACCCAGCACACCGCACAACACTGACAGTGCACAATGTATCACACCCCCATCAGGCACCCAGCACACCACACACCACTGACAGTACACAATGTACCAGTCCCCCATCAGGCACCCAGCACACTACACAACACTGACAGTACACAATGTACCACAGCCCCATCAGACACCCAACATACCGCACACCACTGAAAGCACACAATTTACCATACCCCCATCAGGCACCCAACACACCATACACCACTGACAGTACACAATGTACCACACCCCCATCAGGCACACAGCACACAACACTACCCTCACAGTACACAATGTACCACACCCCCATCAGGCACCCAGCACACCACACACCACTGACAGTACACAATGCACCACACCCCTATCAGGCACCCAGCACACCACACCTCACTGACAGGACACAATGTACCACAGCCCCATCAGACACCCAGCACACCACACACCACTGACAGTACACAATGCACCACACCCCCATCAGGCACCCAGAACACCACACACCACTGAGAGTACACAATGTACCAAACCCCCATCAGGCATCCAGCTCACCGCCCACCACTGACAGTACACAATGTACCACACCCCCAGCACACCGCACAACACTGACAGTACACAATGTACCACACCCCCATCAGGCACGCAGCACACCACACACCACTGTCAGTACACAGTGTACTACACCCCCATCAGGCACCCAGGAAACCACACACCACTGACTGTACACAATGTACCACAGCTCCATCAGGCACCCAGCACACCACACACCACTGACGGTACACAATGTACCACAGCCCCATTAGACACCCAGCACACCACACACCACTGACAGTACACAATGTACCACACCCCCATCAAACACCCAGCTCGAAACACGCCACTGACTGTACACAATGTACCACACCCCCATCAGACACCCAGCACACCGCACACCACTGACAGCACACAATGTACCACACCCCCATCAGGCACCCAGCACACCGCACACCACTGACAGTACACAATGTACCACAGCCCCATCAAGCACACAGCAGACCACACAACACTGACAGTACACAATGTACCACACCCCCATCAGGCACCCAGCACACCATACACCACTGACGGTACACAATGTACCACACCCCCATCAAACACCCAGCTCGAAACACGCCACTGACTGTACACAATGTACCACACCCCCATCAGACACCCAGCACACCGCACACCACTGACAGCACACAATGTACCAAGCCTCCATCAGGCACCCAGCACACCGCACACCACTGACAGTACACAATGTACCACAGCCCCATCAAGCACCCAGCAGACCACACACCACTGACAGTACACAATGTACCACACCCCCATTAGGCACCCAGCACACCACACACCACTGACAGTACACAATGTAACACAGCCCCATCAAGCACCCAGCAGACCACACACCACTGACAGTACACAATGTACCACACCCCCATCAGACACCCAGCACACCACACACCACTGACAGTACACAATGTACCACACCCCCATCAAACACCCAGCTCACCGCACACCACTGACAGTACACAATGTACCACAGCCCCATCAGGCACCCAGCACACAACACACCACTGACATTACACAATGTACCACACCACCATCAGGCACCCAGCACACCACACACCACTGACAGTACACAATGTACCACACCCCCATCAGACACCCAGCACACCGCACACCACTGACAGTACACAATGTACCACACCCCCATCAGACACCCAGCACACCGCACACCACTGACAGTACACAATGTACCACACCCCCATCAGGCACCCAGCACACCGCACACCACTGACACTACACAATGTACCACAGCCCCATCAGGCACGCAGCAAACCGCACACCACTGACAGTGCACAATGTACCACACCCCCATCAGAAACCCAGCACACCGCACACCACTGACAGTACACAATGTACCACAGCCCCATCAGACACCCAGCACACCGCACACCACTAACAGTACACAATGTACCACAGCCCCATCAAGCACCCAGCAGACCACACACCACTGACAGTACACAATGTACCACACCCCCATCAGACACCCAGCTCACCGCACACCACTAACAGTACACAATGTACCACACCCCCATCAGACACCCAGCTCACCGCACAACACTGACAGTACACAATGTACCACACCCACATCAGACACCAAGCACACCGCACACCACTGACGGTACACAATGTACCACAGCCCCATCAGACAACCAGCTCACCGCACCACTGACGGTACACAATGTACCACAGCCCCATCAGACACCCAGCACACCGCACACCACTGACAGTACACAATGTACCACACCCCCATCAGACACCCAGCTCACCGCACACCACTGACGGTACACAATGTACCACAGCCCCATCAGGCACCCAGCACACCGCACACCACTGACAGTACACAATGTACCACACCCCCATCAGACACCCAGCTCATCGCACACCACTGACATGACACAATGTACCACAGCCCCATCAGGCACCCAGCACACCACACACCACTGACAGTACACAATGTACCACAGCCCCATCAGGCACCCAGCACACCGCACACCACTGACAGTACACAATGTACCACACCCCCATCAGACACCCAGCTCACCGCACACCACTGACAGTACACAATGTACCACACCCCCATCAGACACGCAGCTCACCGCACACCACTGACGGTACACAATGTACCACACCCCCATCAGACACCCAGCACACCGCACACCACTGACAGTACACAATGTACCACACACCCATCAGACACCCAGCTCACCGCACACCACTGACAGTACACAATGTACCACACCCCCATCAGGCACCCAGCACACCGCACACCACTGACAGTACACAATGTACCACACCCCCATCAGACACCCAGCACACCGCACACCACTGACAGTACACAATGTACCACACCCCCAGCAGACACCCAGCACACCACACACCACTGACGGTACACAATGTACCATACCCCCATCAGACACCCAGCACACCGCACACCACTGACAGTACACAATGTACCACACCCCCATCAAACACCCAGCACACCGCACACCACTGACAGTACACAATGTACCACAGCCCCATCAGACACCCAGCACACCGCACACCTCTGACAGTACACAATGTACCACAGTCCCATCAGACACCCAGCACACCGCACACACTGACAGTACACTATGTACCACAGCCCCATCAAGCACCCAGCAGACCACACACCACTGACAGTACACAATGTACCACACCCCCATCAGACACCCAGCACACCGCACACCACTGACAGTACACAATGTACCACACCCCCATCAGGCACCCAGCACACCACACACCACTGACAGTACAC
The DNA here is from genome assembly GCF_047496885.1 of Scyliorhinus torazame. Taxonomy (NCBI): domain Eukaryota; kingdom Metazoa; phylum Chordata; class Chondrichthyes; order Carcharhiniformes; family Scyliorhinidae; genus Scyliorhinus; species Scyliorhinus torazame. The sequence continues at coordinate 48,908,708 of NC_092726.1, forward strand.
AATGTACCACACCCCCATCAGACACCCAGCTGTCCGCACACCACTGACAGTACACAATGTACCACACCCCCATTTGACACCCAGCACACCACACAGCACTGAAAGTACACAATGTACCACGCCCCCATCAGACACCCAGCACACCGCACACCACTGACAGTACACAATGTACCACAGCCCCATCAGGCACCAAGCACACCACACACCACTGACAGTGCACAATGTACCACACCCCCATCAGACACCCAGCTCACCGCACACCACTGACAGTACACAATGTACCACAGACACATCAGACACCCAGCACACCACACACCACTGACGGTACACAATGTACCACACCCCCATCATACACCCAGCACACCACACACCACTGACAGTACACAATGTACCACAGCCCCATCAGACACCCAGCACACCGCACACCACTAACAGTACACAATGTACCACAGCCCCATCAAGCACCCAGCAGACCACACACCACTGACAGTACACAATGTACCACACCCCCATCAGACACCCAGCTCACCGCACACCACTGACAGTACACAATGTACCACACCCCCATCAGGCACCCAGCACACCGCACACCACTGACAGTACACAATGTACCACACCCTCATCAGACACCCAGCACACCGCACACCACTGACAGTACACAATGTACCACACCCCCATCAGGCACCCAGCACACCGCACACCACTGACAGTACACAATGTATCACACCCCCATCAGGCACACAGCTCACCGCACACCACTGACAGTACACAATGTACCACACCCCCATCAGGCACCCAGCACACCGCACACCACTGACAGTACACAATGTACCACACCCCCATTTGACACCCAGCACACCACACAGCACTGAAAGTACACAATGTACCACACCTTCATCAGACACCCAGCTCACCGCACACCACTGACAGTACACAATGTACCACACCCCCATCAGACACCCAGCTCACCGCACACCACTGACGGTACACAATGTACCACAGCCCCATCAGACACCCAGCACACCACACACCACTGACGGTACACAATGTACCACACCCCCAGCAGACACCCAGCACACCGCACACCACTGACAGTACACAATGTACCACACCACCATCAGACACCCAGCACACCGCACACCACTGACAGTACACAATGTACCACATCCCCATCAGACACCCAGCACACCGCACATCACTGACAGTATAAAATGTACCACACCCCCATCAGACACCCAGCACACCGCACACCACTGACGGTACACAATATACCACATCCCCATCAGGCACCCAGCACACCGCACACCACTGACAGTACACAATGTACCACACCCCCATCAGACACCCAGCACACCGCACACCACTGACAGTACACAATGTACCACACCCCCATCAGACACCCAGCACACCGCACACCACTGACAGTACACAATGTACCACACCCCTTATCAGACACCCAGCACACCGCACACCACTGACAGTACACAATGTACCACATCCCCATCAGACACCCAGCACACCGCACACCACTGACAGTACACAATGTACCACACCCCCATCAGACACCCAGCACACCGCACACCACTGACGGTACACAATGTACCACATCCCCATCAGGCACCCAGCACACCGCACACCACTGACAGTACACAATGTACCACACCCCTATCAGACACCCAGCACACCGCACACCACTGACAGTACACAATGTACCACACCCCCATCAGACACCCAGCACACCGCACACCACTGACAGTACACAATGTACCACAGCCCCATCAGACACCCAGCACACCGCACACCACTGACAGTACACAATGTACCAGACCACCATCAGACACCCAGCACACCGCACACCACTGACAGTACACAATGTACCACACCCCCATCAGACACCCAGCACACCGCACACCACTGACGGTACACAATGTACCACAGCCCCATCAGACACCCAGCACACCACACACCACTGACAGTACACAATGTACCACACCACCATCAGGGACCCAGCACACAGCACACCACTGACAGTACACAATGTACCACAGTCCCATCAGGCACCCAGCACACCGCACACCACTGACAGTACACAATGTACCACAGCCCCATCAGACGCCCAGCACACCGCACACCACTGACAGTACACAATGTACCACACCCCCATCAGACACCCAGCACACCGCACACCACTGACAGTACACAATGTACCACACCCCCATCAGACACCCAGCACACCGCACACCACTGACAGTACACAATGTACCACACCCCCATCAGACACCCAGCACACCACACACCACTGACAGTACACAATGTACCACACCCCCGTCAGACACTGGCTGGTGACTGGTAAGTAGTTTTTCTTTTCTTTTTCCTCTGGTGTTATCGTGCGGGGCGCAGAGGTTGCGGAGTGAGTGTTTACTGAGAAGGGGAGTGAATAACAGGTAAGCTCTTTCTTTCTTTTTCTTTATTAATCTAGAGGGGCTGGCAGGGAAGGCAGTGCAATGTTCCTCCTGCCGAATGTTTGAGGTGAGGGACGCCGTCAGTGTCCCTGCTGATTTCAGCTGTGGGAAGTGCACCCATCTCCAGCTCCTCAGAAACCGCGTTAGGGAACTGGAGTTGGAGCTGGATGAACTTCGGATCACTCGGGAGGCAGAGGTGGTCATAGATAGAAGCTTCAGGGATGTCGTTACTCCGAAGAATCAAGATAGATGGGTGACGGTGAGAGGGGCTGGGAGGAAGCAGTCAGTACAGGGATTCCCTGTGGTCGTTCACCTTAGTAACAAGTATACCGCTTTGGATACTGTTGGGGGGGACTTACCAGGGGTAAGCCATGGGTTACAGGTCTCTGAAACAGAGACTGCCCCTGTTGCTCAGAAGGGAAAGGGGGAGAGGAGTAGTGCATTAGTCATTGGAGACTCCATAGTTAGGGGAATAGATAGGAGATTCTGTGGGAACTTGAGAGACTCGCGGTTGGTGTGTTGCCTCCCAGGTGCCAGGGTGCGAGATGTGTCGGATCGTGTTTTCGGGATCCTTTAGGGGGAGGGGGAGCAGCCCCAAGTCTTGGTGCACATAGGTACCAATGACATAGGTAGGAAAAGGGATAGGGATGTAAGGCAGGAATTCAGGGAGTCTAGGGTGGAAACATAGATCTAGGACAAACAGAGTTATTATGTCTGGGTTGTTACCCGTGCCACGTGATAGCGAGACGAGGAATATGGAGAGAGGAGTTGAACACGTGGCTACAGGGATGGTGCAGGAGGGCGGCTTTCATATTTCTGGATAATTGGGGCTCATTCTGGGTTCGGTGGGACCTCTAGAAACGGGAAGGTCTGCACCTGGACCAGAGGGGTACCAATATCCTGGGGTGGAAATTTGCTAAAGCTCTTCGGTAAGGTTTAAATTAGTTCAGCATGGGCTTGGGAACCTGAATTGTAGCTCCAGTATGCAGGAGGTTGAGAGTAGTGAGGTCATGAGTAAGGTTTCCAAGTTGTAGGAGTGTACCAGGAGGCAGGAAAGTGGTTTAACGTGTGTCTTCTTCAATGTCAGGAGCATCCGGAATAATGTGGGTGAACTTGCGGCATGGGTTGGTACCTGGGCCTTCGATGATGTGGCCATTTCAGAGACATGGATAGAGCAGGGACAGGAATGGTTGTTGCAGGTGCCGTGGTTTAGATATTTCAGTAAGCTCAGGGAAGGTGCTAAAAGAGGGGAAGGGGTGGCATTGTTAGTCAAGGACAGTATTACGGTGGCACAAAAGGACGTTTGATGAGGACTCGTCTACTGAGGTTGTATGGGCAGAGGTTAGAAACAGTAAAGGAGAGGTCACCCTGTTAGGGGTTTTCTGTAGGCCTCCGAATATTTCCAGAGATGTAGAGGAAAGGATTGCAAAGATGATTCCGTATAGGAGGGGAAACAACAGGGTAGTTGTTATGGGGGACTTTAACTTTCCAGATATTGACTGGAAACGTTATAGTTCGAATACTTTAGATGGGTCCGTTTTTGTCCAAGGTGTGCAGGAGGGTTTCCTGACACAGTATGTAGATAGGCCAACGAGAGGCGAGGCCATATTGGATTTGGGACTGGGTAATGAACCAGGACAGGTGTTAGATTTGGAGGTAGGTGAGCACTTTGGTGATAGTGACCACAATTCGATTAAGTTTACTTTAGTGATGGAAAGGGATAGATATATACCGCAGGGCAAGAGCTATATCTGGGGGAAAGGCAATTATGATGCGATGAGTCAAGACTTAGGATGCACCGGATGAAGAGGAAAACTGCAGGGGATGGGCACAATGGAAATGTGGAGCTTGTTCAAGGAACACCTACTGCGTGTCCTTGATAAGTTTGTACCTATCAGGCAGGGAGGAAGAGGTCGAGCAAGGAAACCGTGGTTTACTCAAGCAGTCGAAACACTTGTCAGGAGGAGGAAGGAGGCTTATGTAAAGATGAGATATGAAGGTTCAGTTAGGGTGCTCGAGAGTTACAAGTTAGCTAGGAAGGACCTAAAGAGAGAGCTAAGAAGAGCCAGGAGGGGACTTGAGAATTCTTTGGCAGGTAGGATCAAGGATAACCCTAAAACTTTCCATAGATATGTCAGGAATAAAAGAATGACGAGGGTAAGAGTAGGGCCAGTCAAGGACAGTAGTGGGAAGTTGTGCGTAGAGTCCGAGGAGATTGGAGAGGTGCTAAATGAATATTTTTCGTCAGTATTCACACAGGATAAAGACAATGTTGTCGATGAGAATATTAAGATTCAGGCTACTAGACTAGAAGTTCTTGAGGATCATAAGGAGGAGGTGTTAGCAATTTTGGAAAGTGTGAAAATTGATAAGTCCCCTGGGCCGGATGGGATTTATCCTAGGATTCTCTGCGAAGCTAGGGAGGAGATTGTCGAGCCTTTGGCTTTAATCTTTAAGTCATCTTTGTCTACAGGAATAGTGCCAGAAGACTGGAGGATAGCAAATGTTGTCCCCTTGTTCAAGAAGGGGAGTAGAAACAACCCCGGTAACAATAGACCAGTGAGTCTTACTTCTGTTGTGGGAAAAATATTGGAAAGGTTTATAAGAGATAGGACGTGGAATCATCTGGAAAGGAATAATTTGATTCGAGATCGTCAACACGGTTTTGTGACGGGTAGGTTGTGCCTCAAACCTTATTGAGTTCTTTGAGAAGGTGAACAAACAGGTGGATGAGGGTAAAGCAGTTGATGTGGTGGATATGGAGTTCAGTAAAGCGTTTGATAAGGTTCCCCAATGTAGGCTACTGCAGAAAATACGGAGGCATGGGATTCAGGGTAATTTAGCAGTTTGGATCAGAAATTGGCTAGCTGGAAGAAGACAAAGGGTGGTGGTTGATGGGAAATGTTCAGACTGGCGTCCAGTTACTAGTGGTGTACCACAAGGATCTGTTTTGGGGTCACTGCTGTTTGTCATTTTTATAAATTACCTGGAGGAGGACGTAGAAGGATGGGTGAGTAAATTTGCAGATGACACTAAAGTCGGTGGAGTTGTAGACAGTGCGGAAGGAGGTCACAAGTTACAGAGGGACATAGATAAGCTGCAGCGCTGGCTGAGAGGTGGCAAATGGAGTTTAATGCAGAAAAGTGTGAGGTGATTAATTTTGGAAGGAATAACAGGAAGACAGAGTACTGGGCTAATTGTAAGATTCTTGGCAGCGTGGATGAGCAGAGATATCTCGGTGTCCATGTACATAGATCCCTGAAGGTTGCCACCCAGGATGAGAGATTTGAGATTTACCAGAATGTTTCCTGGTACGGAGGGAAGATCTTATGAGGAAAAGCTGAGTGACTTGAGGCTGTTTTCGTTAGAGAGAAGAAAGTTAAGAGGTGATTTAATTGAGGCATGCAAGATGATCAGAGGATTGGATAGGGTGGACAGTGAGAGCCTTTTTCCTTGGATGGTGATGTCTAGCACGAGGGGACATACCTTTAAATTGAGGGGAGATAGAGAAAGGACAAATGTCAGAGGTAGGTTCTTTACTCAGAGAGTAGTAAGGGCGTGGAATGCCCTGCCTGCAACAGTAGTGGACTCGCCAACACTAAGCGCATTCAAATGGTCATTGGATAGACATATGGGCGACAAGGGAATAGTGTAGATGGGCTTTAGAGTGGTTTCACAGGTCGGCGCAACATCGTGGGCCGAAGGACCTGTACTGCGCTGTAATGTTCTATGTTCTATGTTCGAACATGCATTGCTGCATTGGCAGACCTTGTAGGAGAGTCAACTGGTCAGAGAACGGAACTGGCTGGCACTGCGACACAGGGCAAGCTGCTGAGCTTGGAGGCTCGTCTATCCCCCATCAAAGTGGTAGACACGGGCAGAGTAACATTAGCAGACAAGCCTGTGATAGAGATCATGCAGGTCTCTGTCACAGCTCCCAGTGTAGACCAAGCAGAAACTTCCTGATGTCTTACTGATGCAGCGGAATCTCAAACAGCATGCAAACTCAGACAGCTGTGGATCTCAGATCTCAATGTGCCACAGCGACTCTCACAACAGTCTGTGATCCAGCAGATTATAGGGTTCCTGAGGCGCGGCCCCATCAGAATGACAGTGACACCAGTGGGCATGAAGCTGCTGTCCCCACCCAGCATGCCAACATTGGAGCTCTCACTACTGTCAGTCTGTCACTGTCCTTGCTGTTGTCTCTCAGTAACCCAGCCGGCCCAGACTGCTCCCACTGTCACTCTGTCACTGTCCTTGCTGTTGTCTCTCAGTTACCCAGCCGGCCCAGACTGCTCCCACTGACACTGTCATTGTCCTTGCAGTTGTCTCTCAGTTACCCAGCCGCCGCAGACTGCTCCAACCACTGTCACTCTGTCAGTGTCCTTGCTGTTGTACCTCAGTTACCCAGCCGGCCCAGACTGCTCCCACCGTCACTCTGTCAAAGTCCTTGCTGTTGTATCTCAGTTACCCAGACGGCCCAGACTGCTCCCACCACTGTCACTCTGTCAGTGTCCTTGCTGTTGTATCTCAGTTACCCAGCCGGTCCAGACTGCTCCCACTGTAACTGTGTCAGTGTCCTTGCTGTTGTCTCTCAGTTACCCAGCCGCCGCAGACTGCTCCAACTGTCACTCTGTCAGTGTCCTTGCTGTTGTATCTCAGTTACCCAGCCGGTCCAGACTGCTCCCACTGTAACTGTGTCAGTGTCCTTGCTGTTGTATCTCAGTTACCCAGCCGGTCCAGACTGCTCCCACTGTAACTGTGTCAGTGTCCTTGCTGTTGTATCTCAGTTACCCAGACGGCCCAGACTGCTCCCACCACTGTCAATCTGTCACTGTCCTTGCTGTTGTCTCTCAGTTACCCAGCCGCCGCAGACTGCTCCAACTGTCACTCTGTCAGTGTCCTTGCTGTTGTATCTCAGTTACCCAGCCGGCCCAGACTGCTCCCACTGTCACTCTGTCACTGTCCTTGCTGTTGTCTCTCAGTTACCCAGCCGGTCCAGACTGCTCCCACTGTAACTGTGTCAGTGTCCTTGCTTTTGTATCTCAGTT